>NC_053037.3:389921792-390576792 GCF_002575655.3 Aegilops tauschii subsp. strangulata
ATTCATTGTTTGAACCTTAACATGTGAATTGGTTGCTACTTTAACATGAGAAGTTTTATAGGAAAGAATTGCTGTTACGATGTTAGGAAAAGTGATTGAAATTGTCATTGATCAAACTTGTGCACTTTGCTAGCATTCACACTTCATAATTTATTTCTTTTATCATTTACCTACTCAAGGACGAGTAGGAATTAAGCTTGGGGATGTTGATACATCTCCAACATATCTATAATTTATGAAGTATTCATGCTGTTATATTATCATTCTCAGATGTTTTACAATCATTTTGTAGCAACTTTATATCATTTTTTGGAACTAACCTATTGACCCAGTGCCCAGTGCCAGTTGTTGTTTTTTGCTTGTTTTTTTACATCGTTGGAAATCAATATCAAACGGAGTCCAAACACCGCGAAAGTTTTTGTGGACTAGAAGACATCCAATGGGCCAGAGCAGCACCTGGGGGGTGCCCCGAGGGGGGCACAATCCACCAGGGCGCGCCTGGGCCCCCAGGCGCGCCCAGGTGGGTTGTGCCCACCTCGGTGGCCTCCCGCACCCCCTCTTCGCCCTATAAATCGTCAAAAATTCCAAAGCCCTTCGGGGTAACCCTAGTCGACAAAATGTTGTTCCAGCCGCCGCCAGTTCCAGAACCACGAGATCCAATCTAGAGCCCTTCTCCGGCACTCGGTCAGAGGGAGGAATCATCACCGGTGGCCATCTTCATCATCCCGGCGGCCCCACGATGAGGAGGGAGTAGTCCACCCTCAGGGCTGAGGGTTTGTACCAGTAGCTATGTGCTTAATCTCTCTCTCTCTCGAGTTCTTGAGATGTCATGATCTTGATGTATCGTGGGCTTTGTTAATATAGTCGGATCATATGATGTTTCCCCCTCTCTATCTTGTGATGAATTGAGTTTTCCCTTTGAGATTTCGTTTTATCGGATTGAATACTTTTATGGATTTGAGAACACTTGATGTATGTCTTGCTATGAATACCCGTGGTGACAATGGGGTATCATATTGATTCACTTGATATATGTTTTGGCACTCAACTTGCGGATTCCCGAGGTGACATTGGGGTAATCTATGCATAGGAGTTGATGCACATTCTTGTCTTTGTTTCTCCAGTCGAAATCTTTGGGCACTTTTTGAGGTTCTTTGTGTTGGATTGAGTGTTATGAATCTAAAATTGTTTGATGCATATCATATAATTAACTCATGGATACTCGAGGTGACGTTGGAGTATCTAGGTGACATTAGAGTTGGTTGATGTTTATCATATGGTGTTATTTTAGTACGAACTCTAGGATAGATCGAACAGAAAGAATAGCTTTGTGTTATTTTAGTACGAACTCTTGGATAGATCGAACGGAAAGAATAGCTTTGAGGTGGTTTCGTACCCTACAAACAATTTCGTCTTATATTCTCCACTAGATAGGAACTTTGCAGTGATTCTTCATTGCACGTTGAGGGATGGTTATATGATCCAATTATACTAGAACTGCTGAGAGATTGCACTAGCGAAAGTACGGACCCTAGGCCTCATTTTCAAGCATTGCAATACCGTTTGTGCTCACGTTTATCGATTGCTACCTTGCTGTTTTTATTTATTCAGATTATAAAAATATATTTCTACCATCCATATTACACTTTTATCACCATCTCTTCGCCGAACTAGTGCACCTATACAATTTGCCATTGTATGGGGTGTGTTGGGGACACAAGAGACTCTTTGTTATTCGGTTGCAGGGTTGTTTGAGAGAGACCATCTTCATCCTACGCCTCCTACGAATTGATAAATTTTAGGTCATCCACTTGAGGGTAATTTGCTAATGTTCTACAAAACTCTGTGCTTGGAGGCCCAACACGAGTCTACAAGAACAAGTTGTGTAGTAGACATCAGCCGCCTCCAACTTCTTCCTGGACGCGCGACCCACCTGATTGTCATCTCCTCTCTCCGCTCCTACAGCAGCGTGGGGAGCAGCCATCATTTTCCGCCTGCAGCGGCGTTTGCTCTCAGCCTCGGCGACGAATCCCCGGGCGAAAGGCAAGTTCCACGGTCAAAACCCTAATCGCCACAGGCGCCGCCAAAGGTTTTAGGGTTTTGGGGAAAAAAGATGTCGATGCTAATGGCTGAGAAGATGATGAGGGCTTAGGCGCCGTTAAGCGTCCCTTCTTCTGATATATTGTAAAAGCGTAATTCGAGATTACCACGTGACACATGTGGTAAGCTATCCAAACAATTCCAAAAGCGTAATTCAAGATCTACGTATCCATGCTGTAGGAGACGGAGTTTTTTTTATATAACGGTAGGAGACGGAGCTTGGTTGTGCGTTGTGAGTTCTGTTCCGCAACTCCGCCGGCGAGTCCGGTCCGAGGTTGCGGAGCGAGAGCGAGCGTCGTAGAAGAAGTAGTCGAAGTAGTCGAACACGCGAAAGTAAATGACACAGAGAGATATGGAGGAGACCAGCTTTATTAATCAATGATCAGGTGTTACAATGATGGCTCCTCGTTGCTTTATATAGGGGGTAGGGGGTCAAGGGATAAGTACCCACTTAACGTGAAGTGGGGGACACGGGAGGGGCTAGCCCGTGAGATACGCACGAGGCCGCCGCCACCCCTCGGTGGCCCCGGTTTCCCAACACTCCCCCTTGGGTAATTATCCGTATATCCATGCCTCAAAACTCCGAAAAACCCAGTGGGAAAGAATATGGAGAAAGAGCACACGGTATACATTGTTGTATTGCACGAATTGCCTCGTCAAAAACCTCGTGTGAGAAACATCAGGAAAACTCACTCAAGGGAAAAAGAGTACAATCCACTCAACCATCAAGTTGAGTACTCGATCATCAGGATTGAGAATTTAGCGACGAGTTTGTGAAGTTTCTCCCCCTGAACCTTGCATCTCTCTAAGTCTCATCATACCGATTCCACGCACACACCTCTCTAAGGTTGATGCCGGTAATGATTTAGTGAACATATCAGCAAGATTGTCACAGGAGTTAGTATGCAAAACTCTCACCTCATTCAACTGCTGCAGCTCATGTGCATAGAAGAATTTGGGACTAATATGCTTTGTGAGGTTACTCTTCACATAACCCATCTGGACTTAGGGGTTTGTACGGTGTTCAGCCCACATGCCTGCTGAATGTGGCCGATCATCCGCCGAAGCGATACACATTCTTTTGACGCTTCGAATAGTGCCTTGATTTCCGAGTGGTTCGTGGAAGTCGACACAAGAGTTTGCTTGGACGATTTTCAGGAAAAAGCAGTTCCACCACAAAGGAAAACATATCCAGTCTGCGATTTGCAATCATGCGGGTCCGATAGGTACCCAGCATCGGCATAGCCTATAATAGATAGGTCTTGATTCCTCTTATAAAACAGGCCAAGATCTTTGGTCCCTTGCAGGTAACGGAAGACGTCCTTGACACCTTTCCAATGTCTTTTGGTAGGTTCAGAACTGTACCTCGCAAGCAAACTGACGGTGAACGCAATGTCTGTCCGTGTACAGTTTGTGAGATACATGAGTGCTCCAACTGCACTCAGGTAAGGAACCTCTGGTCCCAGAGTTTCCTCCCCCTCTTCCTTTGGCCTGAACGGGTCCTTGTCTAGCTATAAAGATCTCCCGACCATCTGGGTCTTAGAAGGATATGCCTTATCAAAACCAAATCTTTCCAACACCTTCTGGGTGTAGGCCGACTGGTGCACTAGAATCCCATCAGGGGAATGTTCAAGTTGCAGACCTAGACAGAACTTGGTTTTACCCAAATCCTTCATCTCGAATTCCGACATCAGGTAGGAACTCGCTTCCTCAATATCCTCAGGTGTACCGATTATGTTTAAATCCTCCACGTACACCGAGATTATACAGAATCCATCTTGGGATCGCCGTATGAAAACACATGGGCAATCTTTATTGCTCGTGTAGCCCTTCTGATGAAGGAAATCGCTTAAGCGATTGTACCACATTCTACCAGACTATCTGAGTCCGTACAGTGCCTTTTGCAGTTGAACACTATATAGACCCCTGTTTGCTCTATCATGGTTCGGAACAGGGATACCTTCTGGAACCTTCATGTATATGTTCGAATCCAAGTTACCATACAGGTAAGCAGTGACAACATCCATTAGTTTCATTTTCAAGCCCATGTTTACTGCCATCGAGATCAAGTATCTAAAGGTAACTCCATCCATGACCGGGGAATAAGTCTCCTCAAAATCGACACCTGGTCATTGAGTGAACCCTTGAGCGACGAGCCTTGCTTTGTACCGTACTACCTTATTATTTTCATCTCTCTTTCGAACAAAAACCCACCTATGGCCAACAAGGCGAATGTGGGGAGGAGTTCGACAAAGTGGTTCGAACACCTTCCTTTTGTTGAGAGATAATAATTCGGCAGTAATTGCCTGCTGCCAATCTTTCCAATCCGACCTTTTCTTGCAATCAGCGAGCGTGTTAGGCTCAGGGTCAAGATCTATGATTGAGGCAATTTTTGTAGCAAAGTTGATGTCGACAATCACCATTGCTCGGTTCAGGGACTCCCCCGTATAAATATAATTTATGGCCATTTCGTCATGGAGCGCATCCGGCGCAAACACTTGCTCTACCAAATTTCCCATTATGGGAGCAAGGTCCTTTAGATTTCCCGCGCCGATGTGTGCGCTCACATCTTCGCTGGGTGTTTCCCCTATGGGAAAGTTTAAGTCCGGAATTCCGTGCACTGAATTTTCCGTACTTGTGCCAGGTCTCGACTGGCTCCCCGTTTCAATTTGGGGTACTTTGGCGACAGGCTGTAACAAATCTCTCTTATCCTTTTTCGTCAGGCGTCCCCGAGTACTTGGGATTTGAGAAGCCGGATTTCTCGTCCTTTTAGGCATTTGGACAGGAGCGGGTATACCATCATTTTTCTTCGGTATTTCAACCCTTTCCGGTGCATTGCGCGCATGCACATGCGATTTTGTCACAGTCTTTAAGTCACTAAAGTTGTCGGGCAGTTGATTTGCTAAAGACTGCAAATCTATTATCTTTTGGACTTCTCTCTCAGTCTCAGCAGTGCGCGGGTCATGAGCGTGGATCCCCGTGGCTTGCCACGTGATTTCTCGACTTTTAGCATCAAGGGGTTGATTCTCTCCCCCTAAAGTCGGGAAAAAATCCTCGTCAAAAATGCAATCAGCAAAACGAGCCGTGTGACAGTCACCTGTCATGGGGTCCAGATACCTGATTATGGACACAGTCTCATAACCAACGTATATCCCCAACTTACGGAGCGGGCCCATCGCCGATCGCTGAGGGGGTGGTATTGGTACATATACCTGGCAACTGAACCTACAAAGGTGGGAAATTTTCGGTGCCGACCCTTGCGCAAGTTGAACAGGAGAGTGGATGTTGTAGGCCGACGGTCGAAAGTTGATGAGATTAGCCGCGTGTAACACCGCGTGGCCCCAACATGTAGTTGGTAAATTACAACCCTGAACGAGCGGGCGGGCAATGAATTTAATTCTTTTAGTCAATGCCTCGGCAAGTCCATTTTGTGTATGAACATGTGGTACCGAGTGCTCAACTTTGATTCCCATTGCCATGCAATAATCATCGAACACCTTTGAAGTAAATTCTCCGGCGTTGTCCATTCGAATAGACTTTATACGATAATCCGGGAAATTATTCCTCATTTGTATGATCTGAGAGATCAACTTTGCAAAGGCATGGTTCCGTGTTGACAGCAGGCAAACATTGGACCATTTAGAGGAAGCATCAATGAGCACCATGAAGTACCGAAACGGCCCCG
Organism: Aegilops tauschii subsp. strangulata; assembly: GCF_002575655.3. Taxonomy (NCBI): domain Eukaryota; kingdom Viridiplantae; phylum Streptophyta; class Magnoliopsida; order Poales; family Poaceae; genus Aegilops; species Aegilops tauschii. Next base: position 389,927,578 of record NC_053037.3, read on the forward strand.
TGAGGGGCTGAATTGGACCGCATATGTCCCCTTGGATCCAAGAACGTGGGGATTTCATCCCTCACCTTGAGGGCGATGGCCTAATGACTAACTTCCCCTTAGCGCATGCGGAGCACATGAAATCATCGGGATTCGGGAAGTTCTTCACATTAACATTATGGCCATGCGAGTTGTTAATTATATTTCTCATCATCCTAAGTCCGGGGTGGCCTAACCTATCGTGCCAGAGGCAGAAGAGTTCAGAGCTTCTAAATACGGTCTTGAGGGTAGTGTACACGGGCGGTGCTACTATCTTAGTGTAGTATAGCCCTGTGTCAAACGAAGGAAGCCTTTCGATAACATGTTTACCACCTGCATCCCGCTTTGTGATGAGTAGGCACTCCTTGCCGTTTTCATCATCGGTCTCAGCATGGAAACCATTAGCGCGGATGTCTCTAAAGCTCAAAAGAGTACGAGTCGACTCCGGGTACAACAACGCATCATTAATGATCAAAGTTGTTCCCATAGGGAGTATAATAGTGGCTCGTCCGGAGCCAACTATGTGAGAACCGCAGCCGGCGATTGTCATAATACTTCCCAGAGATTTTTTAATGGACTCAAAGTACTTAGTTTCTCGTAAAATGGTATGAGTGGTGGCTCTATCGGCAAGGCACGTTTCCTCCATTCGGGCGCCACACGCGTTCTAAAATATGACATCTAATTAATGTAATGAGGAAGAAAATACATTAAAAATAAATGCACACATCTCAGAACATAACATGCTATCATGTATAAATAATGGAATAAATGAATGAAATAAATGTCATCCAATCGCCAAAGTAAAGAATAAGTTTATGCTCTCATAGAGCTTACAACCAAATCGAATTTATTCAAATTTATTGTATCAAATCACGGAATCATGATAACCAAAGAGGTATGCTAAGTGGACTTGGTGAAGAAGCCATTCACTTCAGCTGCAATCTCCATACTAGTGAGCTGATCCTCCTTAGAAATCATCTTGGAGGCAGCATCAATGTCTAGTGGCGGCACCGCCGAGGCGACCATGTGGTCAACCTCCATGGCGACGTGGGCATCGGTAGAGACCGCCAAAGCTGCCGCGATGGGCACCACGGGGTTCGCCTCTATGGGCGCAGCAGGGGGCGTAGAGATCATCACGGGTGCCGCCATGGGCGCTGGTGATGCTCCCTCCTGAACCAAGGCGAGGTGTGTCTCACGCGCCTTCCGAGCCTTGTATGCCTCAATGACCTCCGGTGGTGCGCGACACTGGCGGGAGAAATGCTCCACCGAGCCACAACGGAAGCAATCCTGAGGCCTCTGCCCTTCCTTGCCCGGCTTGTTCTGCTTAGCCAGGGCGGGGTGGGGGTGAGGGCCCTTCTTCTTGCCCTTGCGGCCCCTCTTCTTCTGTTGAGGCTTGCGGACTTTGAGAGCATTCACCTCCTGGCGAGAACTCCCCCCAAGTGGTTGCGCGACAAAGTTCTTTTTGAGAACCTCGTCCTGCGCCTCCGCCACCTGGAGGACGTCAATCAACTCTGAATACCTCGTGTAGTTCCCCTGGCGGTAGTTCCGTGAGGACTGGACCGCGTCGGGGTGGAAAGTGGATAGGGTTTTCTCAATCTTCTAGGAGTCGGTAATCTCAATACCACACAACCGAAGAGTCGTACAAATCCAGTGCAGAGCCGAATTGTACTCCCAACCGTCTTGAAGTCCACAAACCTCAGACGGATCCACTCTGCCTCTGCACGTGGCTTCACAGTGTACTTCAGCCGCTCAAACCGCTGCTTAAGAGTGGTCCAAAGGCCAGAAGCACTGCGCTCAGCCATATACTCATCTTTCAAAGTAGGTGACAGGTGATGACGGAGAAAGTGCAGAGCCTGCGCATTCTCAGTTTCGAACTTGGGATCAGTGGCGGCCAGCTGGGCCCCCTTACCGATCGCCCTCAGGAGGGTTTTGCCCTGGAGAAAAATCTCGCAGTGCGAGGACCATGACAGGTAGTTCAGGCCTGTCTGGGCCAACTCAGGAAACTCCTTATTGACAATTCCGGCCATCTGCGATTTATGCAAAAATCATGAGATTACAGCAGGTAATCTTTTGCACAATGCGATGTTGATAAACTTATTCAATAAAATGACGTTCCATTATCTAAAACATGTTCTTATATGACTTAATGATTAAGAGTGCAAAACAATTAATCTACGGTAGTAAAATCATACAATAAAACATGTTTACAAAATATAGCATGTTAAGCGCATCTAGTACGTGAAAAATAGCCCAAAAAGTGAATTCCCGAGGCATTTTAAAGCCCAAATACGCGTTTTTAGCGAAAACAGACAGTTTCAGGGGGTTCTACGCGAAATATTGCTGCAGGAATAAAACTCGCGTAAAAGTTGAAAACTACAGGGGCTAAACCGCAATTTTTCCGCGCTGCAGCCTGCGCCACTTTTTTGTGTGTACCGGGGTCTCCACAGCCCGCGGCCCAGCCGGGCCCAGCAACCAGCGCCTGGCCGGCCCATCCGACCGGCTCACCCGGACCACACCCGGGGCGCGCTAGGGTTCCTAGCGCCCGAGTGGGCAGGGCGACGGCGGCAGCCACGCCAGGGCAGCGGTGGCTGTGGCATCCTCGCCACGCCACGGCGACGGCCGTGGCGGCCATGCCACCCGACGGCGGCGGCCAGGGCACGCACGCGCGCGGGCAGCAGCCACCAGCAGGGCGGCGCGACCAGCGAGGGCGCGAGGCGGGCGCGAAGCGGGGCGCGAGGCGAGGCCAGCGGGGCGCGCGGCCATGGCGCGGCCAACGGGGGGAGGGGGGCGCGGCCATGGCGCGGCGCGGCCAGGCCAGCGACGGGGCGTCGGCAGCGGCTGTGGCCACGGCCACGGCACGAGGATGCGGCAGCGACCATCGGGGTGGGCTGCTGCGAGCACGCGCCAGCGAGACGGGGCGGGGCTGCGCAGCGCGGCCAGCAGGGCGGCGCCGGCGACCAGCGGGGTCGCGGCCAGCAGGGCACGACGCTTCACGCGCGACCAGCGGGGTCGCGGACAGCACGGCGTCATCTGGACGCCGGCCTCGGGATGCGGATCTTCGTCGCGTTCATCCGAAAAACGACGACGCATGGCACATCTGGTGCTTTTGCGGCGGTACCGCGATCATCTGGATCGCGATCTGTACCGACTCCCTATAGTGCAGTCGACAAATTCCTCTTAGTCCAAGAACGGCGACGTGTTCGTCCGCTTGGTTCTTGGGAGGAAAATCCACACCATAGGTAGATTAAATCCGAAAAATAATCTAATCGCAAAAACGGAATCGCAGTAACGAGAGGAATCCATTTTTGCAAAAGTGGGGATCGGATCTTATACCTACGCAGGATCGACGAAAGCCTGCATGATGCAGGCGTGACGCAGGCTTGACGGAGAGTTGATTGAGCGAAGCGTGCTGATAACGTGTTCCGCAACTCCGCCGGCGAGTCCGGTCCGAGGTTGCAGAGCGAAAGCGGTAGACGAAGTAGTCGAACACGCAAAAGTAAATGACTTAAAAGATATGAAGGAGACCAGGTTTATTAATCAATGATCAGGTGTTATAATGATGGCTCCTCGTTACTTTATATAAGGTAGGGGTCAAGGATAAGTACCCACCCATTTTATTTTAAGTGGGGTGGGGGAGGGGCTAGCCCGTGCGATACGCACAAGGCCGCCGCGACCCCTCGGTGGCCCCGGTTTCCCAACAAGTTCGAGCTCCTAAAACCTTTCTTCCCCACGCCGCCCCAAATCCTCCCCGCCGTGCCCCTCCCCCCAAAACCCTAGCTCCTCCTCGCCGACGATGCCGGGCATGCCGGCCGACAGCGGGGGCGCCATCGTCCCTTTCTCGGGGGAGCCAAAGCACGCGGCGTCGGCACTGCCTGTGCGGCCCATCCGCCACGGCGTGCCGCCGCCCATCTCCCGCGTCTACATCTCCTGGTCAAGCGGCAACCTCCTGCAGGTCGCCTGCCTCCGACCTCCTAGTCCGGAGGAAGGCGCCGGCCGCGGCGCGGAGGAGGTCGCCGGGAGAGTGGTGGAAGTGAACCTCGGCGTCGGCGCTGGCAATGGCAGCGCGGAGGTCGAGGAGGAGGTCGATGAGGCGGAGATGCGGCGGATCGAGTACGGTTCGGTACCGGCCTTCGCGCTGCTGCAGAGCAGGAAGAACGCCCTCGCAGATGCTGCTGCTATGCAGCACATGCACTCAGTCTCAGAGCACGCAGAATGGTGAGCATTTTGGTTTTCGTGTGTTCGCTGCTTAATGCAATCTGGTTTTGATTAGGGATTGATTTGAGTACCAATTGTAACGGTGAGCTCTATTTCACATTTCTTACGGTTCAGAGGTCCAAATTGCTTGAGTTTGTTACACAACTTATGCTTATATAGGAAATGGGCATTACATGTCTATTCAAAATCTTTTAACTTTTACAACCCATGTTACAATTGTAGTGACTTTGGCAGCCATCCATGTGCTATAGAAGCTATAGTTGTACCTCTCAGACGTCCATTCTGAATTCTGATGCATATATTAATCATGCCTGCAAAAATAAACCTTACTGGGCAGTCGCATCACAGGAAGAACCTTACCAGTTACTGTAAAATCTGCTCTTGTTCTTATTGATTATTTTTTTGATTAGGTGGCAATATGTGCTCGAATACAGCAAAACCATCGGTAATCTTCTTGGCAACCAAGATTCTCTTCCTGCTCTCATGATTGAAGATCCGAGGGCAATTCTTAAGGTGACCGTCTATATGTGTTACAAACTTACGATGCTTTCTTATCATTTAAGTTCACTTATATTTTTGTTGTTTCCAGTAAGGAGTAACTGCTATATTTTAATTTACAGGTTAGAGAGAAGCCTACTAGTTTAAAGGCTGCCTGGGAATTGTTAGAAATATTCTATGTTGACAAAGAGTTACACAGCTGGCTTCCGGAGCGACTCGTTGATTGGTTAGCCGTAATGCTCTTTCTGTTGACAATTGCCTTGTTATACCTTATTAAGTCATATTTACTGTCACAATGCCTGGGCTTATATCTCTCTTATTCTTCCTATTTTGGTATTAGGATTACGACAGCCTCTTGACCAAGACGGATGGCACGGTGTATTTCAAGCTCAACAATTTCCAGAAAAAGCTAATCAACCTGCAGGTTGATTCTTCTATTATCAATGATAGTATATAGAGGCCAGTCTGGTATACAAACTTTAATAACTGACCGCCCTGTTGAGTTGATGCTCTGTTATATTTTATTTATCTATTTACTTCTGTTAATATGTATTACTTCCATGGTCCAACCCTTGTACCTTACTATTGGTGAGAGTGAACTGATGTCTGATAATAAGTGGTATTTTTGTAGATTGTTGAAAATGATGATGATTACTGGAATGGATTATCGGCAGCACTGTCAGTTGGATGGCTTGATGTTGTGGTATGTCTATATGTTTTGCACGTTTTTCATAGGTTTATACTCTTGTGTGTAGCTTGCCATCTGAAGTTTTTTTTTCTTGCAGGTGAATATGCTACGTTTTCATGGATCATACCAATTGGGTCAGATGGACAACCGTGAGGTACTTAGGTTGTTGCTACTTTCAGGCCATTCTTGATTTCTTTAGTCACCTTGTCAGTGATGTTGATCTTGCAAATAAAATATCATTCTGGTTTGATTTAAGGGCCTAGATCATCGATAATTGTATTGCCCTATTTGCCTTCTCCTTTTAGGCTTTTACCGAATTAGAATTTAAAACTACCCAGATTTTCAAATGCAGAATTGCAATGAAAAATGCACACTCAGTTTGTCCCTTTTTTTTCTATGAAGTTCATGTGGTTCAGCTATTGCACCAAGTGCAGTTATGTTATATTGTTGGCCGTATACATTTAAAAGTTTAATCCTATTTAAAATATTAAACAGTAGCCTAGAAATAGTACGCTTTCACCGCCCTCCTGTCGATACAGCTATGAAGAGAACAATTAGGTGGCAATGATGAATGGATCCATTCTAATGCATAATTTTGTTAACTTGATCATGGGAAGAGAGTGACCTGTAATGCAAGGACTCGCAATTTCTCTGGTCTGTTTTGGGGTTTGACTTACCTTCATATTTTGCTTGAATAATTACGATTCACGAATAAGATACAAGAAAATGTTACTCTGCTATATTTCCCTGATTTATTCTTTGATTTTGATAGCACTTGTGCTAATTTACTTGCGGTTATCACTCGGACATAGTATTTTATTTATACTTTTGCAAGTTATTTCTATATGGGGCATGTATTCTCTTGTAGCTTTGCCCATATAATATGAAATTCTCTGCTGTCAGTATGTTTTATGTACAACTAATCCTAACATAAACGGCTTTTGTCCTTTGGTCCATCAGACAGAAAACGGGTTGGTTGAGGCTGTTGCAGTTCTTGTCTCAACCATGCCGCGCATGAGACCGGATTTACCAAAGGGTAAATTAGGGCAGTGCTGCAAAACAAGACCTGATTTCATCAAGGTATGCTTTATAAATGTTGCCATCTTTTTGAGCACTTTACAATTTCTTCTGCACCCCTATGAAAGTTGGATAGATCTAAACCACTAATGACATGATCATTTTCCCCTTATCCTTGCGAAATCATAACAATATTAATTATCCTGTTTTTACCCTCATTGCTGCTGCACATTACAAGCTATGCCTTGCATGACCACCATGATGACCAGTTACTGCTGCTCATGAGAGTGCCTCCGTACCACAATGTTATAGTTATACTTCTGCCTTCTCATGTTCAATTTCCACATGATGGTGCTGCTTGTACTGTTAGGTAGCACCATCGCTACTTGCCATGCTGCCAAACTTATTTTGCATTTTTTATCCTACTGTTTGCAAATGATTGCTGGTGCTTTTGGCTCCCTCTTCATCACTTGCTGCTGCTTCCTTGGGCTGCAACCTGCTTTGTGCCCACTGTTGAAATATGAGTGCATTACCACCTTCCCTCAATATCTAAATGTCTGCCGAACTGTTTGGTGCATGGAAGTATCAGAAATAAAAGCGACCTGGCGAGCACTGAATATAAAAAATTTCAGCCTATGTCGAGTCCATGTCATAGGCCCAAGGGAGCCTATATGTGGGGGTTGAGTATGAAGGGAGTGTTTGGTTCCTCTCCGCTCCTCTAACTCCGCTCCCGGAGCGGACGAGACTGCAGCTCACTTTGACGGAGCTGCCAAAACCGAGCTCCACAACTCCGCGGAGCGGATTGATTCCGAACAGGGCCTAAGTATGAGACTATGAGTATATTCCTCACCGTTTGTCACTACCTTTAAGTTTTTGGAGAACTGATTGCTGCTCGAAACTCATTATCCACCGAGGTTCAAGGAGAATTATTTGGGGACAACTCTATAAATGGTCTAAAAAACACAAATACTTGCTGGGGGTGGCGTGTCCGTATTGGATACCATATCACACATGGATTTGTCTCCAATACATATCAAGGGAGTATCAGCTGATTAAGCATGAAAAGTAACGAATTTTAATCCCGATACCTCACAGGTATGTTTCCGATATGGCCCAGCCCAATAACTAGCGTTTGTCTCAGCCCTACCTGTAGTGAAACCCATCCCTGATCCCTCTTCTCTCCCAGATCCAAAATGCGACAACCTAACAACCAGAACAACTATCCAAAACACACTACCATAGCTCGGACAGTCCCGAAAACAAAACACAAGGGAAAATGAACGCAACTGTCTTCAAAATGCTATCCTGCATCCATCCTCTAAACTCTAAAGCTGAATAATGAGGCTCTGGATCTTATCTTGCATGCCCCACATCTCTCCCGTCATCCTTCTGGCGAAAGACAACGCCCTGCATGGAGGCAATGAGGATTGGTCAGGGTACATCTTTTAATGTGGCACATATGCTCTTTTATTGGAATTTCGTGCCTGCTTTTGGTACCCTGAGATGCAAATCTTGACCTTAATGGTAATATGACACATGGTTCAAAGTGAAATATGTGATTTCTTGGTAATACTTCTAATTGAAACGGTTTTACCTTGTTACTCATCTGTGAAACTGGGCAGTGTACTGGTTGGGCTTGGTGAAATTGTTATGTCAATCTTCCGTAGTCATTCTTTTTGCCTTCATAAGCTTTAAATTATGTGTTAAAAAAAGTTGTCCCAGTTGAAGTTCACAGAAAGATTTGATGAGCTACTTGTATTTGCAGGCATGGGAAAAATGGCGAGGTCAAGTAAGTAAACTGGAGTGCAGTGCATTTTGGATTCAGTGCAGTCACCAAAAAACTCGTGATGGTTTGAAGAATCTGCTTCACATCATGATGGGAAACATAAAGGACCTCACTGCTGCTACTTCCCATTGGCTGGAGCTATTCGCTTCTCATTTTCTTTATATAAGGCCATTTACAGTGGTTCGTCTCATACCCATGCACTTGCCTCTTGTATTGTCAGTTCTAATGCTTTGTGGTTCATTTGCTTGAGTAACTCTCAGTTTTCCTTAATACTTCTGTGACATTCCTTGATTCCCAATGCTTGCGTAAAGATGTGCCAGATGCCCTTACTTCCCTATTACCTAAGGTTTTGCATGCAGTTTCCTCCCATGGCTTTCAGTTTCATGATTGCTATTAGAGCAACCCCTTGTTGACAAGATCATTTTACAATTGAATGTGTGCTCTAATCTGTTACATGACCCCAGGACCCATTGTATGAGTGCCCCCCCCCCCCCCCCCCTCTAAACAATGACCAGCCATTATGGTTACTTAGAGCTCTCACTGTCACAGCTCTATTGGCTAGGGCCTAGGGCACAACAACTGCATCTAGCCAACATGGGCTCGAGTCTTCATCTTCTTTGGAATGAAAAGCTGGGGAATGTGGTCACACCTCTCGGTCTCATTCTTTTTTTTTTATTGATTTTGAATTGTCTTTGTGCAATATTTTGTGCTTTTAAGATGGCTAAATATTTACCCTGACTGAATTTCCTGAAACCTCTTATCTCTCGTATGGTGCAACAGTTAGCTTTTAATTTAATGTATACATGTGAACAGTTCAAGGAGTCTTTGTGCAACAGTTTAGCCTTTTCTCTCCATTGTTTCAGGGCTTTGAAGGGATGCATCACTTAGCACAGAAATGCATACAGCTTAAGCCGTCTTTCGACACTAATGGATTAACAGGCCTGCTTAACGGCATCCTTTCAGAAAATCCAGAGGTTGGCATGCAACATTATCCTGGCAGACTCCATATAACCCTTGTCTTTCCTTTCTTGCCGATGTAACATTTCTTTTTCATGTTTAGGTTGTCTTGGCGGAATGCACAAAAAAATTTGGGCCTTGGTAAATGGACAATCTGTTACTCGGAGTATTTGATTTTCCACCTACTGTCAACATTGAAACACTGTGACCTAATAGATTTTGCCATCTGTGACCACAGGATGGTTACACACTGTATGGAGCTGTTGGCAGCTGATAATGACTATGCGGATATTATGTTGCATGAAGAACGACCTAACTTTGGTGGCATAAGCATAGAAGAACTGCACCGGCTAGTCTACGCTCAAGTTTTGTGTTCTCATTCTTCAACTTGGCAGGTGAGTTTTATGTACTCAATGCACTACCAAATGACTAGAGCAGCTTCTGTTCTGTTCTGTGGTTTTAAATATTGAGAAAAGTCCATTTTGAACCTTGAACTATTTTGCCTGGTGTGACTTGAACCCCAAACTTTCGAACTGTCTATCAAATCCCGAACTTTCTAAAACCATTGAAATCAAATCCTAGGACGATTTGAAAAATGGTTTTGTGTTAGTCTTCTAAAGAAGTATGAAAACAATTCATGGATGTCATAAGAAAATCATAAAAAATGACCATCTATGTCATGTGCAAAATGACTAGAGAATTTCATTTATCTTATCCAGTGAGTATCCCCACCGTATCCCTGTTTTTTTCAAAATCAGAAAAAGGGAATAATCGGGGATACGTGTAGCCGAGTGTATCCCCGTGTCGCCTGCTTACAGCATGGGGTTACGGCTGACCCAGCCGTATTGGTGCTTTCTAGTTTTCACATTTTTTGAAAACAGCAAAATGTAAAACGACTATCTAAAACCAGGTTAGGATTTGTTGAAGTGTATATGTGGATTGCCTAGCCTTTTCCATCAGTTTGGACTTTGGGTTGCGTTGGCTAGTGCATGAAGCTTAACAGGGCTGAAGTTAAATGGCGTTTAATATGGACGGTTTCATAGTTCAGGGCTTTATGGGACTTTCAGCCATGGTTCAGGGTTTACAATAGACTTCTTTCTTGAACAATATTCTGATGTATGTGGGTCTGAATGTTCTAGTGTATGTATGCGTATTGTGTAGTTTGCTACCATCCGTTGTCCACTTTGTTGTATCAGATCTATAGAATCGATGTTGTTTATCTATGCTAGGCGAATGTCTTATTTTGATGTTGTTGGTAATGGCCATCTTGCATGTTTGGTACTCAGATCGCACCGACTTATCTGTCCTCGTGTCTAAACCAAGGTCTAGGGCTGCTGGAGATTCTACTTCTCAAGCAACCCATACAAGATAACCGTCTAGTGCTGAAGGTACGTTTATTCAATTTGATATTTACTTGTGGTGTTTCTGTATTTTTTTCTGTCACCTAAAACTCGTTTGTGTGAGCAGACTTTGGAACTTTGTCGTTTGTATGAACTGGAGAATGTTGGTACAAACATCATGAAGGTAAAATGTGGTTCGTAATGCACGCGTAACTTTATTTTTAAGATAAGCACAATTTTTCATGAGCATCTTGGGTTTTAAAATGGCTTATTCTTCAACTAAATATTCAAACTTAACTTTGGAATTCTGTATTTAACTGGCTCAAGATGTCCTATCTAATAACTTTTTTTTTTGGTTTTAGATTGCAGGCTGTTACCATTGGAAGCATGGTAGAAAAGGAACTGGGGTTTACTGGTTTCAGCAAGCTCATGATAAAGTACGACTTGATAGAATTGCTCAACAATTGTTTGAACGCATTGGGAAGTCAGTCGCAGATGATAATTTTAAGGTGTCAAATTCTTCCCTTTTTCCTCCCCTACAGTTAGTTTAGTCTTCAGTATTAACCAAGTAAAATGGATCAAAATATGCAGACAATTTAGCAGCTATATTATTCATGACAGTATCTAATAGTGATTTTGCTTGGTCAGCAATGGGAAGGGTTGCTCGAGTTACTAGGTTCAGACATTGGTAGTGCAGGTGGTCTTGAGTTCCTTCACAGGTATTTATTTCCTTTTTGATTTTTTCATCAAATTATTGTTTCTTTTCTCTTCACAAGTGTGACATCAGCTTAACATATGCTTTTGCAAAGGTACCGGGATTTCAAGAGATCCCTTCAACAGGCACTAGAAGGAAGGACCGGCGAGGCTGCTCGGCAGACCGTGGAGTTTCTTATACAGGTAAAAATGTTTCTGCAGTTCAATACTTCAATTCAAGACCATTGGTAGAAGATGTGCAAAAAAGCATGCAGCTTGTAGGAATAGTTATCTTGTCTCCAGGTTTAAGATCTATGGCATTAGTTTTTTTATTCCTTATATACAATGTAATTTTTCTTTTGCAGCTAATGAGAAATCCTTCTACACCACAACGTTTCTGGCTGCCCCTTCTACATGACTCGGTAAGCTCCCGCTGGTTGATTAGTATAGCACTAAGGATCTTCATTCAGCGAAATAGCTTAGCTAAATCATATTTCTTCATCTTATCTTAATCCGGATTAACATTTAAGAAGTTTGGAGTTCTGATTCCATTTTCTGTCGCCACCTTTTCTACAGGTGAAACTACTCAACTGCAAACCCCGCCCTTTACTGAATGTTGCCGAGACGACCTTGTTGCTAAATAAACTACAAGAACTGTCCATGGCCAAGCTGCGTCCTGACTTCTGCAGTAATCACCTACCAAGCCATGCACTGAGCTCTGTCAGATTGGCTCTGGGATCAAATCTTGCCCGTGCCATTCTTGAAGAAGCTTGAACTCTGGTTGTATCTGGTGGAGTGTCAGCTCCAGTTTGGTGGCGTTACTCCGCAGTTACAATCAGGCTCCCTATTTTGTTGTTGAGAAAGTTTGAATTAGTTCGCTCTGGTTCAGCGGCTCTGCCATAGATGTATCATATATTGTTTTTAGCTTTGGTGATCTCATTTGTCTGTTGTTTTTTATACGAAACGGTGCTTGTAACTGTATTCTTGGGTAAAAAAACCAGCATGTTGTTGCATAAAATCAGTGTGCTTATTTCTAACATGCACAGTGGACCTGTGGAAAAGAAAGTACTCCTTCCGTTCCATAACTTTTGTCATGGTTCTAGTTCAAAGGAGTGTATCTGCTAAAAAAAAAATCCGAACGACTTGGCCCATTGTCACTGGGAGAATGTTTCTTCCCCCATAAATGTTTTTATAATTGGATAGAGCAAATCTTCTAAATTTGACCCTTGTGCACAAGGATGTCCACGTTGACTGGTTGTCAGGTGTGATTGTGAATACCATTTTTGTTTGTGTAGACAAAAGTCCAACCAGACATTAGCCGCTTTTTGGTGAGCTTTAGCAACTCGTAGCCAGCCAGCATATAATCGGATGGGCGTTTTCTTTTGTTTCTTTCTACATATAATCATGATCACCAGTGAATTCGATCTGGAAACTTGGTAGTGCCAAATCGCCCAAACAAGTTCAGTACTCCACTGCTACGGCACGCAGCGGCTCGACGGCAGGGCACCAACACAGCAGCTACACCAACAGCCTTCCTTCGCCTGCTCCCCCAACTCCACTGCTCCGCTGAGCCGCCATGGCGGAGCTCGAGGCCGGGTCCATCTCCATGGCGGCCGGGGGCGGCGGCCGACTCCGGAACGCCCTGAGCGGCATGCTGTGTGCTTTCGCCCTCCTCCTTATCGGCGTCCTTGCCTTCTCCATCCGCCTCTTCTCAGTAAGATCCACGCCAACGTTCTCTAGATCCTGTGGCGAACTCCATGCCCGCCTCACATGTTGGTGTGCCGCAGGTGATCAAGTATGAGAGCGTGATCCACGAGTTCGATCCCTACTTCAACTACCGCGTCACTCAGGTCAGTTTCGGCGGCGTCACATTGTTGCCCACTGTCCGTTGCTCAGGTGCCTGTGGTGTGTAGCAGCACTGTGAAACTGAGCTCAAAGCGTAGCAGGACGCGTTGCTGTGTTTGCTCGGAGCGTTATTACATTCGAATTTTGGTAACTATGGCTGTAGGAAGCTTCGTTTACTTTCACATGGTAGTGGTATTAAGCGGCGAGAAAATTGGGACAAATGTTGGTTTTCTTTTCCCCAATGGAAGGGCAAAGCATCCTGGCCTCTGCATATGATTGGGGACTTGGGATGTACTCTCTCCGTTCCTAAATATTTGTCTTTCTAGAGATTTCAACAAGTGATTACATAAGGAGCAAAACGAGTGAATCTACACTCTAAAAATATGTCTATATACATCCGTATGTGGTAGTCCATTTGAAATCTCTAGAAAGACAAATACTCCCTCCGTCCCATAATATAAGAACGTTTTTGACAAAAACGTTCTTATATTATGGGACGGAGGGAGTATTTAGGAACGGAGGGAGTATTCTTTTGTGTAATTTGCAGCTTACGTTTTTGTACAAGTATTGATGTTCCATAATGTGTATGTATTTTTATTCGCTATATGTTTCCCTGCCTTGTCTCAGTTTTTGTCAAAGAGTGGAATCTACGAGTTTTGGAACTGGTTTGACGATCGAACATGGTATGGTTGCCACTTGCCGGGACACATGAATCATTCAGTATGCGTTATGAATGTTCGTCGTTTCTTATTGTTATTTGTATGTTATAGGTACCCCCTCGGACGTGTTATTGGCGGCACCGTCTATCCTGGTTTGACACTGACGGCAGGCACGATATGGTGGTATGTAAAATGTTTCATTCCATAGCATAGAGCAACGCGTTGTCGGACAGCTCTGAAAAACCGCGATTGCGCCTCAAGTGTTTTGCTTGTATAGGTTGCTAAACTCCCTCAACATCCCATTGTCGGTGGAGACTGTCTGTGTGTTCACTGCTCCGATTTTTTCGGCAAATGCTTCCTGGGCAACTTATCTGTTGACAAAGGTTGTTTTCCTGATATAAGAATCACATGTGCTTACACTAGTTCTACAACCACAGAAGTTCTGTAGTAACTATGTACTTTACCTTCCAGGAAGCGAAGGGTCATGGGGCTGGTTTAATGGCAGCAACTATCTTAGCTATGGTATTCTCTGTTTCTTTTATCTTTTCTTTGTGGAGGGACTGCTCAGTTTGGCCATGAGAAAATTAAGTTTTTTCTATATGCCTACCTGATTTATATTTCTCATTTTATACCTTGCTGCTTACACTTGTGTATTGGTACTTTGCTGTGAGTTCCAATGGACAAATGTCGGCTAGGTCTGTTCGTCCATTCGTTTGTGGGTAAATTAGAGAATGGGGATACTTTGATGCGATATTTCTGTTAGCTTTGTAAAAATTGCTTCCATATCTCCAACTGTATGAGCAAAAGCTTTTGTAAATTTGTGTCTTCATTCTTCCTAGCCGAATAACTTTTTCACAGCCCAATCCTCATTTGTTAGGTTATTCTCAATTATCTCTTTTCTGGAATAGTTGTCAAATCACTTCTCAGCCGATCAATGTTTAGGAGTTGAATTTGGCATTTCCAAACAAAGGAGTCATATTTTGGTCCTCTGGTTTGAGCTCCGGATGATTTTACGTCCTAATCATTTCAAGTGAGCTTATTTGGTTCTTCGACTTCACTATTTATCCGAAAAGCCTTCTGTAACCGACAAGGTTCATTTCTTACATGTCAAAAACAGGAAAATTCAGAGAGATTTTACAACTGTTTAATCACAAGAATCAGTATCTAAAAACTGAGAGCTGAATGATCAAAGCAGCTTCATTAAAAAAGTTGAGGTCCAAGAATGGCCTGGCCTGGGAAAATATGAAAAATAGGGACTGGAACACAAAGCTGAGAACCGAAATATTTCTGAATTATGAAGGTTGAAATTTCCTGTGAATAAAAATCCTAATGATCATTGAGCCATGGGGTAAGGCTGTGTTTTTCTCATTTATTTGGGATCTGCGACCATGAGACATCATCTTTCCTTTTTCTTTTTATAAATATGCCTACCTACTGCTACTATATCCTTATACACTATCTTGTAAATAGCACTTGATCGAGAAACTACTTACCATTCCTCCTAATACGCAGGTCCCCTCATACATCTCAAGATCTGTTGCAGGCAGCTACGATAACGAAGCTGTAGCAATATTTGCTTTAATATTCACATTTTATCTATATGTAAAGGTTAGGTTCTCAAAGCGTCCTTAGAATTTTAGGCCTTGTCCATTTTAACCTTCTCTTTGTGTCCTCAAGAAGATAACATAATGATGACTATGCAGACACTAAACACGGGGTCACTCTTTTATGCAACACTTAATGCTCTCTCTTACTTTTACATGGTAAGTTTTTCTTCGAAAATGTTTAGAATAGCTACAAGTTTCAGAAAATTCTTCACATTATACTGCATTTCCGCTTTTCAGGTCTGTTCCTGGGGAGGCTACACATTCATCATCAACCTTATCCCAATGCATGTTCTCCTGTGTATTGTAACTGGTCGTTATTCTTCACGACTTTACGTTGCTTATGCTCCCCTTGTAAGTCGATAAGTCTAATGGCTTACCGATTGGTTATGCACAAATGAACAGCACAGATTCTCATTATCATGATTAGCACCATGCAGGTTGTACTGGGAACACTTCTGGCAGCATTGGTACCTGTGGTTGGTTTTAATGCAGTATTGACATCAGAGCACTTTGCATCATTTCTGGTACACCAATTGATTATCTACCTACGCATGTGTTCCTTTTCCCCCCTTAAATTGTCTGATTTCACCCAATTTTTGTATATCTGTTAAAAAATTGCTACTCCCTCCAATCCATATTACTTGTCGCTCAAATGGATGTATTTAGCACTGAAATACGTCTAGATACATCCGTTTGAGTGACAAGTAATATGGATCGGAGGGAGTAATTGCTTTCTCTTTATTTCTGAAAATGATGATTGAATTCCAGGTGTTTATAATCCTCCACGTGGTTGCTCTTGTGTATTACATCAAAGGACTTTTAACTCCTCGGCTGTTCAAAGTGGCCATGACATTTGTACTAACGGTTGGCTTGTAAGTTTCTGATGTCAAAACCAGTTAATGTGCGTTAAAAGACGTGTTACACTTGATACTGGTTCATAATTTTGGCAGACCAAACATTTGTTTCTCATAAGTCAAAACAAAGTAGATGTTCTGTACACATTCTAATATCAAGGATTCCTGCAGAGCCCTTTGTCTCGCTGTAGTAGCAATACTTGCTGCATTGGTCGCATCTAGCCCAACAAAAGGTTGGAGTGGGCGCAGTTTGAGTCTACTTGACCCGTAAGTTCTCATAAAGTATTTGTTTGGCGCAAGACTTGTTCTTGTTTTTGTTTCACTGATAACAAAGCCTTCACTCTGGTTAACAATAAACATGACAATTTTAATTGGAACCACCTTTCCTCTGGATTTGGAGTTTCTAAAGAGATATGCTACCTTCTAGGTTTCCGCATTAGTACAAAAGAATTGTGATTTCTATTAGAGTGAATCCAGTTTTTACTCCATACGCTGACATTTTTGACACAAATTACCCCATTTAACAGTTTTTCATCCGGATTACCCCATTTAGTAAAAGTTTTGCCCCCGTTTAAAAAAATTACGAGTTTTTATCCCATTTAGTGATCTATCAGGTGAGCCCTGGTCATCAGGCACACATGACGTGCCACATCGCATTTTTTTTCTGGCATCTTTTCCCGTGCCTGAACCGGTCAAATGGCTTAGCCGAACACAGTTTTTTCTCACGGTCGGCAGATGTACGCACGTACCACTTTGCCTTGATAAATTACTTCTTCATGTCACGCAGCTCCTTGTTCATTGTTTCCACCTCATTCTTCTTCACGGCATTTGCTTCTGGAGCACTGCTATATGTATGACAGGCCTTATCCGATATTTGTATGATGATTTGGATCTGACCTTGCAGCATTTGGGCAAAGGAAATAAAGACCATTGGATTTAGCATCCTGCTAGTATCGTACAAGCAATTATCATATGTGCAGTAGTTCCGTTGCTTCTGGGTGTTGCATCGTACTAGGCATAATTCCATTGATGCTTTGTATGACAAAAGAACCACTGGAGAAGCTATCCACAACCTAAAATACTTTAAATGGGGTAAAACTGGCAAAACTTTTGTCGCATGGGGTAATTCGAATGAAAAGCTATTAAATGGGGGTAATTAGCGTAAAAATATCAAAGTAGGGGGTAAAAAATGGAATCCACTCTTTCTATTACCCACGATGTACTGATAACTTGAAATTTATTCTGTATACAGGATGTACATAATTCTGATTCCTGTTTATGATGAATTCTTCTTCTGTTTCTATATAAGTTGATGCCTTGAATTCCTTCGCTTTGTTCCATTCTGACAGAACATATGCAAGCAAGTACATCCCTATCATTGCTAGCGTGAGCGAACATCAACCACCTACCTGGCCTTCTTACTTTATGGCTATCAATGTGCTAGCCTTCTTAGTTCCTGCTGGGATCATAGTAAGCATTCATGTTTTGTTGGAAAATGGATTTTACTTCGTGTTTAGCATGGTTTTAATTAATTTGTTGCAACACAACCTGCAGTCATGCTTCTTACCTTTATCTGATGCAAGCTCATTTTTGGTCTTGTACTTGGTAACTTCAGTATATTTCTCTGGGGTAATGGTAAGTCATCACTGCTAAGACATTTACAGTACCGTATTGCTTTATTTATCAGTTGATAGTGATGTTAGTGCAATGTTAGGTACGACTGATGCTTGTTCTTGCCCCTGCCGTGTGCATTTTGTCTGGGATTGCTCTGTCAGAAGCTTTTAACGTCCTCACACGATCGATGAAATTTCAGCGCCCAATATCAGATGATACCCTTCCTACTGTATGATTATTTCATTAGTACTATTTTTCTAATATTCTTACCAGATTTAGTTTCTACAAAAGGTTTACTGATGTACTGTCCTGTCAAATTTAAGGCAGGAGATAGTACCCCAGGGAGTTCCAGTACAGCCACTATCACAACTTCCACGAAAAATGCGAACATAAAAAAAGAAAAAATGGGGACTATTTCAAAGGAAAGATCATCAAAGAAGAGTCGGAAGGAAACAGAATTGGTGGGAAGTTCTCCTGTTAGGCCCGAAAAGGAGGAGAAGCTTTGTGTACTGCCTTCTGAAGCATCTGCCATGGGTATACTGTTCCTGATCATGCTTTGTGGACTTTATGTGGTAAGGTATCTGTTTTCACTGGAAGCAGCATTCTCATTAAAAGTGACGCTATTACTCAACGATCCATTTTTGCAGATCCATTGTGTATGGGCAGCTGCAGAAGCATACTCTGCACCCTCAATTGTGCTGACATCACGTTCACACGACGGGCTGCATGTTTATGACGATTTCCGTGAATCTTATGCATGGCTGCGCCATAACACAGAAGTGGACGATAAGGTATGCCTTCGAATGGACCTACTCTGATCACTTGAATTGCATCATTCTGATAGAAAGATGGCAATGATTGCTGTAGGTTGCGTCATGGTGGGATTATGGTTATCAGACAACTGCAATGGCCAACAGGACCGTGATTGTAGACAATAATACCTGGAATAACACGCACATAGCGACAGTTGGGACAGCAATGTCATCCCCAGAAAAAGGAGCATGGGAGATCTTCAATTCCTTAGATGTTAAATATGTGCTTGTGGTCTTTGGAGGTTGATGTGTTTTGGACTTGCAGAAATAACAGTATTCTAAACAAAGTGCTTCCTGAATCCCGACCCCATAAAACCTGACGATTTTATTTTCAGGGCTTATTGGCTACCCAAGTGATGATATTAATAAGTTCCTCTGGATGGTTCGAATCGGAGGTGGTGAATTCCCTCACATCAAGGAACAGGATTACCTTGTGAGTGGTGAACTTGTGTTCTACAACTATCGTGCATATCATTCGGTAGTGTCGTGGTAGAAAACTAAAAATATCAGTTTGCATTCTAGTATAACATGTGGAAGAAAAGCACCATCAACTATGTGAAATTTCAGACTTCTTCTGAGTTATTATGTTATATTATTTCTATAGAGGGATGGCAACTACCGTGTTGATGCTCAGGGCACTCCAACAATGCTGAATTGCCTCATGTACAAGCTTTGTTATTACAGGTCTGTCAGTGCAAGGAAGTTACCATGCTGATGTATCACAATCATGGATTTTCTTTCACATTTGTTCTCCTTTGCATCTAGATTCGCTGAGACTGATGGCAAGGGGTTTGACAGAGCGAGAAGATATGAAATAGGAAGGAAGCATTTTAAACTGACCCATTTTGAGGAGGTACAGTGCTACTACTCTTCCCTCCAATCATTTAGAAACCAGAGTCCCCCTCGCAGCTTTGCTTGACTGCACCTGCAACGTGTTCATGTACCATATTGCTTAATGCAGGTTTTTACAACCCAGCACTGGATGGTTAGGATTTACAAACTGAAACCGCAAAAGAACAGGGTCCGAGGAAAGTTGAAACTGAAATTGAAATCTGTAAGCCAGACAACACTACAGCTTGCCTACAATCATGTATCCGTCCGATCCAAATTAATTGATGCAGCTTCAGTACAACTTTAGTACTTTTGAATCTTTAGCATCTTTTCCTTTCTTCTTGACTGCAGAGTTCGAAAACAAGTTTAATGCGCAAAGGGGCTGGAAAGAAGAACCCATGGCAGTAGTTGAATAGAGAACACATGCCCGCTATTACCCTTAAAGAACACAAACTCACTATTTGGCTTGCCCAAAGTTCCCGAGCTCGGGAAAATTACACGCTAACGAGAAGAACTTGGTTAGAGATATCCACATTTTTTGTATACTTTGCCGCGCGTCACATTTCTCTCTCTCTTGCACCTCCAGTGTGGTTCTGTGGTGCAAGGAGAGGAAAGCGTCACCCGGATGCAGGAGATTCCATTTCCCATATAGCAATTGAGTGAGAACTGTGTGAACAGCAGAAATTTTGAATTATGTCAAGGAGTGAACAGCTTGCTGCGTGCTGTATACAACGTTGCACCTCGGCATCATCGTCACCACTTCTCCCTCAGCAAAGCAAGTGCCTATGATACCTTGAAATGGTATGATTGGCACTGTGTTACAAAAGGTATTGTTGGCACTCAGTTTTAGAGTTGGCAGTCAGCAGCCTGATCATCATCAAACTTCTAGCTTATCCAGTTCATCTCTCGGCTTATTTTAGATAATCATTCCTATCTGACCTTTTTAAGTTGTTCAAACTTTTTACCTGCAGTTATATTTGAAGCAGTGAGGTCTAAAAATATGAACCCTTTTATCAAAGGGAAGGAATTATTCTGTATGCAGCATCCTAAGCCTGGATAAGCTGGAAGCCTTGATATTATGTAGAGTTTTGTCGGATTTAGGGATCCGGCAACCCTTGAGAGGTTCGAACTCTGGGGTGCGTGCGGAGATCTCAACCTGTCCAGCCTGCCTACTCGCGATCCTCCCTAGCCTAGCGCGTCAAGCTCAAGGAGACACAAAGACACAGAGGTTCGGGCCACCGTTGTGGTGTAATACCCTAATCCAGTGTGGTGTGGTGGATTGCCTCGAGGGGCTATGGATGAACTAGTACCGTGGATGAACAAGCCTCAGGAGGTGAGGTGTTCTTGAGTTGGTGTGGTGCTCTACTTGTCCTGATCTCGGTTCCTCCTCTATGGTGGTGGTTAAGTCCTATATATAGTGGCCTTGGTCCTCTTCCCAAATATGAGCGGGAAGGGATTCCACAACGGCGGGATTTGAAAGGGGACAAGTAGTACAGTCTATCCTAACAAAAGTAGTCTTCGCTTGCAAAAAGCCTCTGGTCGTGACACTGCGGTGGGCTCGGTGATGACCTCCGTCCTGCCGTCCTGGCGGTCTTGGTCTTGTTGCACCAGAATGGAAACCTTTGGCTGATTCCTCGGGACTCCGCGCCTGCGGCTTGCCTCCCTTGCACTGAAGAGGAAACCTGCGCTGTGCGCCCGCCTGGCGCCTGCCTGGCCTTGGTCGTCATGGCTCACGTCAGCTGAGCCTCATGAGGTAACTGCATAGAACTCTCCGCCCATCAGGAGCCCTCCTGAGGAGGCCACTTCCTTCGGGGGTCTTGGCGTCGTTCGCCTGGCGAGGCTTGGCCCCTCGCGAGGGTCTTGCTGTGCTGGTGTTGAGGCTGGGCCGTACCAGGCCGTCGATGAAGCCATGTGGTGGGCTGCAGGCAGGCAGGATTGGATACCCCCAAGTCCAGGACGCCGACAGTAGCCCCCGGGCCCAAGGCGCGCTCGGACTTGGCTTCCAGGCGAAGCCAAAGGGCAAGTGCGGAGCGCCGCGGGCCCTAACCACCTGCGGGCTTGATGACGCGTGGCGATTGATTGGACGTGGGCGACTTCGTTTCCCCACGCTGCCTCGGCAACTGCTTCCGTTTGACAAAAGGGGTGCCGCCTGCCGCCAGGCTTCCATTGTTCCTTCTTCGTCTTGCTCCAGATCCCCTTCTCCCCACAGCGGAAGAGCTCACCAGATCTGCTGATTTTCCACCAAATCTCCTACTTGATGGCCGCCGAGAAGACCACGGCTTCTT
Source organism: Aegilops tauschii subsp. strangulata (assembly GCF_002575655.3). Taxonomy (NCBI): domain Eukaryota; kingdom Viridiplantae; phylum Streptophyta; class Magnoliopsida; order Poales; family Poaceae; genus Aegilops; species Aegilops tauschii. Next base: position 389,949,297 of record NC_053037.3, read on the forward strand.
CCTCGGCTGCCGGCTCCGCCTGGTACGAGCCAGGGCTGCTGGCGCCCTGCGTAATCGGGGAGAAGCTCCAGACCACGCTCCTCCTAACGGTGAGCGACGATAATGAGTGGAAGAAGACCGCGTTCCGGGTCACCACCGCTGTGCCGGAGCCCGCGGGCAGCAACTTCTTCCCCTTCTTCATGCACAACGTCTTCTCGGGGCTGGTACCTCCATTATCCCCCTTCTTCGCCATCCTTCACCACTATGGTCTCCATGCGCTCCACATCCATGCCAACTCCATCCTCCTTCTGTCCCTCTTCGCCTTCTATTGTGAGATGTTCATGGGGGTGATGCCCTCCGTTGCCCTGTTCCGCCATTTCTTCTACCTTCGCAAGACCGGTGACAATCTGGTCGGGTGCATTGGTTTCGTCGCGGCGCGGGGTGGTAACGCAATCTCTCGCGCCGGGAAGAAAGTGGAGGATGCCATGAAGAGGTGGGTGTTGATGGATGCCAAGAGCTCCCAGAGCTCGCTGAAGCTGCCGACCGCATTCCCCGTCTCCGAGAAGTGGTGGCGTTCTGAGAAGAACACCGACCCTTCCCTGACGCCGTTCGTGAGGAAGATGGATAACGAGCTGAAGAACGCGAAGCTGACGGGGGCCATGCTCATCAGGGAGTTCCTGAAGCAGCGCGTCGCGCCGCTTCAAGACCGCCCCCGTCCCTTGTGGAAGCTTGGTGGTGATGACGACAAAATCCGCCTGCGCCGAGATCCCCTTCCCGAGGAGGAGCTGAACAAGGTGTTGCTCTACCTGACGGGAAAGGACCCGAGCGACCCTCCGGAAGGCTGGCTTCCGCTGTACTACCGTGATGATGCCGAGGAGGTTGTCGCGGCCATGCCTGTCTTCGACGAGCTCGGGTTCGTGCGGCTGGGGTCTTCCTTGCCGCCTACTACCTTGGTGCACCTCTCCTCCGACGGCCAATCCTCCGAGGCCACCGAGGATGAGGTTGTGGAAGAATCCTTTGCCCCGGAGCAAAGGGAGCTCCTGTGCGACCTTCCTGACGATGACGATGACGACGAGCCCCCGGTGGTGGAGGTGCCGCGCCCTCCAGGAGTCACGACGAGGTCTGGGGGTGGCCTCCTTGAAGCAGCCCAAGCGAGCGGTTGTGAAGAAAAGCAGGACCGCACTGATTTCTCCGGGCAGCAGCCCACCTTCGCCGACGCCGTCCCGGGCGGCGCCAACCGCAAGCTCTCCTGCTCCCAAGAGCTCGGCGCCAGCTGCTCCTCCCTAGTGCCCGTTGCTGAGCATGAAGAGGCGCTACGCCTTCGTCGACCAGTAAGTTTCTCCCTTAACCCTGCTTATTGGTTCTTGAAGCGGTACTGAGCGTCTTCTCCTGTCGTTAGACAACAGCCGTCGAAGAAGCAGAAGGAGGTACGGAGGTTGTCGCGGCTGCAAGCAATGAAGCGGTTGCCGCGGCCCAGGTGAAGAAGAGTGCCGCAGCCCCCGCAGCCCCAGAGGTGACGTCATCTCCGGAGGACGTGGATGCCCATCCCCATGAGGTGCCGGTGCCTTCGGCAGGCCTGACTCCTCCGGCACCCAGCCTTGCCGCGGCTGCTGAGGACAACCAGCCTCCGGAGCCCCCGGTCCTTCCTGAGGCTGAGGTTTCTTCTGCCTTGGCGCCGAGGGCGCCTCCTCCCTTGCCCAGCGCGTGGCCGAGTCATGGTGCTCCTGCTCCCTCCGGGACCCTGGAAGAGGCAAGGGCGGCGCTGGACCTCCTCCAGGGTGAACTTCAGGGCCCGGATCGTCGTTCGGCGCAGGGACGCCTGAGGCTGATCTCCGGTTGGCTCGAGGCTGATGCGTCTGTCCGCGCGGCCTGGGGCTCTGCGGAGGAGGCCCAGAAGGCGCTTGGGGTGGCCGCCACGGCGCGCGACCTGGCGCGGCAGGAGGCCACAGAAGCTGAGAACCGGTGCCGCCTGGCAGAGGCTGATCTGAAGGCTCTCCAGGACCAGCAGGCCGCCCAGGCCAGCCAGCTCCAGGAGCGTGAGGAGAAGCTGAAGGCCCAGGAAGCCGCCGTCGCCAACCAAGACGCCGAGGTGAAGAAGACGGCCTTAGAGCAGGCTGGGGAGCGCGACTGCCTAACGAAGCTGAAGGAGGAGGCGGAGGCAGCCCTGGCCGAGGCCAAGAAGGTGGCCGCCATGGAGCGCGACACCCTCTCCTTCCTCGAGGCACGCTTCCACAAGGCCCAGAAGGCGCTCTTTGGAGATGATCCCTCGAGAAAGGCAGTGGTGACGACCCCGAGGGAGAGCCCTGCTGCTCTGCTTCCTGAAGTCGTGGCGGTGCTCGAAGATGCTGTCGACGGGTTTGCATCCTTGGTGGAAAGCGAGGCACGCTCACTTTCTTCCTCGGCTCTGACGTGCGTCTTCAGCCATCTTTATCTCCAGGATGCCAGCTTCAACCTCTCCTCCTTCCTTACTCCGGTGGACGCCGACTCCCAGGATGCTGCTGCTGCCGCCGTGAAGAGCTTCGTGGACGCCTTGCTGAGCAAGTACCTGGTCGTTGGTCCTCTGACTGAAGCCGGTGGAACGGGTGACGCGCCTGGCGACGAGGCTTTGCTGGCGGGCAGCGGTGATACCCAAGTCTGAAGAGGTGGCCCGACGATTCTTCTCTTGCTTGTTTATCCTGCATCGTGCGACATGCCTCGGGAAGGCGTTTAGAACTATTTGCTTGGAACAATATGTCTTGTAATAACTAGATTATGCTCCTTCAGCTTTCCCGTTTGCTTTGTTGTTCTGCGTCGGCAGAGCCCGGCCCCGCGCGTACCTCAGCCGCGGTTGGGTCGTCCGGATCACCAGGACGAACCCAAGGGGTGAGGGGCTACGTGCCCAGTTAGGCTCCTGAGTCGCGATGCTCAGGAGTCCTCCTTCACGTGCGAACAACTTAGGAAAAGATGCAGGGGCAAGCCTTGGTGTTCTGCGTCGGCAGGGCCCGGCCCCGCGCATGCCTCAACCGTCGTTGAGTCATCCGGATCACCAGGACGAGCCCAAGAGGTGAGGGGATACGTGACCAGTTAGGCTCCTAAGACGCGATGCTCAGGAGTCCCCCTTGACGTGCGAACGGCTTGAAAAAGAAGGGTGACAACCAGGTCTTGGTGTTCTGCGTCGGCAGGGCCCGGCCCCGCGCATGCCTCAGCCGTCGTTGAGTCGTCCGGATCACCAGGACGAGGCCAAGAGGTGAGGGGCTACGTGACCAGTTAGGCTCCTGAGACGCGATGCTTAGGGGTCCCCCTTGACGTACGAACAGACCATCCTACCTTTTCCTCGCCGAGCTCTCTCTTGGGAGGGGTGCGCGAAGACCAGCCCCGTGAGGCCTGGCGAGGTGGGGTACGCCAGGCGTGACCTGAGCGTAGCCCCCGTGCCCAGCCCCCTCGCGCTACCTTCCTGAGGGAGAGCAGCACGGTGAGGCTAGTCACTGAGCCCGGAGGCTCCCTGAGGTTAATGCAGCCGTGAGGCCACCCCCAGTTGTTTATCACCAGGGCGGAGCATAGCGCTCTGCTCTTGCACGGGCATAGCCGCTCCTCGGCAGTGTCGACGGCCAGCACAGAGCATGGTGCTTCCACTGGTGCGTGGGAGGGGGCTCCCTCTGAGGAGAGCCCCCGGGGCGTGTATAGCCCCGCCCTGACACGTGGCTTGCACGGCAGGGCTGGAGGAGGTGTATATGGGCACCCGTGAGCCAGCGCGGGACTCACGAGGCCCTACCTCAAGGCGGGTTGCGCCTGGTCTTGATTAGAGATGCTCGGATTGGTCCTGCGAGATGGTTAGGCAGCCTGCGCCGAATGAGTTTCCTGAGGTTATTGCATGAGAAGGCCAGACACCAACGACCCCAGGAGGTGACGTGAACGGGACCGACCCGCCAGACAGAGCTCAGCCGCTGGATTTATCGACGCTGCAGGGATGGACCCGAGCACAGACGCCGTGCCCAGTCTTCTCATGCAAAGATCCTGAAGAAAAACAGTCGGCGCGCGGTTCTCGTGGCCACGGGGGCACTAGGTCGCGCGCCCTCACTCATCCACTCACGATTAGCTCATGCAAGAACAAGACACCAAGAGCTACGGGAGGTGACGTACACGGGGCTAGCCCGTGAGCCAGAGCTCAACTACTTGGGTTTAGCGACGCTGCAGGGACGGACCCGAGCACAGATGCCGTGCTAGTCCTTAATCATGAGGCGGTCGTGGGAGAGCTCGCGAGGGCGCGAGACACTCTTAGCGGCGAAGCGCCGGTCAGGCAGTCAATAATTCAAAAGTAACACTCTTAGCGGCGAAGCGCCGGTCAGGCAGTCAATAATTCAAAAGTAACTTGGAAAGGATTGTAACTGGCTCTGATAAATGCGGAAGGGATACATGCCGTAGGGACGGACCCACACGGCTTGGGGATGATGCAGCCCGAGGGGCGCCCCCAAATTGAACGAACTAGGGAGATGTCACCTGGTACCGTTGCTGAAGAGTTGTTGAAGTATCCAAAAAACGCGCGCCACCGAGGCCGTTCCTCATGAGCCGCTCCGGTGCCGAGCCTCGGGAGGCTCGGAAGGACCGGAAGGCTCCTGAAGGTGCTCCTCCATCTCCGCCAGGATCGCCTGGTGCCTGGCCTCGCAGGCCGTCTGAGCGTCCCTCATGCAGCACTGGAATGCCTCACCCGCGCCCGCCAGGCCAAAAGGCATGCGGGCGTAGCTGTGAGGCGGACCCTCGCATCGGCTGACACGAGACGGCCACATGAGCTGCCGAGACGCGGCCCTGTTGAGCCCGGGAATGTCGACGGAGACACGGAATTCCTTACCCTCGCCAGTGCAATGAGCTGAGCCACGCGGCAGGCAACGATCGCCTTGCAGAACCCTTCCTTCCCGAATCTCCTCGATTGCCTTGCTGATGAACTCCTGAATGCCTGGTGCCCTCCGCCTGCTGCCTTCTCCTGGGAAGCGTGCTCTGAAGAGCGCCTCCACGTGGTGCCCGAGCGCCACTCTCGCGACATTGGCTAGATCTGAGGCCCTCCAAAGGAGAGCCCCCGAGCCCAGCCTGAGAGGAGCGTCGGGCGCGCCTCCTTATGCGATGGTGAAGGCGCCGCGTCCGGAGACGCGAGACTCAGCGCCGCGTCCTCGAGTGATGCTCCCTCACGAGACCCCTGGCCTAGCTGCAGCTTCTTCATCTTGGGAGCGACCTCAGGAGGGAGGGCGCCGTCTTCGTCTTCTGGGTTCTCAAGTGCTGCAGCTTGGAAAGCGCGCTCGAGGGAGCACACTGCATCCTTCTCTTGGCAGGCGACGTTGTAGCCTGGTGTGTGGCCGCCATGAACTTGGCCAGTGCTGGGTACCCTAGGATGGCGTTGTAGGGCAGGCGGATGTTGGCGACGTCAAAGTCAATGAGCCCGGTGCGGTAGTTGTTGCGCTCGCCGAAGGTGACTGGGAGGCGAACCTGCCCGATCGGGTGTGTCGATCCATCGGTCACTCCTGAGAATGGCTTGGTGGGGTACAGCTGGTAGTATGGCACCTGGAGTCTGTCGAACGTCTGAACGGAGAGAACATTGAGCCCTGCTCCACCATCGATGAGGGTCTTGGTGACGGTCACATTGCTGATAACGGGGGAGCAGAGCATGGGGAGCGCGCCAGCGGTGGCCGCACACTTGAGGCGGTCTGAGGAGTCGAAGGTGATGGCACACTTGGACCACTTGAGAGGGCGAGTTTCTTCAAGCTTGGGGAGCGCTGCATTCACTTCGCGCGCAAACTGCTTGAAGACACGGTGGGAAGCCGGGGCCTGTGAGCCGCCCAAGATGCAGGCAATGGCCCGAGGCTCCTGAAAGCCCCCAGCCCCCTCGTCTTGGTGGTGATCTTCGTTCCTTCTTGGCGGTGGAGGCAGAGGAGGCAAGGTTGCGTTGCCCTGAGGGCGGTCCTCACGAGGCTGCTCCCTCCAGTTGCCCTCGCGAGGCTGGTCCTGCCAGCGGTCCTCACGAGGCTGGCCGCGCCACTCCTGACGGCGGTCGCGTCCATCCCAGCGTCCTCCACCTCGGCCACCTCCGCGCCCGTAGCCTCGATCATTGCACTCGGGGCGTCGACCGAGGCGCCCGTCGCGGAGAGCCCTGAGCTCCTGGCAGTCGCCGGTGTTGTGGCTGTAGACGTTGTGGAAGGCGCAGAACGGCCGCTTGCCCTTGGATGACTCGGGGTGGTCGCAGCCGCGCTTGGTCTCTGGCTCGGCTGCGAGCACGGCTGGCCCCTTGCGCTCGTGTCCTTGGTCTTGGTCTTCTTGTCTTCTGGATCAGCATCAGGGAGCTCGAGGAGGGAGAGGCGTCCCTCCTCATCCCTTGCACACTTGTTCGCCATGTTGAACATCTCCAGAGCGGTGCAGAGATCCTCGTGGATGGCGAGCTCCTCCTTCATCTTGACATCGCAGACGCCATCGGTGAACGCGGAGATGATGGCCTCATCAGACACCTTGGGAATCTTGAGGCGGACGTTGTTGAAGCGCTGGATATACTTATGCAGGGTCTCTCCAGGCTGCTGTTTGACGCGGCGCAGGTCTCCCGCGGCCGGCGGACGGTCGCGAGTGCCCTGAAAGTTGGCGATGAAGCGGCTGCGCATCTCCTCCCAGGAAGAAACCGACCCGTCGGTCAGGTTCAGGAGCCAAGAACGCGCGCCATCCTTGAGGGCCATCGGGAACCAGTTTGCCATGATCTTCTCGTCGCCGTTGGCCGCCTCGATGCTCAGCTCGTAGAGCTGTAGGAACTCGGCGGGGTTTGCAGTGCCGTCGTAGCGTGGAGGCAGGTCAGGCTTGAACTTGCTCGGCTAGACGACGTTGCAGAGCTCCGCAGTGAACGCGCGGCACCCTGCTGTGGCCACCGGAGGTCGTCGAGGGGGTGGAACGTGGTCCTGGTGCACGCGCACCACCACCTCCTGCGGCAGCGCGCGAGCCTGGTGCTGGGGTGCTGGAAGCACGCGCGCTTCTCCTTGGGGACGTTGCACCACCTGGCAGCTCACGTCATCTCAAGCCGGCGCCGGGAGCTACGGGTCGCGCCGTGGAGCCATACGCCTTGGCTCGATGATGGCGCCCCGGGCCGGAGGCGGAGGAGGAGCCCCGTGCGCGACGTCGCCCGCTGCAGGTGGTTGCTGAGGCAGCGAGCGAGCCGGCCCGTCGGAGCCCCCGTGCGCGACGCTGATGAGCTCGGCGATCCGCTCGAGCCACTCCTCGTAGAGATCACCCACCGGACGGTAGCGAAGAAGCTCCCGCGCCGTGAGCAGAGCGGCCTGCGCGTCCACCTGGCCGCGGCGCGCGTGGGAGGACGAAGCTGCTGGGGTCAGTGACGGAGTAGCGGTGCGGCCGTCGCGGCGCACCGACGGGTGCAGCGATGAAGCTTGCTGCTCATGGGCGGCAGGGCCCGTGGCGGCGTTGGCCACCGGAGAAGGAGCGCGGCGGGCACAACCGTCACCCGCCAGAGCCGTCTGAGCGACGGGGCGGCGACCGCAGCCTGACGCTCGGCGTGAGCCCCGCGCGCGTCGGCCATGGAGGTGTCAGAGCGATGGCGGATCGAACGACGGAAGAGAGAATCCGACGCACCCCTACCTGGCGCGCCAAATGTCGGATTTAGGGATCCGGCAACCCTTGAGAGGTTCGAACTCCGGGGTGCGTGCGGAGATCTCAACCTGCCCAGCCTGCCTACTCGCGATCCTCCCTAGCCTATTGCGTCGAGCTCAAGGAGACACAAAGACACAGAGATTTATACTGTTTCGGGCCACCGTTGTGGTGTAATACCCTAATGCAGTGTGGTGTGGTGGATTGCCTCGAGGGGCTATGGATGAACTAGTACCGTGGATGAACAAGCCTCAGGAGGTGAGGTGTTCTTGAGTTGGTGTGGTGCTCTACTTGTCCTGATCTCGGTTCCTCCTCTATGGTGGTGGCGAAGTCCTATATATAGTGGCCTTGGTCCTCTTTCCAAATATGAGCGGGAAGGGATTCCACAGCGGCGGGATTTGAAAGGGGACAAGTAGTACAGTCTATCTTGACAAAGTAGTCTTCGCCTGCAAAAAGCCTCTGGTCGTGACGCTGCGGTGGGCTCGGTGATGACCTCCGTCCTGTCGCCCTGGCGGTCTTGGTCTTGTTTCCCTAGAATGAAAACCGTGTTGAGGCTGGGCCGTACCAGGCCATTGATGAAGCCACGTGGTGGGCTGCAGGCAGGCATGACTGGATACCCCCCAAGTCCAGGACGCCGACAAGTTTGAATTAGTTTTGGTTGGGGTGTGCCAGGCCAGGGCAGTAGTGCAACGTCCAGGCGACACATGTGAGCCCCAATAGCAAGCTACTGTTGTGGACCCACCCCCTAAAAAATAAATTTAATATCATTGTAGGCACATGGCCCACATATCAGATATTAAACTGATAAGAACAGATACTACACTTGATCTTAGCCAAAAGGCCGAGAAAAGTATGAGTTATCTTGTTGCCTTGCCTCTCATTTATACCCTCTTCCGGCTCGCTCCGCTCGGCCCAGACGAGGTGGGACTAAATTAGCAGCATCATGCGCATGCTCTATGCGGGATTGGCGTAGTTTTCATTTTTTTAGGGCTGGAATCGGCGTAGCCGGGCTCTTCTTAACCAAATATCCCAAGACCAAGGCCCAGACCGTAACACAACGACCTCGCTGCGAGTAAACGTCTACAAATCTACGTTCGTCCTTGCCAGGGGGACTAATGTCTACAATCAACGTAATCTCTCGAATTTCCTTCAAAAGGAAGGTCCAATGCGTTCAGAAACTTGTCCGAAAAGCAGCGACGAATGATGTTATTTGACTTTCAGGGCCAAAAAAGTCCTCCTTAAGACCGAATTTGAAGGCACCCCGGGCCTCCTGGCGCAAGCGGGGAGTATTTTCTGGATTCGCACGCTCGCCGCGAGGATTTGAGTACTTGTGGGTCCGAAACAGACTCCGAATGACAAAGTTATGACCCTTTTAGTGAACACCGATCCATTATATGGCAGTCCTTGAAAAGAAGTTGGCTACAGACGTCGCGTCGGAGGAAACAGACCGACAGATGGCTCAACCGGTGGGTACCATCGAGACACAGGTATTGTGCGTCTCGTTTCTCACGAAAAAAGGTATTATGCGTCGCTGTGTGTTTTTGTAGTGATTCATTCATTTTTTTTTTTATCAAAAAGGGTTTCTCCAACCTCACTTTTATAGAAAACGGGGCAAAGCAAGTTACAGTGACTGTTACAAGCGATCGGGTTTACCAAAAGTGGCAAACCAGAAAAGAAAAACGCAACCTAACTCGCAAAAGCGCTAAAGTCCAATCATATCACAAAAACAGCTAAGGAGAGAGACCAGCGCCACGCAGGGCGACATAAAAAAACCATCAGTCAAGCAATACAGCAAGTTCCTTAGGGATATAGTGACCCAGCTTCCTCGCACGATCATCCCGAATGAGCTTTCAGCACGTTTCCGCCCCGGATCCTCTTTGAGCACGCTCTCAACTCCCATCCCAGGCGATCCTGAGCAGCTCGCCTCTTCGACGGTCCAGGAGCTGAAGGCAGCGTCGAAGCAACACTGATTGATCGCCTCCGGACAGGATTTTCCATTGATGTAGAGAAGAGCTGATCCTTTCCAAGATCACACGAGTGCTTGTCCACGGTACGCCCTGAAAACAAATGTCATTACGCATGGTCCAAATGCCCCAAATGGTAGCAACACATGCAATGTTAACAACAGTTTTCTTGTTGTTCATATTCCAAAAGGAAGATAACTCAGTCATATTTTTAGGGATATTGAAACCAAAAGTATCAGCAACATTGGTCCAAATCTGTTTGGCTACCACACATTCAAAGAACAGGTGGTGAACTGATTCATTTTCATTGCAAAATAAGCAGTTTAAGTCCTCTACTACCCTCCTCTTGTTTTAAGTTGTCTCTAGTGAGGATTTTATTATTGAAAGCTAACCAAATGAAGACCAAGTATCCGCTAGGCACCACAATTTTCCAGAATTTTTTCCACAGCGGGGTATTTACTCCCCCAGTTAATCATATTGTAATAGGATCTGACCGAGTAAATCCCCGATGGCTCCAACAGCCAGACACGTTGGTCCTCCTCACTGGTCAGGCTCTTGGTAGAGATGACCTGGATCAGGTCGTGCCATCTGTCCATAAATTCCTCATTAACACATCTATTAAAAGTGAGCTTCAGGTTGGAACCATCCCACACCTCAGCCACCACACATTGTTGTTGTTGACAAATCTCATACACCTCCCAAAATTGAGTTTTTAGGGAAGAATCCCCAACCCAGGTGTCGTCCTAGAAACTAATCTTGTCCCCGTTCCCCAAATTCCATCGAAAAAAGGCCTAATGCTTTCAAAAGCCCAGGTCACCCCTTTCCAAAAAGGTGAACCCACACCCTGTTTGGCCCACAACAAATTAGGTTTATTAGTTTTATATTTATGATCAATCAATCTCACCCAATCCTTATCCTGATTCATGAAGTATCTTTTAGCCCAAGAAGCTAACAAAGCCATGTTAAACTCTCTTAAATTGGGTACCCCCAAGCCACCAAATTCTTTTTTCTGAGAGATCAGCCCCCAGTTAGCAAGATGGTATTTATGCTCGTCCCCCGAGTCCCCCCAGAAGAAATGTGCCATCTGAGAGGTGATGGCTTTGATAGCCCACTTAGGGAATTTAATCACAGACATTAGGTACATAGGAATACTAGTCATGCAAGCTTTGAGCAGGACTAGCTTTGCCTCATAGCTAAGTAATCTCCCCTTCCAACCACTGATCCTTTTCATGATTTTGTCAATAATATACTGGATATCCTCCCTTCTTAGTTTAAGATAATGAAGAGGTACCCCCAGGTACTTAAGGGGGAAATCCTCAAACTTGCAACAAAAAAATTGAGATAACAACTTAGCATCTTCTTCACTCATATTTATTGGTACCACTTCACACTTATCATAGTTAATTTTCAACCCAGAGAGGTTTTCAAAACATGCAAGAAGCCATTTTAAGTTTTTTTACATATTCAGGCTTAGAGTTTAGGAATAATATTGTGTCGCCGGCATATTGTAAGTAGATAAGCCCACGTGGGATGATGTGAGGAACAATCCCAGAAATGATGTTGCTGTTGACAGCTTTCATCAGCATACGAGAGAAAACATCTGCCACAAGGTTGAAAAGCATGGGGGAGCTAGGGTCTCCTTGTTTCAACCCTTCCCCCCCTACAAAATAAGGACCTAACACATCATTAATCTTAACACAGAAGGAACTTTGTTGCAGAATGGATAGATTCCACCTAATCCATTTAGCCCCAAAGCCTCTAGATGTTAACATCTCTACTAGGAAATCCCAGTTCACACGACCGTAAGCTTTTTCATAGTCTAATTTGAGAACAATCCCAGCCTCTCTAGATTTGTGAACTTCATGGATAGCCTCATGGGCAGTAACCACACTTTCAAGTATGAATCTGCCTCTCACGAAAGCAGATTGGCATGGGGATAGTAGCCTATGACCCACAGGGGAAACCCTATTGTCATGGCTTTACTAAAAAATTTCACAGAACAGTTGCTTAAACAGATGGGTCTAATTTTTTTCTTCATATTTTTGGCATCTGGCTCTTTAGGAATAAGAGTGACTATAGAATAGTTTAGTCTCTGGATATCCAGAGATCCACTCTCAAAGTCCCTCACCAGCGCCATGAAATCTCCCTTAATAATCTCCCAAAAGTGCTGGTAAAACAAAAGAGATAGACCATCAGGTCCAGGGGCTCCATTAGCATAAGAGCCCATAATGGCTTCTTTGATTTCCTCCTCTGAAAAAGGCCTTTCTAGCATTGTATTTTCAGCTTCTGTCACACGTTCCTCTTCAGACCAAAACTGGTCATCCAGGTGAATGTTAGGTTTAGGCTCAAACCCAAATAGGTTCTTATAAAAATTAGTTGCAACCCCCAGCATGTCTTTGGTGGAGTATACAGGTCCATCTAGGCCCTCCAAGATAGATAGCTGATTTTTCCTTCTACGTTGATTAGCAACAGCATGGAAATATGCTGTATTTCTATCCCCCTCTTTGATTTTCGTGTCTCTAGATCCCTACCACATGGCAGTTTCTTCTTTTCTCCATATATCATATAGCTCAGCCTTGATTTGTTTCATCCTGAGGATATCCTCAGCATTGGTTCTATTTTGTTCGGAGAAGATGTCTAAGATATCAAATTCCTGAAGTAACTCTTTCTTTCTTTTTTTCATGGCAACTTCAATATTAATGCTCCAACCTTTCACAAGCTTCCTAAATAATTTAGTTTCAAACTGCCAGGTTTCAATAGCAGTGGTGAAAGGGGAAGGTGTGGCCCAATTTTTTTCAACCAAGGCCTGAAAATCAGGTTGTTCAAGCCACCATTTCTCAAATTTAAAAGGTCTGGTTGGGCTATATACACCCACCCCAGAGTCCAGCAAAATGGGAGCATGATCACTCCCCACCCTTGGCAGGGCACACAAGGATGTAAGTGGGAAGTGACTGTCCCAGCTAGTAGCAGAGAAAACTCTGTCAATAGTGGCAAAAATGGGGTTGTCTTGGTTATTACTCCAGGTGAAAACCCTGTTTGATAGCTTGTACTCCATCAAGCCCCATTTGTTAATCCAATCGTTAAACAAAAAAGCCCAAGAGTTATTAATATTACGAGAAGTTTTCTCCTTAGCCTCCCTAATCAGGTTAAAATCTCCCCCAAACAGGACAGGATAGCATAAGCCTTCCATACTCTCATGTAATTCGACAATAAAATCAACCTTATCAACAGCATAAGCTGTACCATACACTACAATCAGGTGCCAGCAAAAACCATCAATCTTACTTTTCAAGGAAATAATAATGCATTATTTCTTTAGGTTAACATCAAGGACCTAAAAAAAAATTAGTTTTAGTACCCACAAGGATACCACCAGCAGTACCCACTGCAGGGAGTATATGCCACTCATATGCAGTAGAACCAGCTAATGTACTAAGAAAGGAATCATATAAGTTTTCTCTTTTAATTTCTTGAAAGCCTAAAAAATCAGGCTTATACTTATTTACCAAATCAGACAGGCACTGAAGTTTTCCTTTTTGTCCTAAACCTCTAATATTCCAGAAAATTCCAATCATGGGATTTTAAAGGGGTGTGTTAGACTAAAAAGTCCACCTCTCACTGCATTCCCATAGCTACCTACAGCACCAGCAGTGCCCCCTGGTGTGTTGGTGCCAAGAATGCCATTATCTGGAGTACAAACTCCATTATCCTTATCAAATTCAGTATCTAAATTGTCAGGTAGAGATATCTCAGGATTTTGGGAAGCAAAAACTAGGCATTTTTCCGTTTCATCTCTAATGATATCATCAATGATTTGTTTTTTCTCCTTGTCATTACCACCAATTCTAATATTAACTACAGAAGCATAAGCCTCTAAAATAGATGATGATTTAGTAGTAAAGGACTTACTTTTGAAAGTAGTAGGGACTTCCAGGTTCTTCTTCATTTTGTAAGCAGCAGCTTTTTCCATGATATTCTGTCTGTTATGGGCCCTAGTGCTTGGTCTGGGAGCCACAACTGGCCCCCACTTGTTTTTGGCAGTTGGCTGCTCATTGGGAAGAGCCAGTTTTTCCATCAAACCCATCATCTTCATCCCACTGACTACAGAGGCATCCAAAGTGGCCAACTCCTCTTCTGAATCAGCAGCTTCACTAGCAGAATCAGATTCAGCATCATCAAGTTCTTTTAACAGATCAGAGCAGTATGTTTTTTGAATGGACATTGGGGGAGAGGCACTAGTATGCCCCCTGGATGCAGCAGAGGGAGTAGTTATGTCACAAAGCTCATTGCTAGGAGTGCTCAGGATCTTGAGAGCTTCAGAGAATGGTATTGGGGAGCATACATCATGTGCTTGTGATTTCTTTTCAGCCACTTTGTCCATTCTCACAGCAGAATAACAGGCCTCAATCAGGGAAGCAGGATGGAAGGCAACACCATCATCATTGTTCGTCTGTTTTCCAGCTGGTGTTTTCTTCGAAGTGCTAGACCTATTGGCCAGGTCTAGATCATCAATAGGTTCTTCCCCATCATCTAGGATATCCTTGTCAATTTCCTCATCTTCAAGTTCCTTATTATCATCGTCCACGGATATGTCAGTAGGGCCATTATCATCATTAGGGTCATCAGCACCTATCTGATCGAAGCCTTCAACTGTAAATGACAAGATATACAGCTTTTCCTCATCTCCATGATCCGTCCAAAGGGGATCTTCGCTGGGTTCCTACAAGCAGTCTTGATTCTCATCTTCTCATAAAAACTCTTCATTAGACCATTCCAGTCTACATCCACAAGGGTCCCAAAACATGATGCAATCTGTGACAGCACTTTCCATGTGCACCACTTGGACGAGAAACCCTCAATGACCACCCAGGCTTCAGTTAGCTCGCTAAATGGATCAATCGCACCGGTCCACTTCTCCACTGTCACGGACACTCCATCGATAGGCAAATTGAAAGCAGGAAACTCAATCAACTCTTCCACATCTTTCTAGGGTGGGAATCTGACCAAGAACTTCTTGTCTGACAGAGGCCTGACTTGCCAAGTCCACTGTTTGTTTTTGCAGAAAATCTCTGACAGGTTCTTAATCAGATCCGACTTGTAGAACTCTCCTTTCATGACCCAAACCTCTCCACAGTTTCTGAAGTTGAGCCAATTTGCTTCACGACCCACAGGAGCATCAATGTGGTAGAACCCTAGGCCCAGGGCTGAGCTTCCAAAGAAAGTGGCAACTGGGTGAGGTTGCGCCAAAGCCACGCAGTTGTTGACGTTGTGCCCCTCCAACCCACAGATGAAGCAAATTTTCTTCTGGATGCAATTACCAACATAATGACCAGGGCCTCCACAAGTAAAACATACCATGTCTTTGTAGCGTTCATCGAGAACTTGCGCAGACGGGGCCGGTGGAGCCGGTGGCAGAGGAGCTGCCACGACTTGCTGAGCCTGGAGAGGGGCAGCGCCTTTGGGAGGGGGGGCAGCAGGATTGGCTTGTGCCCCACCTACACCTTGGCGACGGCCAGTGTTCTTCTGCGCAACTGGAGTGCGTTGTTTCTGCGCCCCAATCGGCGCGGTCTTGTCCGCCATGGAAACCACTTGAGTAAAGGATTTGGATTCGACCCCGATTCCCTCCCTGATGATCTTGAGTTTTGTCGGTGGAGGGTCGAAGGGCCGGAGCTTCTTGACTGGAAACATATCAGATGGGGAGAAACATCCGGATCGAACCAGATCCTTCCGGAGCCATCCCAAGGTGGATGCAGCTTGGCTTGGGGGACGAGGGTGGGGTTGGCGGCGGAGAGGAGAGGGAATGGACCAGAGCTGTCCAAAAACCCTAGATATAACCTCGTCCGCGTCATCAAGTCCAGGAGACGTATTCACCAAAGGCGTCTTCACCCTCCTGCACTTGATCGGTGGGAGAGACGTGGCAGTAGGGCCCCCGCCAATCAGCATGGGTGGCCCCACTCGAACCACAGGGGAAAAATCCCCCAACTCCGGCAAAGCAGACCTCGCCGCCGGCGAGAAATCCTGTTTCTCAGAGTATAAACTCTGTCCAACAATCTCCTGATCGACTGGCTGATGAAACGTAGCAATTACCTAGTCCTTAGGGATACAAATCCCATTGCGTGACCTCGAACGAGCACCCGGTGGAACCTCACCGCGGTCACCATACCAAGGCGGCTCAAGTGCGCCGTAGTGAGGCATGGGGTTAGCGCGGCGTTGTGACACTCCTTCAGCCGCGGAAACCGCAGCCACCCTCATGCGCTCGGTGGTAGCACGCCTAGGATGCACTCCCAGCAAAGTGCCCGCCATGGCTCGGCCGACTTTGCCTCTTCCCTCGCCCAAATCATGAACTCGGCCGACGGAGATTGCGGAAATGGGGGCATCCTCGCCCTCTCCTCCAGCGTGGCTTCCTCAAAGATGCGCCACACTAGTTTCCTCTGCTCCAAGTCCGCTTTCCTCTGACAAATCTCCGCGACCCTCGTGGCCGTGGATCTCGCCTCCGGATCGGTCGCCGTCGCCACCGCCCGGTCCACTGCCTTCCACTCCTACACGCACCGGATCCACTCGAAGGTGGCGTCCCGAATCCTGATCGCGTGCTCCATCCACCCCCTGGCTCTGGTCGCCTGGAGCACCGCTTGTGGGAATGGAGAGATTAGCCACAGAATCTCTGGGAATCTCTCGAGGATGGCGGGGGGAAGTGGAGGTTCTTGGGGTGGAGGAGGCATGGGTGCGGCCGGCGCCCGCACCCATCGCCGGCGTGGAGGCATGCCGCGGCGCTGGATCTACGGGGGCGGCGGCTATGGCGAGAGGGAGGTGTGGCGTCGCGAGAGCGAGAGCGAGATGTGTGGGCATGAGCGAGATGTGTTCTGATTAGCTATCCATGCTGTTCATGTGTGCATTAAGATTAAAAAAATCATGTGTGCATTAGCTATCCATGCTGTTATCCCTTAAAATAAAAGAAACACTATCCATGTTGTTATCCCTTAAAAGAAAAGAAAAACCATCCATGATGTTTAGGTAGTTAAAAAAACTATCCATGTTGTTTAGGTAGTTCGAGTGAACTCTACGTGTTGCACAGCTAAAAAAAACTCTACGTGCTGCAAAAATATATGTTGTTTCATGAGGAATCAACTTGTCAAGGATGCTACTTGTAAATAGGGATGGCAGTGAACCCATATCCATAAGAACTTTCTATACCCACTCATTTTAATACCATGAGCATAAATTGATACCCATGCCCATTCCCATTGGCAGGGGCGGAACTAGACTGAAAATTACCCGGTGTCCACATAGAAGAACACATGCCTACATGTCAAGCAATCAATGACCTACACACTAAATCAATGGATTATATTAAGCAAGTGCAAATTGGACCCGGTGCCAGTGACACCGGCTAGCTGTACATAGCTACGCCCCTGCTTACCACCAATGTCTTATTTTGATTCGGCGGTATTGTTGGATGAAGCAGCCCGGACCAACCTTACATGACCACATTCATGAGACCGGTTCCACCGACAAACATGAAACTAGTTTTGCATAAAGGTGGCTGGCGGGTGTCTATTTCTCTAACTTTAGTTGAATCGAATTTGACTGCGGTCGGTCCTCATTGAAGGTTAAAACAACAAACTTGATAAATCACCGTTGTGGTTTTGAGGCGTAGGTAAGAACGATTCTTACTAGAAGCCCGTAGCAGCCACGCAAAACTTGCAACAACAAAGTAGAGGACATTTAACTTGTTTTTGCAAGGCATGTTGTGATGTGATATGGTCAAGACATGATATGATATACGTTGTTGTATGAGATGATCATGTTTTGTAAAAGTTATCGGCAACTGGCAGGAGCCTTATGGTTGTCGCTTTATTGTATGAAATGCAAATGCCATGTAATTGCTTTACTTTATCACTATGCGTTAGCGATAGTTGTAGAAGCAATAGTTGGCGAGACGACCATGATGCTACGATGGAGATCAAGGTGTCAAGCCGGTGACAATGGAGATCATGACGGTGCTTTCGAGATGGAGATCAAAGGCACAAGATGATGATGGCCATATCATGTCACATAATTTGATTGCTTGTGATATCTATCTTTTATGCATCTTATTTTGCTTAGTACGGCGGTATCATTATAAGATGATTCCTTACTAAAATTTCAAGGTATAAGTGTTCTCCCTGAGTATCCAACGTTGCGATAGTTCATCGTGCTGAGACACCACGTGATGATCGGCTGTGATAGGCTCTACGTTCACATACAACAGGTGCAAGACAGTTTTGCACATGCGGAATACTCGGGTTGAACTTGACGAGCCTAGCATGTACATACATGGCCTCGGAACACTGGAGACCAAAAGGTCGAACGTGAATCATATAGTAGATATGATCAACATAGAGATGTTCACCATTGATGACTAGTCCATCTAACGTGATGTAGGGCATGGTTTAGTTGATTTGGATCTCGTGATCATTTAGATGACCCGAGGGATGTCTATCTAAGTGGGAGTTCTTAAGTAATATGATTAATTGAACTTAATTTATCATGAACTTAGTCCTGATAGTTTTTGCATATCTATGTTGTAGATCAATGGCCCGTGCTACCGTTCCCTTGAATTTTAATGCATTCCTAGAGAAAGCTAAGTTGAAAGATGATGGTAGCAACTACACGGGCTGGGTCCATAACTTGAGGATTATCCTCATTGCTGCACAGAAAAATTATGCCTTGATGCATCGCTAGGTGTGCCACCCCCCGGGAACTACAGATGTTATGAACGCCTGACAGTCGCGTGTTGATGACTACTTGATAGTTCAGTGTGCCATGCTTTACGTCTTAGAATCGGGACTTCAAAGACGTTTTGAACGTGGAGCATATGAGATGTTCCAGGAATTGAAGTTAATATTTCAAGCAAATGCCCGAGTTGAGCGATATGAAGTCTCCAACAAGTTCTATAGCCGCAAGATGGAGGAGAACAGTTCTGTGAGTGAACACATACTCAAAATGTCTGGGATCATAACCACTTGACTCAGTTGGGAGTTAATCTTCCAGATGATAGTGTTATTGACAGAGTTCTTCAATCACTGCCACCAAGCTATAAAGGCTTTGTGATGAACTATAATATGCAAGGGATGGATAAGACAATTCCCGAGTTCTTCGCAATGCTGAAAGTTGCGTAGGTAGAAATCAAGAAGGAGCATCAAGTGTTGATGGTTAACAAGACCACTAGTTTCAACAAAAAGGGCAAGGGAAAGAAGGGGAACTTCAAGAAGAATGGCAAACAAGTTGCCACTCCCGGGAAGAAGCCCAAATATGGACCTAAGCCTAAAGCTGAGTGCTTCTACTACAAAGGGATTGGTCACTGGAAGCGGAACTGCCCCAAGTATTTGGAGGATAAGAAGGATGGCAAAGTGAACAAAGGTATATGTGATATACATGTTATTGATGTGTACCTTACTAATGCTCGTAGTAGCGCCTGGGCATTTGATACTGGTTTGGTTGCTCATATTTGTAACTCGAAACAGGGACTACGAATTAAACGAAGATTGGCTAAGGATGAGGTGATGATGCGCGTCGGGAATGGTTCCAAGGTCGATGTGATCGCCGTCGGCACGCTACCTCTACATCTACCTTCGGGATTAGTTTTAGACCTGAATAATTGTTATTTGGTGCCAGTGTTGAGCATGAACATTATATCTGGATCTTGTTTAGTGCAAGACGGTTATTCATTTAAATCAGAGAATAATGGTTGTTCTATTTATATGAGTAATATCTTTTGTGGTCATGCACCCTTGAAGAGTGGTCCATTTTTATTGAATCTCGATTGTGGTGATACACATATTCATAATATTGATGCCAAAAGATGCAAAGTTGATAATGATAGTGCAACATATTTGTGGCACTGCCGTCTAGGTCATATTGGTGTAAAGCGCATGAAGAAACTCCATGCAGATGGACTTTTGGAATCACTTGACCATGAATCATTTGATGCTTGCGAACCATGCCTCATGGGCAAGATGACTAAAACTCCGTTCTCCGGAACAATGGAGCGAGCTAATAACTTATTAGAAATAATACATACCGATGTATGCTGTCCGATAAGTGTTGAAGCTCGCGGCAGGTATCATTATTTTCTGACATTCACATATGATTTGAGCAGATATGTGTATATCTACTTGATGAAACACAAGTCTGAAACATTTGAAAAGTTCAAAGAATTTCAGAGTGAAGTGGAGAATCATCATAATAAGAAAATAAAGTTTCTACGATCTGATAGCGGAGGCGAATATTTGAGTTACGAGTTTGGCTTTCATTTAAAACAATGTGGAATAGTTTCACAACTCAGGCCACCTGGAACACCACAGTGTAATGGTGTGTCCGAATGTCGTAACCGTACTTTATTAGAAATGGTGCAATCTATGATGTCTCTTACTGATTTACCACTATCGTTTTGGGGCTATGCATTAGAGACAACTGCATTCATGTTAAATAGGGCACCATCTAAATCCGTTGGGACAACACCATATGAACGATGGTTTGGCAAGAAACCTAAGCCGTCGTTTCTTAAAGTTTGGGGTTGCGATGCTTATGTGAAAAAGCTTCAGCCTGATAAGCTCGAACCCAAATCGGAGAAGTGCGTCTTCATAGGATACCCAAAAGAAACTGTTGGGTACACCTTCTATCACAGATCCGAAGGCAAGATCTTTGTTGCTAAGAATGGATCCTTTCTAGAGAAGGAGTTTATCTCGAAAGAAGTGAGCGGGAGGAAAGTAGAACTTGATAAGGTAATTGTACCTTCTCTCGAATTGGAAGTAGCTCATCACAGAAAACTGTTCCCGTGATGCCTACACCAACTAGAGAGGAAGCTAATGATAATGATCATGAAACTTTAGATCAAGTTACTACTGAACCTCGTAGGTCAACCAGAGCACGTTCCGCATCAGAGTGGTACGAGAATCCTGTTCTGGAAGTCATGTTACTAGACCATGACGAACCTACGAACTATGAATAAGCGATGATGAGCCCAGATTCCGATAAATGGCTTGAGGCCATGAAATCCGAGATAGGATCCATGTATGAGAACAAAGTGTGGACTTTGGTGGACTTGCCCGATGATCGGCAAGCCATAGAGAATAAATGGATCTTCAAGAAGAAGACTGACGCTGATGGTAATATTACTGTCTACAAAGCTCGACTTGTCGCGAAAGTTTTTCGACAAGTTCAAGGAGTTTTCTACGATGAGACCTTCTCACCCGTAGTGATTCTTAAGTCTGTATGAATCATGTTAGCAATTGCCGCATTTTATGATTATGAAATCTAGCAAATGGACGTCAAAACTACATTCCTTAATGGATTTCTCCAAGAAGAGTTGTATCTGATGCAACCAGAAGGTTTTGTCAATCCTAAATGTGCTAACAAAGTGTGCAAGCTCCAGCGATCCATCTATGGACTGGTGCAAGCATCTTGGAGCTGGAATATACACTTTGATGAAGTGATCAAAGCATATGGTTTTATACAGACTTTCGGAGAAGCCTGTATTTACAAGAAAGTGAGTGGGAGCTCTGTAGCATCTCTAATATTATATGTGGATGACATATTGTTGATTGGAAATGATATATAATTTCTAGATAGCATAAAAGGATACTTGAATAAAAGTTTTTCAATGAAAGACCTCGGTGAAGCTGCTTATATATTGGTCATCAATATATATAGAGATAGATCAAGACGCTTAAGTGGACTTTCACAAAGCACATACCTTGATAAAGTTTTGAAGAAGTTCAACATGAATCAGTCAAAGAAAGGGTTCTTGCCTGTGTTACAAGGTGTGAAGTTGAGTCAGACTCAATGCCCGACCACTGCAGAAGATAGAGAGAAAATGAAAGTCATTCCCTATGCCTCAGCCATAGGATCTATCATGTATGCTATGCTGTGTACCAGACCTGATGTGTGCCTTGCTATAAGTTTAGCAGGGAGGTACCAAAGTAATCCAGGAGTGGATCACTGGACAGTGGTCAAGAACATCCTGAAGTACCTGAAAAGGACTAAAGATATGTTTCTCGTTTATGGAGGTGACAAAGAGCTCGTCGTAAATGGTTACGTCGACGCTAGCTTTGACACTGATCCGGATGACTCTAAGTCACAAACCGGATACATATTTATATTGAATGGTGGAGCTGTCAGTTGGTGCAGTTCCAAGCAGAGCGTCGTGGCGGAATCTACGTGTGAAGCGGAGTACATAGCTGCTTCGGAAGCAGCGAATGAAGGAGTCTGGATGAAGGACTTCATATCCGATCTAGGTGTCATACCTAGTGCATATGGTCCAATGAAAATATTTTGTGACAATACTGGTGCAATTGCCTTAGCAAAGGAATCCAGATTTCACAAAAGAACCAAACACATCAAGAGACGCTTCAACTCCATCCATGATCAAGTCAAGGAGGGAGACATAGAGATTTGCAAAATACATACATATCTGAATGTGGCAGACCCGTTGACTAAGCCTCTTCCACGAGCAAAACATGATCAGCACCAAGACTCCATGGGTGTTAGAATCATTCCAATGTAATCTGGATTATTGACTCTAGTGCAAGTGGGAAGCTGAAGGAAATATGCCCTAGAGGCAATAATAAAGTTGTTATTTTACATTTCCTTATATCATGATAAATATTTATTATTCATGCTAGAATTGTATTAACCGAAAACTTGATACATGTGTGGATACATAGACAAAACACTCTGTCCCTAGTAAGCCTCTACTAGACTAGCTCGTTAATCAAAGATGGCTAAGTTCCCTAACCATAGACATGTGTTGTCATTTGATGAACGGGATCACATCATTAGGAGAATGATGTGATGGACAAGACCCATCCGTTAGCTTAGCATATTGGTTGTTCAGTTTTATTGCTATTGCTTTCTTCATGTCATATACATATTCCTTTGACTATGAGATTATGCAACTCCTGGATACCGAAGGAATACCTTATGTGCTATCAAACGTCACAACGTAACTGGGTGATTATAAAGATGCTCTACAGGTATATCCGAAGGTGTTTGTTGGGTTGGCATAGATCGAGATTAGGATTTGTCACTCCGAGTATCGGATAGGTATTTCTGGGCCCACTCGGTAATGCACATCATGAGAAGCCTTGCAAGCAATGTGACTAATGAGTTAGTTGCGGGATGATGCATTACGTAACGAGTAAAGAGACTTGCCGGTAACGAGATTGAACTAGGTATGAAGATACCGACGATCGAATCTCGGGCAAGTAACATACCGATGACAAAGGGAATAACGTATGTTGTCATTACGGTACGACCGGTAAAGATCTTCATAGAATATGTGGGAACTAATATGAACATCTAGGTTCCGCTATTGGTTATTGACCGGAGAGGTGTCTCGGTCATGTCTACATAGTTCTCGAACCCGTAGGGTCCGCACGCTTAACGTTTGATGACGATTTTGTATTATATGAGTTATGTGATTTGGTGATAGAATGTTATTCGGAGTCCCGGATGAGATCACGGACATGACAAGGAGTCTCGAAATGGTTGAGAGGTAAAGATTGATATATAGGACGATGGTATTTGGACACCGGAAGTGTTCCGAATGATAACGGGTCACCGGAAGGGGTTCCGGGCGCCCCCCGGCAAAGATATGGGCTTAATGGGCCTAGGGAGGGACAGACCAGCCCACAGGGGGCTGGTGCGCCTCTCTACCAGGCCGGCCAGCCCTAGGGAAGGAAAGGGAGGAAGGCTAGCCCCTCCTTCCTTCCCCTTCTCAAGGGAGAAAGGAAAGGGGGGGGGGGCGCCACCTCCTCCTTCCTTCTCCTAGTGCCAAAACAAGGAAGGGGGGCCGAATTGGGGTGGCACCCCAAGTAGGATTCGGCCTACTTGGTCGCCCCCTGGCTGCCTCTTCCCCCCTCCAACCTATATATATATATATGTGGGGAGGGGGGGGTGCCTAGAACACACAACAACAACTGTTAGCCGTGTGCGGTGCCCCTCCACAGAGTACACCCTCGGTCAAATCTTTGTAGTGCTTAGGCAAAGACCTGCACGGAGCACATCACCATCACCATCACCACGTAGTCGTGCTGATGGAACTCGTCTACTTCCTCGACACTTTGCTGGATCAAGAGTTCGAGGGACGTCATCGAGCTGAACATGTGCAGAACTCGGAGGTGCCGTACGTTCGGTGCTTGATCGGTCGGAACGAGAAGAAGTTTGACTACATCAACCGCGTTGTCAAACGCTTCCACTTTCGGTCTACGAGGGTACGTAGACACACTCTCCCCCTCTCGTTGCTATGCATCTCCTAGATAGATCTTCCATGAGCGTAGGAATTTTTTTGAAATTGCATGCTACGTTTCCCAACAGCTCCATCATTTTAAAGCACCATAGTTCGAAGAACATGATAACTTTGAGAGTGTTTGTTTTATTTATGCATTATATAGAGAGAAGACAATCCATGAGTTGAATCTCTCCCCCTAAATATATGCCTACATCTAGATCAACATGAAGTAAATATATGCATAGGTACAAGATTTCACATAATGTTGTCAAGCTCCAAGATATCAAGTTCACGCCTAAGTTGACAAAACCTTGCTTCATCCAATGGTTTGGTGAAAATGTCGGCAAGTTGCATATCTGTACCAACATGAGAAATATCAATGTCACCCTCTTGCACATGGTATCTCAAGAAGTGATACCTAATATCAATATGCTTGGTGCGAGGGTGATCAATATGATTCTCAACAATCTTGATGGCACTTTCATTATCGCATAGAAGAGGCACATGTCTATAGGTGATACCATAATCCTTCAAAGTTTGCCTCATCCATAGTAATTGTCTTGCACAACTTGCGGCTGCAATGTATTCTGCTTCGGCGGTGGAGAGAGATTTGCTTCCTCGAGGACCAACTTACCAAGGAGCGTCCAAGAAACTGACATGCACCGGAGGTAGACTCCCGTCCCACTTTGTCTCCGGCCCAATCCGCATCTGTGTACCCAATGAGATCAAACTTGACATCTTTGGGGTACCATAGACCCAACTTTGGGGTGTGAACAAGGTATCTAAGAATATGCTTAACCACCTTATGATGACTTTCCCTAGGGGAAGCTTCAAATCTTGCACGTATGCCTACACTTAACACGAGTCTAGTCTAGATGCACAAAGATAAAGCAATAAACCAATCATAGAGCAGTAAAGAGATGGGTCAAAAGGGATACCGTTTGTGTCTTCAGTGAGAACAAGTTTTGTTGGCATGGGTGTCTTATATGGGCTTGCATTTGTCATATCAAACTTCTCTAGAATGTCCTTGAGGTATTTTGTTTGGGACAAGAAAATTCCTTCTTGAAATTGTTGAATTTGAAATTCGAGAAAGAACTTCAAGTCCGCATTGAGTGACATCTCAAAGGTCTTGGTCATGGAGGCCGCAAACTTCTTGCACAAATGAACGTTAGAGAACCAAAAATGATGCCATCTACATAGATTTGGCATAAGATCAAATCACCCTTTTCCCTCTTAGTAAAAAGAGTGGAATCAATTACCCCTCTCACAAAGCCATCATCGAGTAAAAACTTCTTAAGATGATCATACCAAGCACAAGGTGCTTGTTTGAGGCCATACAAAGCCTTGTGAAGTTTATACACGTAGTCTCTGTGATCGGGATCAACGAACCCGGGTGGTTGTGATACATATACTTCTTCTTGTAGAGGACCATTAAGTAAAGCACTCTTCACATCCATTTGATGTAAAGCAAAACCATTGAATGCAACATAAGCAAGTAAGATGTGAATAGATTCAAGTCGGGCGACGGGAGTAAAGGTCTCATCAAAGTCCAAACCTTTAACTTGTGAGTACCCTTGTGCCACTAACCTTGCCTTATTTCTTATGATTACACCATTCTCATCTTTCTTGTTTTTGAAAATCCATTTTGTTCCAATGACATTGTGTTCCTTAGTTGGTCTCTTGACTAATTGTGACACCTTGGTTTTTGCCATCATGCTTTTCATTTGCCATTTGCTTTAAAACTGAGTTTTGAGTTGATTCATTTGGACTTAGCACTTGGGCATTGTTCTGATTTTCACCCAAGTGACTCCCCTCACCTCTCACAACCTCTCTTGACCTCTCATTCATCATCATTTTGCTTTGGGATATTTTTCTTCTAAGGAAAATATTCATTTTCACCCTGAAAATGGAATATTTTCACTTTCCTTCCAAAGCAACCCCTCTGTTTCTTGCCTCTAAAAATCTGAGAAAATTCCCACACACCCTTTGGATAGTGCCTCATCATCCTATCATGTGGTCATGTGACCCAATTTTGCTAGGGAAAATAATTTGCCTTCTGCCCTGAAAAAGCACTTTACAAAGGAAGTGCACTTTTCCTTGATCCAATGAAGCTGATTTTTCTTGAGCTTCATTACTCTCCTAAGTAAACCTTAAACCCAAAAGATCAGCCCTAAACTCCTTCTAGAACCTCTCCAAACATAGTGCACAAGTTTCTGTCCAGAAACTTGCAGTGAGTGCTGTGATCCATCTACTCATCCTGGCAGTGTGTTCTCAACTTTCCTAGACTAAACACTGCACGGTCAACAACCTAGATATGGTTTGGCATCGCTTGGGCACCGCGTTGACACAGCGCACGCGGTGACCGCGTGTGGACACCGGCCCTGGCTCACGTTCGACGCGCTCTACGCTGCGCTCGAGCCCCTGTTGTGCTCGTGCTCGTCTCAGCACCGCACCCAGCCTGCCGCACCGCGCCACTAGCCTCGCCTCTTCACCCCAGACCCCTCACTGCCACTCGGTGATGCCGGAGCCGCCGCAGCGATCACGAGCACTTTGCGCCAGAGAGCACAGTGCCCCCGTGCTTGAGTCAAGCCCCCTCCTGTGTGCCTTGTGCTCTTCCTCGAGCTCGCATAGTGGCCGCGTGAGCCCTAGCGCCTTCTCCCCTCTCACTAATGCCCCTCGTTGCTGTGCGCCGCTTCCAGAGCTCTCCGGCGGAGCCTGAGACCCCTATCCCCTCCGCCTATATATAGAGCCCCTCCCTTGCCATTTCAAGCATCCCACCGCACTCACCCAACCACCACAACACCGTAGATAGCCGTAGCCCAGCAGGGCAGGCCTCTGGCCGCCGTTCCCCTTTCGAGCTCGCCGATGATCCCCCTCCCTCGGCCAGCCACCTCTCCAGTGCCCCTCGAGCTCGATTCTCTTCTCCGGCGACTTCCTGGTGATCCACTGGTGCTAGCTGGTGCCTCTGGAGCCATTGGAATGACCTCTCGACACCGACGTCTTCTTCTCCGACGAGCTCTGCCCACTGCAGCCACTGAAGACGACCACGCCGACCCCGTCCGACCACCCCTCGCCGCGTTTCGGGTACGTGCAGGTGCGCCGTAACCTTGCGCGTCCATCCCTCCCTTCCACGGCTGCCGCCGACCTCTCCCCGATGGAGAAACGCTGGCGACGCGCCACCCCTCCTCTGTTTCTCTCCCTCACTCTGAAAACCTGACAGGTAGGGCCCGCTGTTAGCCTCTCCACTCGCGCCCGAAGCGGTACGAGTGGAGGCGTATTCGCTGGAATACGCCTTTGACGTCACCCCTGGGATTTATTTAAATATGAATTTAAATCATATTTGGCCAGCAACTTTGACCAGCTCTAACTTCTAATCCACAAGTCCAAATGAGTTGATTCTTTTTGCATTGGTTTTGCATTGGAATATTCTAGCAGCACACCGAATTTGAGATTTTTCCTTGCTGTCTAGAATTTCTGGTGAATTTCAGAATGGTTGTTGATATTTTCTTTTACTATTTTTATTTATTTTCAGAAGGAGAAACTTGCCTTGAGGAGAACCAGGAGGAGTGTGACCCTCCTCTGTGCAAGGCAAACCACCACAAATATTTGCATGGCGTCCTTTCAATAACTATGATTTTCCAACTTGAATACGACTTATTTCATGCATTAAACCATTTAAATAATATTGTTTATGTTATTTCATTTGTCATGCTTGAATGCCTAGCTTGCTGTGATACTTGAGTGCATGAATTAGTTTGATGCAGTAGTATGACCTTGATAGCATGACTATAGTTTGGTAGTGAACGGTATTATTTGCATATAATGGTTTATCATTTTCACCATGCTAATGTCATAACTAAAAATGATTGAGTTAAAACCAGTGTCTCTAAATGGTTAGTAGTGCATGCATAATGATTCTATGATGTTGATCCGTTCTATGTTAGTGATATGTGGAGATAGTTGCATGTCATATAGTTGCATGTTCATGGTATACTATGGCTCGATTTCTTTTATTTCAAGTTAAACCTGATGATAACTCAACTTGAGCATAATGTTGATCGAGTCATGGTGCCACCGAATCGAGCTTCCCAGTGCAACCACATTTGCCTTTATGGGAAGGCCCTTATTCGGTCTGTTGTCATGCCTCTGGTCGGTGCCTCCAACGAGGGAAGGTTATGGGCGTGCGGTACCCTGGCCCGGTAAGCAGACATAACCTTGTGTGCCCATTGTTGTTTTTGTACCATGTCCCAGTTTGGGACCATTTATGTTTTGCCACAACGGTGGCCATTGGATGTCACAAGTTGACATCGAGGCCACCCAGGACTTAGCCCAAAGGGGAGTTGGTCGGAGTGGCCGAGAGAGTGTCATGGCAATGGGTTGGTTCTGTCGGAATGTCGTTGGTCCACCTGAATGGGAGTTCGAGGCCATGGATTTCGTGGTGTGGGTACAGTGTGCTAACCTCTGCAGAGTGTGTATTAAATCTATCGATAGCCGTGTCCTTGGTTACGGACACAGTTCGTAGTAGGTCACACCATGGATCAACATAAATAAGTTAATCTTGCACACTAAAGTTATACAGTTGGCACTTGTTATATGATGAGATTGTTGAAACCATGATGATGGTTGTTGTTGGAACCAAAGAGTTGGTTTCCTTGTGATCCGGGAGTGATCACCATATTGATGATGTTGGTTACAAGGTAACCCATATGGTAAGGGGGTCCGAGGACTCGATGCACAAGCATATTCACTTCATGAGTAGTCTGTTATAGCCTTGCATTTAACCTGCTTAAATTGTCATGTTATTGTTTGTCATTATGCTTTTGTTTGTTGTGAGCTTGCAAGTACATTCAATGTACTGACCTAGCGTTTCATGCCAACTTTCAGGAAAGTCTTACCGGATCGGAGTGCTTCCCGTGTCTATCGGTGTCCCTGTGCTATGGAGTTCTGCTTCGTCGTCGTTCCGCTGCCGCGTAGTTGTTGTGATCGAGGACCCTTCATGTTCATTAAATAATGTACATACTATTCAGCTGCACCGTGTGTGCCGCTTGGCCTCGCTACCTAATGTAATATCAAACCTGTGTTTCCGCTAGCATCAATAAAGCGGTTGTTTTCTGTACCAAGTTGTTGTGTGTTGCCAGAAGACTAGATCTTTGGGCTGGCAATGCAAGGTAAACCGGTTGCTCTCAGCCGGGGTGCCACACTAATGACCACACTTTGTTGCATTCAAAACTGTTCAACTCTTCTTGCATAGCAACAAGCCAATCATCGTCCATCAATTCATCTTGTACCTTGAGTGGCTCAACATTAGAGACAAACAAAAAGTGAGCACAAAAGTTTGTCAATTGTTTATGAGTGCCTCTACCTTCCGATATGTCGTTAAGAATTGGATCAACATCAACACGACCGACCACTCGTGGCATGATGGAGGTTAGGGTTTCACGAGGTTCAACTTCATTTCCATCATCCACACCCTCAACATATGGATCATTAATGTGTGGTGGAAGATCTTCTTCTTCGTATTGCATTTGTTGAGGTTCATCATTGAGGATTGCACTTTCTTGTTCTTGTTCTTGGTGATGATCTTGTTCTTGAATATCATCATGGTGAGATACTTGTTCTTCTTCTTGTTCTTGAACAACGGGCTCCTTTTGAGCAATAGGATCTTGTGATGGCATGGGTGTTGATGAGGCTTGATGTTGAGCGAAACTTCCATCTTCTTCTTCATCGTCATGAGGTTCTTGTTCCATTGGAAGAAGAGCACCAACACCCATGGTCAAAATGTCTTGAGAAGGATCTTCTTCACCTACATCACTTAGATTAACTTGCTTCCCATGGGAGCCATTAAATTCATCAAACACCACATCACAAGTTTCTACAACACATCCATTTGATTTGTTGTAGACTCTATAGGCGTGAGAGTTTGATCCATACCCAAAAAATATGCCCTCAATTGTTTTGGATTAAAATTTTCCTAACAGTTCTCTCTTGTTGAGAATGAAGCACTTGCACCCAAAAAACGAAAGTACTTGACATTTGGCTTGTTCCCGGTTAGAGCTCATATGGAGTCTTGTCCAATATCGTGTGGAGGAAGAGCCGGTTTGATGCATGGCATACGGTGTTGACTGCCTCGGCCCAAAAACTATGTGGTGACTTGTACTCATCCAACATGGACCTTGCCATTTCCACAAGTGTACGGTTCTTCCTCTCGGCTACACCATTTTGTTGAGGAGTGTAGGGTGCAGAGTATTGATGCTCAATTCCCTCATCACTAAGAAATTCTTCCAAGGTGTAGTTCTTGAACTCGGAGCCATTATCACTTCTTATTGCTAAGATTTCTTTGTCAAACTTGCGTTGCGCTTGCTTGGCAAAATCAATGAAGGTGATCTTCGTCTCGTCCTTAGACTTGAGGAAAAATACCCATGTGTATCTTGAGTAATCATCAACAATGAAAATTCCATACTTTTTCCCACCAAGACTATCCCATGAAGGAGGCCCAAAGAGATCCACATGAAGGAGCTCCAAAGGCCTTGAAGTAGATACAATATTCTCGGGTGGGTGCTTTGATTGATGTTGCTTCCCGGCTATGCATGCACTACACACACGATCTTTCTCAAAAGAGACATTGGTTACTCCAAGGATGTGATTACACTTTAAGAGATCTTGAAGATTTCTCATGCTGACATGGGCTAGCTGGCGATGCCATAGCCATCCCTTGTCGGCCTTGGTCATTAGACAAGTTGCATGGAATGTGCTCTCTTTCAAGAAATCAACAGTGTAAAGGTTGCCATCCAACTCTCCAACAAAGGCTACTTGAAGAGTATCTCTCTTAAAGACTTTCACATTTGTTAGTCCAAATAGTGTATCATAACCAACGGAAGCCAATTGACGAATGGAAAGTAAATGGTATTTAAGGGATTGGACAAGCATGCCAATTGCAAGAAACATGTCATTTGTGATAGCCACCTTTCCCAACGCGAGTACCTGTCCTTTTGATCCTCCGCCAAACACAATGCTCATAAATGGTTGAATAGCTTCCATGAAATCGAAAAGCAACTTGCAATCTCCGGTCATATGGTTGGTGCATCCACTATCAATCACTGCTACGTCTTGAGCTTGCGTTGGTTTTCCTTGAAGAGGAAAGGGTGATGCAGCAAAGTAGCGTAAGTATTTCCCTCAATTTTTGAGAACCAAGGTACCAATCCAGTAGGAGGCTCCTCAAAAGTCCCATGCACCTACACAAACAAACAAGAACCTCGCAACCAACGCAATAAAGGGGTTGTCAATCCCTTCACGGCCACTTGCAAAAGTGAGATCTGATAGAGATAATATGATAAGATAATACTTTTGGTATTTTTATGATATAGATTGGAAAAGTAAAGATGCAAATAAAAGTAGATTGAAAGCTTATATGATAAAGGATAGATCCGGGGGCCATAGGTTTCACTAGTGACTTCTCTCAAGATAGCATAAGTATTACGGTGGGTGAACAAATTACTGTCGAGCAATTGATAGAAAAGCGAATAATTATGAGATTATCTAGGCATGATCATGTATATAGGTATCATGTCCGTGACAAGTAGACCGACTCCTGCCTGCATCTACTACTATTACTCCACACATCGACCGCTATCCAGCATGCATCTAGAGTATTAAGTTCATAAAGAATAGAGTAACACATTAAGAAAGATGACATGATGTAGAGGGATAAACTCATGCAATATGATATAAACCCCATCTTTTTATCCTCGATGACAACAATACAATACGTGCCTTGCTGCGCCTGTTGTCACTGGGAAAGGACACCGCAAGATTGAACCCAAAGCTAAGCACTTCTCCCATTGCAAGAAAGATCAATATAGTAGGCCAAACCAAACTGATAATTCGAAGAGACTTGCAAAGATAACTTAATCACACATAAAAGAATTCAGAGGAGATTCAAATATTTCTCATAGATAAACTTGATCATAAACCCACAATTCATCGGATCTCGACAAACACACCGCAAAAAGAGTTACATCGAATAGATCTTCAAGAAGATCGAGGAGAACTTTGTATTGAGATTCAAAGAGAGAGAAGAAGCCATCTAGCTAATAACTATGGACCCGAAGGTCTGTGGTAAACTACTCACAACTCATCGGAGAGGCCTTGGAGATGATGTAGAGGCCCTCCGTGGTCGATTCCCCCTCCGGGGGAGCGCCGGCGAAGGCTCCAAGATGGGATCTCACGGATACAGAAGGTTGCGGTGGTGGAAATAGTTTTTCGTGGTGCTCCTCGAAGGTTTCAGGGTACGTGGGTATATATAGGAGGAAGAAGTAGGTCAGTGGATGCTCGAGGGGCCCACGAGGCAGGGGGCGCGCCCAGTGGGGGGGGGGCGCCCTCCACCCTCGTGACTGCCTCGCTTGTTGCTTGACTTCCACCCCGAAGGTTTCATTCCGTTTGGACTCCGTTTGATATTCCTTTTCTTCGAAACACTGAAATAGGCAAAAAAACAGCAATTCGGGCTGGGCCTCCGGTTAGTAGGTTAGTCCCAAAAATGATATAAAAGTGTAAAGTAAAGCCCAGAAACATCCAAAACAGGTAATATAATAGCATGGAACAATAAAAAATTATAGATACGTTGGAGACGTATCAAGCATCCCCAAGCTTAATTCCTGCTCGTCCTCGAGTAGGTAAATGATAAAAACATAATTTTTGATGTGGCATGCTACCTAGCATAATTCTCCATCTAATTTTCTTTATTGTGGCATGAATGTTCAGATCCAAATGATTCAAAATAAAAGTTCATATTGACATAAGAAATAGTAATACTTCAAGCATACTAACTAAGCAATCATGTCTTCTCAAAATAACATGGCTAAAGAAAGTTATCCCTACAAAATCATATAGTCTGGCTGTTGCTCTATCTTGATCACACAAAGTATTTAATCATGCACAAACCCGATGACAAGCCAAGCAATTGTTTCATACTTTAGTAATCTCAAACTTTTTCAACTTTCACGCAATACATGAGCGTTGGCCATGGACATAGCACTATATGTGGAATATAATGGTGGTTGTGGAGAAGACAAAAAGAAGGAAGATAGTCTCACATCAACTAGGCGTATTAACGGGCTATGGAGATGCCCATTAATAGATATCAATGTGAGTGAGTAGGGATTGCCATGCAACGGATGCACTAGAGCTATAAATGTATGAAAGCTCAACAAAAGAAACTAAGTGGGTGTGCATCCAACTTGCTTGCTCACGAAGACCTAGGGCATTTTGAGGAAGCCCATCATTGGAATATACAAGCCAAGTTCTATAATGAAAAATTCCCACTAGTATATGAAAGTGACAACATAGGAGACTCTCTATCATGAAGATCATGGTGCTACTTTGAAGCACAAGTGTGGTAAAAAGGATAGTAGCATTGTCCCTTCTCTCTTTTTCTCTCATTTTTTTATTTGGCCTTTCTCCTTTTTTTATTTGGCCTTTCTCTTTTTTTTTGGTGGGCTCTTTGGCCTTTTTTTAATAAAGTCCGAAGTCTCATCCCGACTTGTGGGGGAATCATAGTCTCCATCATCCTTTCCTCACTTGGGACAATGCTCTAATAATGAAGATCATCACACTTTTATTTACTTACAACTCAAGATTACAACTCGATACTTAGAACGAGATATGACTCTATATGAATGCCTCCGGCGGTGTACCGGGATATGCAATGAATCAAGAGCGACATGTATGAAAAATTATGAAAGTGGCCTTGCCACAAATACGATCTCAACTACATGATCATGCAAAGAGCAATATGAAAATAATGACGCGTGTCATAATAAACGGAACAGTGGAAAGTTGCATGGCAATATATCTCGGAATGGCTATGGAAATGCCATAATAGGTAGGTATGGTGGCTGTTTTGAGGAAGGTATATGGTGGGTGTATGGTACCGGCGAAAGTTGAGCGGCACAAGAGAGGCTAGCAATGGTGGAAGGTGAGAGTGCGTATAATCCATGGACTCAACATTAGTCATAAAGAACTCATATACTTATTGCAAAAATCTACAAGTCATTGAAAACAAAGTACTACGTGCATGCTCCTAGGGGGATAGATTGGTAGGAAAAGACCATCGCTCGTCCCCGACCGCCACTCATAAGGAAGACAATCAATAAATAAAATTGTGCTCCAACTTCATCACAAAGCGGTTCACCATACGTGCATGCTACGGGAATCACAAACTTCAACACAAGTATTCTTTAAATTCATAATCACCCAACTAGCATGACTCTAATATCACCACTTCTATATCTCAAAACAATTATCAAGCATCAAATTGATCATAGCATCCAATTCACTTTCTATGATAGTTTTTATTATACCCAACTTGGATGCCCATCATTCTAGGACCAATTTATAACCATAGCAAATACCATGCTGTTCTAAGAGACTCTCAAAATAATATAAGTGAAGCATGAGAGATCAACAATTTCTACAAAATTAAGCCACCGCCATGCTCTAAAAGATT
The DNA here is from genome assembly GCF_002575655.3 of Aegilops tauschii subsp. strangulata. NCBI lineage: Eukaryota > Viridiplantae > Streptophyta > Magnoliopsida > Poales > Poaceae > Aegilops > Aegilops tauschii. The sequence goes on from NC_053037.3 coordinate 389,983,612, forward strand.
TAAGTGAAGCACTAGAGCAAAAACTATCTAGCTCAAAAGATATAAGTGAAGCACATAGAGTATTCTAATAAATTCCAATCAAGTGGACTTCTCACAAAAGGTTTGTATAGCAAGGATTATAGCGGTAATCTAAAAAGCAAAGACTAATATCATACAAGACGCTCCAAGCAAAACACATATCATGTGGCGAATAAAAATATAGCTCCAAGTAAAGTTACCGATAGACGAAGACGAAAGAGGGGATGCCTTCCGGGGCATCCCCAAGCTTAGGCTTTTGGTTATCCTTTAATATCTTGGGGTGCCATGGGCATCCCCAATCTTAGGCTCTTGCCACTCCTTATTCCATAATCCATCAAATCTTTACCCAAAACTTGAAAACTTCACAACATAAAACTCAACAGGAAATCTCATAAGCTCCGTTAGTGCAAGAAAGAAAAACCACCACATAAGGTAACTCATTCTTTATTTATATTGGTGTTAAACCTACTGTATTCCAACTTGTCTATGGTTCATACCACTTAATAATAGCCATAGATGCATCAAAATAAGCAAACAACACACGAAAAACAGAATCTGTCAAAAACAGAACAGTCTGTAGCAATCTGTAACTATCGAATACTTCTAGAACTCTATAAATCCTACCAAAATAGGAAGTCCTGGGCAATTTGTCTATTGATCTACAGAAAAATGATCAACGCAAAAGCACGTTTCTGTGAATTACTAAAATTATTTTCGTGCGCGCAAAGTTTCTGTTTTTTAGCAGAATCAAATTAACTATCACCATAGGTTATCCTATAGGTTCTACTTGGCACAAACACTAATTAAAACATGAAAAACACATCTAAACAGAAGCTAGATGATAAATTTATTACTAAACAGAAGCAAAAAAAAAAATTGGGTTGCCTCCCTACTAGCGCTATCGTTTAACGCCCCTAGCTAGGCATAAAAGCAAGGATAGATCTAAGTAGTGCCATCTTGGGCACTCAATTCTTCAATAGAGAACGTATAATCCTTAGGAGTTCCTTTATTTTTAGTAATGATTAAGATCTTAGGCAAGAAATCAAGAAATTCATTTGTAGCAAAAGGTTCCTTAATGATAGCAAGAAAATTGGGATGAACACTTACTGATTTGAGATCGACACTTCCTTTACTGGAAGATTCACCCTTATTTTTAGGAACATACATGACCTTAGCAATTTTGGTAGGAGGAGTTGGGGTATTTTTCACAGATGAAAAGGCAAACCCTAAGTTGGTGATAATGTTCTCCAGTTTATCAATTCTTGTAGAATCTAGATCTATTCTTTCATTAACTATATGTTCTTTTTCTTTAAAAAATTTCAAAGTAACTCCAACCCTAGATCCATATTGGGTAATTTGATTGTGGATCTTTTTATCCAAATTTTCAATTAACTCAATAGTGGCAACCTTATTTTTGATAATTTCAAGCCTTTGCATCACATGTTCCAAAGTTAAAATAGTTCCATTAACCAAAAGAGGGGGTGGACCAAACAAATCTAACATTGCATTATAAGCATCAAAAGTATGGCTACCCAAGAAATTTGCTCCGGTAATGGTATCAAGAATATATCTATTCCAAGGATTAATGCCTACATAAAAATTGCGAAGAAGAACGGAAGTAGATTGCTTCCTAGTAGATCTATTTTGAGCATTGCAAATTCTATGCCAAGCATCCTTTAAATTTTCTCCTTCCCTTTGTTTAAAATTGAGAACTTCATGATCGGGAGTATTAACGATGATAGGAGGGCTAGCCATAGCGACGAGCAAACAAAAGGCAAGCGAACAAGAGAGGAGATTGGGAAAGAGAGGGCGAATAAAACGGCAAGGGTGAAGTGGGGGAGAGGAAAACGAGAGGCAAATGGCAAATAATGTAATGCGAGGGAGATGAGTTTGTGATGGGTACGTGGTATGTCTTGACTTGAGCAAAGACCTCCCCGGCAACGGCGCCAGAAATCCTTCTTGCTACGTCTTGAGCTTGCATTGGTTTTCCTTGAAGAGGAAAGGGTGATGCAGCAAAGTAGCGTAAGTATTTCCCTCTGTTTTTGAGAACCAAGGTATCAATCCAGTAGGAGGCTCCTCAAAAGTCCCACGCACCTACACAAACAAACAAGAACCTCGCAACCAACGCAATAAAGGGGTTCTCAATCCCTTCACGGCCACTTGCAAAAGTGATATCTGATAGAGATAATATGATAAGATAATATTTTTGGTATTTTTATGATATAGATAGGAAAAGTAAATATTCAAATAAAATTAGATTGAAAGCTTATATGATAAAGGATAGACCCGGGGGCCATAGGTTTCACTAGTGGCTTCTCTCAAGATAGCATAAGTATTACGGTGGGTGAAGAAATTACTGTCGAGCAATTGATAGAAAAGCGAATAATTATGAGATTATCTAAGCATGATCATGTATATAGGAATCACGTCCGTGACAAGTAGACCGACTCCTGCCTGCATCTACTACTATTACTCCACACATCGACCGCTATCCAGCATGCATCTAGAGTATTAAGTTCATAAAGAACAGAGTAACGCATTAAGAAAGATGACATGATGTAGAGGGATAAACTCATGCAATATGATATAAAACCCATCTTTTTATCCTCGATGGCAACAATACAATACGTGCCTTGCTGCCCCATGCTGTCACTGGGAAAGGACACCGCAAGATTGAACCCAAAGCTAAGCACTTCTCCCATTGCAAGAAAGATCAATCTAGTAGGCCAAACCAAACTGATAATTCAAAGAGACTTGCAAAGATAACTTAATCACACATAAAAGAATTCAGAGGAGATTCAAATATTTCTCATAGATAAACTTGATCATAAACCCACAATTCATCGGATCTCGACAAACACACCGCAAAAAGAGTTACATCGAATAGATCTCCAAGAAGATCGAGGAGAACTTTGTATTGAGATTCAAAGAGAGAGAATAAGCCATCTAGCTAATAACTATGGACCCGAAGGTCTATGGTAAACTACTCACAACTCATCGGAGAGGCCTTGGAGATGATGTAGAGGCCCTCCGTGGTCGATTCCCCCTCCGGCGGAGCACCGGCGAAGGCTCCAAGATGGGATCTCACGAATACAGAAGGTTGCGGCGGTGGAAATAGTTTTTCATGGTGCTCCTCGAAGGTTTCAGGGTACGTGGGTATATATAGGAGGAAGAAGTAGGTCGGTGGAGGCTCGAGGGGCCCACGAGGCAGGGGGGCGCGCCCTCCACCCTCGTGGCCGCCTCGCTTGTTGCTTGACTTCCACTCCAAGTCCTCTGGATTGCGTTTGTTCCAAAAAGATCGCTCCCGAAGGTTTCATTCCGTTTGGACTCCATTTGATATTCCTTTTCTTCGAAACACTGAAATAGGCAAAAAAACAGCAATTCGGGCTGGGCCTCCGGTTAGTAGGTTAGTCCCAAAAATGATATAAAAGTGTAAAGTAAAGCTCATAAACATCCAAAACGGGCAATATAATAGCATCGAACAATCAAAAATTATAGATACGTTGGAGACGTATCAATCAGCCATTTGACTCCACAGGAGATGGCAACCTACACACAATTTATGACTTGGTTAGGGGCACCCATTTTGCAATGGGACCTCTCAAGTTAATCAGAAGGGTCTTAGGGATCCAAATAGCATAAAACCAGAATGCATTACGAGGACCAACAAATTTAGCATAAACTTCTCCATCCTTTGTTTTAGGAAGTACATAGGATGGAGGCATGAACTCTTTTGGCTTGTTGAGAGTGTGCATACCCCTAGTGGCCTTCCCACTCACAAGCTTACCTTTCTCCTTGTGCCCTTCATGTACAAATATCTCCTTGAGAGGGGTGGTGCACTTTTGAGAAGATGTCTTCTTCTTGTTTGTGCTTGGATCAAACCCGAGCCCTTCCTTGGCAAACACCTCATTGTGTTGTCTCAATACCTCATTAAGGTTCTTTTGTCCTTGAGCACATGTTATGAGTCCTCTCTCAATTTGTCCCTTTAGAAAACGGTTTTCCTCAAGAATAGATGCTAGGTCACCACTAGAGTTAGTAGTACAAGCATCAACATTGATAATAGGTGAAGAGTAAAACTTGGCTAGAGTTTCAAGATAAGTAAGTTTAAGCGTATCAAGGCTCTTTGTAAGAAGGGTGAGCTCCTCTTCCTTAGTCTTCAGGGACACGGATAGAAGCTCACAATCCTTAGTGAGAGAGAGGCATGAGATTCCACAAGCTTACTTTTATCCTTCATCAACTCCTTGCAAGAGTTCTTGGCCTTTTTCAAGGAGGCAAGTTCTTTAGCATGAACATCATGTTTGCACCAATTTTTAAGCATAGTTCATCATTTCATGCTTCCCCATATTGGACTTTCCGCTCAAGGATTTCATATTTTTCCTTTTCCTCGGTGACGAGGGTTTCGAGTTCCTTAATGGTGATGGTGTGCTTACTCACCATCTCCATAAGCATACGAAACATAGTGAGCTTCTTTCCTTTAAGGGAGCACATGAACTTATTTAGTTTAGCAAGCATAGGATCATCTATATCATCATCATCATAATTACCCTCCGCATGAAGATACTCATCACAAGGAGTAGACAGAGTGAAAAGAGGAGGATTTGAACATGGGGTTACCTTGACCTTGTCAGGAGAGTTTTGGCCCTCTCCATCTTCTACCACGACCTTCGCCATTAAGCACTTGTGAGTGTTGCCCTTGTAATCTTTCATATAGTTGTAGGTGACAACATCACCACTCTTGTTGACTAGCCTCAAGGTGTTTTGGGAATATTGAGCTACTCCTGCAACACCACCAACATCATCTGGGCTGGATTCTTCATGAGCAACCATTGCTTTCCCATCTCTCTTCTTGAGCTTGGAGTTCAACAGATTTGGCAATTTCTTCTTAGGAAACCTTGGCTTATCTTCTCTCTTCTCATAAGGGCAATCGTTTGAGAAGTGGTTGGTTTCTTCATAGTTGTAGCACTTTATCACTTTCTTCTTCTGGAATCTTCCCTTGAATTTTCCTGTGCTAAATTTCTTGACAAAGAGGGCAATGTCTTCATATGAAGGGATCTCATCGGATTCGATCGCATCACCATCTTCATCATCATCATCATCATCATCATCTTCTTCTTCACTTTGCTCTTCCTCACATACATGCTTGGCCTTCAAAGCAAGATTGATCTTTGATGTTGAGGTACCATGCATGGAAAGATGTTTTGTAGCATTTGCCTTGGATTCTTCGAATAGTTGAAAAGTGGATATGATGTCATCCAGAGTCATTTCCTTGAATCCATGATGTTGCCTTCTGTCCCACACCGTTTGGTGATGATATGGAGCAAGAGCATGAAGCAATTTGTCCACGAGAAATCGCTTAGTCAAGTTGAATCCATCTTGAGTCTTGTCACAGTCACATGACTCAATGTCGGCGGTGAGAGTCATGAGACGCTCAAGGAGATGCTGGGGGGGGGGGGGGGGTTCACCTTTCTCCATACAATTTTTTTGCAATTTACCCTTGGAAATTTCATATTGAGGTAGCCGGAGAGTGGAGGTACCGGTCTTGGTCCTCACAATACTATCCCATAGTTCCTTGGCACTTGTGATGTGTACATAAGGTCTCCTTTCCTTATCATTCATTCCTTTCCTTATGCACATCATTGCGGTGTCGTTGAGATGCTTGTCATACGTCTCTCTTGGAGTGATATTCTTTGGGTCGACAGGGTTGTAGCCATGCTCCAAGATGTCCAACATTTCATCATTTGCGTACCAAAGATGGTCCTGCATACACTACTGCAGGATGCTGCTAACGCGACACTACGATCAGAGATCCTTTGACGAAACTGTGTGCGATGCAATAATCGCAAACAGTGTTCTAAAAAACCCGTCAAAAAGGTGCAAAATGTTTGCGATGACGGATGCATCAAACACGGTTCATTTTTTTGTTGCGTGTGCGATTCAGGGCATACGGTTCAGTTCAATTAACTGTTTGCGATGATGAGGAACAAAAGAAATGGGCTGCCAGATGAAGGCGTGTGCGATGTAGAGCATACGGTTCACTCGGATGAACTGTTTGTGATGAGGCGGAACAACAGAAACGGGCAGCCAGATGAAGGTGTGTGCGATATACGGCATACAGTTCACTCGGATGAACTATTTGCGTTGAGCCAAGAGAATAGAAACGGTTCAACTTAATAAGATGTGTGTGATACGCGGCAAATAGGTCTGTAATAAAAAAAAGTGTGGGAAGACCGATAACAACACAGACGATTCCTGTTAACAATTCGTGTGTGTTGTGAGCAAACGATTGCTCGTATACAATTGTCAGTGATTGATGAAATCATCACCGATGGGTTTCCCTATTTAGTCCGTGTGCGATGTGATTTGCTCTGTCTATAGAGCAACAACATATATACTTAAAAAGACAGGATTGCATAACCAAATTAAGCATACAATTACACAAGTGACTACACAGATAACATTTTCACACACCAAAGTAAGCAATTACATGCATACTAAACTAGGAGAAACGAGGATCTAATCATCTACTTCTTATTGCGATGATGCTTGCCATTGCTCTGCTTCTGGATGGATCCCTGGCTGTTTTGGGGAAGGAGGCACTTCCTCATGTCAATGATCCGCCTGTACATGTCATAGCATGTGTACGCCTCCTTGGCCGCGTACACGACGTGAGCTTTGTCGAGTTTCTCCATGCAGGCCAAGTGCCAGGCACGCTTGTCGTTGTTGCAGGAATCCTTCATGTCTCTGTAGTAGGGGTAGATGATGGCCTCGGCAAGGTGAACCAGTGAGTCCTTCTCATGCTCCTTGTTGCCCCAGATCTTGTATTGGCCCTGGATGTCGACAAGATTCTGGCAGGCGATGCCCGAGTTCTTGAGCACCTTGACATCGTCGGTGATGCCGACCGTAGCAAACATGTAGTGGGGGCTGTTGACAAACCTGGCGAAATGCTTGCAAGGCCTTGTGGCCAGGCAGTAGTGGTAGACCAGGACATGGTGGCGCACGCACATTTGGGCAACGACGACCTTGGGACGAGACCCGACACGAGCGCGGGTGTGCTCGAGGTCGAACCCGACCACCTTGTACTTCTCGTCGGTAAGCAACAACTCCATGATGCGGATGGAGTGCTCCACCTAGACTGGGTTGTTGGTGTACACCACCGAGAGCTCCGTGAACCTTCGGTGTGTGTCCACCACGACATGCATGGTGAACTGCTGCTCGTCGTTGGCAACTGCTCGAAGCGCCATTGGAGACGCGCAGGATACTCTCTAAGAATTTGTCGTGGTGGGTGTGCGTCTTGCAATGGTGGGGCACGATCGAAAGGTTGAAGAGACACAAGGGTTAAATAGCTCCTGTAACAAATGGGGGCCAGCCGGCCTGTAATCATCACGTCTTGTTACGGCGTTCATAGCGGAGGATTCCAGTGCACGCTTGACAACACCGCACCGCAGTGAGGATTCCAGTGCATGCTTGACAACACCGCACCGCAGTTTGACCATGCGTGGGCTCGAAGAGGCGCCAAATGTATCGTCGGTGAGCCCGTTCCCGCGCTACCACGCAGTTTACCGCGCAAGCTTCCCGCCCGGCTTGGTTTGCCATGCATTGGCTAGAAGAGGGACAAATCATGGGCGTTTATTGGCAAAAAGCTTTGTAAAACGAAGTGTGTGGAATGACTTCGGTTGTAAGTTTACCCGTGGGTGATGAGGTCAAAGTTACACAAAGGGTGACGATGGACACTCGAGTGTGATAATTAATTCTGCGCTCTATAGGGCACACAGTGGAAGAAACCAACTGTGTGCAATAATGTCCAAGATCGTAGTCGAGTTAGCTATACGGATCGTGTGCTGTGAGATCAACAAGGTAAACAGATTCGAGAATGGTTAATAAAATCAAATCTAAGACCATTGCATATTAAGGTCAAAATAGTGCTACCAATATATGAGTCTCATACGATGTCATTTCAACGATTGTACCACAAAGGCTCGAAATATCACAAGGTTTAAATTCCAGAGTTATATGGCTCAAATTCGAAGATTACAAGGTTCAAACTGATATTATAAATCAAATTCAGCTCATCAGCTGCAAACGCTCACGCTGATCCGCTGAACATGGATATCAGAGAGGTTCAAACTAATATTACCACTTCTAAGTTTGGTTCCGAAACCTCACAACTTTTGCAAAGGGGTCAGCCACTGAGAAGTCATGTATGGGGTTGACACGATGAGTTCCGATTAATCTGTCATCTGAAGTTCCAAAATGAAATTCAGCATTTTTGGAGCCTATTCCATTCTGCCACATGCGCCGGCGCTGATCAACAAACCATTCATTTTGCCAAAATAAATGTAGGGAAAACCTCATTACCTTCAGCACCCTTGCTCTGACAACAAAGAACCTGGCGAATATAATCTCCGGTAAGGTCCCTCGGCAGGAGTTCAAAGTAATTTCTAAGAGATGCAGATCTAGGCATTCGACGTGATTGTTATATTGCATCACATTATCCACCACTGGGCCTAATCTTACCTGCAAAAGAAGAAAATGTGTTAGTGCCTAGATGCAGTTTTGAACACTACTACATGCCTATTTGGTTTGCAGGATTTGTAAAATGCACTAACATTCCATCTTTGATTTGACATGATTAACATGGGCATTAACATGCCATCTTCGATCTTCACAAGATGTTAGAGTGGATGAAAAGTTCCCTAAGAAAACTAGTACAGATGAATCCAAAGGAGAAATGCATATGGATTGTAACCATATGGATCGATCATTGTCATTGTAAACTTGGAAAAGGAGACATGTATGTACTGAAATGGGATAAGAGATGAGATAATATCTTATTAAATTAGTTACCTTGTCGTCCATGAGAAAAAACCCTCAGTACGGCAGATTCCCCAATCGAGCAGAGCTGAGTCGACCGCGAGCAGCGTTGAGAAAGTCGACGGTGATAGGCGGCGGCAAGCGAAAGTGGCGAAATGCGATGGGGTTTGCCGGCAGCCTGGCGGCGGCGGCAGGCGTCGAGATAAGTGGTTACCGCCGTGATAGGCTGTGCCATGCATAGATGCGGAGGAGCTTGTGCAGGTGTGAATGGGGACCGGAGGCATGGGGTGCCGGGCGGGGGTGAGGGTTTTTGTGACGTGGGGATGGCGAGGGTTTTCTTTTTCTTTTTTGAATTGGGTGGTGAGGGTTTTCTGTCCCACAAAGAATTTCGGAGGCAACGGTTTGCTAGAGCCAATTGTGTGTGATTGATGCAACAAGCAAAATGGAAGTCATTGCACACGGTTCCAATTTTGGGAACCGTGTGTGATTGAAGCAACAGGCAAAATGAAAGTCATTGCACACAATTCCAATTTTGGGAACCGTGTGTGATTGAGGTACTACCTCCGTCCTGGGTTATTGGCCCCCTCTGTAATTTGTACCAAATTTCGACCAAATATTTGACTAAGAAATGTTTATGCATGTCACCAAAAATTATATCATTGAACACTATGTTCAAATACGCATCCAACGATATAATTTTTGCTGACCTGCACTAACATTTTGTCAGTTAAATCTTTGGTCAACATTTAACACAAATTACAAAGGGGAACAATAAATGAGGACGGAGGTAGATTCCATCAACCGAACTGATTGCATCCATATCCTACAGTTAGACATAAGTAAACATAGATTAAACATACTCAGACATAGATAATAAGCGTACACGTACACAAGCATAGTTCAACCGTCATTAAGCATGCTCAAGCATACATAGTTCAATCCCACATCTCATCTCACATGCCCGCACGATCCTGAAGCTTCTCCAGGTACTCGGCGTACGCGCCGTGCTCCACCTTGCGAGAATACTTCTGCTTGAAGGAGCCAACGGCCCGTCCTCTTGCATGCGCCAGAACACTTTGATACGCGTCATGAAGCTTGTGGTTGCAAAATGGGCATCGATAGCCACCGTCGCAGGTCCTAATACGCCTGTTATGCATTCCCGCATAAAGCTCCCTCAGGATTTGCCTCTTGTACCTCCTCTGGACATCTTCATCCTTGCTGTCCACATCGTCAGACAATACCTATACAAATAGTAAAAAAATGTGGCGTCAAATTGATGGTTACAAACTAATCTCTAGCGAACATTTGGCAGTTGCTAAAAATTGGCATCAAATCAATGATTAGATGCCCTGAAGTAGGATTAGGAATTTATGGCTATTTATTTATACATATCCAGAGATTATGGTTTGATTTTTGAGCACATTCGTCTATGTACAGACCAATATTGAAGAAAATAATGGCACAAACATATGTAGGTCATTCAAAATCAATTGTCAAGTCCTGGCGAGGAATTATTAGCATGAACACTAACCCTAGTCGGATTACTAGCAGAAATCATTTCCACAGATGAAACAACTAATCACTTATCACTTGTACCATTCAAACAATCAATACACTACATGGATCTAACGAAACTTACCCAGATTTCATGGATTGGGAGAACATAACCATAGGATTTCTATTCCAAAAAGGGGGAGGCGGGAGTAACCAGAGAAACCCTGGGATCTATTTGACACATAAATGGGTATAGATGACTAACCAGTTGTTCATCATCGTCGGAGTCATCGCCGGAGTGGTCGTCGGAGTCATCGCCCGAGTCGTCACCAGAGTCGGTGTGGAACTCCGCCTCTGGCTGTGGAAGCTCGACGCCATCGACGACATCAGGTTGCAGCGATAACTCGCCGGCGGTGACGGCAACCTCTGTCTCCATCTCCACGCCATGCTTCAGTGCTTTAGTAGCCCCGGCGTCGCCACTCCCTTCGATGGGGCGCTTTAGCGGCATCCTCATACACTGACGGCTTTGATGACTGAGAGCGGTGTCGAGGATGCAAGCGAAGATAGGGGATTGTGTGTGTGGCGAGGATGGGGGGTGCGGCCGCTCAGGCGCACCATTAATATGGGAGAGCTCTTAATATGGAGTAGTGGGAGAGAGGCGGGCGGCGGTCAAATCGCTGGCTGGCCTCCCTGTGAGCCTGCGCACCGGACTGCTGGCATGCCTACCGTCATTTCACACAGCTACTCTCACGCCTCCTGATGACACTGCGCAGCGAGCACGCCTCTGTCAATTCACACACCTGCACACACGCCTCCCGGTCTGCCTGCGAGGCGGACTGCTCGCATGCGTCCCGTTAACTCACGCCTGCTCACACGGTACACGGGTCGTGTGGCGGCACGTATATTGTTTTTCTATTTGGATGATTAATGATGGCGCTTTATTTTTTGCTTAACCGAATCATGACACGTATCCATTGTTGGTGTAACGCTCACGGTTCGAATAAATAGTCCGTTTGGGATATTTGTTCCCAATTATTAATAATCTCCCGTTTGTAATTAGATAAATGTTACATCAAAACTGGTCTCAAATTTGACCATAAAAGTACAATGCAACTTTGTATTGGTGTCCATATGACAACACGATAAGTTTCATGAACTTCAAATAAGTTTTGGATGTACTAGAATTTAAAAATGAAGATTCTCATTGTTTGAATTTTTTTGCACGGGGAGTAAACATGCACCTAGTGAGACACATGTGTTTTTGCAATCCATTTAGGTGCACTGTCACGTGTGCATGCAGCTCGAATTTGATTTTTGCACATTATACCCGTAGAAAATCAATCAATTAATGTACTAAAACGTCTTAATGATCGCTGATTTTTTTTCGAAATTAAAACGTCCCTCCTTTGGTAACATATATGTTCACCGCGGGATAATTAACTTAACATGCATCATAGTTGCGGTGGATTCGCGGTGTGTGTGTGGGTGTGTGCGTCTGGGGGTGGCGAGTGGCTCGCAATACACTACGAGTTGTGAGCTACCGTGTGGGTTGGTCGTTTTGTTAGGCAGGCCGGTGCTACATCAGAGTCGTGAATTTGTAATTTAAAACATTACACAACCCTTCCATACATACATGTTTTGGCCACATGCAGTCGATAGTTGTCCTACACGACACTCGATACTCGCGTATGACGCTTTCTGTGGGCCCGCGAGGTCGTCGTCCATCACTTTGACGAACAGCCGGTAGTGAGGTTAATTTGACCAGCAAGGTAGAATCTTTTTTGTTTGTGTTATGGTGGTATATAGTACGCGTCGAAGAGGTGGGAGGGGACTAGCATATATATATATACACACACACTATACGTATGTCCGTGAACAAGTACACCTCACTCAGTGTCGGGACTTTTCGGTTTCCGAGGCACGTGCCACATCAAAATTGTGAAAATGGCTATTCAAACATCACACAACACCTCTTTGCGCCACATGCATGCAGGCGGTGGTTATCCTAGCTAAGACACTCACGTGTGACGCTTCCATCTGTGGGCCCACGAGGCCATCGTTGATGCATGTGCATCACTTTGACTTACATCGGGAGAGGTTAAATAATTTCACCATCGATGAGGATTCTTTTTGGGTTGTATTATGGTAGGAGCATATAGTATGCGTCGAAGAGGGGGACGGGGACCATCATATGTACTACGCTTCATGAACCTCGCTCTGTGTGGGTGCATGGTTTACGGTTTTTGAGGCATGTGTGGCACATCAAAGTTGTGCATTTTAGGTATTATATTCAACATATGTTTGGCCCACTTGCAAAGCGATGATGGTTGTCCTCTCGCACCCACTTAAGCGGTTATCAGCGATATCGATGCTTTCCATTTATGGGCCCGCTTGGTCCATCACTACTTTTTGCCTGACAACGAGAGTGGTTAATTTGACTTAGGAGGGGGTTATTTTTTTGCTTGTAAATTCGGTACATATATATGAGCACTCTGTCTCCCGGAGGAGATAGACTAGTGGTCCGATGTGGACATGCCATGAAACCCGAGTGGTGAGGCTAGTGTGTTGGCTGATTCTCCGGAGAGAGGCCACTCATTATCCTGGGGGAACACCAGCACATGCCATCTCCGAGTCCAAGTTGGTGAAACTCATGCCTTGGAGCCTAGAATAAGGGCCAAGTGTATCCGTAAAGGAGCGTCGTTTTCACCCTTTTGCGGTCCTAAAGATGACTCCAGGTAATGATTTGGGTGATTGACCGAGTGGACAGCGCTACTCTCATAGATCTTCGGCGGACCGAGCATGTATGGTCAGAAAAATATTCTTGATGTGATCAACAGGTTGATCAAATGGGTGGAACCCCTGAGGGCGGCATAGCCCACAGCTGTGCACAGCCCCCGAGTGATGCTCGAAAGAGGTAAGCTTGCTACAGAGTGCGATATGAGGTTTGATCATATGAGTATCTTAGTCGTTCCTGTGTTGGGGGCGTAGTGGTGAAGATATGTCCAACTGATGGTGACGCGCAGGGCGACCGAGGGGCGAGGACGTGTACAACCGAGTGGCGACGCGCGGGACGACCGAGTGGTGAAGACATGCACAACCGAGTGACGATGCGCGGGGCGGCCGAGTGGTAAGGACGTGCACAACCGAGTGGCGACGCGCGGGCCGACCGAGTAGTGAGGACGTGTACAACTGAGTGGCGACACACGGGGCGGCCGAGTGGTGAAGACGTGCACAAGTGACAACGCGCGAGGTAGCCGAGTGGTGACGACGTGCACAACCGAGTGGCGACGTGCGGGCGGCCAAGTAGTGAAGACGTGCACAACTGAGTGGCGACACGCGGGGCAGCCGAGTAGTGAAGACATGCACAACTGAATGGCGACGCGCGGGGCAACCGAGTAGTGAAGACGTGCACAACTGAATGGCGACGTGCGGGGAGTCTAAGGCGAAGGCATGTGCCACCGAATGGCGAAAATGGTCCTCGGAGGAGTTAGTCGGATGCTTCCGAAGCTGATGCAGTGACGAGGTCGGTGTAACGTGGTTGCGGTGTGAGAAGACCGGTGTGCCAACTGATTCTGAGTAGGAACGAAGATGGCGCGCAGAGCGCCTGAGTGATCATGCAACTTAACCAAGTGGTAGGCGTGAGTGCACTCATTGAAGTGAAGGATCTGATTGGTGTAGAAGTACTCGACCACTCAGGGGAGTGTGATTCTGAATGAGCTGCAACCCCCGAGTGCAGCGTAACCACCGAGTGTGGCATAGCCCCCGAGCATACTATAGGCTTCGACTGCGGTCCTGTCGGAACACGATTAATATAGTTTTGAATGGATAAACTGTAATTCATCGAGTCGGACTCGGGTAATGGTGAGGAGGAGCTTCCGAGTGATGCTCGAAAGAGGCAAACTCGCAAAGGAGTGAAGTGTGCAGTTTGATTACAAAAGTGACATATTTGTCTCATGCCTGACGAGGTCTATATCATTGATACAATGAAGAGGATCCCATAGAGGGGTCAGCCGGATGTGTTTGAAGTCAACAGAGCGACAAGGTTGGTGTTGTGGTGCGCTAAGACTGGTATGGTGACCGAGTCTGAGTAGCGATGAAGTTGGCGCATAGGGCCGTCGAGTGGTCGCGTAACTTGTGTATGAAAAATAGCACAAGCCAACGTAATAACTTCTCGAGGAAATTTGATGTGTGCTGACATAAATTGTGTGAATAACACCCATAGCCCATAGACACCCACCGGGTGTGCAACTCAGTCGAAACACTACACTTCCGTTTTATTTGAGCCAGTACTCCAACGAGTTCAGTCGGATCCTTCACTTCGACAAGTTCGAACGGATCCTTCGCTCTTTCAGACTCTTGCTGGTTAACCAGCAAGCCCCTTGCACTCCCAGCGGGTGTCTATGGGTGTTATTTACACAAATCATTTCAGCACATGCCATCTTCGAGTCCAAGTTTGTGAAACTCACGCCTTGGAGCCTAGAATAAGGGCCAAGTGTATCCGTAGAGGAGCGTCGTTTTCACCCTTTTCCGGTCCTGAGGATGACTCCAGGTAATGATTTGGGTGATCGACCGAGTGGACGACACTAGGATAAGCAGCTGGCTGCAGTCTAGGCATGGGAGTCGCGGGCCGGCACAGCCAAGGGTGAGGCTGGTGTGAGCGCTGTGGTCGCGTTTCACTGCTCGGGGGGCCAGAGCCGTGCGCCGATTGGAGTCACACTTAGACGCCCGCAGAGCTGAGCATAGTGCCGGCAGCCGGGCCTCGTCGCCCGAGAGCTGGGTCGACCACCAGTCGTCGTTGTAAAGAGCTCGTGTGCATACAAAAAAAGAACAAACTATAGTTAGATCAGTGTAATGTTTGATTGTAAAGAGGACAAGTTAAGATGAGCAATCCTTTTGTATGATGAGGAGTATTTTGTGTGATGGCCGGGACTCCAATAGTCAAAATTGGTAGCGGTGATTGTTTGATCTCGGGAGATCATCCCAAGAGAGCTTGGGTCGCCCGCAGAAATTAGTCCGTTGCCGGCGATTGAAGAAAAAACCATCTGCATCATGGCTCGATAGACGCCATGCCCCACGGTGGGCGCCAACTGTCATGGGAAAGACTCCGAAAATAATAAGGTATAGGGTAAAGGAGCATGATCTATCGAGATGCATATGGGTGACACGGTGGTTTTAGCGAGTTCGGGCCTCTCGCGGTGGAGATAACGAGTCTACGTCTCGTGCTTCGGAGAGGCTTTCTTTATCTGTCATGAACACGGAGTTACATGGTGTATTTGAGAGAGAGGGGAGAACGGATCTCCATGCCTCAGCCCAAATGGTCCAAAAGAGAGAGTTGAGGGAGAAGAATGAGAACCTACCCCCAAGTCTAGTGGTGGGGGTGGCTTATATAGAGTGGGCCACCCCCTCACCTCCTATGTTACAAAGTGGGGGCGTTAATGCCATAACTCAGCATACTACTAAGATGATGCTTCGAGTGCCTTGTTGACTGTTGGTCTTCGCATATCCGAGTGAGATCAGGTGCTCCGAGTGGAATGAGTTGGTCGAGTGGAGTGCTATGCTCCAAGTGGTTGTTGTCGTCCGAGTGACTTGGTGGTCATCCGAGTGGATGGTTTGTCGATTCTCTGGGAGATGCTCTGGGCCCATATGATATGTGGACCCCGTGCTTTATGGTCTTTGACCCTTCGTGGGCCTACCTGTTATGCATGTCCCCAACATTAGCCCCCGAATTAGTTGTGATTTTGCAGAACGAGTTTGTGAAAGACACAATTTGGCTTGAGTGATTACGGAAATACTCAGAACCCATCATCGTGCTTTCAGACAACCAAGGTTTGAACAAAATCTCAATGGATTCTGGCAATGTGCTTCCTGACTGATCTAGGATAAGAGCCCGCGAGGAGCGACTTGGTGACATTCGTTCATGCTCCAAGTGGTTGTTGTCGTCCGAGTGACTTGGTGGTCATCCGAGTGGATGGTTTGTCGATTCTCCGGGAGATGCTTTAGGCCCATCTGATATGTGGACCCCGTGCTTTATGATCTTTGACCCTTCGTGGTCCTACCTGTTATGCATGTCCCCAACAGCATGTGTATGCATGAATCACTCCCATCGAGTCGAAGTGGCTAGTACAACGACACGTCATGAACCGATCTCGCTCTGTGTGGGGAGAGTGTACGATTTTTGATGCACGCGCCATATCAATGTTGTTAAATGGTATTCAAACATGCAAGAACGCATCACCTCCATACATATGCATGTAGTGGTTTTCTTCGAACGGTACACTCCCTCGCGTGGTTATCAGCGACAAGCCTATATATTCGTGGGCCCGCATGGACATCCATGATCACCTTGATTGACAACAAGATAGGTTACCATGGCGGATTCTTCATTTGGTTCGTGTTATCATAGTACAGGTCATGGTGAGATTCTGACCTAATTAAAGTTTGAGCGCATATACTATGCACGCATGCATGCATGAATCCCCGTTGTCGGCTTGAAGTGTGGTGTAACATACATATGCATCATCAACCTAACCCTCACTCAGTGTGGGGATTTCTAGTTCGAAATCACGGTGCCACATCAAAGTTGTTCCATTGTGTACTAAAACACACACATGATCCATACATATGTTTGGGCCACACGCATGCAATGGTTGTCTTCGGGGACTAGCTACTTGCATGATTATTGGCGAGCTAGCCTATCTGGGGTCGCATGGACGACCATCACTTTGACCAGCAACAAAAGAGAGGGTGTACAACCAAGGTGGATTATTCTTGGTCCATTTTACGATCAATCTTGGTGAGATGCCTCTCTGGCCCGCCGACTAAAAGTGTGTGTGTGTGTGGGGGGGGGGTGAACCTCGGTTGGGGGGGCATTCATAGCTTAGGATTCCCTTTGTGCCGACACGACGGGGGGGGGGGGGGCTACTAGCTACTTCGCACTTTGCTAGGTGAACCACAGTTGGGGGGGCATCCATTCATAGCTTAGGATTCCCTTCGTGCCGACACGAGGGAGGGGGCATGCTAGCTTCTTCGCACTTTGCTAGGTGAGCCTCGGTTGGGGGGGGGGGCATGCATTCATAGCTTAGGATTCCCTTCGTGCCTACACGAGAGGGGGGGGGGCTGCCAGCTACTTTGCAGTTTGGTAAGTGAACCACGGTTGGGGGGGCATCCATTCATAGCTTAGGATTCCCTTCGTGCCGACACGAGGGAGGGGGGCTGCTAGCTACTTCGCACTTTGCTAGGTGAGCCTCGGTTGGGGGGGGGGGCATGCATTCATAGCTTAGGATTCCCTTCGTGTCGACATGAGGGGGGGGCAAGCAATACCATGCACTTTGCTAGATAGGTGCGACATCGAAGTTGCATTTGGCATTTGAAAATCAAACCACCCTTTTCATACATAAATTTCGTCCACATGCAAGTGTGTTCATGTACTGACCCTCTCCCGTGTCATTTTTCGCCAAATTTATGAACATTAGACAAGTCGGATGACGCAACAGACACGGTTCACTCAAACTAACCATGTGCCACGCCGGTGCCCCTGTCACGCACACATCCGCACAGTACATTGGGCTCCACGAGGCTCCCCCTCTCAAAAATATCTGCCCGCCTCAAGGGTTTTTCTGTTTCATAACACACGGTTGTTATCTCCGGACCGTGTGTGATGTTTCTTCTTCCCAATCCCACCTGCATCCCTAGAAAATATCTGCCCGCCTCGAGGAGGGTTTTTCTGTTTCATAACACACGGTTGTTATCTCCGGACCATGTGCGATGTTTCTTGTTCCCAATCCCGCCTGCCCCTGGAAAATATCTGCCTGCCTCGAGGGTTTTTCTGTTTCATAACACACGGTTGTTATCTTCGGACCGTGTGCGATGCACCATCATTAAAATTTTCAATAGCCCCAACATTTCACTCCCGCGTTTGACTCTCGCGTAGTAAATTTTTTAGTACCCGCATCATTTCCTAAAACACCCCCCGCCCCCTCCACACACACACACACACCCCAAAACCTCCTCGGGCGCGCGCACACACACACACACCCTCCCTCGCTCAAAACCCTAGCAAGGTCCCCGCCGCCGCCGCCGCCACGAGACCTCCATTGTCAACATCTGCCGGTTTGCCCGTGCAACTTACCCACCGATCTCCATAGCAAGGCCTCCCTGAGTTTCTTAGATGATGCCTGCCAAACGCCCCTTTTCCCACAAATCCCCATTCCCCACTCCAGAGCATCGCAGCCTAAGCCCGACTACGCTTCCTGTGGAGCTCGAGGAGCGACTAGCCCAAAAGAGGTGTATCGCGGTCTCTTCACCTGATGTCGCCGAGGAAGCTGACGATCATTACTGGCGGCAGGCACTCAAACAGCGGGCTAGAGTATGCAGGTATGTCATGGACACCGGCTACGACATCGAGGTCATCGACATCGACAGCTTGAGGCAGGCTGTGTCACAGGTTAAGTGGCCCACCCCAACCCCTCGGGTGCAACCATCGTCGATCTCATCCATGGCCCCACTACTGATCTCCTCTGGCTCGCTATCAACAACTTGCCATCCTACATCGCCATCGAGCCCCTTTTGTCATTTCTGAAGGACACGTTCTGCGATGTTGGCTTGGGATCCACAGCTTCCAAGTCAGACCTCATCGACGGCGACCACGAGGAGGGCACCCTCTCCGGCTCTTCCAAGGGGAAAGAGCCCATCTGTTCTTCCAAGGGGAAAGAGCCCGTCTGCGACATCAGGGAGGGCACCCTATAGCCGTGCTCTTCCAAGGGAAGGAGCCCATCTGCGACAACATGGAGAGCATCTAGGGTCCATGCTCTTCCCACGTGAATGAGCCCATCTGTGACAAGTGAGGAAACCCATGATTTGTTTTGTCGTGCCCCTTCACAGGGGGAAACCCATGATTTGTTTTGTCGAGTCCCTTTTGTAGTGGTGAGAATATGTCTGGTTTTAATTGCTATATCGGGTTGTTTGCAGTATGCCTTGTTTATTTCAGTTGTTCACAATGCGATGATCTGTATGTGCAATTGTTTACTGTGCAGTACATTTCATCAATCCAGTTTTAAACATACCGATAGGAATGCATATATTTGCTTGCTGTTAAGCATGCTATAGCTAGCATATGCCTCTTTTAAAGTTTTTGATTGTTCTGTTGTTTGTAGTTAGCATATGTCCAGTTTCAAATGCTATCTTTGGTTGTTCGTAGTATGCCTTGTTTATTCCAGTTATTCACAACGTGAGGTTCTATATGTGCAAGTATGAACTGTGCAGTTCAATTTCATCAGTACCAGTTTCAACAATACCACTATGGCCCTGTTTGTTTCGGATTCTGGGACCAGATCCAGCTTTGCCAGTGAAGCCGAATCTGGAATCCGAAACAAACAACTATTTGGAATCAGCATTGCCAGTGAAGCTGAATCTAGATTTGGGTCATTTTTAGTGCAATTTCCTGAAGCACCTCGAAGTGTACTTCGCTGGTGAAGCTGGTTCGCAGAAACAGCTTCGCCACTGAAACGAATCCATAGGTGATTTAAATCCAAGCGAAGCTGAAACAAAGAGGGCATGAATGACTACATTTGGTTGCTGCATCTTGTAGTTAAACACGCCTTTCCATTTTTATTTAACAATAACCAGTGTACTTAGACTGGCACAATACCAGTTTGAATGATTATGTTTGCTTGTTGTTAAATGTTAGGCATGTTGCAGTTAACACACCTTTTCACTTGTTTTGCTTTACTAGCGTGCTTAAACCTGCACACTGAAGCTATCTTTTGGAGATTATTTTGTCTGCCATGTCCAATTTTGGTCGATGTTTAGCATGTTGTGCTTAACATGCTTCTCGATGTACCTACACAGGACAATTTTGGGAACGACCGTTGTTTTCCATCGAGGTTAGTTTCATCGCATGGCTTATATATGCTCACTGTTCAGGATATCGGTAGCTGGTATCATAGAGGTCAGGGGCTGATAAGGGACTAATCGGTGAATCGTACTTTTAACTGAATATATCTGCAACCCATTTATCGATAGGTTAACTAGGGCCATATGTAATATATCTGAGGCTACATAGCAACATGCACTTTACTTAATGTCTACATATGCAATCCTAGGCTACATAGCAACATGGAAGAGTGTTACCTTAATGTTCTGATGATGTCTAGATACACGTAGAAGAGCAGCAGCAGCAACAACAACACATCCCTGTTTGGATACTCAACTTAGCTTAGAGGTCAGAGTTAGTTTCTAGCTCATGACTAACCCTGAACTAACTCCATCCAAAGAGGTGTTTGGATGATAGGGTTAGATATTTAGATTGATAATAAATGCACTAGGAGAACAAGCTCCAATTAGCACCTCTTGGGTTGGATAGTTTTTTGGGTCGGTTATAGATGCAACTAGCTCAAACTAGCCCTCATGTTTAGATATACTTTAGGGCTATTTGAGCCCGAACTAGCTCAAACTAACTCTAACCCATGGATACAGCAGCAGTTAATCAGCTGGTAATTTGTAAGAATGCAATAAACTCTTCCGGCCCATAATATAAGATGTTAATTCATCTAATATGTGAGTATATTGGATGTATAAGATATTATAAAAGAGTGTTGTACTACATCATTGTGCAATTGGTGTTTAGCTTCTAATATTAACTTGGGGCTTTTAGGTACATATGTCATTGGTAAAGATCCACGCTTCGACCCTTTCTGCGTATGGGGAAATGAGATATCGATGAACCAACATCAAGTTAGGAAGCTAATAAAGATTGTTAGTAAAATGGGTCAAAAGATGGCAATTAAACTATTTGTTTACACTTTATCCAATACAACAACAAACTGTAGGATGGTAAGTAAGAACTCTGCATCCTTCTTTTTACTGCCAATAATGAATTGTATTAGATGGCAATGTATGAATCTTTTTTCCATTGCAGTGGTTCCCAAAGTAGTTTACTAAAGATTACTGATACGTCTCCATCGTATCTACTTTTCCAAACACTTTTGCCCTTGTTTTGGACTCTAACTTGCATGATTTGAATGGAACTAACCCAGACTGACACTGTTTCAGCAGAATTGCCATGGTGTTATTTTTGTGCGGAAATAAAAGTTCTCGGAATGACCTGAAACTTCACAGAGAATATTTTTGGAATTAATAAAAAATACTGGCGAAAGAATCAAGACCAGGGGGCCCACACCCTGTCCACGAGGGTGGGGGCGTGCCTGCCCCCCTGGGCGCGCCCCCTGTCTCGTGGGCCCCCTGAGGCTCCACCGACCTCAACTCTAACTCCATATATTCACGTTCGGGGAGAAAAAAATCAGAGAGAAGGATTCATCGCGTTTTACGATACAGAGCCGCCGCCAAGCCCTAAACTCTCTCGGGAGGGCTGATCTGGAGGCCGTTCGGGGCTCCGGAGAGGGGAATCACCAATTTCATGATGTTCACCGCCGTGCGTGAGTAATCCCATCGTAGGCTTGCTGGACGGTGATGGGTTGGATGAGATTTACCATGTAATCGAGTTAGTTTTGTTAGGGTTTGATCCCTAGTATCCATTATGTTCTAAGATTGATGTTGCTATGACTTTGCTATGCTTAATGCTTGTCACTAGGGCCCGAGTGCCATGATTTCAGATCTGAACCTATTATGTTTTCATGAATATATGTGAGTTCTTGATCCCATCTTGCAAGTCAATAGTCACCTACTATGTGTTATGATCGGGCAACCCCGAAGTGACAATAATCGGGACCACTCCCGATGATGACCGTAGTTTGAGGAGTTCATGTATTCACCAAGTGTTAATGCTTTGGTCCGGTACTCTATTAAAAGGAGGCCTTAATATCCCTTAGTTTCCAATAGGACCCTGCTGCCACGGGAGGGTAGGACAAAAGATGTCATGCAAGTTCTTTTACATAAGCACGTATGACTATATTCGGAATACATGCCTACATTACATTGATGAACTGGAGCTAGTTCTGTGTCACCCTATGTTATAACTATTGCATGAGGAATCGCATCCGACATATTATCCACCACTGATCCAATGCCTACGAGCTTTTCACGTATTGATCTTTGCTTAGTTACTTTACCGTTGCCACTGTTGCAATTACTACAAAACTGCTACGGTTACTTTTGCCACTATTACCATTACTTCCATACTACTTTGCTACTAAATACTTTGTTGCAGATATTAAGTTTTCCAGGTGTGGTTGAATTGACAACTCAACTGCTAATACTTGAGAATATTCTTTGGCTCCCCTTGTGTCGAATCAATAAATTTGGGTTGAATACTCTACCCTCGAAAACTGTTGCGATCCCCTATACTTGTGGGTTATCAATTACCTCTCAAACTACAAGATTGGTGGGCATGCAAAGGTTAAAGTATTTCTACCAGAACACGATGATTATCTAGATGTTTTCATGAAGACCGTGAAGGATGGGCAGTCTGCCATCACAAGGGGTTGGACTAGAGTCGTGCGTGCCTTCTGCATGGAGGAGGGCACAATATGGGCATTCCGCTTCACCTTGTTCAGCAACCAGAATGTATTTCACCTCTTTCTTTACCGTCTTTAATAGTACAAGTATACAACTATGGTTCATCATTGTTTATTTGGTTCTTATGTAATTCTTGATGTGTACCTATGAATCGAATAATGCATTGGTTGTCTGAACCTGATGGATATGAATAAAGCTATAACATACATTCAAATTCAATTTCAATTTCAATTTGATATAGTAGCAACTAAATTACAGTGAAATTATGCTCTTTAGGTTGTTACGGCACACATGGTTGGTAAAACACAAACGTTTGCGATATACACCATAATCCGAGACGGTTCACAGAGAGGAAATGTGTGCAAGCGTGCACACAGTTGCCATTTGCAAAGCGTGTGCAATGTCAGACAATATCACAAACGGTGCTGGCAAACTAACCATTTGCGATAGTTCCCTTATCGTACACGATTCGCAATCATGAACTCTTTTTGATGAAGTATGCATCGTAAGCGTGCACCATAGAATAGCGTGTGCGATAGTTGCCTTATCGTACATGATTCGCAACCATGAACTGTTTTTGATGAAGTATGCATCGTAAATGTGCATCACAGAATAGCGTGTGTGATAGTTGCCTTATCGTACACGATTCACAACCATGAACTGTTTCTGATGAAGTATGCATCGTAAACGCTGCACCACAGAATAGCGTTTGCGATAGTTGTCGTGTACGACGATGTTATGACGGTCTGACATTTCGTAATCCTATCCGACACTCGTACGACGATTAGCTAATATTCTTAATTAGTTACCGCATACAGTTTGTGAAAAGCGAATGTGTGAGATTGTATGCATATCATACACGTTCTATAATAGTGAAACATTTGGGATGGGCAGTGCACCATAAATGTAGCACCACAGAATACAGACTGCGATGGCAATGCGAGCACAAACGAGTAGGAGTACTGTACATGCATCTTGGCTCCCTATGCCCGACGGTTTCTGGGCTACGGCTAGATCACATAATAATAGGTTCAAACAAGCATGACAAAAGTGCAATAGATATCAGCTTCACAGACTTGGTGAAAATACTGAACATGGCATAAACAGCATCAGGTAGCAATGTTCAGAGCAAGCAATTAACATGCTACAGGAACATATCATAGCAAACCAAGGCATGGCATGAATCTACTAATTGCATAGAACAAAAGTCCCTTACTGAGCATGAGCCAAAAAGGCACAGAAGAAATGATGGCACCCATGTAAACATAGCAAGTTTCGTTAACAGATTTCAGACTTAGCCGAAAACAGAGCATGGCATTGAAAGAATTATGAAGGCATCTTTGTGAGCTCGATTCACTCATCAAAAAGCATTGCATGACAAAACAAGCATACCTACAGCAAGAAGACATGTTCGTGAAGCTAACCATGGCAAGATCAAGTTCATAGCATGCATGGATCACTAGCAACATCCATGGCAAAATTGAATAGCATGTTAACATACTGCCAGGAACATTTTATAGCAAAAGTAGAGTAAGATTGAGACATGCTAGGGCACTCCATAATTGCAAACAGTGGCATGGATGGATAGAGCATCACCATATGTTCAACACATACTTACTGAAGTATCTCAAAATAAGCATGGATCTCACTGTAGCCTCAAGTTTACATGGCATAAAAATAACAGCAGGTAAAGGACTTAGCAAAATCCCAAGTCCCTGAAAACAGAAACATCACGAAGCCTAGTTTGCATGCTTGTCCTAGTCACCACACACATCACAAAAATACATGGCAAGCACCTCTGTAAAGATGGCATGGCATAGATCAAAACACATGTAGAGCTCATGCTCATAGGATGCACACGTCAAATGCAACAAAAATAACAAAACACCAAGTTCAGATAAGTAACAGCAGTAAACATCATATAGCACTATTACGTCAGAGATTTGAGCACCCATGAGAACTCAAACGAGCATAGCACAATGGAACAAAATGAAGAACATCTCGTGCTAAACATTTCGATATATCATGCGCATGAAACGGAGCGGTATGCAAGGAGTTATGATGCGATGAACAGAGCCACATAATGTGATAATCTCGAGACTTAGCAGAAAAACGAGGGGGGGGAGTCAACCTCGTCCAGATCTAGGGTTCGTCGGCGCGGACGTCGAGGTTCGCCGGAGAAGGAGAGGAGACGGCGGCCGGTGGGCTCGAGGGAGGTCGAGGCGGCGATGGCACGAGCCGCGGGACCCGACCGGGGCGGCGGAGGCGGGCGGCGACCGAGAGGAGGCGGAGGCGGCGGCGTCGGGGCAACGCGGCGGTGGCCGGCGACGACCGGAGCGAGGCGGCGATGGGAGGCGGGGCGGCGCTGGAGATCGGGCGGCGGGACGAGGCGTGGAGCGGGAGGCGCGCGGGCGGCGGAGACGCGGGCCGCGGGGGCCGGCCTCGGGCCCGGCGGGCTTCGGCGGGGGAGGCGGCGACGCGCCACGTGGCAGGCTCTGGTTGGCCGCGCACGGCGGCGGGGATTCGTCCGGCTCGGGCCGGACGTGTCCGGCGGCGGAGAGGGGAAATTGCTAGGGTTTTGGGACCCGGATTTGGAGGAGGGTGCACATATTTATAGGTAGAGGGAGCTAGGAGACTCCAAATGGAGTGCGGTTTTCGCCCACACGATCGTGATCGAACGGCGGAGAGCATGGAGGGGGCTTAGATGGGTTATTGGGCTGTTTTGAAAGGGTGTTGGGATGCAACACACAAGAGGCCTTTGTGGTTACCCGGTTAACCGTTGGAGTATCAAACGACCTCCAAATGGAACGAAACTTGACAGGTGGTCTATCGGTGGTATACCAAGGCCACTTGACAAGACTCGGTCCATTCCGAGAACGTTTAACACCCGCTCACGAAAAGAGACAAGAGGGGTGCGCCGGTGCACGTGGGAGTGTCGGATTGCAAAATGGACAACGAGGAAAGTGCTCGGATGCATGAGATGAACACGTATGCAAATGCGATGCACATAATGACATGGGATGAAATGCATGACATGAACAAAAAGCAAAACGAAAGACGAAAACCCAACCACGGAGGGAATATCATAACACATAGCCGAAAATGGCAAGAGTCGGAGTTATAAATACAGAAAGTTACATTCGGGGTGTTACAACACTCCACCACTACGAGAGGATCTCGTCCCGAGATCTAGGACTGAAAGAACTCCGGATATTCGGAACGGAGGTGGTCCTCGCGCTCCCAGGTGGCTTCTCGGTCAGAATGGTGTGATCACTTCACTTTCAGGAATTTGATAGACTTGTTGCGAGTCTTGCGCTCAGTTTCTTCAAGAATAGCAACGGGGTGCTCATGATAGGACAGATCTTCTTGGAGGTCAATCTCTTCGAAGTTGATGGTGCGCTCAGGAGTCTTGAAGCACTTACGAAGCTGTGACACGTGGAACACATCGTGCGCGTTTGCAAAGTTGGAGGGAAGCTCAAGTTGATAGGCGAGGTCGCCTCTTTTGCCAATGATCTTGAAAGGACCCACGTATCTAGGGGCAAGCTTCCCTTTGATACCGAAGCGACGAGTGCCTTTCATTGGAGAGACGCGGAGGTAGACATGGTCTCCGATCTCGAAAACCAAGTCGCGGTGCTTGCTATCATAGTAACTCTTCTGGCGCGATTGCGCGGCTTTGAGATTCTCACGAATGACTTTACACATTTCTTCAGCCTCTGTGATTAAGTCATTGCCAAGAAGTTGGCGTTCACCAGTCTCGGACCAATTGAGAGGAGTATGACACTTCCTGCCATAGAGAATTTCGAATGGGGCCTTGCCCGAACTCACTTGGAAGCTGTTGTTGTAGGAGAACTCGGCATATAGAAGACAATCTTCCCACTTCATGCCAAAGGAAATGACACAAGCCCTGAGCATATCTTCAAGGATTTGATTTACTCGCTCGACTTGGCCACTAGTTTGAGGATGGAAAGCTGTGCTGAAGCGAATGTTGGTGCCCATGGCCTTCTGGAAGGAGTCCCAGAACTTAGAAGTGAAAATGCTTCCATGATCTGAAGAAATCAATTGTGGAATGCCGTGCAAGGAGACAATCCTGGAGGTGTATAGCTCTGCCAACTGAACTGCTGTGATAGATTCTTTGATAGGAAGAAAATGAGCCACTTTAGTAAGCTTGTCGATGACAACGAAGATAGCATCATTTCCACGCTTGGACTTAGGAAATCCAGTCACGAAGTCCATTTTGATATGATCAAACTTCCATTCTGGAATAGCAAGAGGTTGGAGGAGACCAGCTGGTCGTTGGTGTTCTGCTTTCACCCTTCGACAGACATCACATTCATTCACGAATTTAGCAATTTCTCGCTTCATTCGCGTCCACCAATACGACTGCTTGAGGTCATGGTACATCTTCGTACTTCCAGGATGAATGGAAAGAAGAGAATTGTGCGCTTCGTTCATTATGACCTTCCTTAGATCACCTTTAGGAACCACAATCCGATCCTCAAAGAATAAAGTGTCTCTGTCATCAATGCGATAGCACTTGTATTTGGAAATGCCCTTGTCGATACGACGTTTCACCTTCTTCACCATGGCATCAAGGAGTTGTGCCTCACGAATTTGATCTTCCAAGGTAGGAGAGACTAGGAGGTTGGCAAGAAAACCTTGAGGAACAACTTGAAGATTGAGTTTGCGGAAAGCTTCACAAAGATCCGGTTGAAATGGCTTGAGAATTAAGCTGTTGCAGTAAGCCTTCCTGCTCAAAGCATCTTCAATGACATTGGCCTTGCCAGGAGTATATTCAATACTCGGATTGTACTATTGAATCATTTCGACCCCTCGAGTTTGCCTGAGGTTTAGGTTGGGTTGAGTGAAGATGTACTTGAGATTCTTGTGATCGGGTGAATATGTCCACTTTCCTTCCCAACAAGAGATGTCTCCATGTTATTAATGCATGAACAACTGCCGCCAACTCAAGATCGTGAGTGGGGTAGTTCTTTTCGTTGGTCTTCAACTGACGAGAGGTATAGGCCATAACTTTCTTCTCTTGCATTAACACAGCACCGAGACCTTGAAGAGAAGCATCACAGAAAACTTCAAATGGCTTGGATTCATCAGGAGGAGTTAAGACAGGAGCTGTGACAAGTTTCTCTTTGAGAGTGTTGAAAGCAACGTCACACTCAGGAGTCCAAACATACTTCACATGCTTCTGGAGGAGGTTGGAAAGAGGTTTTGCAATCTTAGAGAAATTCTCAACGAATCTTCGGCAATAGCTTGCAAGACCAAGAAAACTGCGAAGCTGCTTGACATTCTGAGGAGGTTCCCAATCCACAACTGCAGACACCTTTGCGGGATTAACAGCGATGCCCTTTGCAGAGATGATGTGACCAAGGTAAAGGACTTCATCGAGCCAAAACTCACATTTGGAAAACTTCGCATAGAATTGATACTCTCTAAGCTTGTCGAGCACCAATCGCAAATGTTTGGCATGGTCCTTCTTATTCTTGGAGAAGACCAAGATATCATCGAGATACACCAGCACGAAATCATTGGTGTAGGGGTTGAAGATGAAATTCATCATTCGAGAGAATGTTGGAGGAGCATTGACAAGCCCGAAAGACATGACAGTATATTCATAAGAACCAAAGCTTGTTCTGAATGCTGTCTTGGGAATATCTTGTTCGCGAATGCGAATCTGATGATAACCCATACGAAGGTCAAGCTTGGAGAACACCTTTGCACCTTTAAGTTGCTCGAAAAGCTCATTGATTTTGGGAAGTGGATACTTGTTCTTGATTGTCTTCTTGTTCAATGGGCGGTAGTCGACACAAAGTCGGTCCGTGCCATCCTTCTTCTGGACAAAAAGAACACCACAACCCCACGGAGATGAACTCGGTCTGATCAAACCCAGACGCTCTTGTTCATCGAGTTGTTTCTTCAATTCTTTCAGCTCCTTTGGTCCAAGCTTGTAAGGACGCTTGCAAACGGGTTCAGTGCCGAGCTCAAGATCGATAACGAACTCGACTGGCCGGTGAGGAGGCATACCCGGAAGATCTTCTGGAAAGACATCTTGGTACTCACAAACGACTGGAATCTGAGAGATTGCGTCTAGCTCGCCCTTCTCATTGAGAGAGAATAACCGAATGGTCTCATCACGAGCGGCATAGATGATCACATCCTCAGAAGAGTGTGTCAAATGAATTTCCCTGGCAGCACAATCAAGTTGAGCCTTGTGCTTAGAAAGCCAGTCCATCCCGAGAATTAGATCAATATCCGAGTCACCAAGGACAATTGGAGAAGACAGAAATTTATAGTCACCCATCTTGATACCGACATTCGGAACCATCATGCTAGAGCTCAAACGCTTAGCCGGAGAAATAACTTGCATTGCTCTAGGTAATTCCTCTGTGTCAAAATTGTGCTTTGATGCAAAAGGATATGGCATGAAAGAATGCGATGCACCGGTATCAAATAAGACTTTTGCAGGAATATCATTAACTGAGAGATTACCCATTATCACGTCAGTAGATTCCTCCGCTTGAGCTGCATTCATCATGTTCACCTTTGCAGACTTGGGATAATGCTTGACCACTGCATTGCTGGAAGATCTCACAAGAGGAGGAGGCGGAAGGCGCCTTTGATTGAAGCATTTGTTAGCATAGTGACCTTTCTGCTGACACTTGTTGCAAGTCACCTCTGAGAGCGGACGATGATAAGGAGCATTTGGCCTTGGAGCTTGATTCTGAGACTTGTTCTGATAGCCAGGGTTGGGTGGGTGGGAAGATCCATGGCCACCTTTGTTCTTCTGCTGGAAAGGCTGACTAAACGGAGGAGGAGGAGGCAAATAGAACTTCTGTTTCTTAGCTGCCACAAGTGAGGAAGAAGAAGACTGAACTGCGTCTCCGACTCTCTTCTTAGAAGCCTCACACTTGAGCTGAGCAGCTTCTTGCTTCAGTGCCATGTTATAGAATTGATCAAACTGAGTAGGCTCAACAAGAACGAGAGCTAACTGCAGATCCTCTCTAAGGCCACCTCTGAAGTGATAGATCATGCTCTTTTCATCAGGAACATCTTGTTTAGCGAAGCGAGCAAGTTTCTGAAACTGGATGTTGTATTGATACACGGACATGCTGCCTTGCTTGAGATTGCGGAACTCCTCACGCTTGCTCTCAACAACACTTTGTGGAATGTGGTGAGCTTTGAAGTCCCGATAGAAGTCAGTCCAAGTGATCACACGACCTCCTCTGGAATCTTTGTATTGTTGATACCAATCAGCAGCTTGGTCCTTGATTTGAAAAGAAGCGAACTTGACATAGTCCTCAGGCCTGACATTGCTACATTCAAAATGCTTGTTGATGTCCACGAGCCAATCATCGGCGTTTGTGGCCTCGGCACAGTAGCTGAAAGACTTAGGCTGATTTGCAAGGAACTGGTTGAGGGTAGCGAAGTGAGGCTGATTGTTGCCTTGGCCTTGATTTCCTTGGTTGCCTTGCCCTTGGGTGCGCTCTTGCAAGAGTTGCAAAATCATCTGAGCATTGGCGTTGGTGGCTGCCATGATAGCTTGCCATGCCTCCGAAGGTGGAGGTGGTGGCGGAGGGTTCGCCTAACTCCCATCATTTCGTTCTGGATTCTAACGCGTTGGCAGAGCCATCCTGAAGAGGGTGACATCCATTAGCATCTTGATAGACAGATAGACAAGTTGAATCAACAGATAGAAATTGCAACATATAGTCTTCACAATAAACATTCGAACGAGGATGAACGAATGAATTCCATAGTAAATCATCACACTTCCATAAGTTGAGAAGCCACTTAGAAAAAAGGTATGGAATCAACATTTGACTTCGAAGGAACTCGAATAACACAACCCAAAACAAAAACAAAGGATTGGCTTGCAGAATAAGTCGGAACAAACATATGATAGAGATTTCGTCCGAAATTTTCGTGGTGGGGCCCACACGGGCTCGATCGTACAACACCATCATGTACAAGACAGTGCACATGACATTCGAAGCGTCCCCGAGTTGGCATAGCCAAGGACTCTTTAAGACACTACGAGACCACTGTAAAACCAACCGTGGAAAGGCGGACCACTAGACGTCGAACCCCAACCTCATATCATGCATCTGTCGGAAAGATATCCTAAGAGCTACTTGAATTCCCACTTATAAACTCCCGAAACTTTCTGGTTATGCAATCAGGTGTTGGGGATACAGGGGACACAAAATATATCACCCAAACTAACAATACCTAGATCCAGCTGTAT
Organism: Aegilops tauschii subsp. strangulata; assembly: GCF_002575655.3. Lineage (NCBI taxonomy): Eukaryota > Viridiplantae > Streptophyta > Magnoliopsida > Poales > Poaceae > Aegilops > Aegilops tauschii. The sequence goes on from NC_053037.3 coordinate 390,014,663, forward strand.
CCATCGTTCAACACATAACCAAGAAACCTTCGGAAATCATTTACCTCAACCTTCAAAAAGCATCCGTTATACGAGTTATGGCAATACTCACGATCACCCGCCCCAGTACTGGGTGGCGTCGAGGTTATCTCACCAACAACTGCATAAAAGAGATTTTTGATGTCGGCGAAACTTAGGTATTACAGAACTGCAATGATAAAATTGTGACGACAACACCTCGGAGCTCAACTCACCGGGACACTGCCACAACCCCTAAATGTCAGGAGGCACCAAGAACAATGTTCTCGTCACAAAACCATCAGAACGATTCAAGATACCCGCGTGATCCTAAATATTTTTTTAGTGAAATTTGAGGAGAGGAGAGTCAAAACTTCTACGTCAGGAGACCTCACCAGAGCGACGAAGGGACTGAGGAGTAAAAAGAATCCTACTCTCCGATATATATAATCCTAAGACTCAAAACATTTTTGTTCTAGACTCAACAACGACAGCGATTCGATCAAGCAGGGGGCTCCTAAGTCGGGGATGGCTCTGATACCAACTTGTAACGCCCACGATGCGGCTATATCTCCCACGTGTCGAGGCACGACTTAGAGGCATAACCGCATTGTAGGTATTGTCGCAAGAAGGGTCATCTTCACACAATCCCATGTAATGAACAAGAATGGGATAAAGAGTTGGCTTACAATCACCACTTCACACAATACATAATTTAAACATACATCATTCAGAGTACAATCAAGGTCCGACTACGGAACCAAAATGAAAGAAGACAACCCCAAATGCTAGATCCCCGATCGTCCCAACTGGGCTCCACTACTGATCATCAGGAAACGAAACATAGTAACGACCACGGTCCTCGTCGAACTCCCACTTGAGCTCGGTTGCGTCATCTGCATAGGTATCCTCGGCACCTGCAACTGTTTTGGTAGAATCTGTGAGTCACGAGGACTCAGCAATCTCACACCCGCGAGATCAAGACTATTTAAGCTTGTAGGTAGGCAAGGGTAATATGGAGGAGCTGCGGCAATCACTAAGCATATATGGTGGCTAACATACGCAAATGAGAGCGAGAAGAGAGGCAACGCATCGGTCGAGAAGCTAGAAGTGATCAAGAAGTGATCCTGAAACTACTTACATTCATACATAACACAAACCGTGTTCACTTCCCGGACTCCGCCGAGAAGAGACCATCACGGCTACACCCGCGGTTGATGTATTTTAATTAAGTCAAGTGTCAAGTTCTCTACAACCGGACATTAACAAATTCCCACCTGCCTCATAACCGCGGGCACGGCTTTCGAAAGATAATACCCTGCAGGGGTGTCCCAACTTAGCCCATTATAAGCTCTCACGGTCAACGAAGGATATTCCTTCTCCCGGGTAGACCCGATCAGTCTCGGAATCCCAGTTTACAAGACAATTCGACAAAGGTAAAACTAGACCAGCAAAGCCGCCCGATGTGCCGACAAATCCCGATAGGAGCTGCACATATCTCGTTCTCAGGGTAACACCGGATGAGACTAGCTACGAGTAAAACCAGTCCTCAAGTTTCCCCAAGGTGGCCCCGCAGGCAGCTCAGTTCGGACCAACACTCGAAGGAGCACTGGCCCGGGGGGGTTAAATAAAGATGACCCTCGGGCTCGCGAAAACCCAAGGGAAAAAGGCTTAGGTGGCAAATGGTAAAACCAAGGTTGGGCCTTGCTGGAGGAGTTTTATTCAAGGCGAACTGTCAAGGGGGTCCCATAAATCACCCAACCGCGTAAGGAACGCCAAATCAAGGAACATAACATCGGTATGACGGAAACTAGGGCGGCAAGAGTGGAAGAAAACACCAGGCATAAGGCCGAGCCTTCCACCCTTTACCAAGTATATAGATGCATTAATTAAATAAGAGATATTGTGGTATCCCAAAATATCCATGTTCCAACATGGAACCAACTTCAACTTCACCTGCAACTAGCAACGCTATAAGAAGGGCTGAGCAAAAGCGGTAACTTAGCCAAACAACGGTTTGCTAGGAAAGGATGGTTAGGGGCTTGGCATGGCAATATGGGAGGCATGATATAGCAAGTGGTAGGTAGCGCAGCGAACAACTAGCAAAGCAAATATATAAGTGATTTCGAGGGTGTCGGGGATATACCCCGTGGTATGACTCGGCCGGACTTGGCGACTCACCAGAGACCTAGCTGGAGCTTGGCGACTCACTGGCGATCCGCCCGAACATGGCGGTTCACAGGGTAACCCGCCTGGACATTGTAATTCACTGGAGACCCAGCGGGTGGATCAGACGGACGACAAGACCCAAGGCCCAGCAGGCTGGCTTATACTCTGGTGGGCCGGTTTAAGATGAAAGGCGTGAGGATTATTTCCTTCATAAGGAAGCAAGACCCGGACTTGTATTCAACTTGTAAAGAAAGATAGACTAGTCCTAATCCTACTAGGACTCCATATGTAACCCGCCCCTCTAACTTATATAAGGAGGGGCAGGGCACCCCAAGAAGGACAAGAAATAAGAAACAATCTCTAGGGATAGACACAAAGAGCCGGCTTACCGGCGACTCTCTCATGATCATAATGAGACCTAGCCACAAACAGCATGTAGGGCTATTACCGGATGATGTTTCCCGGGGCCCGAAGCTGTCTAAATTCTTGTCTTGTGTGTTGCGTCTCTCGTCCCAATCAACCCCTATCAAGCTACCGCATAGATGCGTTGGCCTCACGACTAAGTCCTCACACTAGGACATCTGCTGTGACAATTCCACGACAGAGGGTGTGGTCATCTTGCCTGCAAGGTTCTCAGAGTTGTCGAAAGCTTGATCCTCGTAAGCATTCTCAACAGGTTCCTCGTTCACATACTCGTCTCCCGGCTCTACCCAAAGCAAGAACACAAGCAATGGAACCACTATCAAACACGGTGCAATGCACAAGCAACATGATGCAATACATGGCATGATATGCGAGATGTGATATGCAATGCATATGCGTGCTCCGGAAGGGAAAATGATGAAAAAGGCATCAACTTGGCGAACCAAGTATGCCGCTGGAAAGATGGGATGATTTCGGTTGAAATCGATATAAAGAGCACCGGAATCGGATGCACGGTTTGCAAATGACAAGCAAAACAAAGATGACACAATTCTGCGATTAAGAGCACGATGCCACTAAGAATGCAACAAGACACTAAGCTAGTGCACTCCAACATAACAACAAAGAATATGACAGTGATGTACTCAAGATGATTGACAAAAGATGAACGCTGAGATACAGCTAGATCACACAATAACAGGTTCAAACAAGCATGGCAAAAGTGCAAAAGATATCAGCTTCACGGACTTAGTGAAAATACAACATGGCATAAACAACATCAGGTAGCAATGTTCAGAGCAAGCAATAAACATGCTACAGGAACATATCATAGCAAACCAAGGCATGGCATGATTCTACTAATTGCATAGAACAAAAGTCCCTTACTAACCATGAGCCAAAAAGGCACAGAAGAAATGATGGCACCCATGTAAACATAGCAAGTTTCGTTAACAGATTTCAGACTTGGCCGGAAACAGAGCATGGCATTGACAGAATTATGAAGGCATCTTTGTGAGCTCGATTCACTCATCACAAAGCATTGCATGAAAAAACAAGCATACCTACAGCAAGAAGACATGTTCGTGAAGCTAACCATGGCAAGATCAAGTTCATAGCATGCATGGATCACTAGCAACATCGATGGCAAAATTGAATAGCATGTTAACATACTGCCAGGAACATTTTATAGCGTCTAAATTCTTGTCTTGTGTGTTGCGTCTCTCGTCCCAATCAACCCCTCTCAAGCTACCGCATAGATGCGTTGGCCTCAAGACTAAGTCCTCACACTAGGACATCTGCCGTGACAATTCCACGACAGTTGGCGCCCACCGTGGGACTGCGCACGGTGGTGATGAGTTCTTGGAGGGATCTCTTTCAAGGGTCGAGAAGTTGACAATTTCTTCGGATGAAAGAAGAATCGTTGCGGAAGGATTTACATTGTCTCCAAAGCGAGAAGTCAGATCTAATACTCGTACGAGGTCTGAATTCAAGAAAGATTAGGGTTGCGTGGTGAGCGCTGCCACAATTAGATGATCCGTCGAGTCCGGGTTAGTTTCTGCTGCAGCAGTACACCGAGGCCGACTCGAATTTCTACTGTCACTGTCAAATCTAGCCGCCGTGTCCGATCTGCCAGGTCGCTTCTGCTGGTCCATATATAGCTGTCCAAGTCCGAGGTGATCAAAGACAGCCAAACACGCGTCACGAGCGCCATCTGTTGGTACAACGGCGATCAAGACAGTTTGCTTCAGCCCTGTGAAGTCTCCGGATCAACCCAACTGTTGATCAAGGATCCAAGTGCTGATCAACGCGAAAAACAAAGCCTGATAGATTACCTTACCTTCTGCACATAGCATCAACTAGTATAGCCACTGTACGTGCATGAATTTGAAGGTTTTAATAGTCAGCTCACACGCAGTCCCCAAGATCTACAGGAGCATTAAAAATCAAGGTCTAGTGGATTTTTAGTCCGGCCATGCTGTTGCCTGGCACGACACCACGTGTGATGAAGGAAATTTTAAAGGAGCACTCAAAGGGAATTGTCAAACCAACAACGACCAGAGGCAGGACATGGACTCAACTCCGAGCCGCCTCTGACCCGCGGTTTTATGCTAAGTCGCCGGCACCTCGCCGTTTTCTGCTGGCCAGCACGGCCTTGCCTCCCGCACACTCGCCATCTCCAGAGCCGCCGCGGACCCAACTTCGATGCCCCTCTGGTCTTCTCCTACGTGCGTCCTTGTGGTGGCACGTCTCGCACATCAGAGCCACTCCGTCCCAGCACCTTCGTGGCCGCCCCGCGAGCTTCACATCACGGTCAAAATCAACAGACCGGCTGTTTCTCCCACTATGCTGCTGCTGTTCTGGCGCGCCATGGCGAGTCACCGCGCCACTGCCAACCATCTTCAAAATGGCCTCGCCTGAGCCTGCGAGTCCCCCCACTGTGACCTTGAACCGCCACACCTCAACCCGCCGTGAGCTGAGACTCGCCGTGCCTCGAGCTGCCGGGGCTGCGTTGAGTCGCTTCTTCTGTGTTGACCCGCCATGGGTTACCGGTCTACCAGAGCCGTTTTTTGTTGCGTTGAATGGATCATCGGTCATCTTAACAAATCAGGTGATATCCATCTAAGATTATTTTATTAAGCGCATATTGTTTTTTGTCAAAAAACAATCGCTTTGCTATGTACACTTTTATGTGTAGGACAAGGATTCATCATGAAGATGGTGTAATGCCGTATCCATGGAGTGTGCGGTAGCATCATCATGCAACGACATCTGCGACCGCTTACTGGTCAACAGGTGGGCGCAAGCCACCGCCCCTGCGGTCCGGTCTAAATCAACGCGCCGCCTTACAATGTGACGGACAACTTACCCGTCCGCCCCCGCGACCGACTCAGCGTCCGCGTGGCTTATCGCTCCTGCGATTGACTCGCCCGACCGCACCGGCTTACAACACCGTGGCCGACCCGTCTGTGTGTTCTCGCGGCCGACTCGGCCGTGATTGATTTCAGCTTTACCGTGGTGATGATCAACTCCGCGGTGGATATTTTCTGGCCTAACATATCAGGTGAAATCAATCCAGTAAATTTTTATATATTATATATTTTTTTCTTTAAAAAAGAGCAATTACTCTGGCTTGCGATGTTTTTGATGTAGGACAATTGTTCACTACATCAACACGACGTGGTTGACTCGCCCATCCGCGCGGCTTACCGCGCCGGCGATTGACTCGCCCGACCACACCGGTTTACAACGACGTGACCAACTCATCTATCTGTACCACCTCTGATGCTACGGTTGTTTTTACCATCTGTCTCTTGCGGCCTGGTCTATATCAACATACCGGGCCACACCCGTCCGCGTGAGCTGATTATCGAGTATGAGCAAGTCACTGCTTGGGAAGCCCGGTTTTTCTTCCAACAAAATTGGAGGCAAATTATCATGTATTATCAGCCGCCGTCTGCACTGGATGGTTCAAATGGGCAGGCGCACAAGTCGCCGCCACTACAGTTTGGTTAACTTCAAACAGCCAGTTGGAAGGGACCATTGGCCGAGTTGCTGACACGGCTCACACAGGATCATTTATAACCCGCCGCAGTCACCTCAACCTTCTGTGGATTCACATCGCACTATCAACACCAATGATATACACCTTATGCTATGGTCAATATGGAGAATCTCAAAGCCAACTCCTCGAGTCGTCTTGAGACTCAGGGGTTACAATGATATGACTCGGCAGCATTGGTCGGTTTCAATGCATTCAAGAACTCCGGGTCATTGGAGGAAAAAAATAACCCGGTCCCGGAGGCTACCGCCATATTGGTAAAAATTTAAAGACCGTCAGAAAAATTTCCGGTTTAAAAAGAAGGATTCCGGTTTAGATCCGGATCAAGAGACTTGACATCTCCCACAAAGCACTGAAGCTCTTAATGTCCGGTTTAAAATCCGGTTCAAATGAAATTTATCTGCCACAAAGCTTTGAAGATCTCAAATCCGGTTCAAAATCCGGTTCAAGGTAAATTTGTCTATCACCAAGCTTTGAAACTCTTAATCCCGGTTTAAAAAGATTTTATCTCTCGCAAAGTTCAAGTTCTCAGGAAAAATTTAAGGGACCAAGGAGAGTCTGTTACAAAGCACAACTCAAACATAAGTACCCTGCTTTAATGACCGTTGGTGTGACCCTGATCGTATTCGAATCAGAGTCGTTAAATATTCTCAAGATCACTAGGGGGCTTCCTGTTCAAACATAGGTCGTATCCGAATCAAAGAGAACATAGCTGTCGGTACCCTCTTGATCGGCACACTGCTGAGCTCACTAGGGGACTTCTTGATCGTATTCGAATCATAGCTCAACCCCTTTTGGGAACCGATGTGGATCGTATTCGAATCAGCGTCGTTAAACAACTCTCAAGGTCATCTGGGGGCTTCCTGTTCAAACATAGGTCATATTCGAACCAAAGAGAACATAGCTGTCGGTACCCTCTTGATCGGCAACACCAAAGCCACTGGGGGCTCTATGATCGTATTCAAATCTTAGCTTAACCCCTTTGGGACGGTTTTATGATCGTATTCGAATCAGAAGCCTCAAAATTTTTGAAGTCTCTGTTTGCAAACAATTTTTTGAATTTTATTTGAAGTTCTTTTGATCATATCTGAAGCATATATGTGGCTTCGATTAACCCGGCTTGACTTTGGTTGATAAGTCGCCATCATATGACAATCATAAACATTTGGAAGTCTTGATTTCTAAAGATTGGGTTATCACCCTTACTGCACAGGTCATGTAAAACGGCAGTACAAATTCAATATTACAGTGGTTATATGTGAGATATTATGACCCGCCCTACGGTAAACCGCCAAGGGATCTTGTCGGGTGGTAGGGGCGACATATGCGAACGGATGGCTTATCATTGTGGGAGCCAGTAAGACATCGCCGGTGCCTGGAAACGGGATAAGGCGAAGACATGCACACCGGCGAATCTTACCCAGGTTCGGGGCTCTCCGTGGAGATAACACCCCTACTCCTGCTCTGCGGGGTCTCCGCATGATCACTAGATCGATATGAGTAGCTACAAGAGGCTCCTTGAGCTGTTTGCTAGAGGAGGAAGAAGGGCAAGGCTAGCTCTCTCCTCTCTCTATATGTGTGGTGGTGTAATCTAAGGGTCTGAACTCTTTGCATGGGTGCCCTGGGGGGTTTATATAGGCCTACCCCCCAGGGGTACAATGGTAAATGGCCTGGGTGCGGGTCCAGGCCGTCAGTTGTCTGTATCCGCCGGCTGCCGGGGCCCGCCGACTGCCAATCACTGTAGCGTCATCCTTATGACATAGGCTTCGCCGAGGTAAGCGTGGCTACAGTGCCGCCATCCGGCATGCTCTCACCGTAGCCTTACCTGGTCTTGTCTCGTTTATGGTGCACATACTTTGAGGGAGGGGAGTAGCCGGCTACTAGGAGCCGGCTGCACCCCAGGCCGACTGGAGGAGGGCTGGCCGCCTTCGATCGTCTCTCTGGCTGAAGGGGCCCGCCGCTCGTGGGCCGTATTGACAGCCTGTCGTGGGCGTCATGGCTCACATGGCAACAGTGCCGCACCGGACGGGGGAAGGTCAACCCGTACGGCGCACTGTAGCCGCGCGTGCTCCGGGATTCGGGGGTGGCAGGCTTCACTGTAGCCACGCCCCGTCTCGTCGTCGTTATGAGGGTGCAAACTTTGAGGGTGCAGTCTTGGCCGGCTTCTTGGAGGCGGCCCTCTCTTTGCCGGCTTCTTGGAGCCGGCCCTCTTGTGATTCTCTTCGGGAAGGCTTCTTAGGGCGGGGCCGTCTTCCTGTAGTCGGCTAGTGAGATAGCCGGCTAGGGGAAGGCGGCCCTGTCCTTTGGGTGCTTGAAGGCTCGATTGGCCTGATAATTTCTTGAAGTGCCAGGGGGAGTTGGTTAGGCTACCCGTGGCCATTTACTCCGACAGTAGTCCCTGAAGCTAGTTGGGCTTCGAGGCTGAAAGGAAGACGAGAAGCTCGATCAACTTCCTATCTTGAAGAGCCGGCAGCTAGGAGCCGGCTTCGATCAAGTGCGCCGTCTTGGTGAGGCTTTGAAGTCTGAAGGCGGGAGCCGGTCTGTGCGCACGCAGGGTTGTGGGCCGGCCGCTTGCCGCTCGCGCGCCGCGTGGCGCTCTCCAGTTGGAAAAGCCTGCCAGCCCACGCTCGTGACGGGACACCGCCGCAGGACGGGGCCCACCACTCCCACGTCTGGGCCTAGGCACGGATTTTCTGTGGCCCGGGACGGGCCGCTCGCCTTCCGACGGCAGTTTCTGCACGCCGTTAGGGCGCAATAATCGCGGGGCGTGGGGTCGTGGGCGCAGTTAATCCCACGTTCCCCCCACACCTCGCCTCCTCGGCTTCGCCGCACGAGGCTATAAGTAGGGGGAGGAGGGGGAGCGGCAGGGGCTTCGCACGCTCTCCCTCGCTCCGCCATCTTCTTCTTCTTCTTGTTGTTCTTCTTCTCTGCTGCAGCAGCCCTTCACCGCCGCGCCAATCTTCGCACTTCCCCGCAACTTCGCCGCTGCGGGGTCGTGCTTTCCTAGCCGCCGCGCCCTGTCTTTCCAGCCTCTTGCCATCATGCAGCACGGCGGAGACTGGGACGGCTCCCTCGTCCATGCAGACCATGTCGATTTCTTCCGCAAGACGCGGCAGTTGCCCGGCGAGGATCGGGTGCTGGTTCGTCTTGCGCCGGCGAGGGAGATCACGCCGGCGCCGGAAGAAGGCGAGCGGGTAGTCTTCCGCTCGCATTTCCTGCGCGGCCTCGGCCTGCCCGCGAGCTCCTTCTTCCGCTCCTTTCTCGAATTCTATCAACTCCAGCCGCACCACCTCACTCCAAACACGGTGGTGCTGCTGTCCGCCTTCGTCACCCTGTGCGAGGGCTTTCTTGGCGTCCTCCCCACCATCGAGCTCTGGGGGGAGTTCTTCCAGTCCAAGCTCGGCACCCGTATGCAGGGCGTGCCGGCTTAGAGCGGAGCCTTCATCGCGGTGCGGAGGCCGGCAGCCGACAACCCCTTCCCCGCCATTACGTTGATCCAGTTGGTGAAACTCTGGCAGAAATCTTACTTCTACGTGAAGAACGTCGCCCCGCAAGGCGACTACGTCAACCTGCCGGCTTACGAAGCTGGCCCGCCTGCTGGGAGGCGGCCCCAGTGGTCCTATCGGGCCCAGACGCTGACGCAGGCTGGAGCCGCTGCTGTTGCCCGACTCCGGGTAATGATCCAGTCGGAGGGCCTGACGGGGGCTGACCTGCTGGCCGCCTTCGTGGTTCGTCGGGTGCTCCCGCTATAGAGCCGCCCTCACTTGATCTGTCAAATGAGCGGCCAGCTCGATCCGAGCCGGATGTGCACCAAGGAGATGCCTCACGACGAGGTAGCTCACATGGTGAACTATCTCGCGAACTGCAAGCTCGGCGCGGAGTGGCAGTTTGGCAAAGAGCCGTACTCGTGCGCCAATCCTCCGCCTATGGTAAGCTTGCCTTTTCCTTCTCTTCTTTATTTTTGTCGCCGAGTTTTTCTTGGCCGGCTCTGACTAGCCGGCTTTTCTTGGTAGAACCCCCTCCTCCAACCGGCGGCCGGGACAGCGGGGGCGAATTGCCGATTTCTCCCCGACCGGGCAGCGCATGACTTGGAGGACCCCGACTTGGGGGCAGCCGCGATGGAGGACAACACCGAGGCAGGAGGCGGCGAAGCAGGCGGCTCCGGGCTTGGGGCCAGTTTCGCCGACTGGCCAGATGATGATGAGGCGGAGGCCGTTCCACGCTGCCAGTCGGCGACCGATCGTGGCGCGGGCTCATCTGCCGCGCCGACTGCCCGAGGCGGCGGGCAGAAGCGCCGGGCTGCATCGGGCCTTTTCGGCAGTCGGCCGAAGAAGCCCAAAAGCGGGGCGGCGGCAACCAGGCGGGAAGAGGCGGCTGCGAAGGCGGCCCACTTCCGTAAGGTGGTGAAGGAGTCACAGAAAGTTTCGGCGTAAGTGTCAATCTTCTCGCGTATCCCTTCTTCTTTTCTTGACATGCTTCTGAGCCCTTGTTCTGACTCGAAAAACAGGGCTCCGCTTTCTCTTGAGCGAGTCGCCGCCGCCTCCGTGGTTGGGGAGGCGGGAGGATCTACAAGCACCCGCCGCGTGGATCCCCGCGCCGTGCTTCAGGTGGCTACGGAGCGGAATGCGCGGGAGGAGCGGGAGGAGGCGGAGCTGAGGGCGGCCGCTGCCAAGGAGGCACAGGAGGCGACGGAGAGGTCGGCGAAGGCGCAGGCCGACGCGGCGGCCAAGGCTCAGGCGGAGGCTGAAGCCGCAGAGGCAGCAGCGGGGGCCTTGCTTGTCACCCCTCTGCGTGCCGTGGCGCCCGAAATTCCGAAGCCCCCGCCGGAGGAAGCCGGCAGCGACCTACCGGGGATGGAGAGGGAGGAGGGCGACATCGTTGTCCAGGAAAGGGAGACGACACCGCCATCGCCGCCTAGGGCGGACCGAAGCAGCCAGCCTGATGCGCCGCCCGCGCCACCGGCTGGAGGCGAGCCGGCAGCGAGGGCGGACCTCGAGGTTCGTTCGCCATCGCACCGGTGCGCCGGGAAGGCGACTTCAGCGCTGGACCCGCAGAAGGCCGCGGGCTCTAGCTCGTCGGCCAGGATTTGGAGGCGGCCAGTGCCAGCTCGGAGTGGACGCAAGGCGGGACGGCCGTGCTGAACGTAGCAGCGCAAGAAGTCCGGACTCGGCTTCAGTCCCAGGCCGCCATGCTGAGGCAGTATAATCCGGAGTTCCTCGCGACACGGTCGGCCGTCCGGGTGAGTCTTCCCGCTTTTGTTGTTTCTTTGATCTTGATTTCTTCCGTGGGGGCGCGTCAGCGTACCCACTGGGTGTAGTCCCCGAGTTTCGAGTCGGCTGCTGAGCAGGCGGCTTGGAACTTCTTGGTAGACTTTGTTTGCTATCATGATCTTATTCACTCTTCTGTCCGGCTTGCAGGACTACCACAACCTCCGTGCGGCTGCCTTCAACTCCCAGGCTCAGGAGCTGACCCAGAAGACGGCTGATCTAACTGAGAGACGGAGTAAGTGCTTCTCCTTTTATCTCACGTGGGTGCGCGTCAGCGCACCCACTGGGTGTAGTCCCCGAGATTCGGGCCGACTACTGAGCAGTCGGGCCGGATCTTTCCTGGCGACTTCTTTCTCATTGCTCTTTTCTTCTTTGCCATATCTGCAGAGGCCAATGCTGATCTGAGGCAGCAGCTGGGTGTGGCGCAGACCGCCCTTCGCGCCAAGGAAGCCGAGTTCAGCGCCTTGGCCCAGGAGCGTGACCGCCTGGCCAAGAGGCTGGCCGACCAGGAGGAGAGCCACAAGGCGGCCCTGAAGGCGGTGCAGGACAGCGAAGCCGCCCTCCAAGCTGAATATGAGACCAAGGCGGCGAACTGGGTGGACACAAGGCAGTCGCTGATCAGCGGCTACGGCCAGATTGAAGACTTGATTGACGGTAGGCCGCCTTCTTCTTCGTTCCTTGCTTGGCGCTTGCCATTTGGTCCATTTTTGACTTTGTGTTCTTTCTCTTTCTGCTTCCTTTCTTTCTTGTGCAGAGTACTTCCCTGGCTACTCCACTGCTGCCAATCAGGCCGTCGAGGCCCGCCGCGAGGCGCAGAGGCAGGCCGGTGCTGTGATCACGCCGAACGCTCGTCGGTCGCTTGAGGAGCAGCTCTTGGTGATCCAAGCCCGCCTCCAGCCGGCACACCGCATGCTTCGCCGTCTTCAGCGCGTCGGGGCGCAAGTGCTGGCCGCCCTCTGGCCCGGCGAGGTGGTTCCCCGTACCCCCAGTCGGACTGCCGACTGGCTGAAGGTAGCGGTTGGCCGCTTCGAGGCCTCGAAGGCTTCTGCGGCCCGGTGCGGCGCCAGGCGGGCGCTGGAGTTCGCCAGAGCCTGGTACCCTGAGCTGAGCTTGGACTAGCTAGCCACCTGGCGGCAGGAGGCCGACGCGGAGGTGGAGGCGGTGCGGCCGGCTATTATCCGGCGCGCCTCGGCGATCGCCGACTACACCGACACCAGCGCCTTTGCTCCTGATGTGGATGACAATGGCGTTGCTCAGCCAGAGGAGTGGTTCGGGCTGAACCCGGCCGATGGGGAGGACTCGGCGGAGGAGATCGACTCCAGCGACGAGGGCGAGGAGGAGGAGGGAGAGGACGGTGAAGGCACCGTGCCAGACGGCGGAGCAACCGGCCAGCCTCAGCTTGACCGGGCCTCTAGCAACAAGGCGCGCGCAAGCGCGCCACCTGCAGCCGGCGATGACCAAGCCGAGACCCGCCAACCGGCCACTCCTCCAGCCGGCACCGCCGTCTCCACCGACCAGCCCAGCTCGCCTGTTGCCCCTTAGCTTGATCTGTCGCCTTTGCTTTCCTGTCTGTTGCTCTTTGAACAATATTTTTGCTAAGTTTGTGCAGTTCCACCCACTGGGGGTGTATTCAGACTATGTTTATTGCCGGCCTTTTCAAGGCCTTTTGTGTAAATATAATCATGCATGTGTTTGGCTTCCCATAGTTCTTACTTTTCATCCTTTGGCTATTTCCTTTGCCGCCCTCCCTTGGTCGCCGCCTTCCCAGCCGGACAGCTGCTCTGCAGTCTGTGGCTGGAGAAGTGCTTGGCCGATTGGGAGGGCAAGTACTCTAGCTTATTTAGATTGTAGCAACGTGAATGGGAAGCCGGCCAGCCGGCTGTTCTGACAGCCGGCAGGCGTGGGAGGGAGGCCGGCTTGTGTTATATAAGTTCGTTAGTCCTTAGCCGTTTTTCGTGTGGGCATCCTTTCTTGCCTTTAGCTCTTGCCAGTCGGACAGTCGATTCTTCGAGCTGTGACTTTCAACAAGAGAGGGCTCGGGTGCCGGCACACTACTTGTCTGACTACAGGTAGAACTTTAATATAACTCAAGGCGGCAAGTCCCTGGGCCGACTGGTCGAACCCGGTGCCGGACAGAAAATCAAATGTAATAGTACAGACATAAGTATGACACTCGTCATACATAGATAAAGATGGCAGTCCCCGAGTGCTCCTTGGGGGGCCCGTAGTCTTGTACTTAATGCAAAAAAGGTAGCGTGGTACATACTGCTTTTAACTGTAAAATCTCCGGAGGAGATTGGCGTTCCATGGTCGTTCCGACTCCTTGCCGAAATCGTCTCTCTTGCGTGCCTTCGGCTTCTGCGCGTCGATGAGGTAGTAGGAGTCGTTGCCTAGGGCCTTGCTGACGATGAAGGGGCCTTCCCAAGGGGCCGAGAGCTTGTGCTGGCCGGCTGTTCTCTGGATCAGCCGGAGCACAAGATCGCCTTCTTGGAAGGATCTTGGCTTGACCTTCCGGTTGTGGTAACGGCGCAAACCCTGCTGGTAGATGGCGGACCGGCTGAGGGCTAACAGCCGGCCTTCTTCCAGCAGGTAGACGCCGTCTTCTCGCGCTTCCTTGGCCTCCGCCTCCGTGTACATGGTGACCCGAGGCGAGTCGAACTCGATGTCAGTTGGGATGACAGCCTCGGCACCATATACAAGGAAGAAAGGGGTGAAGCCGGTCGACTTGTTCGGGGTAGTACGCAGACTCCAGAGGACAGCCGGCAGCTCATTGAGCCAGCAGCCGGCCGAACGCTCCAGTGGTACCACCAGTCTTGGCTTGATGCTGGAGAGGATGAGGCCGTTTGCTCGCTCGACCTGGCCATTTGACTGCGGGTGGACAACGGATGCTATGTCCAGTCGGATGCCCAGTGTCGCACAGAAACGCGCCAGTGCTCCCGTGGCAAAATTCGTGCCGTTGTCGGTCATGATGCTATGTAGTACGCCGTACCGGGTGGTGATATTTGTGACGAATGTCAGGACAGTCGGCCCATTCAGCTTCTTGATCGGCTTCGCTTTGATCCACTGGGTGAATTTGTCCACGGCGACAAGAAGATGTGTCATGCCGCCGCGCGCCGTCTTGAATGGGCCCACCATGTCCAAACCCCAAACGGCAAAGGGCCAGGTGAGGGGGATGGTTTTGAGTGCAGAAGCCGGCAGGTGTTGCTTGGAACTGAAGACTTGGCACCCTTTGCAGTACATGACTAACTCCTTGGCGTCTTCCAAGGCAGTCGGCCAGAAGAACCCATGGCGGAAAGCTTTGGCGACAAGTGATCTTGAGGCCGCGTGGTGGCCGCATTCGCCTTGGTGGACTGGCTCGACGCAGCGCTGGTAGACTCCGGTGACGCTGCGCCTAAAGAGTTCTCTGTTGACTATCGTGTATGCTCTGGCTCGGCGTTGAACTTGTCTTGCTGAGGTCTCGTCAGCCGGCAGCTCTCTGTTCACCAGAAAGTTGAGGATGGGCTGGGCCCATGATGGAGCTGCGACTTCTTCTACCGTCAATAATGCTACTGCGACCAGGGTGGGTGGGTTGGGTGGCGAGGAGTTGGAGTCGGCCGCCGCTTGCTGTGTCATTGCAGTCCCCGGGCCGACTGCTGCAGTCCCCGGGCCGGGTTTTGAAGTCCCCGAGCCGGGTGTGACTACAGCAGTCCCCGGGCCGCCTGTCAAAGTCCCCGAGCCGCCTGCTGGGTTCCCCAAGTCGGATCTGACTGCGTCAGGGTCATGCGGTACGAAGATGGATTCTAATTCTGGAGACGGCTTGACAGACGGCTTGAGGAGTCGTTGGAGAGAGACGCCGGTTGGTATAGCCTGACGGGTGGAGCCAATTCGTGCCAGGGCATCTGCTTGGTCGTTGTCGGCCCGTGGCACATGGAGGAACTCGCACCCTTCGAAGTATCTGCTGATTTGCTGCACGAGGAAGCGGTAGTTCGCCATGTTTGCGTCCTTGGCGTCCCAGTCGCCAGATGATTGTTGGACAACCAAATCTGAGTCGCCATAGCATAGGATCCGGCGGATGCCAAGCTCTTTGGCCAGCCGGAGCCCATGTATGAGCGCCTCGTACTCGGCCACATTGTTGGAGGCGGCAAAGTGGATTTGCAATGTATATCTGAGTTTGTCGCCCTTGGGAGAGGTGAGGACGATGCCGGCTCCCAAGCCGGTGTGCATCTTGGACCCGTCGAAGTGCATCCACCAATGAGTGGAGTCGGGAGCCAGCAGGAGGTACTGGGTCTCGGCCCAGTCGACAAGGAAGTCGGCTAATGCTTGGGACTTGATGGCGGTGCGGGGCTGGTAGAAAATCGTATAAGGCGCCAGCGCGATGGCCCACTTAGCCACCCGGCCGGACGCATCTCGGCTGCCTATGATCTCGGCCAGCGGGGCAGTGCATACGACCATGATGGGATGCTCTTGAAAGTAGGGCTTGAGCTTCTGGGCTGCAAGGTACACACCATAGCACATCTTCTGGTAGTGCGGGTAGTTTTGCTTCGAGGTGGACAACACTTCGCTCAAATAATACACCGGCCTCTGGACTAACTGAGCTCGGCCTTCTTCTGGGCGCTGGACCACAATGACTGTGCTGACTACTCGGCTAGTCGCGGTGATGTACAGGAGCATGGGCTCTTTCTCAGTCGGCCCCGCCAAGACAGACGGCGTGGTCAGCATCTTCTTCAACTCATGAAAAGCTTGGTCCGCTTGGTCGTTCCACTCGATGTGGCTGGATTTCTTCATGAGCCGGTACAGGGGGAGATCCTTCTCTCCTAGCCGGCCGATGAAATGGTTTAAGGAGGCCAAGCACCCGGTAAACTTCTGGACATCTCGTAGCTTGGTAGGAATCGCCATTCTCTCAATGGCCTTGATCTTCACTGGATTGCACTCGATGCTGCGTTCGGAGACCAAAAAGCCTAGGAGCTGGCCGGGCGGCACTCCGAACACGCATTTCTCGGGGTTGAGCTTGATCTGGAACCGGCGCAAGTTGTCAAATGTCTCTTTGAGGTCTTCCAACAGAGTGCCACGCTTCTCCGTCTTCACCACAATATCGTCTACATAGACGTGGGCATTTCTGCCGAGCTACTTGAGGAGGCATTTCTGCATGCAACGCTGAAAAGTGGCACCGTTCTCAAGCCGAATGTCATAGTCAGGTAGCAGAAAGCTCCGAATGGTGTGATGAAGGCGGTCTTCAGGCGATCAGCTGGGTCCAACTTAATCAGGTGGTAGCCAGAGTAGGCATCCAAGAAACTCAACAGCTCGCATCCGGCTGTGGAGTCTATTACTTGATCGATTCGAGGCAAAGCGAACGGATCTTCGGGGCAGGCTTTGTTCAGGCTAGTGTAATCTATACACATGCGCCACTTGTTGTTCTTCTTCAACACTAGAACCGGGTTGGCGAGCCATTCCAGGAAAAACACTTCCATAATAAAGCCGGCTGCCAGGAGCCGGGCTATCTCTTCACCCACTATCCTTCTCTTCTCTTCCGACAGTTGGCGGAGGGGTTGCTTGACAGGCTTTGCGTCGGCTCGAACGTGCAGCTTGTGCTCGGCGAAATCCTTCAGAACACCTGGCATGTCTTTTGGGGACCATGCAAAGATGTCCCGATTCTCACGGAGGAAATCGACGAGCTCGCCTTCCTATTTGCTATCCAGGTTTGCACCAATGACATCAAACCTCTCCGGGTTCTCCGGGTCCAGAGCTATCTTCTTTGTTTCCTTGGCCGGCTGGAAGGAGCCTTGAGCATCATACTCCTTGGGGTCGGGGGACAGAGCCGGCTGCTTGCCGGCCATGGCCATGACTCGGTCCAGCATCTTCTTCTCTTCCGCAATCACGAGGGACTCTGCCAGCCGGTTGCTGGCTGCAGCACACTCAGAGGATTTCTTGTAGTCTCCGGCTACGGTGATGATCCCCTTCGAGCTTGGCATCTTCATCTTGAGGTAGGCATAGTGGGGCACGGCCATGAACTTGGCCAGGGCAGGTCGGCCAAGCAACGCATGGTAAGGGCTCTCTAGATCCACCACTTCAAACCAGACTGCTTCTCGGTGGAAATGATCCTTGTCTCCGAAGAGAACATCTATCTTGATCTTGCCGATGGGTGAGCAGGATAGGCCGGGTACAATGCCGTGGAACACAGTCCGTCTTGACATGAGGTGCTTCGTTTTGATGTTCAGCTTCTCCATGGTGTCGCAGTACAGTATGTTGATGCTGCTTCCGCCATCGATCAGCACACGGGAGAAACGGGCAGCCCGCCTTTCCGTCGCAAGGGTGGCATCTAGCACCAACGCATAAGAGCCGGGAGACGGCATCACCTCTGGGTGATCGGCCCGGCTCCAGCTGATGGGCTTCTCTGACCAACGCATATACTCTGGGTTGCTAGAGGCGACCGCGTTGACTTCTTGGTGTTTCGGCGCCGACTGCGCCTGTCTTCAGTTTGGCTCGTGAAGACGATTTAGCCAGCGTGTTCGTCTGGGAACTCATCTTGAATGGCTCCGACAGTTGGTCGAGGAGCCGGCTGCTGAGGGGCTGGAGGCGGCTGGCCGGCTGGTGGAGGCGGCAACAGCCCCTCGCCCTTGGAGATCTGTGTGAGCCAGTGGCACTTGCGGGTCGTGTGGTTGGACGGCTTCGCACCGCTTTGGAACTTGCAGGGGGCGTCAAGGGTTTGCTCGTAGGAGAAAGCCGGCTGCCAAGCCGGCCTGCCGCCCTTCAGCTTCTTGGGCGCGGGCCGCCCTTCGGGTTGTTCGTCTTCGACTGTAGCCACCTGCCGACTGGTGGAAGGCGGCATAGGGCCCTTGCGCTTGTTGTCGTACGGGCGTCGACTGGAGTCACCAGCCGGCGTCTTGGGAGCCGGAGCGAGCACCTTTCTAGATGAATCCACTCGAAGCTCGGTCTTCATCGAAGAGTCGGCCGTGGCGTACTTATCTGCTATGATCAGCAGCTCGTCGAGGGTAGTCGGCTCGTCGCAGAGGAGCCGGTGCTTGAGGAGGGTGCCCTCTCGGCACCCGGCGGTAAAGTACTCTATGTCCTGAACCTCGTGCACCCCTTTGCAGGAGTTACGGAGCTCGGCCCATCGCGTGAGGTAGTCGCGAGTTGATTCGCCGGGCCCTTGGACGCACAAGGAGAGCTGGCGGGGCTTGGGAGGCCGCTTGTACGTGCTGGTGAAGTTGCGGATGAAGACTTCCGTGAAGTCTAGCCAGCTGTTGATGCTGTAGGGCTTGAGGCTGTTCAGCCAAGTGCATGCCGTGCCTTGAAGCATGAGCGGAACGTACTTCACGGCAACGCGCCTGTTGCCGTTCGCTATGCGGACTGCCGTGGAGTAGTCGATCAACCAGTCATCCGGCTTCATGGAGCTGTTGTATTTTGGCGTGTCTCTTGGGAGCGAGAACCCTTTGGGGAAGGGCTCGTCGCGGATGCGGGGGCCAAAGCAAGGCGGGCCGACATCGTCTTCTTCTTCTAGCGCCAAGGATCGCGCTAGGCGGTCGATCCGGTGGCGGGCATCACTCTCGTCGACTCCTTCGCGGTGGCCCAGTCGGCCGCCGAGAGTCGGATGCGTGACAGGCGGCGGGGTGGGATATCTTTCCCCACGAGGCGGGGGAGGAGGCGGATTGCCTCGTCGCTCCACCGCTCGGGGGCGGCCTTCCGCGTCGCGCTCGATGGTGAGCCGAGTCCGGCTGCGGCTAGCGGCCGGCTCCTTCTCTTTTCTCGCGCGGGCGCCATCTGCAGGCGGCGTCCGGGACGTCGCGCCGTGCTCTCGGCGTGGGGGGAGACTTTCAGCGCAGGCGCTGGCTTCATGCCGCTCTGCAGCCGCGTCGATCAGCTGCTGGATGCGCCGGGTCATGTAGGGGAGCTCGTGGGCCCCTAGCCCGTTCAGCTCGTCTACGGCCGCCTGGGCGGCACACAGGTTCTCGAGGGGCGTGGCGTAGACTGGGCAGTCTGCTTCCAGCATGCTGGCGATGGCAGCGCCGTGCTTCTTGACGAAGCCGGCTCGGCTTGGCCCGCTAGGAGGCGGCGTACCAAAGGCGGCGCGGTCAACTTCGCGCTGGTGAGCCTCAGTGAGGCGTCTCATCGATGCTATCTTCTGGCCTTCCGCGACGAGGGCGAGGCGGCGTGCGTCCAGTGTCTCGGCGTCGGCGTTGGGCGGGATGGGGACGGACAAGTCGTGCAGCGCCGCTCGTAGGGCGTCGTGGGCGTTCTCGCCCGAGGCGGCGCCATGGCCTCGCCGGAGACACGAGCCTCGCCAAGAAGATCGGCGAGGCAGCTCGCCGCACAGGCGTCATCGGCACCTTGCAGCGCGTCGGGGCAAGCGCCATCGGGCGTGCTGGGCTGGCTACGCTCGCGGGGAAGGAAGAGGGTTCCCGTCCAGAACGGGTCTCCGGACGACGGTGCACCTGGCCCCATGGTGGGCGCCAAATGTCGGGTGGTAGGGGCGACATATGCCAACGGATGGCTTATCATTGTGGGAGCCAGTAAGACATCGCCGGTGCCTGGAAACGGGATAAGGCAAAGACATGCACGCCGGCGAATCTTACCCAGGTTCGGGGCTCTCCGTGGAGATAACACCCCTACTCCTGCTCTGCAGGGTCTCCGCATGATCACTAGATCGATATGAGTAGCTACAAGAGGCTCCTTGAGCTGTTTGCTAGAGGAGGAAGAAGGGCAAGGCTAGCTCTCTCCTCTCTCTATATGTGTGGTGGTGTAATCTAAGGGTCTGAACTCTTTGCATGGGTGCCCTGGGGGGTTTATATAGGCCTACCCCCCAGGGGTACAATGGTAAATGGCCTGGGTGCGGGTCCAGGCCGTCAGTTGTCTGTATCCGCCGGCTGCCGGGGCCCGCCGACTGCCAATCACTGTAGCGTCATCCTTATGACATAGGCTTCGCCGAGGTAAGCGTGGCTACAGTGCCGCCATCCGGCATGCTCTCACCGTAGCCTTACCTGGTCTTGTCTCGTTTATGGTGCACATACTTTGAGGGAGGGGAGTAGCCGGCTACTAGGAGCCGGCTGCACCCCAGGCCGACTGGAGGAGGGCTGGCCGCCTTCGATCGTCTCTCTGGCTGAAGGGGCCCGCCGCTCGTGGGCCGTATTGACAGCCTGTCGTGGGCGTCATGGCTCACATGGCAACAGTGCCGCACCGGACGGGGGAAGGTCAACCCGTACGGCGCACTGTAGCCGCGCGTGCTCCGGGATTCGGGGGTGGCAGGCTTCACTGTAGCCACGCCCCGTCTCGTCGTCGTTATGAGGGTGCAAACTTTGAGGGTGCAGTCTTGGCCGGCTTCTTGGAGGCGGCCCTCTCTTTGCCGGCTTCTTGGAGCCGGCCCTCTCTTTGCCGGCTTCTTGGAGCCGGCCCTCTTGTGATTCTCTTCGGGAAGGCTTCTTAGGGCGGGGCCGTCTTCCTGTAGTCGGCTAGTGAGATAGCCGGCTAGGGGAAGGCGGCCCTATCCTTTGGGTGCTTGAAGGCTCGATTGGCCTGATAATTTCTTGAAGTGCCAGGGGGAGTTGGTTAGGCTACCCGTGGCCATTTACTCCGACAAATCTTGTGATCTACTTGTGTGCAGGATAGGACTACATTTGGGTGGTTACTCGCCCTGGCTTGTGACGTTAAGTCGCCAGGGCATATGTTGTTTAAACTCTGTGCAGGATTTGCAGAGCTATGACTTACATAAATGATTAAGTTCAAGCCCATCATCAAAGACTGAAATTGGTGTCTCAAAAGGGTTATCAATTCTTGATGTTCTCAAGGGCTATAAGCTGCCGGATTATAAAAATTCCGGCTTACAATGGAGGCGTATTAAATCGCCATCGGCCAAGAGCCGCCGTGTATTTAAACTCCGGATTTACTTATCAACAGATGAGGTATTCAAAGTCGCTTTGGCGCAATGTCTATTATTTTATCAATGGATATGATTTATTCTATAATGGAAGGAATAGTCCCGAGTCGCTGCAGGTTTACGACCCGGCACTTGGGGACTACATTATTCAAATTGATATTACATTGAATATGCAAGTCCCATGTTACTGCCAGGATGTACCATGGCACTTGGGGGCTAATGCAAAGTCATTTTTTGTTCAACTTATTGAAGACCCGACTCATCACATTCTAAATGAGCCGGCCCTTGGGGGCTACCAATTGCTCTTGTCGAAAATTCAAGGTACACAAGCCTTAATCCATTATATTGAAAGATCTACTACTGAGTTGGTAGAGTACAAAGCTCTTAACCTTATGGACGTGGGTTCAAGCCCCATGGTGGAGATCACATCATATGCTGTTATTATTGATGAATCATATACAAAGTCCCAGCTCGGTAATATCTTACTGATCCGGCCCTTGGGGGCTACACGTTGCTGGTCAAGTTTACATGATCATATTTACAAAGTCCCTGCTCATTATTGCATAATGACCCGGCCCTTGGGGGCTACACTGGTTGAAGTTTTTATGAGCATAAGGCAATTACAAGTCCCAGGTTGCTGCAAGCATGATAACCCGGCACTTGGGGGCTACATATGTGGAATGTGGAATATTCAGTTTATGACTAATGGTTGAGATGAATAAACTGGATTTCTTCAAGGTTGCAACACTTATATTGAAGCAAGTCTTAAGTTATCACTATGTTCTCCTCTTAAGACTTGGGGGCTACAGGTAATATGCATATAAGGGATAAAAAAATCTTCAAATTCTCAGTTTGGAGTAGACCAGATTAACCCGGTGTCTGCAACAATCATGACCCGACATCATTTATTTATAACCCGACAATTTTGGCAATCATCGGCAAGAATCTACATCTTTAAGCCGGCTGAATATTAGTTGGATATTTCAAGACCAATATTTTTGTCAAATCAGAGCATTGAAGGCCGAATCAAATGGATTATTTCTTATAATATTTCTTTACAAGAGCCAATGTCAGCAAATGGATTATGAAGCTAGCCTATTGACCCGGATATTTCAGGAGAAAATGTCAAGGACTTAAGGATGATCAGGTGCCGGCTTACAAGAATATTTAACCCGGAGCACAACCTGTCAAATTTGTTCTTGTGTTTATGTTGCAGGATCAGTTTAACATGGATAAATCCAAATTAAACTGGGGGCTAATGTCGGGGATATACCCCGCGGTATGACCCGGCCGGACTTGGCGACTCACCAGAGACCTAGCTGGAGCTTGGCGACTCACTGGCGATCCGCCCGAACATGGCGGTTCACAGGGTAACCCGCCTGGACATTGTAATTCACTGGAGACCCGGCGGGCGGATCAGACGGACGACAAGGCCCAAGGCCCAGCAGGCTGGCTTATACTCTGGTGGGCCGGTTTAAGATGAAAGGCGTGAGGATTATTTCCTTCATAAGGAAGCAAGACCCGGACTTGTATTCAACTTGTAAAGAAAGATAGACTAGTCCTAATCCTACTAGGACTCCATATGTAACCCGCCCCTCTAACTTATATAAGGAGGGGCAGGGCACCCCAAGAGGGACAAGAAACAAGAAACAATCTCTAGGGCTAGACACAAAGAGCCGGCTTACCGACGACTCTCTCATGATCATAATGAGACCTAGCCACAAACATCATGTAGGGCTATTACCGGATGATGTTTCCCGGGGCCCGAAGCTGTCTAAATTCTTGTCTTGTGTGTTGCGTCTCTCATCCCAATCAACCCCTCTCAAGCTACCGCATAGATGCGTTGGCCTCACGACTAAGTCCTCACACTAAGTCATCTGCCGTGACAATTCCACGACAGAGGGTGTGGTCATCTTGCCTGCAAGGTTCTCAGAGTTGTCGAAAGCTTGATCCTCGTAAGCGTTCTCAACAGGTTCCTCGTTCACGTACTCGTCTCCCGGCTCTACCCAAAGCAAGAACACAAGCAATGGAACCACTATCAAACACGGTGCAATGCACAAGCAACATGATGCAATACATGGTATGATATGCGAGATGTGATATGCAATGCATATGCGTGCTCCGGAAGGGAAAATGATGAACAAGGCATCAACTTGGCGAACCAAGTATGCTGCTGGAAAGATAGGATGATTTCGGTTGAAATCGATATAAAGATCACCGGAATCGGATGCACGGTTTGCAAATGACAAGCAAAACAAAGATGACACAATTCTGCGATTAACAGCACGATGCCACTAAGAATGCAACAAGACACTAAGCTACTGCACTCCAACATAACAACAAATAATGTGGCAGTGATGTACCCAAGATGATTGACAAAAGATGAACACTGAGATATGGCTAGATCACACAATAACAGGTTCAAACAAGCATGGCAAAAGTGCAAAAGATATCAGCTTCACAGACTGAGTGAAAATACTGAACATGGCATAAACAGCATCAGGTAGCAATGTTCAGAGCAAGCAATCAACATGCTACAGGAACATATCATAGCAAACCAAGGCATGGAATTAATCTACTAATTGCATAGAACAAAAGTCCCTTAATAACCATGAGCCAAAAAGGCACAGAAGAAATGATGGAACCCATGTAAACATAGCAAGTTTCGTTAATAGATTTTAGACTTAGCCGAAAAGAGAGCATGGCATTGACAGAATTATGAAGGCATCTTTGTGAGCTCGATTCACTCATCACAAAGCATTGCATGACAAAACAAGAATACCTAGAGCAAGAAAACATGTTCATGAAGCTAACCATGGCAAGAGCAAGTTCATAGCATGCATGGATCACTAGCAACATCCATGGCAAAATTGAATAGCATGTTAACATACTGCCAGGAACATTTTATAGCAAAAGTAGAGCAAGATTGAGACATGCTAGGGCCCTCCATAATTGCAAACAGTGGCATGGATGGATAGATAATAACCATATGTTCAAAACATTCTTACTGAAGTATCTCAAAATAAGCATGGATCTCACTGTAGCATCAAGTTTACATGGCATAAAAATAATAGCAGGTAAAGGACTTGGCAAAATCCAAAATCCTAAGTCCCTGAAAACAGAAACATCACGAAGCCTAGTTTGCATTCTTGTCCTAGTCACCACATACATCACAAAAATATATGGCAAACACCTCTGTAAAGATGGCATGGCATAGATGAAAACACATGTAGAGCTCATGCTCATAGGATGCACACGTCAAATGCAAGGAAAATAACAAAACACCAAGTTCTGATAAGTAACAGCAGTAAACATCATATAGCACTATTGCATCAGAGATTTGAGCACCCAGATGAACTCAAACGAGCATAGTACAATGGAACAAAATGAAGAGCATCTCGTGCTGAACATTTAGATATATCGCGCGCATGAAACGAAGTAGTAGGCAAGGAGTTATGATGTGATGAACAGAGCCACATAATGTGATAATCTCGAGACTCGCCGGCGCGGACGTCGAGGTTCGCCGGAGAAGGAGAGGAGACGGCGGCCGGTGGGCTCGAGGGAGGTCAAGGCGGCGGTGGGACGAGCCGCGGGACCCGACCGGGGCGGCGGAGGCGAGCGGCGACCGGGAGGAGGAGGCGTCGGGGCGAGGCGGCGGTGGCCGGCGATGAACGGAGCGAGGCGGCGATGGGCGGTGGGGCGGCGGGACGAGGCGCGGAGCGGGAGGCGCGCGTGCGGCGGAGACGCGGGCCGCGGGGGCCGACCTCGGGCTCGGTGGGCTTCGGCGGGGGAGGCGGCGGCACGCCACGTGGCAGGCTCTGGTTGGCCGCGCGCGGCGGCGGGGATTCATCCGGCTCGGTCCGGACGTGTCCGGCGGCGGAGAGGGGAAATTGCTAGGGTTTCGGGACCCGGATTTGGAGAAGGGTGCACATATTTATAAGTAGAGGGAGCTAGGAGACTCCAAATGGAGTGCGGTTTTTGCCCACACGATCGTGATCAAATGGCGGAGAGCATGGAGGGGGATTAGATGGGTTATTGGGCTGTTTTGAAAGGGTGTTGGGCTGCAACACACAAGAGGCCTTTGCGGTTACCCGGTTAACCGTTGGAGTATCAAACGACCCCCAAATGGAACGAAACTTGACAGGTGGTCTACCGGTGGTATACCAAGGCCACTTGACAAGACTCGGTCCATTCCGAGAACGTTTAACACCCGCTCACGAAAAGAGACAAGAGGGGTGCGCCGGTGCACGTGGGAGTGTCGGATTGCAAAACGGACAACGGGGAAAGTGCTCGGATGCATGAGATGAACACGTATGCAAATGCGATACACATCATGACATGGGATGAAATGCATGACATGAACAAAAAGAAAAATGAAAGACGAAAACCCAACCATGGAGGGAATATCATAACACATAGCCGAAAATGGCAAGAGTCGGAGTTACAAGTACGGAAAGTTACATCCGGGGTGTTAAAGACAACCTCCTTCATAACATCGAACAACTATTGTTCTATCATGAAGTACCTCCTTGCAACTTATATGCAATGGTATAGAGAGTAAAAACTCTAAAATGAATTATGATAATAAATACAGAGGAAATACAGTGATAGAAATACTGTAACCTTTTACAATTCATCAAAATATTTTAACCTCATTATTTGTTGGTCATTTGAGGCCGTTCGAAGTTTCTTACAACGATTTGCAATAACATGCAATCGAGTCGATATCCTTGTGATCAACCTTTTAACCACAATACGGAAGAATCAGTGATCAACAAATTGATCATTTTCCCCAAGAGCTACATTTTACTTGACCAAACACCTCTGCATCTCATAAATTGTACGACATTCATACCTGAGCTGGACATTCTAGTCTTCTTTTCTTTCAGCCTTTTACTTCTTATAGTTTTACTTCAACATTTCTCTTACTCTCAGAAGAAACGACAAATTTAAGAGTGGTGTGAGCCCCGAACTTCCCAAGGCGTGTAAGTCTCTGTAACATCCCAATTTTCAATTTGGATGTTATACATAGATCATCATATGCATATCATATTTATTCTTGCATTTTGGTTGAGATCCTAAAATCTTAAGCAGCTCAAGGACCCACGGAGAGAGTTGGAGGTTTCACAAAATTCATATTTGAGTTTTATTTAAATTTGAAGAAAGGATCAATTTGATTATTATTATTTTTCTCTCCAATTATTTCCAATATTAAAAATAAATGAGAGAAGATAATATGACTTCTTCAAATTAAAAGTAATATTGGAGAAAGAATTTTAAAAATCAAATTATAATTTTTTGGGTATTTTATTTGCTATTTTATTTGAATTCGAAAAAATGTGCATATTTGAAAATTGCATTTTAGGCCAGAAAAATATTCACTTTGTTCTAAATATTCTATTTAGACGGCGAAAATTGTTTTTGGCATTTTTAGAATTTTTTTATATTTTATTAGGATTTTCTTTTTGGGTGAAAATTATTTAAAAAAAATCCTGTCGCCCGAGTGGACCAACGGCCCAGCCGAGCGGGCCAAAGCCCGGCGCCACGCCGCCCTCCCTCGCCGACTCGGGACGAGAGTCCCGAGGTTCGCCGCGCCGCCGTCGCTCCTCCCGCAAGCAAGGCCCCCGAGCCCCTTTAAAAGCCGCCCGAGGCCGCCGCCACCGCCCCGTCCGCCGTCGCCTCCACTTCCGCCGATGCCGCCGCCGTCGCGCGTCGCCGCCGCTTCTGCCGCCACCGCCCTCGCCCGCTGCCACGCGTCACCGCCGCTTCTGCCGCCGCCGCCCTCGCCTGCTGCCGCCGCCGCACCACCCGCGCCGTCGACCGCCGCCGCCGCCACCGCGGATCTCGCCGGAGCCGCCGCCGTTGACCCCATTTGACCGGTCGGTTTTTCTTTGGTTAATCCCTTTTTTTAGGTTTTTACGGTTTTTGTTTTAGATCGGTTTTCGTCTGTTTATTTTATTTAGCGATTGTTCGTCTGTTCGTTCGTTTTAACGAACGTTATTCGTCGGTTAGGTTCAGACAGCGAATGTTCGTTCGTTAGTCTTTTCTTTTTATTTTATTTTTGGCCAAGGACTTATCTACGATTATTTTTATCGTGATTCAGCCCCTGATTTTTAAACTAGTATAACTTTTTACTCGTTTATCTAAATTAGATGAAACCAGCGCCAAAATCTTTGTCTCGAAGCCCTCTTTCCAGTTAATCAACTTGAACATGATTTTGGTACTGTATAATTGACTTTAGTCTAGATTAGTAAATGATCTTGTTTCGTTCGTATTTTGAGTTTCATTGCTCCGTTTGAGTTGAATCTTTTGCAAGCGTAGGTAATCACATGTACCTACTGTTAAGATCTAATTCACATGATAATATTGCTGTTAGGTTTTGACTCTTGTTAGTTTAAGCCGTTTTCTTGTTTCGTGTTTGATTTGGATCTTTTCTCGGGTTCTCTCGTGTTTTGATTGAGTGATTGCTTATGTATGCTATTGTTTGTCTACGCTAGATTACCCGGAGTGTGAAGCTTGTTACTATGTATCTCTAGAGTTTGCAGATCGTCAGCAAGGCAAGCTACACTTTGATCATACTATTTTATACCCTGTTTTTACTATGCATTAGCTCTGCCGCACAAATAATTGCATTGGTAGGATTGGAACATGTGGTTTTGGTTGTAGTGCTTGAGGTAGGAACCTAATACCTTTTGATCACCCCAGGAATATACGTTATGCTTATTATTGCTTAGCCATGCTCGTAGACGGGGATTGGATCGTGATTCACACATGGAAGTTTCAGAGTTATTTTAATCATGGATAACTTTAAGGTGGCAACTTAAATACACATCTAGGTGGATTGGTTGAGGCACCTGGAGTACCAAGTGTTGTCTGTTTTGGAAATCCCGGTGTACCCATGTGATTATCCGATGGAATGCCACCCAGGCTCAAAGGGATCATAAGATTATTCATGCTAGAAACTTCCGTGTGCAGCCACAAGCCATTATGGGCTCTGGCATAGTTGAGTAAGTTGCGTGAGCTCTTGAAGAGGTAGACTAGCAGATCTAGAGGGACGTAGGTGGTACTGTCTACCCGGAATAGAGAGTTAATGCTTCATAAAGCTATGTCTCGATCATCCGATCATGGATGCGGTCGAGTCTTGTGGTGAAAAGTGTGCAAACCTCTGCAGAGTATATAAACTAATCATGGTTAGCCGTGTCCCCGGTTATGGACATCTTGAGTGTCTAGTATTTGAATCTATTGACGTGATCTCATCACGTTACTCTAATTAATTATGATGTTGGGTTAATGATGATATTTTTAATTGGGATTTGAGTTGGGGTTACCTTCTCAAATAATGGGCAACATGGGAGTAGTTAAATAAATTTATTCCTTTGTTGTAGGAAAAAACTAGCTTTATGCAAAACCATGAAACTTACAGCCTCCACCAGCCAAATATTGCATGTAGTTATAGTTCTTGCATTATCATTGCTTTACAGTGTAACTATGCCAGCATATTCCTTGTGCTGACCCATTTTGGGCTGCAACGTCTTATGTTGCAGACTATTCAGACGACGAATAAGGTGCGATAGGTCGTTGTTTTGCACTCAGCTATGCCGTTGGAGTTGATGGACTCATTTACCTTCGAAGCTTCCGCAGTTATTCTAGTTTAGATGGCCTTCAGCCATGATTTATTTTTGTAATCATACTCTTTATGAGGACTCGATGTAATAAGTGTGTGACTGAAACTCTGTGCTTGTCAGCATTACCGATCTAGGGATGACACTGATGCACAAAGACTTGGCCATTTGAGGTCTGGTCGCTACAGTCTCATTACATCATTTGGTTTTTTGGAAGCAAGCAAACCGTAATGCAATTATAGCTTTTGGACCGAAGGACGAGAGTTTCGTCATCCATAGCATCAACAAGAGAGTATTGTAAGCATGCAGTAGGACAAAATCCTTCTTGGCACTTTTAGAGGACGATCCTCTCAAACATAAAGTTTCAACCAGATAAATAACAGTCAATCAATTTCAACAACAAAGGTGGAACCGTGAGCCATAATTCTACAACTATAATGCAAACTACACATAGACACTGTTCATAATTAATTATCACTAGTTATTAAACTTAATGTAACAGCCTGATTTTTAGCCCTTTCTTTTTCTTTGATTTTCCGAGGTTTTTGCCTGAGTTTTGTTTTTCCATGGCTATGTAGTCTGGAAACTGAAGAAGATGACCTCTTCTTTCTTTCCAGAGTGGCTTTCCATACCCAAATCCTTCTAGACCTTTCCATTTCCACCTTGGACCAAATCCCAATATTCTTTTTATTGGGAATATTCCTTTTCTATTAAAGGAATTATCCTTTTTGCCCTAGGTTGTGAAGCAACCTATATCTCCATCACTCCTAAAATTCCCAAATAATTCTCATAAATTGTTTAGGACATATCTTCCTCAAATGTGGCAAAATATTTCACTTGCCATGTTTCACATCATGCTCAAATAATTCATTTCCTATTCCGTCCTAAATGGCACATTGTGAAGCAAGTGCTATTTTCCTTTGCCCAATTGACCTCAAACTTCTTGGACATCGTTTCCTGTCCATATCTTTGTCACATGCCAAAATTCAAGCTCACTTTCCTAGTAATTATTTATTAATGGTTTTCCAAAGTTTCTGTCAAGAAAGAAGCTTTGTGAAGCAGGTACAAGCTAGGCATAACCAAATGAGTTGCAATTTTGCATGACCCTTAATATCATGATATCATAGACCTCCACCAAAGTTGAGCTCATGTCATGCCTCCATGTGAGCTCATCTTCAATTCATTGAGTCTGTCCAAATTTTCAGTTTGTGAAGCAAGTATATTTTATCTTGCTTCATTATGGCTGCAAATGTTTCTAAGCCTTCTCTTATCAATATAACCTATCTCGACCCAATTTGGGCACATTTTCTCCTCTAGAATTTTTGCAAGTTTCTATCCAGAGGAGATGTTTGTGAAGCAAGTACCATTTTGGCTTGGCCAATTGGTATGAGACTTTTTGAGCATCTTCATATGAAAAATAACTCTGCCTTGCCCAAGTTGAGCTCAAGTTGATACTCCATATGAGTGCTTCTTCATGATCTTGTTTCTGGACCAAATTATGCCGTTGTGAAGCAACTGTATTAATACTTGATCCATTTCCCCTCAAGACACCCAGGATTATAGTCCTTCCTTAGACAAACCTCCCAGACATCACATTTGACCCATAGCATATCTCTGGTGATTACACTAACATGATTAAGTTTGCAACAGTAAACTTCAGAGGTTGCTTGGCTTTTAACCAGAGCACTTTTCACCAATCTACCACCGCAGTTGCAACCTACCCTGGAAGGACTAACCCCTAGACATCATTTTCCTCCCCTTGGCACCTTCTCCTAGCTAGCTCACGCGATGATCACGAGTCTGGCATGCCATGGCCATGAGTTGCGTGGTTTCTTGCTCAGGCCCCTCCCCCTCTCGTCGTCTTCGCGCACCCAGCCATGTCCAACAGGTTCCACGTGCCATCATCTTCCCTCTGGAGCCATCTCCCTCTCCCGAAGCCTCCTCGCTGGCGCTCGTCGCTGTTCGCCCACGGGTGCGCTGTAGCCAACATGCTTTAATGGAGTTAGGCTCCCTCTCCACTCGACCATTTCTGCTCCGTGACTGCTGCCGCTCGTCTGATCCCCTTCGTTGCGTTCCTCGCCCTCCCCGTGAGGCATCCGTACATTGCCGGAGCTGGCCAATGCGTCCTTGGCGGCACCTGAGCCCGTGCTCCCTCGCCCCGCCTATATAAGGAAGCCCCAAGCCCCCTTAGAGCTCCCCACGGACTCACCACACCCCACTGGTTCTCCCCGACCTCTCCATCCATCACCGGAGCTGCTCCTATCCGCAGTTGGTCGCCATGGCCGCCGGCATCCTCCGGCTAAATTGGGTCGAAGCCGATCCCCTCCCTCCTCTCCACTACTTCCAATAGACTCTCACCTTCCACTAGAGCCACCCCAGCGCTCGCCGTCCCCCTCCAATGGCCTCTGGCCGCAAGCCCCATCGCAACCGACGACGTCGTCCGCCACGACCAAAGTCCCGTTCCCTCCCGCGCTCCCCGGCGGCCGTGCCCTGCCCCATCTTAGCATGTCTGCTTTTCGGTGTTCGGCGTCATCTCTATCCCAGCAGAGTTATGCCCTGTTACCGAGTGTTCCAAACACCATTTGCAGGAGTTATGCTCAGGTATCGCGTCGATATCTTTCCGCCACCCACCCATATTATTTCGGTGATAGATCTGTTTCTATCCCGAATCATGCCATCCATCTCGTCCCTCTGGAAACCTTTATTGATCCTTGTTATTAGAAAAGGGCAATGCCAGCAAGCCTTGATTTTCCACCTCTACCTTACCCTGTCATTCCATTATTTGGATGTGTACGGTTCCCTTTCGTATGCTTGACGATGATGTGGTCGTGACCTTTGTGTCTTGCTACTTGATCGCCAAGTCCGTCCTCGCCTCCGTATCCATCCAGATCCAACCGGTGTTCGGCCAGCGCTTGGTGTAGCCTTGGTTACACCAACTCCTTCCACACGTGGATTCACTTTTGTGCACACCGTCACGGCATAGTAGACCGTAATACCGGGGTTTTTGCAAGATTTGTGTGCTTAGATGTGCATGCATATTATTGTGTGAGTAGCAGTAATATGTGAGATTGCTTGATTAATTTTATTAGTAGTATGCTTGTGTGCTTTTGTTTTCGTCGTTTCTTTTGTTTCTTTCTTTGGGCCTTCGGTGTTACACATCAGTCCCCTTATTAAAGTTGCTCGTCAACTGACACCGGACCCGAAGAGTCAGCAAGGAATGCATATATTTGGAAACTCGCCTAAACAGAATGGAGTTATCAGCAAACTGCAGTAAAATTTGGAATATCTCGTCAAAATGCAAAGGAAATCCTGGATGGACTGTCAGTATGAAGTTTGCATTAGTGTGCATTCCTCACAACATTATGGAATTCTCCGCCGACTGCATTGAGATTGGGGATATCTGATCATGATACTGAATATCAAGTTTGTCTCAGTATGCCCCCCTCATGGCAGGTATGATCAAATCAGCAAGAAGATAAAGTGTGTGCAAGATTGACAGAAGATTATTAGTCAACGTTACTGTTGGAAATATGCCCTAGAGGCAATAATAAATGGTTATTATTATATTTCTTTGTTCATGGTAATTGTCTATTGTTCATGCTATAATTGTGTTATCCGGAAATCATAATACATGTGTGAATACATAGAACACAATGTGTCCCTAGTAAGCCTCTAGTTGACTAGCTCGTTGATCAACAGATAGTCATGGTTTCCTGACTATGGACATTGGATGTCATTGATAACGGGATCACATCATTAGGAGAATGATGTGATGGACAAGACCCAATCCTAAGCATAGCATAAAAGATCGTGTAGTTCGTTTGCTAGAGCTTTTCCAATGTCAAGTATCATTTCCTTAGACCATGAGATCGTGCAACTCCCGGATACCGTAGGAGTGCTTTGGGTGTGCCAAACGTCACAACGTAACTGGGTGACTATAAAGGTACACTACGGGTATCTCCGAAAGTGTCTGTTGAGTTGGCACGGATCGAGACTGGGATTTGTCACTCTGTATGACGGAGAGGTATCTCTGGGCCCACTCGGTAATGCATCATCATAATGAGCTCAATGTGACTAAGGAGTTAGCCACGGGATCATGCATTACGGTACGAGTAAAGAGACTTGCCGGTAACGAGATTGAACAGGGTATTGGGATACCGACGATCGAATCTCGGGCAAGTAGCATACCGATTGACAAAGGGAATTGTATACGGGATTGATTGAATACTCGACATCGTGGTTCATCCGATGAGATCATCGTGGAACATGTGGGAGCCAACATGGGTATCCAGATCCCGCTGTTGGTTATTGACCGGAGAGGCGTCTTGGTCATGTCTGCATGTCTCCCGAACCCGTAGGGTCTACACACTTAAGGTTCGGCGACGCTAGGGTTGTAGAGATATGAGTATGCGGAAACCCGAAAGTTGTTCGGAGTCCCAGATGAGATCCCGGACGTCACGAGGA
This sequence comes from Aegilops tauschii subsp. strangulata, assembly GCF_002575655.3. Classification (NCBI taxonomy): domain Eukaryota; kingdom Viridiplantae; phylum Streptophyta; class Magnoliopsida; order Poales; family Poaceae; genus Aegilops; species Aegilops tauschii. The sequence goes on from NC_053037.3 coordinate 390,048,011, forward strand.
GTTCCGGAATGGTCCGGAGGTGAAGAATTATATGTAGGAAGTCCAGTTTTGGCCACCGGGAAAGTTTCGAGGGTTATCGGTATTGTACCGGGACCACCGGAAGGGTCCCGGGGGTCCACCGGGTGGGGCCACCTATCCCGGAGGGCCCCATGGGCTGAAGTGGGAAGGGAACCAGCCCTTAGTGGGCTGGGGCGCCCCCCATGGGCCTCCCCCCTGCGCCTAGGGTTGGAAACCTTGGGGTGGGGGGCGCCCCACTTGACTTGGGGGGGAAGTTTCCCCCCTTGGCCGCCGCCCCCCCCATAGATGGGATCCAGGCCGGCGCCCCCCCTCCCCAGGGGGCCTATATATAGTGGGGGGGAGGGAGGGCAGCAACACCACAGCCCCTGGCGCCTCCCTCTCCCCCTGCAACACCTCTCCCTCTCGTAGAAGCTTGGCGAAGCCCTGCCGAGATCCCGCTACTTCCACCACCACGCCGTCGTGCTGCTGGATCTCCATCAACCTCTCCTTCCCCCTTGCTGGATCAAGAAGGAGGAGACGTCGCTGCTCCGTACGTGTGTTGAACGCGGAGGTGCCGTCCGTTCGGCACTCGGTCATCGGTGATTTGGATCACGGCGAGTACAACTCCATCAACCTCGTTCATTGGAACGCTTCCGCTCGCGATCTACAAGGGTATGTAGATGCACTCCTTTCCCTCGTTGCTAGTATACTCCATAGATGGATCTTGGTGATGCGTAGGAAATTTTTAAAATTCTGCTACGATCCCCAACAGTGGCATCATGAGCCAGGCCTATGCGTAGTTACTATGCACGAGTAGAACACAAAGCAGTTGTGGGCGTAGATGTTGCCAATTCTTCTTGCCGCTACTAGTCTTATCTTGTTTCGGCGGTATTGTGGGATGAAGCGGCCCGGACCGACCTTACACGTACGCTTACGTGAGACAGGTTCCACCGACTGACATGCACTAGTTGCATAAGGTGGCTAGCGGGTGTCTGTCTCTCCCACTTTAGTCGGAACGGATTCGATGAAAAGGGTCCTTATGAAGGGTAAATAGAAATTGGCATATCACGTTGTGGTTTTACGTAGGTAAGAAACGTTCTTGCTAGAAACCTATACAAGCCACGTAAAAACTTGCAACAACAATTAGAGGACGTCTAACTTGTTTTTGCAGCATGTGCTATGTGATGTGATATGGCCAGAAGATGTGATGAATGATATATGTGATGTATGAGATTGATCATATTCTTGTAATAGGAATCACGACTTGCATGTCGATGAGTATGACAACCGGCAGGAGCCATAGGAGTTGTCTTTATTTTTTGTATGACCTGCGTGTCATTGAATAACGCCATGTAAATTACTTTACTTTATTGCTAAGCGCGTTAGCCATAGAAGTAGAAGTAATCGTTGGCGTGACTACTTCATGAAGACACAATGATGGAGATCATGATGATGGAGATCATGGTGTCATGCCGGTGACGAAGATGATCATGGCGCCCCAATGATGGAGATCAAAGGAGCAAAATGATATTGGCCATATCATGTCACTATTTGATTGCATGTGATGTTTATCATGTTTTGCATCTTATTTGCTTAGAACGACGGTAGTAAGTAAGATGATTCCTTATAATAATTTCAAGAAAGTGTTCCCCCTAACTATGCACCTTTGCGAAGGTTCGTTGTTTCGAAGCACCACGTGATGATCGGGTGTGATAGATTCTAACGTTCGCATACAACGGGTGTTGACGAGCCTAGCATGTACAGACATGGCCTCGGAACACACGCAATACACTTAGGTTGACTTGACGAGCCTAGCATGTACAGACATGGCCTCGGAACACGGAGGACCGAAAGGTCGAGGATGAGTCGTATAGAAGATACGATCAACATGGAGATGTTCACCGATCTTGACTAGTCCGTCTCACATGATGATCGGACACGGCCTAGTTAACTCGGATCATGTTTCACTTAGATGACTAGAGGGATGTCTATCTGAGTGGGAGTTCATTGAGTAATTTGATTAGATGAACTTAATTATCATGAACTTAGTCTAAAATCTTTACAATATGTCTTCTAGATCAAATGGCCCACGTTTTCCTCAACTTCAACGCGTTCCTAGAGAAAACCAAGCTGAAAGATGATGGCAGCAACTATATGGACTGGGTCCGGAACCTGAGGATCATCCTCATAGCTGCCAAGAAAGATTATGTCTTAGGAGCACCGCTAGGTGAAGCACCCATCCCAGAGAACCAAGACGTTATGAACGCTTGGCAATCACGTGCTGATGATTACTCCCTCGTTCAGTGCGGCATGCTTTACAGCTTAGAACCGGGGCTCCAAAAGCGTTTTGAGAAGCATGGAGCATATGAGATGTTCGAAGAGCTGAAAATGGTTTTCCAAGCTCATGCCCGGGTCGAGAGATATGAAGTCTCTGACAAGTTCTTCAGCTGTAAAATGGAGGAAAATAGTTCTGTTAGTGAGCACATACTCAGAATGTCTGGGTTACACAACCGCTTGTCTCAGCTGGGAGTTAATCTCCCGGATGACGCGGTCATTGACAGAATCCTTCAGTCGCTTCCACCAAGCTACAAGAGCTTCGTGATGAACTTCAATATGCAGGGGATGGAAAAGACCATTCCCGAGGTATATTCAATGCTGAAATCAGCGGAGGTGGAGATCAGAAAGGAACATCAAGTGTTGATGGTGAATAAAACTACTAAGTTTAAGAAAGGAAAGGGTAAGGAGAACTTCAAGAAGGACGGCAAGGGAGTTGCCGCGCCCGGTAAGCCAGTTGCCGGGAAGAAGTCGAAGCATGGACCCAAGCCTGGGACTGAGCACTTTTATTGCAAGGGAAGTGGTCACTGGAAGCGGAACTGCCCCAAATACTTAGCGGACAAGAAGGCCGGCAACACCAAAGGTATATGTGATATACATGTAATTGATGTGTACCTTACCAGTACTCGTAGTAGCTCCTGGGTATTTGATACCGGTGCGGTTGCTCATATTTGTAACTCAAAACAGGAACTGCGGAATAAGCGGAGACTGGCAAAGGACGAGGTGACGATGCGCGTCGGGAATGGTTCCAAGGTCGATGTGACCGCCGTCGGCACGCTACCTCTGTATTTACCTACGGGATTAGCTTTAAACCTCAATAATTGTTATTTAGTGCCAGCTTTGAGCATGAACATTGTATCTGGATCTCGTTTAATGCGAGATGGCTACTCATTTAAATCCGAGAATAATGGTTGTTCTATTTATATGAGAGATATGTTTTATGGTCATGCCCCGCTGGTCAATGGTTTATTCTTAATGAATCTCGAACGTGATGTTACACATATTCATAGTGTGAATACCAAAAGATGTAAAGTTGATAACGATAGTCCCACATACTTGTGGCACTGCCGCCTTGGTCACATTGGTGTCAAGCGCATGAAGAAGCTCCATGCAGATGGACTTTTGGAGTCTCTTGATTACGAATCATTTGACACGTGCGAACCATGCCTCATGGGTAAGATGACCAAGACTCCGTTCTCCGGAACAATGGAGCAAGCAACCAACTTGTTGGAAATCATACATACCGATATGTGCAGTCCAATGAGTGTTGAGGCTCGTGGAGGCTATCGTTATGTTCTCACTCTCACTGATGACTTGAGTAGATATGGGTATGTCTACCTAATGAAACACAAGTCTGAGACCTTTGAAAAGTTCAAGGAATTTCAGAGTGAGGTTGAGAATCAACGTGACAGGAAAATAAAGTTCTTAGATCATGGAGGAGAATATTTAAGTCACGAATTTGGCACACACTTAAGGAAATGTGGAATCGTTTCACAACTCACGCCACTTGGAACACCTCAGCGTAATTGTGTGTCCGAACGTCGTAATCGCACTCTATTGGATATGGTGCGATCTATGATGTCTCTTACCGATCTACCGCTCTCATTTTGGGGCTATGCTTTAGAGACTGCCGCATTCACTTTAAATAGGGCTCCGTCGAAATCCGTAGAAACAACACCGTATGAATTATGGTTTGGGAAGAAACTTAAGCTGGCGTTTCTAAAAGTTTGGGGATGCGATGCTTATGTCAAGAAACTTCAACCTGAAAAGCTTGAACCCAAGTCGGAAAAATGCGTCTTCATAGGATACCCTAAGGAAACCATTGGGTATACCTTCTACCTCAGATCCGAAGGCAAGATCTTTGTTGCCAAGAACGGGTCCTTTCTGGAGAAAGAGTTTCTCTCGAAAGAATTGAGTGGGAGGAAAGTGGAACTTGATGAGGTGATAGTCACCCCTTCCGAACCGGAAAGTAGCGCAGCGCGGGAAGATGTTCCTGTGGTGCCTACACCGACTGGGGAGGAAGTTAATGATGATGATCATGAAGCTTCGGATCAAGTTACTGCTGAACTTCGTAGGTCCACAAGGACACGTTCCGCACCAGAGTGGTACGGCAACCCTGTCCTGGAAATCATGTTGTTAGACAACGGTGAACCTTCGAACTATGAAGAAGCGATGGCGGGCCCGGATTCCGACAAATGGCTGGAAGCCATGAAATCCGAGATAGGATCCATGTATGAAAACGAAGTATGGACTTTGACTGACTTGCCCGATGATCGGCGAGCCATAGAAAATAAATGGATCTTTAAGAAGAAGACAGACGCGGATGGTAATGTGACCATCTATAAGGCTCGACTTGTCGCTAAGGGTTATCGACAAGCTCAAGGGGTTGACTACGATGAGACTTTCTCACCCGTAGCGAAGCTGAAGTCCGTCCGAATCATGTTAGCAATTGCCGCAATCTATGATTATGAGATATGGCAAATGGACGTCAAAACGGCATTCCTTAACGGCTTCCTTAAGGAAGAATTGTATATGATGCAGCCGGAAGGTTTTGTCGGTCCTAAGAATGCTAACAAAGTATGCAAGCTCCAGCGCTCCATCTATGGGCTGGTGCAAGCATCTCGGAGTTGGCACATTCGTTTTGATGAGATGATCAAAGCGTTTGGGTTTACACAGACTTATGGAGAAGCCTGTGTTTACAAGAAAGTGAGTGGGAGCTCTGTAGCATTTCTCTTATTATATGTGGATGACATACTATTGATGGGAAATGATATAGAATTCTTGGAAAGTATAAAGGCCTACTTGAATAAGTGTTTTTCAATGAAGGACCTTAGAGAAGCTGCTTATATATTAGGCATCAAGATCTATAGAGATAGATCAAGACGCCTCATTGGTCTTTCACAGAGTACGTGCCTTGACAAGATATTGAAGAAGTTCAATATGGATCAGTCCAAGAAGGGGTTCTTGCCTGTATTGCAAGGTGAGCAATTGAGCACGGCTCAATGCCCGACCACGACAGAAGATAGAGAAAAGATGAGTGTCATCCCCTATGCCTCGGCCATAGGGTCTATTATGTATGCCATGCTGTGTACCAGACCTGATATAAACCTTGCCGTAAGTTTGGTAGGAAGGTACCAAAGTAATCCCGACATGGAACACTGGACAGCGGTCAAGAATATCCTGAAGTACCTGAAGAGGACTAAGGATATGTTTCTCGTTTATGGAGGTGACAAGGAGCTCGTCGTAAAGGGTTACATCGACGCAAGCTTCGACACAGATCTGGATGACTCGAAGTCACAAACCGGATACGTGTATATTTTGAATGGAGGAGCAGTAAGCTGGTGCAGTTGCAAGCAAAGCGTCGTGGCGGGATCTACATGTGAAGCGGAGTACATGGCAGCCTCAGATGCAGCGCAAGAAGCAATCTGGATGAAGGAGTTCATTACCGACCTAGGGGTGATTCCCAATGCGTCGGGCCCGATGACTCTCTTCTGTGACAACACTGGAGCTATAGCCCTTCCGAAGGAGCCCAGGTTTCACAGGAAGACCAGGCATATCAACCGTCGCTTCAACTCCATTCGTGAAAGTGTTCAAAATGGAGACATAGATATTTGTAAAGTACATACGGACCTGAATGTAGCAGATCCGTTGACTAAACCTCTCCCTAGAGCAAAACATGATCAACACCAGGACGCTATGGGTGTTCGATTCATCACAATGTAACTGGATTATTGACTCTAGTGCAAGTGGGAGACTGTTGGAAATATGCCCTAGAGGCAATAATAAATGGTTATTATTATATTTCTTTGTTCATGGTAATTGTCTATTGTTCATGCTATAATTGTGTTATCCGGAAATCGTAATACATGTGTGAATACATAGACCACAACGTGTCCCTAGTAAGCCTCTAGTTGACTAGCTCGTTGATCAACATATAGTCATGGTTTCCTGACTATGGACATTGGATGTCATTGATAACGGGATCACATCATTAGGAGAATCATGTGATGGACAAGACCCAATCCTAAGCATAGCATAAAAGATCGTGTAATTCGTTTGCTAGAGCTTTTCCAATGTCAAACTGTCGGGACCCCGATTCCAAGTCACATCGATCTAGCTGGTAACACCTCATATCACTTTGCGGCCTCACGCACGGTATTCCCACGGGTGTCGCCTCACCAAGGCCCGGGACCGTTTGCGCCTTTTGGCTCACGTATATGATAGTGTCGCTAGCATCCATATGACAGAGAACCCGGGCCGACATGGCTAGTCGTGAACCCAAAGCGGCACTAACGTATGGGGACAGGCATACATGAATCAACATCGAACGTGTCGGTCAGCAGCGTGCGAATCCGGGCTGTAGCACTGGGCTAACAGGACTCCGGGAACCCGGGCTGTAGCAGGCTAGGCAGGACTCCGGATGTCACCGCGTGACATTTCCCCGAAGGGACAGACACAGGAACGATATGAAACACATGCCGGCCAGTCAAGTGTCCAGAGCAGTAGTGCTGGGCTAGCAGGACTCCGGCGAACCGGGCTGTAGCGGACTACTATGGCTCAAGGAGGCACTAGACTACATTTCCCCATAAGAGAGGCTGCTAAGGATAGACAACTAGATTGTCAGATCACACACATACCAAGCATTTCAATCATACACACAATATGCTCGCTATGTGCAAATACAACATGGCATCATAACAAGACTCTACGACTCAGAGTATTTATTCATTAGGCTCCGAAGAGCCAGATATTACAAACATGGGTCTCATGACCCAACATTCAGAGCATACAAGTCAAAGCACATGCGGAAGCTTAACATGTCTGAGTACAGACATCTACAAATGAAAAAGGCTGAGAAGCCTGACTATCTACCAGATCCTGCCGAGGGCACAAGATCGTAGCTGAGGTATCAAGCTAAACATCGAAGTCCACACGGAACTACTAGCGAGACTGACGTCTCTCTGCAAAACATAAAATAGGCAAACGTGAGTACAAACGTACCCAGCAAGACTTACATCAGAACTATCTACATATGCATCGGTATCAACAAAGGGGGTGGTGGAGTTTAACTGCAGCAAGCCAGCTTTGACTCGGTGGCTATCCTGAACTACGACTGCAAGTAACTCTTTTGAGGTGGCGCACACGAGTCCACATATTCACCATATCAATACACCACTATGGATCCGCTCCCGTCTCCCTACGAGAACGCCATCCATAGCACTCACGCTTATCTTGCGCATTTTAGAGTATCCACTTTCACTTGTCTATGAACTGTTATAGGCAACCCAGAAGTCCTTTACCGCGGACACGGCTATTCGAATAGATCATATTAACCCTGCAGGGGTGTACTTCGTCACACACGCTCTCGCCACTTACCACCATGTACACGTCGTGTACCTCGGCAACCTTCAAGCGGAAGCCTGGCGAGGGAGTCGGCCACGACCTGACTAACCACACAAGTCTCTAGCCCAGGTTTATCGCCTATTCGGGTTCCATCCGCAAGGAGATCCGTCCGGGGTGTCGCTCACGGCCCCAAACGATGTGAACAAGGTTCCCAAGCCCACCTCGACGGATGGGTCTACGCTTGGTACACCGTGCCATGGTGCCTAGTCTGTCCCAAGCCCACCTGTACCGGGTACCAATTGGTAGACTACTAACACAACCTACAAACACCAGAAACTAGTTGCAACTCCTGGACAGAGATCGAGGCGGTTAATAAGCCGAGAGGGGTCGAGTTACCGGAACCCAATGTGTGGTAGTAACTGTTCATGGATCACAAACACAGAACTCAGTTCCTGAGGACGGTTTCAATGAGACAACCCACCATGTACTCCTACATGGCCTCTCACCGCTACCTTTACCAAATCGTGTTCACACCCTTAGCTCTCACACAGTAGGACATGTTCACCACGTTCCAATTCATTCCCGATGAATCAGACCTGACACAACTCTAAGCAATAGCAGGCATGACAAACAGGCATGAATGAGTAGGCACATCAGGGCTCAAACAACTCCTACTCATGCTAGTGGGTTTCATCTATTTACTGTGGCAATGACAGGTCATGCAGAGGAAAGGGGTTCAACTACCGCAGCATGTAACAGTTGAAACGTTGTTGTCCTAATGCAGTAAAAGAGAGCAGGAGCGAGAGAGTGGGATTGTATCGGAATGAACAAGGGGGTTTTGCTTGCCTGGCACTTCTGAAGATAGCATTGAGTCTTCATTAGTGTCAACGATCACAACGTCGGAACATCGTCTACTGAGAGGGGACAAACACCGGCAACAGAGAAGGAAAACACAATCAATGCAATGCACAATATGATGCATGATCATGACATGTCAATATGCTGTGTTTTAAGCTAATGCAACTAGCAACATGTTAAATGGAGTTGGTTTGAACCCTAGGTTCAAATTCAAACTCCATATGTGAGGGTTTAAATGCCATTTATATGATTTGGCCTAAACAGCAGCCATAAGTTGTTCTAACATGCATGAAAATAGTACAGATGGATAGATTGGATTTTTCTGATCATTTTTCATATATAATTTGTTTCATTTGGAGTTATGGTTGAATTTCTATGAATTTTAGAAGTTTATAGGATTTTCTGGAATTCCTGAATTATTTTAAATCCAGAAAAAGATTAATTGCGTCAGCACTGCGTCATGCCTGTGTCAGCAGTCAACTGGGTTGACCCAGGTCAAACCTGATGTGTGGGGGCCACACGTCAGCGACACAGGGCTAATCCCGGTCAAACCCAGCGCTGACTGAGGTTTGACCAGGCCTGGGGCCCACTGTCAGTGAGTGTGGGTTCATTTAGTGGCGCCATTAGCTGCTAATGACGCTGCCACGTCGGCACGCCGGAGTTGGGTCGCCGGCGACCATCCAGTGCGGCGGCGACTCGCTGGGGTGGCACTAGGGGCAGCGGCTGGTTGCGCTGAGGGCACCAGGAGGGAGCCCGTGCTCGACCACATCCAACCGAAGAAGTTGGAGGGCGCAGGGTGTCCGGAAAATGGCCGGCGACAAGCTTTAGCGGCGGCGGGGCTCGGTGAGGTGCGGCGTTGCGGCTAGAGCAAGCGGGCAAGCAAAACGAGCAGCGGGGCAGCAACTACGTGCGTGTGCGAGTGTGTTGGGTCGGTCATTGTGATTGAAAGGCCACCGGAGCATCACCAGCGATGAGCTCGGGTGGCGGCGGGTTTCTGTATCCGATGAATCGATGACTACGGCGAGCAATCGAGGTGGAGGAGAGGGGGGTTCGGTCCGTGAGCTCACAGCAAAGACGTAGGGAAGGTCAGCATGCTCGCGGAAGGCCTGGGGCGACGAGACGGCGGCGGCGATCTCGGCCGGCCGTGGTTGGAGATGTTGTTGCGGGCGTCGCTTCGGGGCTCTCCTCGTCGCGTGGCTCAGCAAGGAGGAACGAGGATGAAGTGGCGGAGCTTCTGGGCGCGTCGGTGAGGCGAGGGGGAGGCGGTGGCCGCGGTGGTGGCGAGCGGCGGCGACGGCTGTGTTCGGGTGGACGCGCGTGAGGGAGACAGAGGAGGGGATGAGGTCGAGGGAGAGGTCGAGGCGTCGAGGGGGTGTCGTGGCGCCGTCTAGGTGCATCGGGGAGGAGCCAGGCAGGCTGGAGGTGGCATGCGGTGGCCGTGCGCGCGTCGGGCACGCGCTATGCGTCCGACTGGCGGGAGGAAGAAGACCTCCCTGCCCCTGGTGGGCTGGGCCGGCCAGATGGGCTGCCAGGTGAGCGCTAGGTAAAAGCGGGTAGGTTTTCTGTCCTTTATTTTTCTTTCTATTTTCTATTTTTGCTATTATGTTTTGATTTAGTAAAAATACTAAATCACTTCCAAAACTCCTGAAAATATTTGTGGGCACCTTTTGAATTATTTCCAACAGCCCTCAAATGCTTTCAAGATTATTTGGACAGTTTAAATATTTTATAGAATTTAAATGTCCAAATTCAAATACTTATGATTTAATTCAAAAATCCAGAATGTCCTAGAAAAAGTGTGCACCATTTTTGCCAGGGGTTTTAGCCCAATCCAGAAATGATGAACATTTTATGAAGGGCATTTTTGGGTTCATTGAAACCAATTTTGGTAAACCCTAGTTGGTTTCAGGGGGTGCTGGGGGTTCTGTCATCCCCATTTCAACTTTCAATAAATTTAGACATGATGCAAGCATGTCTAGCTAGCCTAGTGCATAGCAAGGCTAGGGATGTGACAACTCACCCCCACTAAACAAAAATCTCGTCCCGAGATTTAAGCGTAGGGTAAGATGAAAGGGGAACGCAAACTAACATAATCTTCATGATCCAATTGTTCTTCTCGAAGATGTTGACTCATTGCATCATCCTGATCTTGACACCTTTTCTTTCGAGAGCTTCATCCAACTATGATGACGGAAGAGAGGGAAACTCTACAGGATTGATCTTCTTGAAGATCGGGCACTCAAGATCAACTCATGGAGTGAGACGTTGGAACAACTCTTGAGTTGAGACAGTGGATGGAAAGAAACAGATGACAAAGGTTTCAGGTAGCGAGGAGAAATTGACATGACTCCATAACAGAGCACCTTAGGAAAGGTGACTCGTAGAATTATTCCCTTAAGTGGCAGAAAGAATTACTTTTGATACAAAGATCGTTGAAACTCTTTATACCAGCCTAAGGCAATCACAAACGATCGTGTGAACGAATTCGAAAGAATGGCATACTCATACTAGAAGGAATAATGTGGACTACCTTGTTGAAGACAACACCATGGATGATTTTGCTTGTCATCGGGGATGGATGGGACCCATAGTAGGACCACTTTTGAAGATGATCCTAAACAGTAGTTACTGAGGTGCAAGCTGGGAACAAAAAGCAAATGCTGTGTATGATTCTGGTAACTGGGGATAACTCAACGAGAGTGATTCCACCGTTGAATGGTTCTGGCATAATCGAGGAAACCGAGGGCACAAGGACCCCTGAGGATCAACTTTTAGAATAAGTTGCACTAAATCCTGATGGAGAAGATGGTTAAATAGCTCAATCAAGATACTACAATGATAGATCTTCCGGCTAGGTGTGTCGGCCAGAACATCAACCTTGTCGGGACCTACATCATAATCTTGGAAAAGTTCCAACCATCATATCTGCCTGAGATTCAGATCTAGTTGGTAACAGGATATTCCAGACTCATCGAGTCTAGAAGAAAATAAAGGTTTGCAACACAAATCGACGAGATGACGTTGCGAGATTCTCGGGAAATGAGCTACGGTAGCAAGCTCCAAAACATGAGCTGGTTCTGCTACATACATGTGGGCACGCTGACCCAGACAAGCATGACCACATAGTGGTCTTAAAATGAAACACTACCGAGTTCCGGTGGGGAACCATCATCGAGGATATCGAAGTCCTTGTGCACTTATCGATGAACTTCTTATCCTTGAGCAGGTCAATCAGTGGCTTGGTGTGCTAGGAACACATATAGAATGCAGGCGGCCAACCTATTAAACCATAGAGTACTTTGCACATATGCGTGACTAACTTGGGATGATTCCAGGGGAAGCAAAAACAAACTTTCTCGAATCCACGGCGGCAACTTACATCAAATGCACGTGAATTAGAGGAAGTCACTACTTTCATCCAACATATGCTTCATGAACGGCACACGAAGATAATGCTTATCAAGTTTCCAATACTAGCTGGATGTTCAACACGAGTCATGGAGAAGGTAGTAGTGTTGCTGATGGGCTCAACAACAATTCATCCAGGTTTCCATGGAGATGGAATTCCATAATTATGTGAACAAGTGATAGCATTGGTCAGACCCAAAAGATATAATGGTGTATGCTCGAGGGATCAACCACGAGTAAGACAACATTATGAACATCGTTGGTTCTGATTTGATTTGATGATAGCCCATACTCAAATCAAAGTCTTGATACGACAATAGGTCCAACAACTGATCGCAGGGACCAATCGATGAAGATATCATCTATCTTCAACACACGCAAATATATCCCTTGAAATGAACTACGCTGGCAAGATTTTATCTTCCAACTCTCCAAGTTGTTGTTTAGCTTGACCAACTAGCTCCAGGGTATCCAACACGGATTCTTGGAGAAGGGGTGGTTTACAGGAAACCAACTTGATCACGAATTCAACATAGCTGTCAGGTGACAACCTGGTGATACTTCCGAGAAGATATTCGGAAAATCACGTACCACCGATATGTTACTAAACACGAGAACAAACTTGCTTTTCAGAGCAAGACGATGTGATCAAAAAGAGCGAGGAATTGATACAATCCTAACTCGTTGACCGAAGAGTGCACCAGGAGAAATGGACTAGGTAACACGATCAATCTCAGGATGGTGATTGAATAACCAACACGCTAAGAATGAGATTGTTGTCCATTAACTACCAAGCAACGGGGTTGCTAGGAGTATCGATTTCACACGTCACGGTCCACTTGTCGGTATTCCGGTTGTGACAACACGGGACTAAGGAATGAATAATGATGGCGAGAAGTATCACTGCATCAAGAATTCATAAGAGGTGGTGCAATTCTCATGACACTCTTGACATAAAGATGGCAACGCTCCAAGGTAGAGCAGAGCAAAAGCTGGATTGGCATTTTGGTCTGCGGAATACAATTGCTTTGACCCAATCCTAGATATGGACGAGGTTCTGGAGTTTGTTTCTCCTAGTCATTCTGAAATAGAACGGCTTGACAGACCACAAGAGTAATAGGCATCGATGAACACGAGTGCACGACTACTCCTGACTATCAATTGATAGACGAGGGCCAGAAAATAACTAAAGAGGGACAACCCAAAGGAACATATGTTTTTCTGAGTTGTGGAGGCATGAATTAGTATGTCGAACAAATTCAACATATTTCTTCCGGATAACCCATGCAGAGGAGGAAGGACTGGCAGAGTCACAATATGAATGGAGTACTCCTCAAGAGCGCCCTGGTTGTGATCTTTTGGTTAAAAGAACTTCTGCCATAATGGTTCATGGTATTGGAAGAATGAGATACCACGGACCTCGAGGACTATCGCAAAGGTTGCTAATATCCTAAAGGAACTAGCAAACACTATCAACATGAAGTAAGTGGGGAAAATCTTGGGTTCGAGAACCCAGAAATAGAATGCCTACTAACTAAGTGGCATCACGGGATGCTTTCGGGAAAGATGGCCAGAATCATCACACCGGGAACACAAAACATGGCTAGATTACTAGGTGACTCCCTAAAACACCTAGGGTCATAATAATAGCTCCAACATATATACCGAGGCAATAGAGTGCCTCAACACACCGATAGTGTGCTTAATCTGGCCCAAAGGGACGCAAAAACAGAGGGAAAGGATTTTGCAAATGCATCAGATTGTTTAGAAACCTGGGATGACTCGGACAACATAACGGCTGTAAAAGCTCAAAAGGATTTGAGATATCCTGCAAAATGGTGGCATAACCACTCAACATCATAATATCAAGGTTCCGAGATCAGCTATCAACACACGGAAGTAGTAGAAACTGAACTGAGGCTTCAGACCAACAATCCTACGAGTCTACGGATTAGTAACACGTGATCCTGATAGAAAGATGAGAAGCCTAGTTCTTAATCCCCGTAGAAGAGAAGAGGGTGACTCAGATCATAAGGGCATAAGGTAAAGGAGTAAAAGAGCCTTACGTTCCCTTCCACAATCAATTCCCTTATATAACTAAAGCATTTCTAGACTCAACTTCGACCAGTTTGGCTTGGTAATCCTACAGGCAGTCAGGCTCTGATACCAAAATTGTCGGGACCTCGATTCCAAGTCACATCGATCTAGCTGGTAACACCTCATATCACTTTGCGGCCTCACACACGGTATTCCCACGGGTGTCGCCTCACCAAGGCCCGGGACCGTTTGCGCCTTTTGGCTCACGTATATGATAGTGTCGCTAGCATCCATATGACAGAGAACCCGGGCCGACATGGCTAGTCGTGAACCCAAAGCGGCACTAACGTATGGGGACAGGCATACATGAATCAACATCGAACGTGTCGGTCAGCAGCGTGCGAATCCGGGCTGTAGCACTGGGCTAACAGGACTCCGGGAACCCGGGCTGTAGCAGGCTAGGCAGGACTCCGGATGTCACCGCGTGACATTTCCCCGAAGGGACAGACACAGGAACGATATGAAACACATGCCGGCCAGTCAAGTGTCCAGAGCAGTAGTGCTGGGCTAGCAGGACTCCGGCGAACCGGGCTGTAGCGGACTACTATGGCTCAAGGAGGCACTAGACTACATTTCCCCATAAGAGAGGCTGCTAAGGATAGACAACTAGATTGTCGGATCACACACATACCAAGCATTTCAATCATACACACAATATGCTCGCTATGTGCAAATACAACATGGCATCATAACAAGACTCTACGACTCAGAGTATTTATTCATTAGGCTCCGAAGAGCCAGATATTACAAACATGGGTCTCATGACCCAACATTCAGAGCATACAAGTCAAAGCACATGCGGAAGCTTAACATGTCTGAGTACAGACATCTACAAATGAAAAAGGCTGAGAAGCCTGACTATCTACCAGATCCTGCCGAGGGCACAAGATCGTAGCTGAGGTATCAAGCTAAACATCGAAGTCCACACGGAACTACTAGCGAGACTGACGTCTCTCTGCAAAACATAAAATAGGCAAACGTGAGTACAAACGTACCCAGCAAGACTTACATCAGAACTATCTACATATGCATCGGTATCAACAAAGGGGGTGGTGGAGTTTAACTGCAGCAAGCCAGCTTTGACTCGGTGGCTATCCTGAACTACGACTGCAAGTAACTCTTTTGAGGTGGCGCACACGAGTCCACATATTCACCATATCAATACACCACTATGGATCCGCTCCCGTCTCCCTACGAGAACGCCATCCATAGCACTCACGCTTATCTTGCGCATTTTAGAGTATCCACTTTCACTTGTCTATGAACTGTTATAGGCAACCCAGAAGTCCTTTACCGCGGACACGGCTATTCGAATAGATCATATTAACCCTGCAGGGGTGTACTTCGTCACACACGCTCTCGCCACTTACCACCATGTACACGTCGTGTACCTCGGCAACCTTCAAGCGGAAGCCTGGCGAGGGAGTCGGCCACGACCTGACTAACCACACAAGTCTCTAGCCCAGGTTTATCGCCTATTCGGGTTCCATCCGCAAGGAGATCCGTCCGGGGTGTCGCTCACGGCCCCAAACGATGTGAACAAGGTTCCCAAGCCCACCTCGACGGATGGGTCTACGCTTGGTACACCGTGCCATGGTGCCTAGTCTGTCCCAAGCCCACCTGTACCGGGTACCAATTGGTAGACTACTAACACAACCTACAAACACCAGAAACTAGTTGCAACTCCTGGACAGAGATCGAGGCGGTTAATAAGCCGAGAGGGGTCGAGTTACCGGAACCCAATGTGTGGTAGTAACTGTTCATGGATCACAAACACAGAACTCAGTTCCTGAGGACGGTTTCAATGAGACAACCCACCATGTACTCCTACATGGCCTCTCACCGCTACCTTTACCAAATCGTGTTCACACCCTTAGCTCTCACACAGTAGGACATGTTCACCACGTTCCAATTCATTCCCGATGAATCAGACCTGACACAACTCTAAGCAATAGCAGGCATGACAAACAGGCATGAATGAGTAGGCACATCAGGGCTCAAACAACTCCTACTCATGCTAGTGGGTTTCATTTACTGTGGCAATGACAGGTCATGCAGAGGAAAGGGGTTCAACTACCGCAGCATGTAACAGTTGAAACGTTGTTGTCCTAATGCAGTAAAAGAGAGCAGGAGCGAGAGAGTGGGATTGTATCGGAATGAACAAGGGGGTTTTGCTTGCCTGGCACTTCTGAAGATAGCATTGAGTCTTCATTAGTGTCAACGATCACAACGTCGGAACATCGTCTACTGAGAGGGGACAAACACCGGCAACAGAGAAGGAAAACACAATCAATGCAATGCACAATATGATGCATGATCATGACATGTCAATATGCTGTGTTTTAAGCTAATGCAACTAGCAACATGTTAAATGGAGTTGGTTTGAACCCTAGGTTCAAATTCAAACTCCATATGTGAGGGTTTAAATGCCATTTATATGATTTGGCCTAAACAGCAGCCATAAGTTGTTCTAACATGCATGAAAATAGTACAGATGAATAGATTGGATTTTTCTGATCATTTTTCATATATAATTTGTTTCATTTGGAGTTATGGTTGAATTTCTATGAATTTTAGAAGTTTATAGGATTTTCTGGAATTCCTGAATTATTTTAAATCCAGAAAAAGATTAATTGCGTCAGCACTGCGTCATGCCTGTGTCAGCAGTCAACTGGGTTGACCCAGGTCAAACCTGACGTGTGGGGGCCACACGTCAGCGACACAGGGCTAATCCCGGTCAAACCCAGCGCTGACTGAGGTTTGACCAGGCCTGGGGCCCACTGTCAGTGAGTGTGGGTTCATTTAGTGGCGCCATTAGCTGCTAATGACGCTGCCACGTCGGCACGCCGGAGTTGGGTCGCCGGCGACCATCCAGTGCGGCGGCGACTCGCTGGGGTGGCACTAGGGGCAGCGGCTGGTTGCGCTGAGGGCACCAGGAGGGAGCCCGTGCTCGACCGCATCCAACCGAAGAAGTTGGAGGGCGCAGGGTGTCCGGAAAATGGCCGGCGACGAGCTTTAGCGGCGGCGGGGCTCGGTGAGGTGCGGCGTTGCGGCTAGAGCAAGCGGGCAAGCAAAACGAGCAGCGGGGCAGCAACTACGTGCGTGTGCGAGTGTGTTGGGTCGGTCATTGTGATTGAAAGGCCACCGGAGCATCACCGGCGATGAGCTCGGGTGGCGGCGGGTTTCTGTATCCGATGAATCGATGACTACGGCGAGCAATCGAGGTGGAGGAGAGGGGGGTTCGGTCCGTGAGCTCACAGCAAAGACGTAGGGAAGGTCAGCGTGCTCGGGGAAGGCCTGGGGCGACGAGACGGCGGCGGCGATCTCGGCCGGCCGTGGTTGGAGATGTTGTTGCGGGCGTCGCTTCGGGGCTCTCCTCGTCGCGTGGCTCAACAAGGAGGAACGAGGATGAAGTGGCGGAGCTTCTGGGCGCGTCGGTGAGGCGAGGGGGAGGCGGTGGCCGCGGTGGTGGCGAGCGGCGGCGACGGCTGTGTTCGGGTGGACGCGCGTGAGGGAGACAGAGGAGGGGATGAGGTCGAGGGAGAGGTCGAGGCGTCGAGGGGGTGTCGTGGCGCCGTCTAGGTGCATCGGGGAGGAGCCAGGCAGGCTGGAGGTGGCATGCGGTGGCCGTGCGCGCGTCGGGCACGCGCTATGCGTCCGACTGGCGGGAGGAAGAAGACCTCCCTGCCCCTGGTGGGCTGGGCCGGCCAGATGGGCTGCCAGGTGAGCGCTAGGTAAAAGCGGGTAGGTTTTCTGTCCTTTATTTTTCTTTCTATTTTCTATTTTTGCTATTATGTTTTGATTTAGTAAAAATACTAAATCACTTCCAAAACTCCTGAAAATATTTGTGGGCACCTTTTGAATTATTTCCAACAGCCCTCAAATGCTTTCAAGATTATTTGGACAGTTTAAATATTTTATAGAATTTAAATGTCCAAATTCAAATACTTATGATTTAATTCAAAAATCCAGAATGTCCTAGAAAAAGTGTGCACCATTTTTGCCAGGGGTTTTAGCCCAATCCAGAAATGATGAACATTTTATGAAGGGCATTTTTGGGTTCATTGAAACCAATTTTGGTAAACCCTAGTTGGTTTCAGGGGGTGTTGGGGGTTCTGTCATCCCCATTTCAACTTTCAATAAGTTTAGACATGATGCAAGCATGACTAGCTAGCCTAGTGCATAGCAAGGCTAGGGATGTGACACAAGTATCATTTCCTTAGACCATGAGATCGTGCAACTCCCGGATACCGTA
Organism: Aegilops tauschii subsp. strangulata; assembly: GCF_002575655.3. Taxonomy (NCBI): domain Eukaryota; kingdom Viridiplantae; phylum Streptophyta; class Magnoliopsida; order Poales; family Poaceae; genus Aegilops; species Aegilops tauschii. Next base: position 390,066,303 of record NC_053037.3, read on the forward strand.
GGAGTGCTTTGGGTGTGCCAAACGTCACAACGTAACTGGGTGACTATAAAGGTACACTACGGGTATCTCCGAAAGTGTGTGTTGAGTTGGCACGGATCGAGACTGGGATTTGTCACTACGTATGACGGATAGGTATCTCTGGGCCCACTCGGTAATGCATCATCATAATGAGCTCAACGTGACTAAGGAGTTAGCCACGGGATCATGCATTACGGTACGAGTAAAGAGACTTGCCGGTAACGAGATTGAACAGGGTATTGGGATACCGACGATCGAATCTCGAGCAAGTAACATACCGATTGACAAAGGGAATTGTATACGGGATTGATTGAATCCTTGACATCGTGGTTCATCCGATGAGATCATCGTGGAACATGTGGGAGCCAACATGGGTATCCAGATCCCGCTGTTGGTTATTGACCGGAGAGGCGTCTCGGTCATGTCTGCATGTCTCCCGAACCCGTAGGGTCTACACACTTAAGGTTCGGTGACGCTAGGGTTGTAGAGATATGAGTATGCGGAAACCCGAAAGTTGTTCGGAGTCCCGGATGAGATCCCGGACGTCACGAGGAGTTCCGGAATGGTCCGGAGGTGAAGAATTATATATAGGAAGTCCAGTTTTGGCCACCGGGAAAGTTTCGGGGGTTATCGGTATTGTACCGGGACCACCGGAAGGGTCCCGGGGGTCCACCGGGTGGGGCCACCTATCCCGGAGGGCCCCATGGTCTGAAGTGGGAAGGGAACCAGCCCTTAGTGGGCTGGGGCGCCCCCCATGGGCCTCCCCCCTGCGCCTAGGGTTGGAAACCCTGGGGGTGGGGGGGCGCCCCACTTGACTTGGGGGGGAAGTTTCCCCCCTTGGCGCCGCCCCCCCCCCCATAGATGGGATCCAGGCCGGCGCCCCCCCTCCCCAGGGGGCCTATATATAGTGGGGGGGAGGGAGGGCAGCAACACCACAGCCCCTGGCGCCTCCCTCTCCCCCTGCAACACCTCTCCCTCTCGTAGAAGCTTGGCGAAGCCCTGCCGAGATCCCGCTACTTCCACCACCACGCCGTCGTGCTGCTGGATCTCCATCCTCTCCTTCCCCCTTGCTGGATCAAGAAGGAGGAGACGTCGCTGCTCCGTACGTGTGTTGAACGCGGAGGTGCCGTCCGTTCGGCACTCGGTCATCGGTGATTTGGATCACGGCGAGTACAACTCCATCAACCTCGTTCATTGGAACGCTTCCGCTCGCGATCTACAAGGGTATGTAGATGCACTCCTTTCCCTCGTTGCTAGTATACTCCATAGATGGATCTTGGTGATGCGTAGGAAATTTTTAAAATTCTGCTACGATCCCCAACAGTTACATGTCAGATACAAGTTTGATTCTTTGTTAAGGATGATTTTGAAACATGATACGCCCGGGAGCAAGCAAAAATATGGCATGTATTTAATACTCAGAAGAGAGGATAGACCTGCAAAACCCCGTTTCATACAAGAAATCAACAACAGAAATATTAGGTTGTTATGTATCTATGGAAATCGGTCCGCATATCACAACGCGAAGCTTCTGGGGTCTTCCCTTGCAAGCTACCAAAGAACCTTCCAAGGCAAGATTCATCTATCTTCCTCGGTACGATACATGGATGAATTCCCGTGCAAGGCACCCTGTCTTCTTTAGTAAGCAAACGCAAAAGCTTCCGGCATAAGGTATCGAGTCTTTCCCCAGCAGAGTCTTTAAGGGGGGAAGCTTCTGAAGCACGATCTCTAGTCTTCTTCGGTAAGCTATCCGATGAAAGTTTCGAGCACAAGCCATCCAATCTTCCTCAGTAAGGCATTGGTACAAGGTAGTACGTTGTGAATTGACAGTGTATGGCAGTGCATCCCAAGAATCAAATCCGCAATAGTTTGGTCCGAAACAAGAATCAGTCAGAGCACACGTCTGTCTCGGGAATCAGATTCTCATATATATGCGGTAAGCATACCACCAAGGTCTTGCAAATCACTCGGACGAGGATCTGACAACCAAGTGAGGATTGTTAAAAGAAGGAAGCCAGTTATACACCGTAGTGTGACAAAGGATTATGTAGATTGACGACAACAATGAACTCAGTACAAGTACCTGTGAACTTGGAAAATGATCCTGATGATCCCTTGTCTTTTTTCCAATGACGGCACCACGCCTGTGATCTGAGCTGTTTTTAGCTATCCAGGGTGGATGCCGATTTTTATTTACGAGTTCTGAGTTTCTTTCGGCTGTCTCATACAGCTGTCGAGTTTATTTTTGTGACAGTGGCCCTATAGCTGCTTTTCGGCTATCTTAGAGAGCTGCCACTTTCTTCTTATCGACCCGGTCTCATGCTCTGAGCTGCTTTTCGGCCGTCCTGAGCCGTGGTTGAATTATTTTAGTAATGTCCCAGATCTGAGTTGTAAAGACCATCTGGTGGCTACTGAGTTATTTGCCGATTTCTTGCAAGGGTTCGGATGATCATTTTCCTATGGTCAGAACTTGAGAAGTGATGCACCTGCCATTTAAACAATATTACCATGTCAGAAGAATGAGGATAAGCTATGATCACTGAAGAAATGCACCGATGGTACCTATGGTCACACGAAGAATGCAATATGATCAAGCTCTTTCAGCAAAGGATCCAGACAAAGAAACCAAGAATGAAGGAGCAAAGACCGCCAATACAGATTTGTCAGAATCGAATATCTGAGTCTGTCAAGTCAAACTAAGGGTCAATTCAGCAGTTTAACTCCATCAACTATAGTAAAGCATCAAACAGCCTACCATCCCCATGGACATGACGACAGAATGAGTGATCAGAATGGGGAATAACAGACTCGAAGCATGAGCCCTCGCTTATGTGAATCATCATGGATAGCATGTCGTGAACAAAATTCTTCTTCCAGAACCACCGTCAGTCAAGTCTGAGGATACTATCATATAAGGCAGTGTCCCTTCATGCTAGCCACGACAGGTGACAATCAAATATTTGGAACGGATCTGAGACTCAAGACAGTGGAGCCAGTCAAGATGATTCAGGAATTCCTGCAATAATCTGTCAGGAAATGGTTATGCCTCAACTCACTATTTGGAACCCGAAGGAATTACATTTAGTGGAGAAACTCAATGCAAGGAGTCAGAGCTTGGGTGTTCATAAAAAAAAACCTGATCACCACGTCATGAAAGGTTGTCAGTACAAACACAACAATGGAAAATGACTCTCGGATTTGTGAGACGGAGATATATTTCAGTCATGATAACAAACCACACTCAGCTAAGTCAGCAAATATGAAAATAATTGCAGCCTGTATAAGCCTGAACAAGCAAGGTAAGATCTGTCAGAATGTGGATACAATAAAGCAAACCACCCCAGAGCCAGTCAGATAAAATTTAGTGGGAACAACAATAAAGGAAAAAAAGGATACCCGAGTTGGATACGGTTTCCTTAAGTCAGTATATTCATACTTGTTCCCTGAACAACCAAATCTCGAGGACGAGATTTCTTTAAGGGGGTAAGAGTTGTAACAGCCTGATTTTTGGCCCTTTCTTTTTCTTTTGATTTTCTGAGGTTTTTGCCTGAGTTTTCTTTTTCCGTGGCTATGTGGTCTGGAAACTAAAGAAGATGACCTCTTCTTTCTTTCCAAAGTGGCTTGCCATACCCAAATCCTTCCCTAGACCTTTCCATTTCCACCTTGGACCAAATCCCAATATTCTTTTTATTGGGAATATCCTTTTATATTAAAGCAATTATCCTTTTTGCCCTAGGTTGTGAAGCAACCTATATCTCCATCACTCCTAAAATTCCCAAATAATTCTCATAAATTGTTTGGGACATATCTTCCTCAAATGTGGAAAAATACTTCACTTGCCATGTTTCCCATCATGCTCAAATAATTCATTTCCTATTTTGCCCTAAATGGCACATTGTGAAGCAAGTGCTATTTTCCTTTGCCCAATTCATCTCAAACTTCTTGGACATCTTTTCCTGTCCATATCTTTGTCACATGCCAAAATGCAACCTCATTTGCCTAGTATTAATTTATTAATGATTTTCCAAATTTTCTGTCAGGAAAGAAGCTTTGTGAAGGAGGTACAAGCTAGGCATAACCAAATGAGTTGCAATTTTGCATGGCCCTTAATATAATCATATCATAGCCCTCCACCAAATTTGAGATCATGTCATGCCTCCATGTGAGCTCATCTTTAATTCTTTGAGTCTGTCCAAATTTTTAGTTTGTGAAGCAAGTATATTTTTTCTTGCTTCATTATGGCTGCAAATTTTTCTAAGCCTTTTCTTATCAATATAACCAATCTCCACCCAATTTGGGCATATTTTATCAAGCCATTATTACTCTAGAATTTTTGCATTTTTCTTTCCAAAGGAGATGTTTGTGAAGCAAGTACCATTTTGTCTTGGCCAATTGGTATGAGACTTTTTGAGCATCCTCATATGACCAAATAACTCTGCCTTGACCAAGTTGAGCTCAAGTTGATACTCCATATGAGTGCTTCTTCATGATCTTGTTTCTGGACCAAATTATGCAGTTGTGAAGCAACTATATTAATACTTGATCCATTTCCCCTCAAGACACCCAGGATTATAGTCCTTCCTTAGACAAATCTCCCAGACATGACATTTGATCCATAGCATATCTCTGGTGATCACACTAACATGATTAAGTTTGCAACAGTAAACTTCAGAGGTTGCTTGCCTTTTAACCAGAGCACTTATCACCAATCTACCACCGCAGTTGCAACCTACCCTGGAAGGACTAACCCCTAGACATCATTTTCCTTCCCTTGGCACCTTCTCCTAGCCAGCTCACGCGGTGATCACGAGTCTGGCATGCCATGGCCGTGAGCTGCGTGGTTTCTTGCTCGGGCCCCTCCCCCTCTCATCGTCTTCGCGCACCCAGCCATGTCCAACAGGTTCCCCGTGCCGTCGTCTTCCCTCTGGAGCCATCTCCCTCTCTCGAAGCCTCCTCGCTGGCGCTTGTCGCTGTTCGCCCACGGGTGCGCTGTAGCCGACATGTTTTAATGGCGTTTTGCTGCTTCTCCCATCGACCTTTTCTGCTCCGTGACCGCTGTCGCTTGTCCGATCCCCTTCGTCGCGTTCCTCGACCTCCCCGTGAAACATCCGTCCATGGCCGGAGCTGGCCATCGCGTCCTTGGAGGCACCCGAGCCCGTGCTCCCTCGCCCCGCCTATATAAGGAAGCCCCAAGCCCCCTCAGAGCTCCCCACGGCCTCACCACACCCCACTGGCCCTCCCCGACCTCTCCATCCATCGCCGGAGCTGCTCCTGGCCACAGTTGGTCGCCCTGGCCACCGGTATCCTCTGGCTAAATTTGGTCGAAGCCAAGTCCCTCCCTCCTCTCCACTACTTCCAGTAGACCCTCACCTTCCCCTAGCGCCACCCCAGCGCTCGCCTCCCCCCTCCAATGGCTTCTGGCCTCAAGCCCCATCGCAACCGACAACACTGTCCGCTGCGGCCAAAGTCCCGTTCCCTCCTGCACTCCCCGGCGGCCGTGCCCTGCCCCTTCGGGACCGCCTTGGTCTCCTGCATCTAGCGGTGGGCCGGGCGCCCTGAACGGTGGCCGGAGCCAGCCAGACGAGCGCCGCGCCTCGTGTCATGCCTTTGCCTCGCGGGCATGATGTCTACTACGCAACCTTCTTCTTGTAGACGTTGTTGGGCCTCCAAGTGCAGAGGTTTGTAGGACAGTAGCAAATTTCCCTCAAGTGGATGACCTAAGGTTTATCAATCCGTGGGAGGCGTAGGATAAGATGGTCTCTCTCAAACAACCCTGCAACCAAATAACAAAGAGTCTCTTGTGTCCCCAACACACCCAATACAATGGTAAATTGTATAGGTGCACTAGTTCAGCGAAGAGATGGTGATACAAGTGCAATATGGATGGTAGATATGAGTATTTGTAATCTGAAAATATAAAAACAGCAAGGTAACAAGTGGTAAAAGTGAGCGTCAACGGTATTGCAATGCTAGGAAACAAGGCCTAGGGTTCATACTTTCACTAGTGCAAGTTCTCTCAACAATAATAACATAATTGGATCATATAACTATCCCTCAACATGCAACAAAGAAAACTCCAAAGTCACTAATAGCGGAGAACAAACGAAGAGATTATTGTAGGGTACGAAACCACCTCAAAGTATCCTTTCAGATTGATCTATTCAAGAGTCCGTAGTAAAATAACATGAAGCTATTCTTTCTGTTTGATCTATCCTAGAGTTCGTACTAGAATAACACCTTAAGACACAAATCAACCAAAACCCTAATGTCACCTAGATACTCCAATGTCACCACAAGTATCCGTGGGTATGATTATACGATATGCATCACATAATCTCAGATTCGTCCATTCAACCAACACAAAGAACTTCAAAGAGTGCCCCAAAGTTTCTACCAGAGAGTCAAGACGAAAACATGTGCCAACCCCTATGCATAAGTTCACAAGGTCACTGAACCCGCAAGTTGATCACCAAAACATACATCAAGTAGATCACATGAATATCCCATTGTCACCGCAGAGAAGAACATGCAAGACATACATGAAGTGTTCTCAAATCCTTAAAGACTCAATCTGATAAGATAACTTCAAAGGGAAAACTCAATCCATTACAAGAGAGTAGAGGGGGAGAAACATCATAAGATCCAACTATAATAGCAAAGCTCGCGATACATCAAGATCGTACCACCTCAAGAACACGAGAGAGAGAGAGAGAGATCAAACACATAGCTACTGGTGCATACCTTCAGCCCCGAGGGTGAACTACTCCCTCCTCGTCATGGAGAGCACCGGGATGATGAAGATGGCCACCGGTGAGGGATCCCCCCTCCGGCAGGGTGTTGGAACAGGGTCCCGATTGGTTTTTGGTGGCTACAGAGGCTTGCGGCGGTGGAACTCCCGATCTAGGTTATTTTCTGGAGGTTTCAGTATTTATAGGAATTTTTGGCGTCGGGAACAAGTCAGGGGGGTCTCCGGGCTGTCCACGAGACAGGGGGCGCGCCCAGGGGGTGCCGCGCCCCCACCCTCGTGGGCAGCCCGAGACTCTTCTGGCCCAATTCTTTCACTCTAGGGGCTTCTTTTGGTCCATAAAAAATCATCAAAAATTGGCACGTCAATTGGACTCCATTTGGTATTCCTTTTCTGTAAAACTCAAAAACAAGGAGAAAAACAAAAAGTGGCACTGAGCTCTAGGTTAATAGGTTAGTCCCAAAAATCATATAAAACAACATATAAATGCATATAAAACATCCTAGATGGATAATATAATAGCATGGAACAATAAAAAATTATAGATACGTTGGAGACGTATCAAGCATCCCCAAGCTTAATTCCTGCTCGTCCTCGAGTAGGTAAATGATAAAAACAGAATTTTTGATGTGGAAGGCTACCTAACATAATTATCAATGTAATTTTCTTTATTGTGGCATGAATGTTCAGATCCGGAAGATTCAAGACAAAAGTTTAATATTGACATAAAAATAGTAATACTTCAAGCATGCTAACCAAGCCGTTTATGTCTTATCAAAATAACATAGCCAAAGAAAGCTTATCCCTACAAAATCATATAGTTTGGCCATGCTTCATTTTCGTCACACAAAATGCTCTCATCATGCACAACCCCGGTTTCAGCCAAGCAATTGGTTCATAATTTTTAACGCGCTTCAACCTTTTCAACCCTCATGCAATACATGAGTGTAAGCCATGGGCATAGCACTATGGGTGGAGTAGAGTATGATGATAGGGATTATGTGAGAAAACAAAAAAGGAGAAAGTCTCACATTGACGCGGCTAATCAACGGGCTATGGAGATGCCCATCAATTGATGTCAATACGAGGAGTAGGGATTGCCATGCAACGGATGCACTAGAGCTATAAATGTATGAAAGCTCATCAAGAAGAAACTAAGTGGGTGTGCATCCAACTTGCCTGCTCATGAAGACCTAGGGCATTTTGAGGAAGCCCATCATTGGAATATACAAGCCAAGTTCTATAATGAAAAATTCCCACTAGTATATGAAAGTGACAACATAAGAGACTCTCTATCATGAAGATCATGGTGCTACTTTGAAGCACAAGTGTGGAAAAAGGATAGTAACATTGTCCCTTCTCTCTTTTTCTCTCAATTTTTTTCTTTTTTCTCTCTTTTTTTATATGGGCTTCTTTGGCCTCTTTTTTTCTTTGGGCTTCTTTGGCCTCTTTTATTTTTCATAAAGTCCGGAGTCTCATCCCGACTTGTGGGGGAATCATAGTCTCCATCATCCTTTCCTCACATGGGACAATGCTCTAATAATGGAAATCATCACACTTTTATTTATTTACAACTCAAGAATTACAACTCAATACTTAGGACAAAATATGACTCTATGTGAATGCCTCCGGCAGTGTACCGGGATATGCAATGAATCAAGAGCGACATGTATGAAAGAGTTATAAAGGTGGCTTTTCCACAAATACGATGTCAACTACATGATCATGCAAAGCAATATGACAATGATGGAACGTGTCATAATAAACGGAACGGTGGAAAGTTGCATGGCAATATATCTCGGAATGGCTATGGAAATGCCATAATAGGTAGGTATGGTGGCTGTTTTGAGGAAGATATAAGGAGGTTTATGTGTGATAGAGCGTATCGTATCACGGGGTTTGGATGCACCAGCGAAGTTTGCACCAACTCTCAAGGTGAGAAAGGGCAATTCACGGTACCATAGAGGCTAGCAAATTGCGGAAGGGTAAGAGTGTGTATAATCCATGGACTCACATTAGTCATAAAGAACTCATATACTTATTGCAAAAGTTTATTAGCCCTCGAAGCAAAGTACTACTATGCATGCTCCTAGGGGAAGGGTTGGTAGGAGTTAACCATCGCATGATGCTGACCTCCACTCATAAGGAAGGCAATCAAAGAACACCCCATGCTTCAAATTTGTCACACAACATTCACCATACGTGCATGCTACGGGACTTGCCAACTTTAACACAAGTATTTCTCAATTTCATAATTACCCAACTAGCGTGACTCTAACATTACCACCTTTATATCTCAAAACAATTATCAAGTATCAAATTTATCATAGTATTTAATGCACTCTATATGAAAGTTTTTATTATATCCCCCTTGGATACCTATCATATTAGGACTAAATTCATAACCATAGCAAATTACCATGCTGTCCTAAAAGACTCTCAAAATAATATAAGTGAAGCATGAGAGATCAACAATTTCTATAAAATATAACCACCACCGTGCTCTAAAAAGATATAAGTGAAGCACTAGAGCAAATGACAAACTACTCCAAAAGATATAAGTGAAGATCAATGAGTAGTCAAATAATTGTGCAACTATGTGAAGACTCTCTAACATTTAAGAATTTCAGATCTTGGTATTTTATTCAAACATCAAGCAAAACAAAACAAAATGGCATTTCAAGGATAGCACACATCATGTGAAGAAGCAAAAACTTAGGTTCAACCGATACTAACCGATAATTGTTGAAGAAGAAAAGTGGGATGCCTACAGGGGCATCCCCAAGCTTGGATGCTTGAGACTTCTTGAAATATTATCTTGGGGTGCCTTGGGCATCCCCAAGCTTGAGCTTTTGTGTCTCCTTAATTCCTTTTATATCTCGGTTTCCTAAATCTCGAAAGCTTCATCCACACCAAACTCAACAAGAACTCGTGAGATAAGTTAGTATAAACCAATGCAAAAACCTTATCATTTTCTACAGTAACAAATCACAAAAATTATTATTCAACATTTCATACTAAATGTCTCTGCATATTTAATACTCCTATCCTCAAATAGAATCATTAAACAAGCAAACATATGCAAACATAACAGCAATCTGCCAAAACAGTACAGTCTGTAAAGAATCCAAGATTCATCATACTTCCCTAACTCCAAAAATTATGAAAAGTATACCACACTGTAGAAGATTTATCAGATCTCAATATTCAAAAAGTTTCAACATTTTATCATTTTCTGAATTTTCTAGGGAATTTTTTCAACAGCGGTAAACTTTCTGTTTTGAAACAGCAACCTGTATACTGCAAAATAAGCATGGTAAGGCTATCCTTGACATTTTTATTGAAAATACAGAAGCAAAACATTATTCTAAATAACAGAAAGCAAATACTAACAAAATAAAATGACGCTCCAAGCAAAACACATATCATGTGGTGAATAAAAATATAGTTCCGAGTAAAGTTACCGATGAACGAAGACGAAAGAGGGGATGCCATCCGGGGCATCCCCAAGCTTAGGCTCTTTGTTTTCCTTGAATATTACCTTGGGGTGCCTTGGGAATCCCCAAGCTTAGTCTCTTGCCACTCCTTATTCCATAGTCCATCGAATCTTTACCCAAAACTTGAAAACTTCACAACACAAAACTCAACAGAAAACTCGTAAGCTCCGTTAGTATAAGAAAATAAACCACCACTTAGGTACTGTTGTGAACTCATTCTAATTTCATATTGGTGTAATATCTACTGTATTCCAACTTCTCTATGGTTCATACCCTCCGATACTACTCATAGATTCATCAAAATAAGCAAACAACACATAGAAAACAGAATCTGTCAAAAACAGAACAGTCTGTAGTAATCTGTAACTCTCGAATACTTCTGTAACTCAAAATATTCTACCAAATTAGGAAAACCTGAGAAATTTGTGTACCAATCCAGAGAAAAAAGAATCATATCAAACGCACTTTTCTGTGAATTATCAAAACTAATTTACTGAGTGCAAAAGTTTCTGATTTTCAGCAGGATCAACACAACTATCACCGTAAGCTATCCTAAAGGTCTTACTTGGCACTTTATTGAAACAAAACCTATCAAACATGATTACTACAGTAGCATAATCATGTGAACACACAAAAACAGTAAGGGTAAATATTGGGTTGTCTCCCAACAAGCGCTTTTCTTTAATTCCTTTTTAGCAAGGCATGATGATGACAATGATGCTCACATAAAAGATAAGAATTGAAACATAACGGGAGCATCATGAAGCATATGACTAGCAAATTTAAGCCTAACCCACTTACTATTCATAGGGATTTTGTGAGCAAACAACTTATGGGAACAATAATCAACTAGCATAGGAAGGCAAAACAAGCATAACTTTAAAACTTTAAGCACATAGAGAGGAAACTTGATATTAATGCAATTCCTACAAGCATATATTCCTCCCTCATAATAATTTTCAGTAGCATCATGAATGAATTCAACAATATAACTATCACATAAAGCATTCTTTTCATGAGCCACAAGCATATAATTTTTATTACTCTCCACATAAGCAAATTTCTTCTCATGAACAGTAGTGGGAGCAAACTCAACAAAATAACTATCATGTGAAGCATAATCCAATTGAAACTTAAAATCATGATGACAAATTTCATGGTTATCTTTATTCTTTATAGCATACGTGTCATCACAATAATCATCATAAATAGGAGGCATGCTTTCATCATAATAAATTTGCTCATCAAAAGTTGGGGGACTAAAAATATCATATTCATCAAACATAGCATCCCCAAGCTTGTGGCTTTGCATATCATTAGCATCATGGGTATTCAAAGAATTCATACTAACAACATTGCAATCATGCTCATCATTCAAATATTTAGTGCCAAACATTTTAATGCATTCTTCCTCTAGCAATTGAGCACAATTATCGGAATCCTTATTTTCACGAAGACATTAAAAAGATGAAGCATATGAGGCACCCTCAATTCCAGTTTTTTGTAATTTTCTTTTATAGACTAAACTAGTGACAAAACAAGAAACTAAAAGATTCGATTGCAATATCTAAAGATATACCTTCAAGCACTCACCTCCCCGGCAACGGCGCCAGAAAAGAGCTTGATGTCTACTACGCAACCTTCTTCTTGTAGACGTTGTTGGGCCTCCAAGTGCAGAGGTTTGTAGGACAGTAGCAAATTTCCCTCAAGTGGATAACCTAAGGTTTATCAATCCGTGGGAGGTGTAGGATGAAGATGGTCTCTCTCAAACAACCCTGCAACCAAATAACAAAGAGTCTCTTGTGTCCCCAACACACCCAATACAATGGTAAACTGTATAGGTGCACTAGTTCAGCGAAGAGATGGTGATACAAGTGCAATATGGATGGTAGATATGAGTATTTGTAATCTGAAAATATAAAAACATCAAGGTAACAAGTGGTAAAAGTGAGCGTAAACGGTATTGCAATGCTAGGAAACAAGGCCTAGGGTTCATACTTTCACTAGTGCAAGTTCTCTCAACAATAATAACATAATTGGATCATTTAACTATCCCTTAACATGCAACAAAGAGTCACTCCAAAGTCACAAATAGCAGAGAACAAACGAAGAGATTATTGTAGGGTACGAAACCACCTCAAAGTTATCCTTTCTGATCGATCTATTCAAGAGTCCGTAGTAAAATAACATGAAGCTATTCTTTCCGTTTGATCTATCCTAGAGTTCGTACTAGAATAACACCTTAAGACACAAATCAACAAAAACCCTATTGTCACCGAGATACTCCAATGTCACCTCAAGTATCCGTGGGTATGATTATACGATATGCATCACACAATCTCATATTCATCCATTCAACCAACACAAAGAACTTCAAAGAGTGCCCCAAAGTTTGTACCGGAGAGTCAAGACGAAAATGTGTGCCAACCCCTATGCATATGTTCACAAGGTCACTGAACCCGCAAGTTGATCACCAAAACATACATCAAGTAGATCACGTGAATATCCCATTGTCACCACAGATAAGCACATGCAAGACATACATCAAGTGTTCTCAAATCCTTAAAGACTCAATCCGATAAGATAACTTCAAAGGGAAAACTCAATCCATTACAAGAGAGTAGAGGGGGAGAAACATCATAAGATCCAACTATAATAGCAAAGCTCCTGATACATCAAGATCGTACCACCTCAAGAAGACGAGAGAGAGAGAGATCAAACACATAGCTACTGGTACATACCCTCAACCCCGAGGGTGAACTACTCCCTCCTCATCATGGAGAGAGCCGGGATGATGAAGATGGCCACCGGTGAGGGATCCCCCGTCCGGCAGGGTGCCGGAACAGGGTCCCCATTGGTTTTTGGTGGCTACATAGGCTTGTGGAGGCGGAACTCTCGATCTAGGTTATTTTCTGGAGGTTTCAGTATTTATAGGAATTTTTGGCATCGGGAACGAGTCAGGGGGGTCTCCGGGCTGTCCATGAGACATGGGGCACGCCCAGGGGGGTGGGCACGCCCCCACCCTCGTGGGCAACCCGAGACTCTTCTGGCCCAATTCTTTCACTCCAGGGTCTTCTTTTGGTCCATAAAAAGTCATCAAAAATTGGCACGTTAATTGGAGTCCGTTTGGTATTCCTTTTCTATAAAACTCTAAAAAAGGAGAAAAACAGAAACTGGCACTGGGCTCTAGGTTAATAGGTTAGTCCCAAAAATCATATAAAACAGCATATAAATGCATATAGAACATCCTAGATGGATAATATAATAGCATGGAACAATCAAAAATTATAGATACGTTGGAGACGTATCAGGGCGCGAGTGAGGTAGAAGATGACCACGAGCCAGGCGGGCCCCGTATCACCCGCAACCCCACCAGTCAGCTGCACTGCTTTGACCCCGCCCCGCCACATCAGCGTAAGTGGAAACGGCTTCTCGCCACTACGTTTTCTTCTTTAGGAAGGCGTACTCTCTTGTGCTTTAGACAGGAATGCACTTTCACTTCTCTGAAAGCGTACTCTGGTTCTACTGCCGCTTGAAATACGCTTACCCGTTCTGAAAACGTATTCTCAGATAATACGCCTTCTGTTTTTCAGCTCAGCCGGCCGAAGTGATTATTTTGTGAACGTTCACTGTTTTAGCCCTTTTCTGCCCAAAAAGTGAACATCCACAACTTTTCACTCGTAACTCCGATTGAGGTGAATCCAACGCCCACGTCTTCGTCTCGTCGAGACCATTTTGTTTACATCATTATCAATATGGTTTGACATACTGTAAATGACCATTTTGCCCATGCACGTGAACAGCCCCCTCTGGGAGAGAACTGTTTCCGGCAAATCTTTCTGCGATCTTTCCGCACTTCTCCCCGGTGCCTTCTTCATCCCCAGGCAAGCCACAATAACCAATTGCATGATAGTAATGCGGTAGCCATGGTTTTCAACTTGAATATTTAATCAATGCTTGCTTGTTTAAAATATGGTTATCGTTGTTCCGGTGATGCTTAGAGTCTCATGTTCACTCTCGTGCTATGTTGTCTTGCACTCTGTTATCATGTTCTACCTGCTAGTATTCCTTTCATACGTTTATGCTTGCTAGTAGTACATGTTGATGTTGGTGATGGTCTTCGGTGCATGACTGTCATCTATCCCGAGTGGCATTGTTATGCATGTTCCGTTGCATCCAGTTGGTTAAATGCTTGCATGGTAGCATTGTTGATATGTTCTTGCATGATATTTATTGTTGATGCTAGTGGTCATGCTATGTTTCTGAGAAGTGTATACTTGTGATGTTCATGCTAGTCAGTATGCCATGCTCAGTCAGATATATGATTTGTTGTTGTTGATATGTTAAGAAGTAATGTTGCACAACCATGTTTATGTTGATATCATGCTCATGCATTGTAGTTGCATCATGTTATTTTCTTATGACTCAGCTTGTCGCATTCAAGTTAAACCGGACTTAATTGAACTTGAACAACTGTTGGCTGAGTCATGGTGCCGCCATATCGAGCTGACCAGTGCAACCACATTTTCCTGTATGGGAAGGTCCTGACTAGGCTGTTGTCATGCCTCTCGCCGGTGCCTCCAACTAGGGAAGGTTATGGGCGCGCGCTACCCTGATCAGATAGTCGGACATAAGCCTTATGAGCCCGAGTTTGGATTATGTGCACATGCCCCTGTTTGGGACCGTTTATTTTGCCACGACGGTGGCCGTTTGCCTTTGGTATGCTTGGGCCACCCAGGACTGAACCCAAAAGGGGTGTTGGTCGGAGTGGCCGGGAGAGTGTCATGGCAGTAGATCGGTTTTGTCGGAATGCCATTGGTCCACCCGAATGGGAGTGTGAGGCCATGGGTTCTGTGGTGTGGGTACAGTGTGCTACCCCTGCAGAGTGTATTAAATCTATCGATAGCCACGCCCGCAGATAAGGGCCCAGTTCGTAGTTGGTCACACTATGGGTCAACAGTAATAATAATGATGTGCTTAATAACAACCCCGATTCGATGATGAGATAAGTTGGATATGTGATCTGTGACTGATCACCGTTTGGTTACAAGGTAACCTGTTGAACCAAGTGTGGTTCCGTTTGTGATCCGTGAATGATCACCGTGGTATCTAGGATACCGAGTTGTTGGATATTCGTGATGTTGTGCGAGAATCATGGGTAAAGATCAAGTTCCTTGTGGTCAGGTAGTGATTACTACTGTATTGTTTATACCAAGCTTGATTTGATCCTGAGATGATCGTGTGATGTCCGAGGTTGGTAAGTGATGCATGTGATGGTTACGAGGTAACCCGAGCAGAATAAGTGGTGCATGATAGTGTCATCATGTTGCATACTAGTATCGTCAGATTCATATTGTGCTAGCTGTATCATGTTCATGTTGTTCATGCCATGTTATCCTGATGATCTCATGATAATCCCTACTTAACATGTAATTGCCATGTTGTTGTTTGCCTTGAATGCTTGTGGTTATTGTGAGCTTGCAAGTAAATTGAATGTACTGACCTGTCGTGTTATGCCAGTTTGCAGGTCATGCCGGATTTGATTGCTTGTTTGTTGTGGATTCCTTGTTTGCGAGCTTGGATAAGCGTTCCAGCCAGAGTCCCTGCGGAGTGGAGTTCACCATCGTCGTCGTTGTTCCGCTGCTTCGAGTTGTTCTGCTGCTTGCATGGAGCAACTGTGGTCGGCGTAGTGTCACCGTGCCGATGTAATTCCCCATTATATCAGAAACCATTGTACCCAAATAGATCGTAATAAAGATCTGGTTTGTTCTATGCTAAGCATTGTCGTATTCCAGAAGACTTCTCCTCGATCTCTGGGCTGGAATACGGGGCGTTCCAGTTTCTCTGAGCCGGGGTGCTACAAGCTTGGTATTAGAGCAGGTCTGGCTGTAGGACGCCCTAAACCGCGCGAACATTAGATTATGGTAGTAGTGACCCCAGTTGGTTTGTTGCACTTGATTGCTGCATTTGTTTGTCGCATACCATGCATATAGATTATTGTTTAGTCGCTAGTGGTTAATCTTGTGAGTGTAGGTGGCATTAGTTTCGATCCACCGCCTGCACCCTCCTTAGCATGTCTGCTTTTCGGTGTTCGGCGTCATCTCTGTTGGAAAAGGTAGTGCCTAGGAGGCGCTTAGGCACGCCTAGGCGCTAGGCGATGGCCAAACACCTTGCCTAGGGCATAAATGAAAGTCTAGGCAGGGTAAGCAACAAATTGTTTACCCAAGCGAGAAATCATGCCATATTGCACTAAAATGCCAAACATGACACATTCAAATGGTAGTAGCGGGTAGTTAACTTATTTATCTGCCCTAAATTAACATCAATACACATATAATAACCCCAATAACTCATAGTAGAAGCTATATTACCGCCTAGGCCGCGCCTAGGGTGCTTAGCATTGCCTAGGAACTAGGCGAAGGCCAACTGCCTCGCTTACGCCTATCGCTTTTTCCAACCTACCCAGCAGAGTGATGCCCTAATACCGAGTGTTCCAGACACCATTTGTAGGAGTTATGCTCAGGTATCACGTCGATATCTTTCCGCCACCCAGCCATATTATTTCAGTGATAGATTTGTTTCTATCCTGAATCATGCCATCCATCTCGTCCCTCTGGCCACCTTTACTGATCCTTGTTATCAGAAAAGGGCAATGCCAACAAGCCTTGCTTTTCCACCTCTACCCTACCCTGTCATTCCATTCTTTGGACGTGTACGGTTCCCTTTCGTATGCTTGATGATGATGTGGTCGTGACCTTTGTGTCTTGCTACTTGATCGCCAAGTCCGTCCTCGCCTCCGTATCCATCCAGATCCAACCGGTGTTCGGCCAACGCTTGGTGTAGCCTTGGTTACACCAACTCCTTCCACATGTGGATTCACTTTCGTGCACACCGTCACGACATATTAGACCGTAATACCGGGGTTTTTGCAAGATTTGTGTGCTTAGGTGTGCATGCATATTATTGTGTGAGTAGCAGTAATATGTGAGATTGCTTGATTAATTTTATTAGTAGTATGCTTGTGTGCTTTTGTTTTCGTCGTTTCTTTTGTTTCTTTCTTTGGGCCTTCGGTGCTACACATCTGTCCCCTTATTAAAGTTGCTCGCCAACTGACACCGGACCCGAAGAGTCAGCAAGGAATGCATATATTTGGAAACTCGCCTAAACAGAATGGAGTTATCAACCAACTGCAGTAAAATTTGGAATATCTCGTCAAAATGCAAAGGAAATCCTGGATGGACTGTCAGTATGAAGTTTGCATTAGTGTGCATTCCTCACAAATTTATGGAATTCTCCGCCGACTGCATTGATATTGGGGATATCTGATCATGATACTGAATATCAAGTTTGTCTCAGTATGCCCCCCTCACGGCAGTAATGATCAAATCAGCAAGAAGATAAACTATGTGCAAGATTGATAGAAGATTATCAGTCAACGTTACAAGTCAGATACAAGTTTGATTCTTTGTTAAGGATGATTTTGAAACTTGATACGCCCGGGAGCAAGCAAAAATATGGCATGTATTTAATACTCAGAAGAGAGGATAGACCTGCAAAACCCCGTTTTCTACAAGAAATCAACAACAGAAATATTAGGATGTTATGTATCTATGGAAATCGGTCCGCATATCACAACGTGAAGCTTCTGGTGTAAGCACCCCGGTCTTCCCTCGCAAGATACCAGAGAAGCTTCCTAGGCAAGATTCATCTATCTTCCTCAGTACGATACATGGATGAATTCCCGTGCAAGGCACCCTGTCTTCTTCAGTAAGCAACAGCAAAAGCTTCCGGCATAAGGTACCGAGTCTTTCCCCAGCAAAGTCTTTAAGGGGGGAAGCTTTTGAAGCACGATCTCCAGTCTTCTTTGGCAAGCTATCCGATGAAAGTTTCGAGCACAAGCGAGCCAATCTTCCTCAGTAAGGCATTGGTACAAGGTAGTACGTTGTGAATTGACAGTGTATGGTAGTGCATCCCAAGAATCAGATCCGCAACAGTTTAGTCCGAAACAAGAATCAATCAGAGCACACGTCTGTCTCGGGAATCAGATTCTCATATATATGCGGTAAGCATACCACCAAGGTCTTGCAAATCACTCGGACGAGGATCTGACAACCACGTGAGGATTGTTAAAAAAGGAAGCTAGTTATACACCGAAGTGTGACAAAGGATTATGAAGATTGACGACAACAATGAGCTCAGTACAAGTACCTGTGAACCTGGAAAATGATCTTGATGGTCCCTTGTCTTTTATCCAATGACGGCACCACGCCTGTGATCTGAGCTGTTTTTAGCTATCCAGGGTGGATGCCAATTTTTATTTCTATATTCAACAACTGTTACGAGTTCTGAGCTGCTTTCGTCCGTCTCGTACAACTGCTGAGTTTCTTTTTGTGACAGTGCCCCTATAGCTACTTTTCGGCTATCTTAGGGAGCTGCCACTTTCTTCTTATCGACCCGGTCTCATGCTCTGAGCTGCTTTTCGGCCGTCCTGAGCCGTGCTTGAATTATTTCAGTAATCTCCCAGATCTGAGTTGTAAAGACTGTTCTGGTGGCTACTGAGTTATTTGCCAATTTCTTGCAAGGGTTCCGATGATCATTTCCCAACGGTCAGAACTTGAGAAGTGATGAACCTGCCATTTAAACAATATTACCATGTCAGAAGAATGAGGATAAGCTATGATCACTGAAGAAATGCACCGACAGTACCTATGGTCACACGAAGAATGCAATATGATCAAGCTCTTTCAGCAAAGGATCCAGACAAAGAAACCAGGAATGAAGGAGCAAAGACCGCCAATACAGATTTGTCAGAATCGAATATCTGAGTCTGTCAAGTCAAACTAAGGGTCCATTCAGCAGTTTAACTGTAGCAACTATAGTAAAGCATCAAACAGCCTACCATCCCCATGGACATGACGACAGAATGAGTGATCGGAATGGGGAATAACAGACTCGAAGCATGAGCCCTCGCTTATGTGAATCATCATGGATAGCCTATCGTGAACAAAATTCTTCTGCCAGAACCACCGTCAGTCAAGTCTGAGGATACTATCATATAAGGAAGTGTACCTTCATGCTGGCCACGACAGGTGACAATCAAATATTTGGAACGGATCTGAGACTCAAGACAGTGGAGCCAGTCAAGATGATTCAGGAATTCCTGCAATAATCTGTCAGGAAATGGTTATGCCTCAACTCACTGTTTGGAACCCGAAGGAATTGCATTTAGTGGAGAAACTCAATGCAAGGAGTCAGAGCTTGGGTGTTCATCAGAAAAACCTGATCACCACGTCATGAAAGGTTGTCAGTACAGACACAACAATCAAAAATCACTCTCGGATTTGTGAGACGGAGATATATTTCAGTCATGATAACAAACCACACTCAGCTAAGTTAGCAAATATGAAAATAATTGTAGCCTGTATAAGCATGAACAAGCAAGGTAAGATCTGTCAGAATGTGGATACAATAAAGCAAACCACCCCAGAGCCAGTCAAATAAAATTTAGTGGGAACAACAATAAAGGAAAAAAAGGATACCCGAGTTGGAAACGGTTCCCTTAAGTCAGTATATTCATACTTGTTCCCTGAGCAACCAAATCTCGAGGACGAGATTTCTTTAAGGGGGTAAGAGTTGTTACAGCCTGATCTTTGGCCCTTTCTTTTTCTTTTGATTTTGTGAGGTTTTTGCCTGAGTTTTCTTTTTCCGTGGCTATGTGGTCAGGAAACTGAAGAAGATGACCTCTTCTTTCTTTCCGAAGTGGCTTGCCATACCCAAATCCTTCCCTAGACCTTTCCATTTCCACCTTGGACCAAATCCCAATATTCTTTTTATTGGGAATATTCCTTTTCTATTAAAGCAATTATCCTTTTTGCCCTAGGTTGTGAAGCAACCTATATCTCCATCACTCCTAAAATTCCCAAATAATTCTCAAAAATTGTTTGCGACATATCTTCCTCAAATGTGGCAAAATATTTCACTTGCCATGTTTCCCATCATGCTCAAATAATTCATTTCCTATTATGTCCTAAATGGCACATTGTGAAGCAAGTGCTATTTTCCTTTTCCCAATTGACCTCAAACTTCTTGGACATCTTTTCCTGTCCATATCTTTGTCACATGCCAAAATTCTACCTCATTTGCCAAGTAATTATTTATTAATGATTTTCCAAAGTTCTGTCCAGAAAGAAGCTTTGTGAAGGAGGTACGAGCTAGGCATAACCAAATGAGTTGCAATTTTGCATGGCCCTTAATATCATCATATGATAGCCCTGCACCAAAGTTGAGCTCATGTCATGCCTCCATGTGAGCTCATCTTCAATTCTTTGAGTCTGTCCAAATTTTCAGTTTGTGAAGCAAGTATATTTTATCTTGCTTCATTATGGCTGCAAAATTTTCTAAGCCTTCTCTTATCCATATAACTTATCTCCACCCAATTTCGGCATATTTTATCAAGCCATTATTCATCTAGAATTTTTGCAAGTTTCTGATGTTTGTGAAGCAAGTACCATTTTGCTTGGCAAATTGGTATGAGACTTTTTGAGCATCTTCATATGACCAAATAACTCTGCCTTGCCCAAGTTGAGCTCAAGTTGATACTCCATATGAGTGCTTCTTCATGATCTTGTTTATGGACCAAATTATGCAGTTGTGAAGCAACTGTATTAATGCTTGATCCATTTCCCCTCAAGACACCCAGGATTATAGTCCTTCCTTACACAAACCTCCCAGACATCACATTTGACCCATAGCATATCTCTGGTGATCACACTAACATGATTAAGTTTGCAACAGTAAACTTTAGAGGTTGTTTGCCTTTTAACCAGAGCACTTTTCACCAATCTACCACCGCAGTTGCAACCTACCCTGGAAGGACTAACCCCTAGACATCATTTTCCTCCCCTTGGCATCTTCTCCTACCCAGCTCACGCGGTGATAACGAGTCTGGCATGCCATGACTGTGAGCTGCATGGTTTCTTGCTCGGGCCTCTCCCCCTCTCGTCGTCTTCGCGCACCCAACCATGTCCAACAGGTGCCCCGTGCCGTCGTCTTCCCTCTAGAGACATTTCCCTGTCCCGAAGCCTCCTCGCTGGCGCTCGTCGCTGTTTGCCGATGGGTGCGCTGTAGCCGACATGCTTTAATGGCGTTTGGTTGCCTCTCCCCTCGACCTTTTCTGCTCCGTGACCACTGCCGTTTGTCCGATCCCCTTCGTCGCGTTCCTCGCCCTCCCCGTGAAGCATTCGTCCATCGCCGGAGCTGGCCAGCGCGTCCTTGGTGGCACCCGAGCCCGTGCTCCTTCGCTCCGCCTATATAAGGAAGCCCCAAGCCCCCTCAGAGCTCCCCACGTCCTCACCACACCCCACTTGTCCTCCCCGACCTCTCCATCCATCGCCGGAGCCGCTCCTGGCCGCAGTTGGTCGCCATGGCCGCCGGCATCCTCCGGCTAAATTTGTTCAAAGCCGAGCCCCTCCCTGCTCTCCACTACTTCCAGTAGAAACTCACCTTCCCCTAGAGCCACCCCAGTGCTCGCCGTCCCCCTCCAATGGCCTCTGGCAGCAAGCCCCATCGCAACCAACGACGCCGTCCGCCGCGGCCAAAGCCCCGTTCCTTCTTGCACTCCCCGGCGGCCGTGCCCTGCCCCTTCAGGACCACCTTGGTCTCGTGCATCCAGTGGTGTGCGGGCGCCCCGAACGGTGGCCAGAATCGGCCGGACGAGCGCCGGCGCCACGCGCCGTGCCTCTGCCACGCGGGCGCGAGCGAGGTAGAAGACGACCATGGGCAAGGCGGGCCCTGCTTCGCCTGCGACCCCACCAGTCAGCCGCACTGCGTTGACCCCGCCCCGCCATGCCAGCGTAAGTGGAAGCGGCTTCTGGGTGTCGGTGTCAAAACCGGCGGATCTCGGGTAGGGGATCCCGAACTGTGCGTCTAAGGTCGATGGTAACAGGAGACAGGGGACACGATGTTTACCCAGGTTCGAGCCCTCTCTATGGAGGTAATACCCTACTTCCTGCTTGATTGATCTTGATGAATATGAGTGTTACAAGAATTGATCTACCACGAGATCGTAGAGGCTAAACCCTAGAAGCTAGCCTATGGTTATGATAATGTGTGTCCGCCTATCCGGACTCTCTCCGGTTTATGTAGACACCGGAGAGATCTAGGGTTACATGGAGTCGGTTACATAAAAAGGAATGTACATAATTGATCGCCAAGCCTGCCTTCCACGCCAAGAAGAGTCCCATCCGGACACGTAGAGGGTCTTCAGTCTTCAGATCTTCATGGCCCATCAGTCCGGCCCATGGCTAACAGGCTGGACGCCCGAGGACCCCTTAGTCCAGGACTCCCTCAGTAGCCACTGAACCTGGCTTCAATGACGAGGAGCCCGGCACACAGATTTGTCTTCGGCATTGCAAGGCGGGTTCCCTTCTTTCGAACTCCAGAATAGTCTTCAGATGTAGTAAGTATATCCGGACCTGTGTATGCAATTGCAGAGAATACAATATTTCTCGATCCCAACCTGCTGACAATCGTTTATGACGTCACGCCCGCCTGGTTATTGTTCTGAACCGTTTGTCTAGCCCGCCGCCCCACCTCTCAGGGCGCGGTTTCACTGGCACGTCTTATCAAAGCAGAGATCGTGTCCCCTTTATTCCCGGGATTTTTATCAATGCGAGCGTGGGTAACCCAATCGTCCCCCGGGCACAACTCTTTGGAGATAGGTAAGTCTCGAGACCCAGGAGGAGACACTCGGTATTCGGGGTCTTTAAATAGGGACCCAGGCTCGTCTTTTTCCTTTGCGCTTGCTTGCTCCTCAACCCTAGCCGATGGCGTTTGCCCCGATGCGCTGCAAGGCGTCGACGACGCCTGCGCAGCGAGCTGCCTCGCCGATCTGCTCGGCGAGACTCGCATCTCCGACGAGCCCGCGTCCGACGCGGGCACGGACTACCCCGAGAGCCGCCTCGTCAGCCTCCTCGACCAACTTCACGTCTCCAGCGAGCCTGCTGCAGACTTGGAGTCGGTCGGATCCACCGACCCAATGCTCGTCGATTCCGACACGGCATCGCTCGACGCCTACCCCTCCGACGTGGTGGTCTTCGACGACCCTCTCCCTCGAGCTGACCGCGGCAGCAGCGCTATCACCGAAGTGTTGGTCATCAGCCACGTCGCCAACTCGGGCGAGAACGCCCACGACGCCCTGCGAGCGGCGATGCACGACCTATCCGTCCCCATCCCGGCCGATGCCGACGCCGAGACCTTGGAGGCACGCCGCCTCGCTCTCATCGCAGAAGTCCAGAAGATAGCCTCCATGAGATGCCTAACCGAGGCCCACCAGCGCGAAGTCGACCACGCCGCCTTCGGTACGCCGCCGCATAGCGGGCTGAGCCGAGCCGGCTTCGTCCAGAAGCGCGGCACGGCTATCGCCAGTATGCTGGGGGCAGATCGCCCCGTCTACGCCACCCCGCTCGAGAATCTATGAGCCACTCAGGCGGCCGCTGAAGAGCTAAATGGGCTGGGAGCCGATGAGCTCCCCTACATGACAAGGCGGATCCAGCAGCTGATCGACGCGGCTACAGAACGGCACGAAGCCGGTGCCCGTGCTGATAGTCATCCCCCGCGCCGGGAGCACGCCGCGACGTCCCGCTCGCCGACTGCGAGTGGCGCCCGCCAGAGGAAAGACAAGGAGCCGGCTGCTAGCCGCAGCCGGACTCGTATCACCATCGAGCGCGACGCGGAAGGCCGCCCTCGAGCGGTGGAGCGCCAAGGAAATCCGCCTCCTCCCCCGCCTCGAGGGGAGAGACGTCCCACCCCGCCGCCTATCACGCATCCGACTCTTGGTGGCCGACTAGGCCGCCGCGAAGGAGTCGGCGAGAACAACGCCCGCCACCGGATCGACCGCCTAGCTCGATCCCTGGCGCTAGAAGAAGAAGACAATGTCGGCCCGCCATGCTTTGGCCCCCGCATCCGCGACGAGCCCTTCCCCAAAGGGTTCTCGCTCCCCAGAGACACGCCCAAGTACAACGGCTCTGTGAAGCCGGAAGATTGGCTCATCGACTATTCTACTGCGGTCAGCATAGCCAACGGCAACCGACGCGTAGCCGTGAAATACGTCCCCCTCATGCTGGAAGGCACGGCGCGCACCTGGCTCAACAGCCTCAAGCCCTACAGCATCAACAGCTGGCTGGACTTCACGGAAGTCTTCGTCCGCAACTTCACTAGCACGTACAAGCGGCCTCCCAAGCCTCGCCAGCTCTCCCTATCCGTCCAAGGGCCCAACGAGTCGACCCGCGACTACCTCACGCGGTGGGCCGAGCTTCGCAACTCCTGCGAGGGGGTGCACGAGGTTCAGGCCATCGAGTACTTCACCGCCGGGTGCCGAGAGGGCACCCTCCTCAAGCACCGACTCCTCTGCGACGAGCCGGCTACCCTCGAAGAACTGCTGATCATCGTGGACAAGTACGCCACGGCCGACTCCTCGATGAAGACCGAGCTCCGAGTGGACGCCTCTGGGAAGGTGCTCGCTCCGGCTCCCAAGACGCCGGCTAGCGACTCCAATCGGCGCCCCTACCAGAACGATCACAAGCGCAAGGCCCCCATGCCGCCTTCCACCAGTCGGCAGGTGGCCACAGTTGAAGATGAACAGCCCGATGAGCGGCCCGCTCCCAAGAAGAAGGGTGGCAGGCCGGCTTGGCAGCCGGCTTTCTCTTACGAGCAGACTCTCGACGCCCCCTGCAAGTTTCACAGCGGCGCGAAGCCGTCCAACCACACGACCCAAAAATGCCACTGGCTCACGCGAATCTCCAAAGGCGAGGGGCTGGTGCCGCCTCCGCCTCCCGGCCCGCCGCCTCCAGCCCCCCAGCAGCCGGCGGCTCGGCCAGCAGTCGGAGCCATTCAAGATGAGTTCCCTGAAGAGCACGCCGCCTACGTGGTCTTCACAAGCCAAGGTGAAGACAAGCGTAGTCGGCGCCGACAGCATCAAGAGGTCAACGCAGTCGCCTCTAGCGCTCCCGAGTTCATGCACTGGTCCGAGAAGCCCATCAGCTGGAGCCAGGCCGACCACCCAGAGGTGATGCCATCCCCTGGCTCCTATGCACTAGTCTTGGACGTCACCCTCGTGACGGAGAGGCGAGCTGCCCGATTCTCCCGCGTCCTGATTGATGGCGGAAGCAGTATCAATATACTGTACCGCGATACCACGGAGAAGCTGAACATCAAGGCGAAGCAGCTCATGCCAAGCCGGACCGTGTTCCATGGCATCGTCCCCGGCTTGTCTTGTTCCCCGATCGGCAAGATCAAGATGGATGTTCTCTTCGGAGACAAGGATCATTTTCGCCGAGAAGCGATCTGGTTTGAGGTAGTGGATCTGGAGAGCCCCTACCACACTTTGCTTGGCCGACCAGCTCTGGCCAAGTTCATGGCTGTGCCCCACTACGCCTACCTGAAGATGAAGATGCCGAGCTCGAAGGGGATCATCACTGTAGCTGGCGACTACAAGAAGTCCATCGAGTGCGCCATGGCCAGCAGTCGGCTGGCCGAGTCCCTCGTAGTGGCAGAAAAGAAGAAGATGCTGGAGCGGGTTGTTGCCATGGCCGGCAAGCAGCCGGCCCTGTCCCCCAACCCCAAAGATGGTGATGCACAGGGCTCCTTCCAGCCAGCCAAGGAGACGAAGAAGATACCTCTGGACCCGGAGAATCCGGAAAGGTTTGCCGTCATTGGGGCAAACCTGGACAGTAAATAGGAAGGCGAGCTCGTCGACTTCCTCCGTGAGAATCGAGACATTTTTGCATGGTCCCCAAAGGACATGTCGGGTGTCCCGAAGGATTTCGCCGAGCACAAATTGCATGTCCGAGCCGACGCGAAGCCGGTCAAGCAGCCCCTTCGCCGACTGTCAGAAGAGAAGCGAAGAATCATGGGAGAAGAGATAGCCCGGCTCCTCGCCGCTGGCTTTATCATGGAAGTATTTTTTCCGGAGTGGCTTGCCAACCCAGTCTTGGTTTTGAAAAAGAATAACAAATGGCGTATGTGTATAGACTACACCAGCCTCAACAAGGCCTGCCCCAAGGATCCGTTTGCTTTGCCACGGATTGACCAAGTGATAGACTCCACAGCCGGATGCGAGCTGTTGAGCTTTTTGGACGCCTACTCAGGGTACCATCAAATCAAGTTGGACCCAGCAGACCGCCTGAAGACTGCCTTCATCACACCATTCGGAGCTTTCTGTTACCTGACTATGACATTCGGCTTAAGGAATGATGGTGCCACTTTTTAGCGTTGCATGCAGAAATGCCTCCTCAAGCAACTTAGCAGAAATGCCCATGTCTATGTAGAAGACATTGTGGTGAAGACAGAAAAGCGCGGCACCCTGCTGGAGGACCTCAAAGAAATATTCGCCAACTTGCGCCGATTCCAAATCAAGCTCAACCCTGAGAAATGCGTGTTCGGAGTACCAGCCGGCCAGCTGTTAGGCTTTCTGGTCTCCGAACGCGGCATCGAGTGCAACCCTGTGAAGATCAAGGCCATCGAGAGGATGGAGATTCCCACCAAATTGCGAGATGTGCAGAAGTTCACCGGGTGCTTGGCCTCCCTAAACCACTTTATCAGCCGGCTAGGAGAGAAGGCTCTCCCCTGTACCGACTCATGAAGAAGTCCACTCACTTCGAGTGGAATGACCAAGCCGACCAAGCCTTCCACGAGATGAAGAAGATGCTAACCACTCCACCTGTCCTGGCGGCACCAACTGAGAAGGAGCCCATGCTCCTCTACATTGCCGCGACTAGCCGAGTGGTTAGTACAGTTGTCGTGGTCCAGCGCCCAGAAGAAGGCCGAGCCCAGCTAGTCCAGAGGCCGGTATATTATCTAAGCGAAGTACTATCCAGTTCAAAGCAAAACTACCCGCACTACCAGAAGATGTGCTATGGAGTGTACTTCGCCGCCAAGAAGCTGAAGCCCTACTTCCAAGAGCATCCCATCACGGTCGTGTGCACCGCCCCACTTGCCGAGATCATAGGCAGCCGGGATGCATCTGGCCGGGTGGCTAAGTGGGCCATTGCGTTGGCACCATACACAATCTTCTACCAGCCCCGCACCGCCATCAAGTCCCAAGAATTGGCCGACTTCCTCGTCGACTGGGCCGAGACCCAGTACCAACCGCCGGCTCCCGACTCTACCCATTGGCGGATGCACTTCGACGGGTCCAAGATGCGCACCGGCTTGGGAGCCGGCATCGTCCTCACCTCTCCCAAAGGCGACAAACTCAGATACATGCTGCAAATCCACTTCGCCGCCTCCAACAATGTGGCCGAGTACGAGGCGCTCATACATGGGCTCCGGCTAGCCAAAGAGCTCGGCATACGCCGGATCCTGTGTTATGGCGACTCAGACTTGGTGGTCCAGCAGTCGTCTGGCGATTGGGACGCCAAGGATGCAAACATGGCGAGCTATCGATTCCTCGTCCAGCAGATCAGTGGGTACTTCGAAGGGTGCGAGTTCCTTCACGTACCAAGGGCCGACAACGACCAAGCAGATGCCCTGGCACGGATCGGCTCCACCCGACAGGCTATACCGACTGGCGTCTCCCTCCAGCGCCTCCTCAAACCGTCCATCAAGCCGTCTCCAGAGTCGGACTCTATCTTCGTACCGCCTGTCCCCGATGCAGTCGGATCCGACTGGAGGAACCCCGCAGGCGGCACGGGGACTTCGACAACTGGCCCGGGGACTGCTGTAGTCGCACCCGGCCTAGGGACTTCAGAACCCGGCCCGGGGACTGCAGCAACACAAGAAGCGGTGGCCGACTCCAATTCCACGCCACCCGACCCACCCACCCGAGTCTTGGTGGCCGTACTAATAGAAGAAGAAGTCACAGCTCCGTCATGGGCCCAGCCCATCCTCAAATTCCTAGTCAACAGAGAGCTGCCGGCTGATGAGATCTCAGCAAGACTAGTGCAACGACGAGCCGGAGCATATGCAATAATCAACATAGAGCTTGTCAAGCGCAGCGTCACTGGAGTCTTCCAGCGCTGTGTCGAGTCAGAAAAAGGAGTGGCAATCCTCAAGGATATCCATCAAGGCGAATGCGGCCACCACACAGCCTCAAGATCACTTGTGGCCAAAGCTTTCCGCCACGGGTTCTTTTGGCCGACTGCTTTGGAAGATGCCAAAGAGATAGTCAAGAGCTGCAAAGGATGCCAAGTTTTCAGTTCCAAGCAACACCTGCCGGCTTCTGCACTCAAGACCATTCCCCTCACCTGGCCCTTTGCCGTCTGGGGATTGGACATGGTGGGCCCTTTCAAGACAGCCCGCGGCGGCTTGACACATCTGCTTGTCGCCGTGGACAAGTTCACCAAGTGGATCGAAGCGAAGCCGATCAAGAAGCTGAATGGGCCGACAGCCGTGACATTCATCACCGACATCACTACTCGGTACGGCGTACCGCACAGCATCATCACCAACAACGGCACAAACTTCGCCAAAGGAGCACTGGCACGTTTCTGTGCGACGCAGGGTATCCGACTGGACTTAGCGTCCGTTGCCCACCCGCAGTCAAACGGCCAGGTCGAGCGAGCAAATGGACTCATCCTCTCCAGCATCAAGCCCCGACTAGTTGTACCACTGGAGCGATCGGCCGGCTGCTGGCTCGATGAGCTGCCGGCTGTCCTCTGGAGTCTGCGTACTACCCCTAACAAGTCAACCGGCTTCACTCCATTCTTCCTTGTATATGGTGTCGAGGCTGTCATCCCAACCGACATCGAGTTCGACTCGCCTCGGATCACCATGTACACGGAGGCGGAGGCCAAGGAGGCAAGAGAAGACGGCGTCGACCTACTGGAAGAAGGCCGGCTGTTAGCACTCAGCCGGTCCGCCATCTACCAGCAGGGATTGCGCCGTTACCACAACCGCAAGGTCAAGCCAAGATCTTTCCAAGAGGGCGACCTTGTGCTTCGGCTGATCCAGCGAACAGCCGGCCAGCACAAGATCTCAGCCCCCTGGGAAGGCCCTTCGTCATCAGCAAGGCACTAGGCAATGACTCCTACTACTTGATCGACGCGCAAAAACCAAGAGCACGCAAGAGGGATGACTCCGGCAAGGAGTCAGAGCGACCATGGAACGCGAACCTCCTGAGAAGATTCTACAGTTGAAAGCAGTATGTATCATGCTCCCCTTTTGTATTAAGTACGAAACAACAGGCCCCCCGAGGAGCGCTCGGGGACTGCCTTCATTTATCTATGCATGACGAGTGTCATATCCATGAATGTATTATTACATTTGATTTTCTGTCTGGCACCGGGTTCGACTAGTCGGCCCGGGGACTGGCCGCCTTAAGCTATATTAAAGTTCCACCTGAAGTCAGACAAGTAGTGTGCCGGCTCCTGAGTCCTCTCTTGTTGAAAGTCGCAGCTCGAAGAACCGACTGTCCGACTAGCAAGAGCCAAGGCAGAAAGGATGCCGACACAAAAAATGGCTAAGGACTAATGAACTTGTATAGCGAAAAGACGGCCTCCTACCACGCTTGACCGGCTGTCTGAACAGCCGGCTGGCCGGCTTCCCAAACACTTTGCTATAATCCAACAAAGCTAGAGTACTTGCCCTCCCAATTGGCCAAGCACTTCTCCAGCTACAGATTGCAGAGCAACTGTCTGACTGGGGAGGCGGCAACCAAGGGAGGGCGGCAAAGGAAACAGCAGAAGGATGAAAAGCAAAGAACAAGGAAAAGCCAAACACATGCTTAGTCATATATACATAGAAAGCCCCCAATAGGCCGGCAATCGACATAGTTCGAATACACCCCCAGTGGGTGGAATTGTGCAAACTTAACAAAATATTGTTCCAAAAGTGATAAAACAGGAAATAAAAGATAGCAGACTAGACTAAAGGCACGGTGCGGGAGCCGGGTTGGTCGGTGGAGACGGCGTCACCGGCTGAAGGAGTGGCCGGCTGGCGGGTCTCAGCTTGGTCACCGCCGGTGGCAGGCGGCGCGCCCGCGCGTGCCGTGTTACTGGAGGCGCGGTCAGGCTGAGGCTGGCCGGCCGCTCCACCATCCGGCCCGGCGTCTTCACCCTCCTCCTCCTCCTCTTCGCCCTCATCGCTGGAGTCGATCTCCTCCGCCGAGTCTTCACTGTCTGCTGGGTTCAGCCCGAACCACTCCTCCGGCTGGGCAACACCGTTGTCATCTACCTCAGGGGCGAAGGCGCTGGTGTCGGTGTAGTCGGCGATCGCCGAAGCCCGCCGAATGATAGCCGGCCGCGCCGGCTCCAGCTCTGTGTCGGCCTGCTACCGCCAGGTAGCCAGCTGGTCCAGACTCAGGCCGGGATACCAGGCCTTGACGAACTCCAGCGCCCTCCTGGCGCCGGACCGAGCCGCCGAAGCCTTCCAGGCTTCAAAGCAACCGACCGCCACCTCCAGCCAGTCGGCAGTCCGACTGGGGGTGCGGGGAACCATTTCGCCAGGCCAGAGGGTGGCCAACATCTGCGCCCCGACACGTTGAAGACGGCGGAGCAGTCGATGAGCCGGCTGGAGGCGAGCCTGGATCGCGAAGAGCTACTCCTCCAGCGACCGGCTAGCGTTTGGCGCAATCTCAGCGCCAGCCTGCCTCCGTGCCTCGCGGCGGGCCTCGATGATCTGGTTGGCGGCGGTAGAGTAGCCAGGGAAGTATTCTGCGCCTGAAAGAAAGAGAAAGAAGAGAAAACACCAAGTCAGAAAACGAGCCAAAAGCGGCAAGCGGCAAGAAAGGACGAAGAGGAAGGCGGCTTACCGTCAACCAAATCTTCAATCTGGCCATAACCATTGATCAGCGTCTGCCTCGCTTCGGCCCAGCCAGCCGCCTCCGTCTCATACTCGGCCTGGAGGGCGGCTTCGCTGTCCTGCACCGCCTTCAGAGCCGCCTTGTGGCTCTCCTCCTGGTCGGCCAACCTCTTGGCCAGGCGGTCACGCTCCTGCACCAAGGCGGCAAACTCGGCCTCCTTAGCACGAAGGGCGGCCCGAGACCCTCCCAGCTGCTCCCTTAGACTGGCGTTGGCCACTGCAGGGACGGCAGAGAAAGAAGAAGCAATAAGAAGAAGTCGTCAAGGAAGATCCGACCCGACTGCTCAGCAGTCGGCCCGAATCTCGGGGACTACACCCAGTGGGTGCGTTGACGCGCCCCCACATGAGATAAAGGACAAAGCACTTACCCCGGTTCTCAGATAGGTCGGCGGTCTTCTGGGTCAGCTCCCGAGCCTAGGAGTTGAAGGCAGCCGCGCGAAGATTGTGGTAGTCCTGCAAGACAGGCAGAAGAGCGAAGTAAGAGCAAGAATAGCAAAACTAGATCCACTAAGAAGTTCCAAGCCGCCTGCTCAGCAGCCGACTCAGAACTCGGGGACTACACACAGTGGGTGCGCTGACGCGCCCCCACGGAAGAAACCAAGATCAAAAAGAAGCAAGATAAGAAGACTAACCCGGATGGCCGCCCACGTCGCAAGGAACTCGTCGTTATATTTCCTCAGCGCCGTAGCCTGGGCTTGGAGCCGGGTCCGGACGTCCTGCGCGGCCACATTCATCACGGCCGTCCCTCCGCCCAGCGTCCACCCCGAGCTGGCGTTGGCCGCCTCCATATCCGGGGCCGATGAACTGGAGCCCGCGGCCGGCTACGGCTCTGATGTAGCCTTCTGCGGCTCTGAGGCGGCCTTCCCCGTGCGCTGGCGCGACGACGACCGGACCGCCAGATCAGTCCTTGCGGCCGGCTCGCCCCCGGCCGACTGCGCAGGCGGCAGATCAGGCCGGCCACCTTGAGTCGCCCCAGTCGGCGGGGCTGGTCCCGCCACCCTCTCCAGGATGACGACGTCGTCATCCCTCTCCAGGCCCGGCCGGTCACCGCCGGTTTCTTCTGGCGGGGGCTCTCGGGCCCCAGGCGCCGCGACGCGCAGTGGGCTGACCAGCAAAGCCTCCTCCGCCATCGCCGCAGCCGCAGCCGCAGCCTCCGCTTGGGCCTTGGCCGCGGCGTCAGCGCGCGCCTTCGCCGCCTCCTCTTCCTGTGCCGCCTTGGCGGCGGCCGCCCTCAATGCCTCCGCCTCCCGCGCCTCCCGCTCCTCCCGCGCCTCCCGCGCGTTTCGCTCCGTCGCCGCCAGAAGATCGGCACGGGGGTCCACGCGGCGAGTAGTGCTCCCAGATCCTCCCGGCGGCCCAACGACGGAGGCCGCAGCAGCCCGCTCGTGCGACAATGGAGCCCTGGTTTTTTTTGGAGAAAAGACAAGGACTCAGGAGCTACCAGAGAAAAGAAAAAAAGAGTACACGAAGGAGTATATACTTACGCCGACACCGTCTGCGGCTGCTTCACCGCCTTGCAGAAGCGGGCCGCCTTCGCGGCCGCCTCCACCCGCCTGGTCGCCGCTGCCCCGCCTCTGGGCTTCTTCGGCCGACTGCGAACAAGCCCGGCGCGGCGCGACGCTTTTGCCTGCCGCCCCGAGCAGGCGGCGCGGCAGAGGAACCCGCGCCAGGGCCAGGCGCCGGCTGGCGGCGTGGGACGACTTCAGCCTCGTCATCGTCCGGCAAGTCGTCGAAGCTGACTCCAAGCCCGGAGCCGCCTGCCTCGCCGCCGGCTTGGCCACCGCCCGCCTTGGTGTTGTCGTCCATAGCGGCCGCCCCCAAGTCGGGGTCCTCCAGGTCGTGCTCCGTCCGGTCGGGGACGAACCGACGCTCCGCGTCCGACCCGCCTGCAGGCCGAAGAAGAGGGCTCTGTCGAGACAAGCCGACTAGTCAGAGTCGGCCAAAAGGAACTCGGCGATAAAACTGAGAGAAGAGAAAGAGAAAAGGAGAACATACCGTGGGCGGCGGATGAGCTCGGCAATATGGCTCCTTGCCGAACTGCCACTCTGCGGAGAGCTTGCAGTTCGCAAGGTAGTTCACCATATGGGCCACCTCGTCGTGCGACATGTCTTTGGTGCACATCCGACTCGGATCGAGCTGGCCGCTCATCTGACAGATCAGATGAGGGCGGCTCTGGAGCGGGAGCACCTGGCGCGTGACAAAGGCGGCCAGCAGGTCGGGCCCCGACAAGCCCTCCGACTGGATCATCATCCGCAGTCGGGCGACAGCCGCGGCTCCAGCCGGCGTCAGCGTCACGGCCCGATAGGACCATTGGGGCCACCTGCCTGCCGGTGGGCCGGCTACGTAACTCGGCATATTGACGTAGTCGCCCTGTGGGGCGACGTTCTTCACGTAGAAGTATGACTTCTGCCATAGCTTCACCGACTGGATCAGCGTGATGACGGGGAAGGGGTTGTCGGCAGCCACCCTCCGCATCGCGACGAAGGCGCCACTCTGAGCCAGCACGCCCTGCATGCGCGTGCCCAGCTTGGACTGGAAGAACTCCCCCCAGAGCTCGAGGGTGGGGAGGACGCCGAGGTAGCCTTCACACAAGGTGACGAAGGCGGACAGCAGCACCACCGTGTTCGGGGTAAGGTGGTGCGGCTGGAGTTGGTAGAACTCGAGAATGGAGCGGAAGAAGGCGCTCACGGGCAAGCCAATGCCGCGCAAGAAATGCGAGCGGAAGACTACCCGCTCGCCTTCCTCCGGCTCCGGCGTAATCTCCTTCACCGGCGCAAGACGGACCTCCACCTTGTCCGCGCCGGGCAGCCACCGCATCTTGCGGAGGAACTCGATGTGATCCTCATGGACATTGGAGCCATCCCAATCCCCGCGGAACTGCATCGTGGCGTAGGGCTGGCAAGAATGAGCGCGGCGGCGGAGGATCGAGTGGCGGAGCGGTGCAGCGGCGAGGCGCTGTCACAAGAAAGAGCAGAAGGAAGAAGATGGTGGAGAGGGGAGGGGCGTGCGAGCGCCTGCCGCTCTCCCCCTCCCCCTACTTATAGCTTCGCACGGTGAAGCCGGGGAGGCAAGGCGTGGCGTGAGACGTGGGATTAACTGCACCCACTCCACCCACGCCTCGCGATTATTACGCCCTAAAGGCGGGCCAAAACCGCCGTAGGGAGACGTGCGGGCGGCTTCGGGCCGTAGAGAATCCGCGCCTGGGCCCGGGCGTAGGCGTGGCGGGCCCACCGACCTGCGGCGACGTCCCGTCGCGCGCGTGGGCTGGCAGGCTTTTTAGCCAAGGGATGCCACGTGGTTCGCATGCGGCAAGTGGCTGGCCCGCGGCCCAGTACGCGCGCTAGCAGACTCCCGCCCTCCGACTTCACAATTTTTCGCCGAGATGGCGCGCCCAACCGAAGCCGGCTCCTAGCTGCCGGCTCGTCAAGATAGGAAGCTGACCGAGCTTCTCGACTCCCGCCCAACCTCGAAGCTCAATCAGCTTCGGGGACTACTGTCGGAGTAAATGGCCACGGGTAGCCTAACCGACTACCCCTGGTTCTTCAAAAATTATCAGGCCAATTGGGCCTTCAAGCATTCGAAGCATTGGGCCGCCTTCTCCCGGCCGACTACCCCAGGAGCCGACTCTCAGAAGGCAACCCGGTCCCAGAAACCTCCCCCAAGATAGCTGCGAGATGGCCGACTCCAAGAAGCCAGCGCCAAGAGGACCGACTTCCAAGAGCCGGCCATGAAGAACGCCGACTCCAAGAAGCCGGCCAAGACCGCACCCACCAAAACTACACCCACATCACGGTGACAAGACGGGGTGTGACCACAGTACGGCCTACTACCCCCGAAACCCGAGGCAGGCATGGCCACAGGACGCCGTACGGGTCAGCCACCTCCCGTCCGGCTTGGCACTGTAGCCATGCTGACCTAAACGTCATCCACGACAGACGCCAGTACGGCCCACGGACGGCGGGCCCCTTTAGCCAGAGAGAGGCACGAAGGCGGCCCGGCCTCCCCTAGTTAGCCAGGGGCGTAGCCAGCCCCCAGAAGCCGGCTACCCCCTCCCTCGAGATATGTGCCACATTAAGGAGACAAGACGAGGTAAGGCTACAGTGAGAGCCCTCGAGGCGGCACACTGTAGCCACGCTTACCTCGACAAAGCCCTCGTCATCAGGGGCGAGGCTACGGTAAGCAGCCGCCGACAAGACCCCCAGGCAGTGGGGCCGGCCTGTCAACCAAGAGGCCGGCAGCCGGCGGGACCCACCAGTCGGCGGGCCCCAATGGCCGGCGGAGAAGCCGGCGGGCACAGACACTGACGACTGGGACCCGCGCCCAGCCGGATTACAATTGTACCCCCGGGGGTAGGCCTATATAAACCCCCGGGGCACCCATGCAAAGGGTTGGCTTCTTAGAGTTACACACACACCATATAGAGAGGGAAGCGAGAGCTAGACTTGCTCTTCTTCTCCCTTGAAACCGACAGCTCAAGGAGCACTTGTAGCTACTCGTTCTGATCTAGTGATCATGCGGAGACCCCGCAGAGCAGGACTAGGGGTGTTATCTCCACGGAGAGCCCCGAACCTGGGTAAGATTCGCCGGTGAGCATGTCTTCGCCTCATCCCGTTTCCAGGCACCGGCGACGTCTTACTGGCTCCCACAACGATAAGCCACCCGTTGGCATATGTCGCACCTACCACCCGACACCGAGTCTTCCGACCTATGGCAGCAGGGGTGGTCTTATATCAGCGAGCCGCGTGGCTCTAGGTGGGCGGCTATGCCCGCGTTCCGGCCTGGCCCTGTCATCTAGCTTGCTTCGTGGATCAATAAGGGATTGGATTGGGGATCCGCCAGTGACGTGCAGACTCTGCAGAGTTGCCTCCGAAGCCTCATCGAGAAGGGCCTCGACCTTGTAAATGTCATTCAAGTAATGTTAGTCCGCCGGACCTTGCCATGTCAGCGGCGGCCTCTCCGTATGTGGGAGTTTAATCCATAAGGGCGTCGGACTCTTCAGCACTTCTGGCACCATGCACGAAGGAATGTGGAAATTATATTTCGGGGAACAAGGGCAATGGCCGGACAGCACTGAAGATGTTGGCCTCGACTGCAATCATCCGGACACGGAGGTAAGTATTTGCTTTCTGCACACCTTTCAAGCATCTCCTGACAAGATACTGAACAATCCGTCTCTATGCAGGACTGGATAAAGAAAGTGGTGTTAATCTGGTGTCCAGCGCCTCTTCCCGAAGACTCTGCGACTGCACTGCTGACGAGAATGCTGACTCCGACACCGTGCCAGGTGTCTACAGGGGAGGGCGAGAACAAGGAGACCAGAAGTGCTCTCGGCTCCGGGGATAATTTAGACGCTGTGTTCGGGAAAACCGAAACCTCTTTGCCCGAAGGTAAAGATATAGAGGGAGCCCTCCATGGTAAGAAGAGGGCTGCTCCCGAAGATCAGGAGGGGAAGCCTTCCAAGAGAGGAAAAATGCCATCGACGGGCGGCTCGGGCCGGGCAAGCGATGTTGCCGTAGAACTTTATGATGAGGAAAAACCTCTGGCCAAGCCGTAAGTGAAGCGGGGCACTTTAAACATACCTCATTCTTTTCCTATCGGTGAAGTAATCGTCCGATGTATGTACATCTTAACAGGTTAACGCCTAGTGTTTCTCAACTGTCCTCCTCCTCGGGAGACCTTCTTCCGGAGATGATGGAGAGTGGCATGCCATCTCCAGCTTGCTCGCCCAACAGGGCGAATGATTCTGAGATATCGTCCCGGAGGGCTCCTCCCGATCGACAAGCAGTGCAGGGGGCGAAGAAGGCATTACCCGAAGGGGGTGCCTCTATCCCTCAAGGCTTGGAAGTCAAGAATGACGGCCCCACACTATTCGGTTTGCAGCCGGAAACAATTCTGGAGGCGAGTAAGCGGATTCCTTCAAAGGAATGCCATACTCCAGCGGTGGTGTCCGAAGACCCTGGAGCACCGGAACTGCTAATGGACATGCTGCGACAAGCGTTCGTTTTAGAGGAGCACCGTGCCTTGATGGCTACGGTAGTCGAAAAGGTTATGTCCGCAAAAAGCGGATTGCACGAGGCCTTTACGAGCCTTCTAAGAGGCTTCGAGGTTTGTGATGTAATTTTTCCAATTGAATTTTATTGACAGAATGCACCTGTTGTATATGCAGTAGTCCCTGAGACTCGGATTGCCTGCCGAACGAGGCAATCGGAGGATCAAAAAGGATATGCTTAGGTACTAACCTTGATTTAATATTAAATACAGGCTGTCTCCTCCCCGGCGGCTACCCGGAATACGGAAGTGGCCGAACTGCAGCGAAAGCTGGATATTGTTGGGGATGACATTGCATTGATCAACAGGCGTCTTGACGACTCGCAAGGTATGTATTTCGAGCATTCTTTACACCAATTTGCTTGTAGTTGAGGCCTGGCGCAGAGAAGAGTTTTATAGAAAATGTGCATGAATGCAAATGGTGCTGCCGCCGCTGAAGCTCTTCGGGCGGAGCTTGCCCGCGCCGAAAAGGCATCGGCTGATCTGAGAGCCGAACAAGCAGCCCGAAGAGCTTCAACTCATATGCAATGCGGCTGCCTAAAAGGCATCGGCTGATCTGAGAGCCGAACAAGCAGCTCGGCGCCAAAATGAGGAGAAAATATCCACACTGGCGCTTGAGTTGAAGAATGCTGCCGGCCGCTGTGAGTACCTTGAAAAGGAGAGTAAAGCCAAAACGGCTGAGCTTGATAAGGCCTTACAAGAGGCGAGTGAAGCTCGGTCTGAGTCCAGGGCAGCTCGTGAGGAGATTCGGTAGGCTAAGGAGATAGCGGCCGGTAAACCCTTTTTGCTCCATACCTAATTTGGCGATCCGGACTATGCTCAGCTGAACCAGGTCTGGAGTTCTCCGGCTGAATTTTTAGACTTGCCGAAAAGTTCTTCCGATGCGGCATGGTTCTACCAAGGGCAAGAGGGGTGTACAATGGAGAAGCTTTTCTGGTCACATTTTGGCGCATCAAAGCGCACTCTGCTGCTGAATGAACAGATGTCCCAATGGGCCGAACTTCATAGGATATCCGGCGACGCCATGAAGAACGCCATAATCCAGTTGTGGCCGAACGAGCCTATTCCAAAGAGTTACTTTGGTTTGGTGCAACGTCTTGATGACGCAGTGCCGCGTATCGACGCTGTGAAGCGGTCGGTGTGCATTGAAGGTGCACGGATGGCTTTTGCCCGAGTCAAGACATTCTGGGTGAAGATGAAGGCCATCGATGTTGCGGCGAAGAGTCCGCCCAAGGGCCAGGACCGGCCAGAGCATTATTTTGAAGACGTCCTGGAAGCTGCCTACCAGATAGAGGGTCAATGCTCAAAGAACATAATGTTCAAGTAAAGTGTATTAGAGTTGTAAAAGACAATTTTATAAGTAATATATTTTTATATTTTGCTCAAAAGCGTATGCTCCTCCTGTGCGGCTGTTTTAATATAATCTGAAAGTTTTCCAGTCGTCGGCTTCAGCCCCCTCGTAGGAAGTACGGGGGTGTTCGGAAAAGGCATGTAATCACTCTTGACCCAACGTCTTGGTCCATAAAGGAGGTGACAATGCGGCGAACAGGCAATCGGACTATAGGGCGTTAACACTTTCACTTAGCCATAGGAGTTTTATAGTTGGGGCTACGATATAGCCCCTGGTATGCGTACGACTTATTCCGATGTGGTGCGTTACATATATGACCTAAAAAGGAGGTCCTTCCTGTTACATGGAAGAATCAGGACAGATTCCAATAAGTCATCGAGTGGTTGACCAGCTCGCGCAGCATCATGACAGTCGGTTTTCGGCTTTCTCTACTGAGGTGCTCATCCGGTCTAAGCCAGGGCACAATCACAGCCTTTACTACCTTAGCCGATAGAGCGGAATGTAAGGTAGCAAGCACAGGAGCTGGGCAACCCAACCATTGAACCAAGACATGATTCGGAGCTGATGCATATAAGGCCAAAACTCGTGACGCCGAAGTATGCTATAAAGCTGTTCGGACTTTGCTGGCGACTCATTTGTTCCCGTACCGAGCCCCTGGCAGGTAATGCCGAGGTGCATAAGTAGAGCGGCCGTTAAGGTCGTACTCATTGTTGAGAGGGTATTGAAGATTAGTTCGGATAAAGTTTTACTGGGAGCAGAGCAATATGCCAATGATAAATTCATATGTATAAACAAACCACAAACCCGGCTATTTGACATGCACGGGGTCAGGAACGGAGGAAAAAAGGGCATAATACAGGCTCAAAAATAAAGAGTGTGGTCTACAAAAAGTTGTTTTGGACCTCCTGTCGCACGTCTCCGTCGTCCGTCCTCGGGGGTGGGGGAATCCTTAACGGGAGTAGCCCCTTAGGTGAGTATACAAATCCGAACTCCGATAGAGTCCGTTGTAGATGTTGTCCTTTTCGTCACCTATTTCTTAAGAGATAATAAAGAAAGAAATACATAAAATAGATAAAAAAAACATTACGGGGATGTTTGCAGGGTTGTCCATATTGTGCTTCCATCAACGCCCATGGTATCTTGAGTGCGTAGTGATGTACGCGCAGTGTGAACCTTGCTGGTATAAGAGGTGGGTGATGGAAGCTAAACTGCTATTTCCGTTTCGAGAGTCGTCGAACTTCGGAGGGGAATTTTTTCTGCCCCTGGTATTTGGTTGGCGAGCCGCTCCGTTGTCTTTATCACCTGGCGGCCTCCTCCCCTTGTGTTCGGCGTTGAGCTTGCCTGCCTGCTTGAAGACCCAACAGTTTCTGTTGGTATGATTAGCTGGCTTATCAGGATGACCGTGAATCTGGCAAGGTCGGTCCAGTATTCTGTCAAGGGTGGATGGTCCGTCTTGGTTTGCCTTCAGTGGCTTCTTCCGTTGACCAGGTTTTGGATTGTTAAATCCTTAGTTGACCGTTGTGTCGCATGAACTTTCATTGTTATTGCAACTGTTGTGTTCAGTTCATCGTGGCTTGTCGTTGTCGTCTCATATTTCGGAAGTGCTCGGGTCGCTGGCGTTATTGCTTTTACGAGCGAGCCAGTTGTCTTCTCCCGCACAAAAGCGAGTCGTTAGAGCGGTAAAGGCTGTCATGGACTTAGGTGCTTCCTGGCCGAGGTGACGTGCTAGCCATTCATCTCGGACGCTATGTTTGAAGGCCGCGAGGGCCTCCGCGTTCGGACAGTCGACAATTTGGTTCTTTTTGACTAAGAACCTAGTCCAGAGCTCCCTGGCTGACTCGCCGGGCTGTTGGACAATATGACTTAAGTCATCGGCATCTTGTGTCCGGATGTATGTTCCTTGGAAGTTGTCTCAAAAGGCGTCTTCTAAATCTTCCCAGCTGCCAATAGAATTTTCTGGCAAGCTGTTTAGCCAGTACCGCGCTGGCCCTTTGAGCTTGAGAGGTAGGTATTTGATGGCGTGAAGGTCGTCTCCTCGAGCCATGTGAATATGGAGGAGGAAATCCTCAATCCAAATCGCGGGATCTGTTGTTCCATCGTATGATTCGATGTTAATGGGTTTAAACCCGTCTGGAAATTCATGCTCTATTACCTCATCGGTGAAGCAGAGAGGGTGTGCGGCTCCTCTATGTTGAGCCACACTGTGGAGCACCTCCGGTGGATTCCGTCTGCGAC
The DNA here is from genome assembly GCF_002575655.3 of Aegilops tauschii subsp. strangulata. Classification (NCBI taxonomy): domain Eukaryota; kingdom Viridiplantae; phylum Streptophyta; class Magnoliopsida; order Poales; family Poaceae; genus Aegilops; species Aegilops tauschii. The sequence goes on from NC_053037.3 coordinate 390,106,993, forward strand.
TTTTGGACCGGGCGTGGTCGGGTCTGTGGCGTCCGAATAGGTAACCATCATTGCCTGTCGGGGCATGTCCCCGTGATCCGTACACCGATCTTGTGTGTCCTGCTCTGCCCTCCAGGCTTTGTTGGATGTCTCGAGTGTGCCCCTGAGCTGTTTTGGTCTTGCCTAGACGGCCGAGTGGGGTGGTGTGGTGTTCTGCTTGGGCTGCTGCTTGGTCCGGACCGAACTGTAATTGGCCTGCCGCATTGTTCGATGGTGGTGCGGGCTCCAGCGCCTCGCCGTCGTATTGAGGGGGCCACCTACGCTTTGGGGTGGCTTTTGTCTGGGCTGTTAAGGCCGTACTCTTCGGCGGCCAGGAGCTCGATCCATCTATCATTGAGTAAATCTTGGCTCGCTTGAAGTTGCAGCTGCTTCTTTCTTAGGCTCCTTGCAGTGGCTATTAGCCGGCGTTTAAAGCGCTCCTGCTCGAGAGGTTCCTCAGGCACGATGAAATCTTCGTTGCCGAGGCTCTCCTCTACCTCGGAGAGTGGGAGATAATTACTGTCCTCCGAGTCTGCATATGTGGCCCGTTCATCAGGGCTATCCTGCCCGCCTTCTTGTCCCTCCTGTTCGGATCCTTCCCCAACAGGGTCTTTAATGTCCGAAGTGTTATCTTCTTTGGTGCCAGTATTGTTTTCTTTTGGGCGACGCTACTTGGGGTGGCGCCGGGGGCGCCGGTGTTCGGATTGTGTACTAGGAGGTTTATCCTCAGCTGGATCCTTCTTTTCATCATCAGGAGCATCGTCGGATGTGTCTATCATGCACACGTCATACCAGGAAGTGGCCGCCACACGTCTAGTGGATAGCGAGTTCTGGCCTTGCCCCTCATCGTCGTCCATACCGTCGATATTTTCGGAGCCAGGGTCAATTGTGTTGATTGGGTCTTCGATAGTGGCTATGAAGTGGGTGGCGGGTGGGAAGCAAAATTCTCCTTCATCTGCCGCAAATTCGAACCGGACATAGTTCGGCGGCGAATCACCTGCCAGGGATAGGCTTTTTAGTGAGTTTAGTACGTCGCCCATGGGCGAGTGTTGGAAGACGTCTGCGGCGCTGAACTTAAAGATCGATAACCGATCGAGTTCAGTATCTGCGGGCTCGCAGGGTTCAGAGCTTGTCGCTGGAGGCGAGTCCGGGGTTCCGTGGGTACAAATATCATGCAAAGTAAGATCTGTGTGCGGCTCCAACGCCGAGGAATCGGTAGCCTCCGTGATGGGGCTGAGCCTGCCATCTTCGGATGACTCTATCTGCTCCAGATCTAAGGCCGGAGTTGTTACAGGAGCTATCTCCTGGATGCGGCCCGATGACCGGTTTAAGCCGTGCTCACCGGGGCAAAGGGGAGCGGTCGCTGTGGTTATAAATCCGTCGAAGATCAAGTCTCCACGGATGTCCACGACATAGTTCAAGCTCCCAAACCTGACCTGATGACCAGGGGCGTAGCTATCGATCTGCTCCAGATGGCCAAGCGAGTTGGCCCGCAGTACGAAGCCGCCGAATACGAAGATCTGTCCGGGGAGGAAGGTTTCTCCCTGGACAACGTCAATACAGACGATCGAAGGGGCAATCGGACACTTTGCCGACGGCACAGTGGAACTCTCAATGAAAGCACCAATGTCGGTGTCAAAACCGGCGGATCTCGGGTAGGGGGTCCCGAACTGTGTGTCTAAGGTCGATGGTAACAGGAGACAGGGGACACGATGTTTACCCAGGTTCGGGCCCTCTCTATGGAGGTAATACCCTACTTCTTGCTTGATTGATCTTGATGAATATGAGTGTTACAAGAGTTGATCTACCACAAGATCGTAGAGGCTAAACCCTAAAATCTAGCCTATGGTTATGATAATGTGTGTCCGCCTATCCGGACTCTCTCCGGTTTATATAGACACCGGAGAGATCCAGGGTTACATGGAGTCGGTTACATAAAAAGGAATGTACATAATTCATCGCCAAGCCTGCCTTCCACGCCAAGAAGAGTCCCATCCCGACACGTAAAGGGTCTTAGGTCTTCACATCTTCATGGCCCATCAGTCCGGCCCATGGCTAACAGGCCGGACGCCTGAGGACCCCTTAGTCCAGGACTCCCTCACTGGGCACTACGTTTTCTTCTTTAGGAAGGCGTATTCTCTTGTGCTTTAGACAGAAATACGCTTTCACTTCTCTGAAAGCGTACTCTGTTTCTACTGCGGCTTGAAATACACTTACCCTTTCTGAAAACGTATTCTCAGATAATACGCCTTCTATTTTTCAGCTCAGCGGGCCGAAATGATTATTTTGTGAACGTTCACTATTTTAGCCCTTTTCTGCCTAAAAAGTGAACGGCCACAACTTTTCACTCGTAACTCCGATTGAGGTGAATCCGACGCCCACGTCTTCGTCTCCTCGAGCCCGTTCTGTTTAAATAATTTTCAATATGGTTTGACATACTAGAAATTACCATTTTTCCCTTGCACGTGAACAGCCCCCTCCGGGAGAGAAGTATTTCCGGCAAATCTTTCCGCACTTCTCGCCAGTGCCTTCTTCATCCCCAGGCAAGCCACAATACCCACTTGCATGATAGTCATGTAGTAGACATGGTTTTCAACTTGAATATTTAATCAATGTTTGCTTGTTTAAAATATGGTTATCGTTGTTCCGGTGATGCTTAGAGTCTCATGTTCACTCTCGTGCTATGTTGTCTTGCACTCTGTTATCATGTTCTACCTGCTAGTATTCCTTTCATACGTTTATGCTTGCTAGTAGTACATGCTGATGTTGGTGATGGTCTTCGGTGCATGACTGTCGTCTGTCTCGAGTGCCGTTGTGATGCATGTTCCGTTGCATCCAGTTGGTTAAAAGCTTGCATGGTAGCATTGTTGATATGTTCTTGCATGATATTTATTGTTGATGCTAGTGGTCATGCTATGTTTCTGAGAAGTGTATACTTGTGATGTTCATGCTAGTCAGTATGCCATGCTCAGTCAGATATATGATTTGTTGTTGTTGATATGTTAAGAAGTAATGTTGCACAACCATGCTTATGTTAATATCATGCTCGTGCATTGTAGTTGCATCATGTTATTTTCCTACGACTCAGCTTGTTGCATTCAAGTTAAACCGGACTTAATTAAACTTGAACAACTGTTGGCTGTGTCATGGTGCCACCATATCGAGGTGACCAGTCCAACCACATTTGCCTGTATGGGAAGGTCCTGACTGGGCTGTTGTCATGCCTCTCGCCGGTGCCTCCAACTAGGGAAGGTTATGGGCGCGCGCTACCCTGATCAGGTAGGCGGACATAAGCCTTGTGAGCGCGAGTTTGGATTATGTGCACATGTCCCTGTTTGGGACCGTTTATTTTGCCACGACGGTGGCCGTTTGCCTTTGGTAGGCTCGGGCCACCGAGGACTGAACCCAAAAAGGGGTGTTGGTCGGAGTGGCCGGGAGAGTGTCATGGCAGTTGACCGGTTTTGTCGGAACATCGTTGGTCTACCCGAATGGGAGTGCGAGGCCATGGGTTTTGTGGTGTGGGTACAGTGTGCTACCTCTGCAGAGTTTATTAAATCTATCGATAGCCGCGCCCGCGAATAAGGGCCCAGTTCGTAGTTGTCGGGTGGTAGGTGCGACATATGCCAACGGATGGCTTATCATGGTGGGTACCAGTAAGACGTCACCGGTGCCTGGAAACGGGATGAGGCGAAGACATGCACGCCGGCGGATCTTACCCAGGTTCGGGGCTCTCCGAGGAGATAACACCCCTAGTCCTGCTCTGCGGGGTCTCCGCATGATCACTAGATCAGGAAAAGTAGCTACAATCGCTCCTAGAGCTGTTTGGTTCAAGGGAGAAGAATAACAAGGCTAGCTCTTGCTTCTCTCTCTCTATGGTGTGTGTGCTATGCTCAGAAGCCAACCCTTTGCATGGGTGCCCCGGGGGGTTTATATAGGCCCACCCCCCGGGGGTACAATTGTAATCCGGCTGGGCGCTTGTCCCAGCCGTTAGTGTCTATGCTCGCCGGCTTCTCCGCCGGCCGTTGGGGCCCGCCGACTAGTGGGTCCCGGCTGCCGGCCTCTTGGTCGACAGGCCGGCCCCACCGCATATGGTCTTGTCGGCGGCTGCTTACTGTAGCCTCACCCTTGATGACGAGGGCTTCGTCGAGGTAAGTGTGGCTACAGTGTGCCGCCTCGAGGGCTCTCACTGTAGCCTTACCTCGTCTTGTCTCCTTAATGTGGCTCCTGCTTCGAGGAAGGGGGTAGCCGGCTTCTGGGGGCCGGCTACACTCCTGGCCGACTGGGGGAGGCCGGGCCGCCTTCGCGCCTCTCTCTGGCTGAGGGGGCCCGCCGCCCGTGGGCCGCACTGGCGTCTGACGTGGGTGACGTTGAGGCTAACATGGCTACAGTGCCAAGCCGGACGGGAGATGGCCGTCCCGTACGGCGTCCTGTGGCCATGCCTGCCTCAGGCTTCGGGGGTAGTGGGCCACACTGTGGCCACGCCCCGTCTTGTCACCGTTATGTGCGTGTGGTTTTGGTGGTTGCAGTCTTGGCCGGCTTCCTGGGGTCGACGCTCTTCATGCCCGGCTCTGGGAAGTCGGCGTTCTTCATGGCCGGCTCTGGGGAGTCGGCATCCGTTATGGTCGGCTCCCTGGAGTCGGCCATCCCGTGGTTATCTTGGAGGGGAGGTTGCTGATGCTGGGTCATCTTCCGAGAGCCGACTTCAGAGGTAGCCGGCCAGGGAAGGCGGCCTAGTGCTTGAAATGCTTGAAGGCCCAAAGGCCTGATAATTTGCTGAAGAGCCAGGGGCAGCCGGTTAAGCTACCCGTGGCTATTTGCTCCGACAGTAGTCCCCGAAGCTGATTGGGCTTCGAGGTTGGGTAGGAGTTGAGAAGCTCGATCAGCTTCCTATCTTGATAAGCCGGCCTTGGTTAGGCGCGCCGTCTTGGCCGAAAGTTCTGGAGTCGGAGGGCGGGAGCTCGCCAGTGCGTGCACCGGGCCGCGGGCCGGCCACTTGCTGCCTGCAGACCACGTGGCCTCTCTCGGCCAGAAAGCCTGCCAGCCCACGTGCGTGACAGGACGTCGCCGCAGGGTGGGGGCCCGCCACGTCCACGCCCGGGCCCAGACGCGGATTCTCTGCAACCCGAAACCGCCCGCACGTCTCCTTGCGGCAGTTTCGGCACGCCTTTGGGGCGTAATAATCGCGAGGCGTGGGGGGAGCGGGTGCAGTTAATCCCACGTCTCACCCCACGTCGGGCCTCCCCGGCTCCCCCTCGCGAAACTATAAGTAGGGGGAGAGGGAGAGCGGCAGGCCCTCGCACGCTCCTCCTCCTTCCACCATCTTCTTCCTCCTGCCATTTCTTGCAACAGCGCCTCGCCGCCGCGCTCTTCCACCACTCGTTCCTTCGCCGCCACGCTCGTTTTCGCCATGCCTCCCGCCACGGAGCAGTATGGCGGGGATTGGGACGGCTCCAACGTCCATGAGGATCACGTCGAATTGCTCCGCAAGACGCGGCGGCTGCCCGGAGCGGACAAGGTGGAGGTTCGTCTTGCTCCGGCGAAGGAGATTACGCCGGAGCCGCGGGAGGGCGAGCGGGTGGTCTTCCGCTCGCATTTCTTGCGCGGCATTGGCCTGCCCGTGAGCGCCTTCTTCCGCTCCTGGCTCGATTTCTGCCAGCTCCAGCCGCACCACCTCACCCCGAACGCGGTGGTGCTGCTGTCTGCCTTCGTCACCCTGTGCGAAGGCTACCTCGGCGTCCTCCCCACCCTCGAGCTCTGGGGGGAGTTGTTCCAGTCCAAGCTGGGCACGCGCTCGCAGGGCGTGCCGGCTCAGACTGGCGCCTTCATCGCGATGCGGAGGGTGGCCGCCGACAACCCTTTCCCCGTCATCTCGCTGATCCAGTCGGTGAAGATGTGGCAAAAGTTGTACTTCTACATGCGGAACATCGCTCCACGGGGCGACTACATCAATCTGCCGGCTTACGTAGCCGGCCCTCCTGCGGGCAGGCGGCCCCAGTGGTCATACCAAGCCGTGACGCTGATGCCGGCTGGAAACGCAGCCGTTGCCCGAGTGCGAGTGATGATCCAGTCGGAGGGCTTGACGGGGCCCGACCTGATGGCCGCCTTCGTCACGCGCCGGGTACTCCCGCTCCAGAGCCGCCCTCATCTGATCTGTCAGATGAGCGGCCAGCTCGATCCGAGCCGGATGTGTACCAAGGACATGCCGCATGACGAGGTGGCCTATATGGTGAACTACCTCGCGAATTGCAAACTCTCCGAAGAGTGGCAGTTCGGCAAGGAACCATATAGCCGAGCCAATCCGCCGCCCACGGTATGTTCTCTGTCGGGACCCCGATTCTAAGTCACACCGATCTAGCCTGTAACACCTCATATCACTTTGCGGCCTCACGCACGGTACTCCCACGGGTGTCGCCTTACCATGGCCCGGGACCGTTTGCGCCTTTTGGCTCACGTATATGACAACGTCGCTAGCATCCATATGACAGAGAACCCGGGCCGACATGGCTAGTCGTGAACCCAAAGCGGCACTAACGTATGGGGACAGACATACATGAATCAACATCGAACGTGTCGGTCAGCAGCGTGTGAATCCGGGCTGTAGCACTGGGCTAACAGGACTCCGGGAACCCGGGCTGTAGCAGGCTAGGCAGGACTGCGGATGTCACCGCGTGACATTTCCCCGAAGGGACAGACACAGGAACTATGTGAAACACATGCCGGCTAGTCAAGTGTCCAGAGCAGTAGTGCTGGGCTAGCAGGACTCCGGTGAACCGGGTTGTAGCGGACTACTATGGCTCAAGGAGGCACTAGACTACATTTCCCCATAAGAGAGGCTGCCAAGGATAAACAACTAGATTGTCGGATCCCACACATAGCAATACACGTTACACGTACGCATCACATGCAAGTATGTGCTGTACAACATGGCATCACAACATAACGCGAACTCATATAGATAAAAGGCCCAGAAGAGCCACATAGCATTAAGTACAAACAGGGGTCACATGACCCATCATTCAGAGCATACAAGCAACGGAAGCATTACATGTCTGAGTACAGACAACTATAAAAGAAAAAGGCTGAGAAGCCTGACTATCTACAAGACCCTCCCAAGGGTGCAAGATCGTAGCTGAGGTACAAGCTACTCGTCGAAGTCCAAGCGGAGCTACTAGTAAGACTGAAGTCTCCGCTGCAAAAACATAAGTAAAGCAACATGAGTACGAAGGTACTCAGCAAGACTTACATCAGATCCTATCTTACATGCATTTGTATCAAGAAGGTAGTGTGGGGTTTAGTTGCAGCAAGCCAGCTTTGACTCAGTGGCTATCCTGTTCTACGACTACGAGAAACTTCTTTGAGGTAAGAAGGCGCACACGAGTCCACTAGTCACCACCTCAATACACTACTATGGATTCATTCCCGTCTCACTACGAGAAGCCATCCATAGCACTCACACTTATCTTGAGCATTTTAGAGTATCCACTTCAAGTTGTCTATGTACCACGTAAGCATCCAAGAAGTCCATAACCGAGGACACGGCTATTCGAATAGATCATGATAACCCTGCAGGGGTGTACTACGTCACACACGCTCTCGCCACTTACCGCCATGTACACGTCATGTACCTCGGCAACCTTCAAGCGGAAGCCTGGCGAGGGTGTCGGCCACGACCTGACTAATCACACAAGACTCTAATCCAGGTTTATCGCCTATTCGGGTTCCATCCGCAAGGAGATCCGGCCGGGGTGTCGCTCACGGCCCCAAACGATGTGCGCAGGGTTCCCAAGCCCACCTCGCCGGATGGATCTACGCTTGGTACACCGTGCCACTTGTGCCTAGTCTGTCCCAAGCCCACCTGGCCGGGTGCCACTTGGTAGACTACTAACACTACCTACAAACACCAGAGACTAATTGCAACTCCTGGACAGAGATCAAGTTGGTTAATAAGTCGAGAGGGGTCGAGTTACCGGAACCCAATGTGTGGTAGTAGCTAGTCATTGGATAACATACACAGAACTCAGTGCTTAAGGACGGTTCCAGTGAGACAACCCACCATGTACTCCTACATGGCCTCTCACCGCTACCTTTACCAAATCGTGTTCACACGCTTAACTCTCAGCATCAGAACATACCGTAGCACTCCAATTCATTCCCAATGAATCAGACCTGACACAACTCTAAGCAATAGCAGGCAAGGCATGGTAGGAACACAACATGGCTCAAACGACTCCTACACATGCTAGTGGGTTTCAACTATTTACTGTGGCAATGACAGGTCATGCAGAGGAATGGGTTCAACTACCGCAGCATAAAGTAGCAGTCGAATCGTTGTTGTCCTAATGCAGTAAAAGAGAGCAGGAGCGAGAGAGTAGGATTGTATCGGAATGAACAAAGGGGGTTTGCTTGCCTGGTAGATCAACAGGGTGGCACTGCTCCTCAGACAGGTACTCTGGAACACTCTCCGGAGCAGGACCTATCGAGAAGGAACGGTGTCGACAGTCAAAACACAATCATATGCAACAATATGATGCATGAATATGGCATGAATATGTGATGTATTTTGAGCCAATGCATTTAGCATTCAACTTGGAAGAGATCCATTTGAACCAAAGGTTCAAATGCAACTCTAATTTAAGTCCTTATATATGCCATTTATATGTTTTCACTTATACAGTAGGTATAAGTTGGTTTGTCATGCATGAAACTAGTACAGATGGATAGATTGCATTTTTCTGATAATTTTTCATATATAAATTATTTAAATCTGAGCTACGGTTGAATTTCTATGAATTTTAGAAGTTTTACTAATTTTCTGGAATTTCCTGATTTAATTTAAATCCAGAAAAAGGATTTATTGCGTCAGCATGACGTCATCGCTGCGTCAGCAGGTCAACGGGCTGGCCAGGGTCAAATCAGACCGGCGGAGCCCACTGGTCAGTGAGACAGGGGTTAATCCCGGTCAAACCCATCATTGACTAGGGTTTGACCAGTGGTTGGGCCCACTGTCAGTGCCTATTAAGGGGTGCTTAGCTGGTAGTGGTTAGCACTGATGGCGTCCATGTCGGCACACCGGAGTTTGGCCGGCGGCGACCTCAAACCGCGGCGGAAGATGGCCGGAAACATGCTAGGGGCTGCGGTTTGTCGCTCGAGAGGCACCGGGCATGAGCTCTTGCTCTCGCGCATCTGATGGACCAGACGGGAGGTCACGGGGCGGCCGGAATCCCGCCGGCGATGAGGTTCAACGGCGACAGAGCCACGGCGTTGTGCGGGACGAGTCTATGGTGCACCATTTCCACCACTGGGCAGTGCTACGGACTCCTGCGAGCTCAACTAGCACGGCTGTAAGCTCAAAAGCGGGCGGAGGCGGCTGTGGCCACGACAATGACATGGCAGGGCGGCGGCGAGCCTCGGGCACGGTGGCGCTAGCGCTAGAGGACGTGCGGGGCGACGGGAATAGGGGCGAAACGAAGAGGGGCTCACCCCGCGTAGTTTGGAGACGTCAGCGAGCTCGGGGGAGGCCGGACGGCGAATAATCGACGTCGGCGATCCAGGGCGACGGAGGAGGAAGATGGTGATGTTGCCGGCGATGCAGGGCCTCCGGGCTTGCGTGGCTCGGTCGTGAAGATGAGGGGGACGATGGCGGAGCTTCTGGGCGTGGAGAGAGGTTGAGGAGGAGGTGGTGGCTACGGTGAACGGCGTCGGCGGCGACGAGCTTCGCTCGGGCGGCGCGGAACAGAGAGCAGAGGAGGGGAAAGGGGTCCAGGGAGAGTGAGAGGGGTCAGGGGTGTGCGTGGCATCGCGGGAGGCGTCCAGGGCGATGGGGGGAGAAACAGGAGGTGGCGCGCATGCGCGCGGGCGGCGAGCGCGTGCCCATCGTCCTCCTAGCGCCAGGAGGACGACGACTGGCACTGGCCAGTTGGCTGGGCCGGCCTGCTGGGCTGCTGGGCCAGGCCAGGCCTCGGGTGAGCACAGGTAAGGTCAGGTAAGGGTTTTCCCCTTTTTGTTTTCTTTTTCTATTTTTCTGACATTTGTTCTGATTTAGTAGAATACTAAATCATTTTATTTTCTTATGCCAATTTTTGCAGGGGCTAGTGGTATTATTCCAGAACTCCTCAACAAATGGCATAATTTTTGGACAATATTTTATATATATAACAATATATATCCAGAGCAAATAATTACTGCATTAATTCCAAATGCCCAAAATAAATATTTATGATCTCCTAAAAATATTGGTTTGAATTTTATCTCTGTCCAATATTTTCAGAGAGCAACATGAACATTTTCTTGGAACCTTTTGGAGCAATTTTTATCTGGGTCATTTCCAGAAATGATTCTGAGTGTTTCACAGATCCCCATTTCAAATTAAAATGAAATTTAAACATGATGCACACATGACTAGCTAGTCTAGGTCATACCAGAACTTGCTCTTCTGCTTCCTGGATCATGTCCGGTCCAAAGAATTGTCTTTCACCGGTTTCTGACCAGTTCAAGGGTGTTCGACATCTTCGTCCATACAGAATCTCGAAAGGAGCTTTCTTAAGACTGGATTGATAGCTATTGTTATAAGCAAACTCGACGAAAGGTAGGCATTTCTCCCAATCCATACCGAATGAGATAACGCAAGCTCTAAGCATGTCTTCGAGAATCTGGTTGACCCTTTCCACCTGACCACTTGATTGAGGGTGGAAAGCGGTACTGAAGGAAAGATGGGTGCCCATGGCAGTTTGGAAACTCTCCCAGAAATGAGAAGTGAAGAGACTACCACGGTCTGAATTGATCTCTAGTGGAACACCATGAAGTGACACTATTCGAGAAATATATAAGTCGGCGAGTTGACTAGCAGTGATACTCTCTCGAACAGGTAGGAAGTGAGCCACTTTGGAAAGACGATCAATGACTACAAAGATAGCGTTATTCCCTTTCTTGGTCCTAGGAAAGCCGGTGATGAAGTCCATACCAACTTTATCCCATTTCCACTCAGGAATGGCTAAAGGTTGAAGGGTGCCAGCAGGCCTTTGATGCTCTGCCTTAACGCGACGACAAACGTCACAGTTAGCTATGAACTCAGCAATTTCTCTCTTCATCCTAGTCCACCAGAACCTCTGGCGTAGGTCCTGATACATCTTAGTACTACCGGGATGAATCGTGAGAGGGGATTCATGCGCCTCCTTAAGGATCAATTTCCGAAGATGTTGCTTCTTGGGAACCACCAGACGGTTCTCGAAGAGAACAACACCTCGATCATCTATAGAGAAACTACCAGCAATACCCTTGGCAATGTTTCTCTTGATCCGGGTAATCCCCGTATCATGCTTCTGGGCTTCTATGATATGATCCACAAGAGTAGGCTTCACCACCAAGGTAGAAAGGAATCCATGAGGAGCAATGTGAAGATTAAGCTTACAGAATTCCTCATGGAGAAGTGGTTGGCCCTGCTACAACCTAAGATTGTTGCAATAGGACTTACGACTTAGCGCATTAGCCATGACATTGCCCTTGCCTGGGGTGTAGGTAATCCCTAAGTCGTAATCTGAGATCAACTCCAACCAACGTCTTTGCCTAAGGTTCAAATCTGGTTGGGTGAAAATATACTTGAGACTCTGGTGATCGGTGTAAATCTCGCAACGTTTACCGAGAAGGTAATGTCGCCATGTCTTAAGAGCATAGACTACGGCTGCAAGCTCTAGATCATGTGTAGGATAGTTCTCCTCATGTGGATGCAACTGTCGGGATGCATAGGCAATCACATGACGATCCTGCATAAGAATGCAGCCTAGTCCCTGTCGTGAGGCGTCGCAGTAGATAACAAAGTCTTTAGTGAAATCCGGTGGCACCAGTATGGGAGCAGAAGTCAGGCGTCTTTTCAGTTCCTGAAAACTGTATTCACACTGTGGGGACCACTCAAACTTTTTATCCTTCTTGAGAAGTTCCGTGAGGGGTTTGGCTACCTTGGAGAAGTTTTCAACAAAGCGGCGACAATAACTGGCTAGACCAAGGAAACTCCTAACTTGTTTAACTGTTTCAGGTGGAGTCCAATCAAGAACGGCCTGAACTCTCTCAGGATTGACAGCAATGCCCTTACCAGAGATCACGTGGCCTAGGTAGGTCACTTCAGGCAACCAAAATTCGCACTTGGAGAACTTGGCATAAAGGCGGTGCTCTCTGAGTTTTTCTAACACAAGTCTAAGATGTTCGGCATGCTCTTCCTCGTTCTTCGAGTAGATAAGGATATCATCGAGGTAAACCACGACGAACTTGTCTAAGTACTCCATGAAGATCGAGTTCATCAAGCGGGAGAAGGTAGCTAGAGCATTGGTTAGACCAAAGGACATGACGGTGTACTCGTACTGGCCATAACGAGTGACAAAAGCCGTCTTAGGAATGTCCCCGTTTCTAATCTTGATTTGATGGTAGCCTAACCTCAGATCCATCTTGGAAAAGACTGAGGATGCAGCGAGTTGATCATACAGGTCGTTGATCCTAGGGAGCGGATACTTGTTCTTTATCGTGACCAAATTAACGGGACGATAATCTACAACCATCCGGTCCGTACCATCCTTCTTCTTGACGAAGAGGACGGGGCAAGCCCAGGGAGAAGAACTAGGATGGATGAAACCCTTTTGCAAGGATTCATCGAGTTGTTTCTTAAGCTCGGCTAGCTCTAAGGGTGCCATCTTGTAAGGTCTCCTAGAGATTGGGGCGGTTCCTGGTATAAGATCTATGACAAACTCTACATCTCTGTCAGGTGGAATACCTGGCAGTTCCTCTGGAAAGACATCCGGAAAGTCACGGACTACCGGGATATCTTCAAGGTCTGGAAGAGGACTGGCGTTAAGAGAATAAAGCTGACGCTTTGCAATTCTGGTGGAGACAGTGACTATCTTGCCAGATGGGTGTGTGAGCTGAACAGACCGGGTGTAACAATCAATCTTGGCATAATGAGCTTTCATCCAGTCCATACCCAAGATGATGTTAATATCTGAAGACTTGAGGGCTATGAGTGATGCAAGGAATACAAGTCTGTCAACAAGGATTTCGTTACCATGGCTTACACTAGAAGTTTGCCATTTGGATCCAGGAGTTTGAATGAGTAGTGGGGAGGGCATATCACAAAATGATATGTCGTGCAAGCGGGCATAACTTTCGGAAATGAAGGAATGAGATGCCCCAGTATCAAATAGAACTGAAGCTGGATGACAGTTTACAAGGAGTGTACCAAGAACGACATCTGGATCATCCTGAGCGTCTTTAGCTGAGACGTGATGCACACGTCCACATTCAGTGGGAGCTAACTTGGTGCTAATCATCTTGCGTGATGGCTTACCACGGCCAACAGACTTCTCGGGCTGGGGTGGAACAACACGGGTCTGAGTGCAAATACGGGCGGTGTGTCCTGGCTCTCCGCACTTGTAACAAATCTTGGAGGTAGGACGTGGACCCGCGTTGGCAGGCGGTCCACCAATAGGCCTGGGTGGAGCAAACTGCTGGACTGGGTGAGGCACCACATAAGATGGCCTCGGTGCATATCCAGGTGGAAGAGCGGAGTTCGGAACCCAAATCCGGCGCTTATGAGAGCTAGAACCAGAGGAAGAAACCAAATCACGGGTGTGCTTACGAGACTCCTCGTATGTGAGCTGAGCTGTCTCCGCATTAATGGCCTTGTTCACAAGAGCCTGGAATGTAATGCAATGGTGCAGGTGGAGATCTCGACGCAACTTGGGGTTGAGACCCTTCCGGAACCTAGCCTGCTTCTTAGCGTCCGTGGACACTTCTTCTGTAGCATAGCGGGCGAGGTTCTCAAACTCTCTACTGTAAGCATCAACATCCATCTTACCCTGGGTGAAACTACAGAACTCTTCTCTCTTGCGGTCAATGAGAGCCTGAGGAATGTGATGCTCGCAAAATGCCTCAGTGAAATCTCTCCAGGTCGGTATCTGGCCAGCTGGAAGCATAGCCTCATAGTTCTGCCACCAAAGACTAGCAGGACCTTCCAGGTGATATGCGGCATAAGTGACCTTGTCACCTTCAGCTACGTTCGCAGAACGCAGCTTGTGTGTGATACTACGGAGCCAGTCATCTGCATCGAGTGGCTCAATGGAATGATGGAAGGTAGGTGGTTTCAGACCAATGAAATCATAGATGGTCGCCGACTCTTTGCACTGGGGTGCGGTGTTCAAGCGGGTAGACTCATGCTTGTTCCTCTCCATCTCTAACATCAACTCCGCCAACGAAGGCTGGTCGGGAGGATCCTCCTCAACCCTACCACCTCCGTGGTTCAGGCAACGAGCAACAGAACTTCGGTTAACTGATGACATCCTGAGAAGCGGAACCAAGGACGAGGTCAACAACAACTATAGGATGCAACATGTAGCATAAGAAAATTTAGTATCTCTCAAACTCCTAGGACAAATCCGGCAGCATAACGGCGGTAAAATGCTCAAAATGAGACATTCTGCAAAGGACGGGGTAGCACCATACTCAACATCGTCACTCAAGGTTCTGAGATATTACTAAACAGGCTACACTGGAGGTACTCGAACTGGGATATGACCCTGATCAACCAATCCTAAGAGACTACGGAGAAGTAACACGTGATCCTGATAGACAGAAGAGGAAGCCTAGTTCCTTAACCCCGTAGGAAAGATAGGATGACTCAGATCAGAAGGGCATGAGGTAAAATAAGTAAAAAGAGCCTTACGTCCCCTTCCACAATCAATTCCCTTACATAACTAAAGAATTTCTAGACTCAACTTCGACCAGGTTGGCTTGGAAATCCTACAGGCAGTCAGGCTCTGATACCAAAGCTGTCGGGACCCCGATTCTAAGTCACACCGATCTAACCTGTAACACCTCATATCACTTTGCGGCCTCACGCACGGTACTCCCACGGGTGTCGCCTTACCATGGCCCGGGACCGTTTGCGCCTTTTGGCTCACGTATATGACAACGTCGCTAGCATCCATATGACAGAGAACCCGGGCCGACATGGCTAGTCGTGAACCCAAAGCGGCACTAACGTATGGGGACAGACATACATGAATCAACATCGAACGTGTCGGTCAGCAGCGTGTGAATCCGGGCTGTAGCACTGGGCTAACAGGACTCCGGGAACCCGGGCTGTAGCAGGCTAGGCAGGACTGCGGATGTCACCGCGTGACATTTCCCCGAAGGGACAGACACAGGAACTATGTGAAACACATGCCGGCCAGTCAAGTGTCCAGAGCAGTAGTGCTGGGCTAGCAGGACTCCGGTGAACCGGATTGTAGCGGACTACTATGGCTCAAGGAGGCACTAGACTACATTTCCCCATAAGAGAGGCTGCCAAGGATAAACAACTAGATTGTCGGATCCCACACATAGCAATACACGTTACACGTACGCATCACATGCAAGTATGTGCTGTACAACATGGCATCACAACATAACGCGAACTCATATAGATAAAAGGCCCAGAAGAGCCACATAGCATTAAGTACAAACAGGGGTCACATGACCCATCATTCAGAGCATACAAGCAACGGAAGCATTACATGTCTGAGTACAGACAACTATAAAAGAAAAAGGCTGAGAAGCCTGACTATCTACAAGACCCTCCCAAGGGTGCAAGATCGTAGCTGAGGTACAAGCTACTCGTCGAAGTCCAAGCGGAGCTACTAGTAAGACTGAAGTCTCCGCTGCAAAAACATAAGTAAAGCAACATGAGTACGAAGGTACTCAGCAAGACTTACATCAGATCCTATCTTACATGCATTTGTATCAAGAAGGTAGTGTGGGGTTTAGTTGCAGCAAGCCAGCTTTGACTCAGTGGCTATCCTGTTCTACGACTACGAGAAACTTCTTTGAGGTAAGAAGGCGCACACGAGTCCACTAGTCACCACCTCAATACACTACTATGGATTCATTCCCGTCTCACTACGAGAAGCCATCCATAGCACTCACACTTATCTTGAGCATTTTAGAGTATCCACTTCAAGTTGTCTATGTACCACGTAAGCATCCAAGAAGTCCATAACCGAGGACACGGCTATTCGAATAGATCATGATAACCCTGCAGGGGTGTACTGCGTCACACACGCTCTCGCCACTTACCGCCATGTACACGTCATGTACCTCGGCAACCTTCAAGCGGAAGCCTGGCGAGGGTGTCGGCCACGACCTGACTAATCACACAAGACTCTAATCCAGGTTTATCGCCTATTCGGGTTCCATCCGCAAGGAGATCCGGCCGGGGTGTCGCTCACGGCCCCAAACGATGTGCGCAGGGTTCCCAAGCCCACCTCGCCGGATGGATCTACGCTTGGTACACCGTGCCACTTGTGCCTAGTCTGTCCCAAGCCCACCTGGCCGGGTGCCACTTGGTAGACTACTAACACTACCTACAAACACCAGAGACTAATTGCAACTCCTGGACAGAGATCAAGTTGGTTAATAAGTCGAGAGGGGTCGAGTTACCGGAACCCAATGTGTGGTAGTAGCTAGTCATTGGATAACATACACAGAACTCAGTGCTTAAGGACGGTTCCAGTGAGACAACCCACCATGTACTCCTACATGGCCTCTCACCGCTACCTTTACCAAATCGTGTTCACACGCTTAACTCTCAGCATCAGAACATACCGTAACACTCCAATTCATTCCCAATGAATCAGACCTGACACAACTCTAAGCAATAGCAGACAAGGCATGGTAGGAACACAACATGGCTCAAACGACTCCTACACATGCTAGTGGGTTTCAACTATTTACTGTGGCAATGACAGGTCATGCAGAGGAATGGGTTCAACTACCGCAGCATAAAGTAGCAGTCGAATCATTGTTGTCCTAATGCAGTAAAAGAGAGCAGGAGCGAGAGAGTAGGATTGTATCGGAATGAACAAAGGGGGTTTGCTTGCCTGGTAGATCAACAGGGTGGCACTGCTCCTCA
Source organism: Aegilops tauschii subsp. strangulata (assembly GCF_002575655.3). Taxonomy (NCBI): domain Eukaryota; kingdom Viridiplantae; phylum Streptophyta; class Magnoliopsida; order Poales; family Poaceae; genus Aegilops; species Aegilops tauschii. Next base: position 390,123,938 of record NC_053037.3, read on the forward strand.
GACAGGTACTCTGGAACACTCTCCGGAGCAGGACCTATCGAGAAGGAACGGTGTCGACAGTCAAAACACAATCATATGCAACAATATGATGCATGAATATGGCATGAATATGTGATGTATTTTGAGCCAATGCATTTAGCATTCAACTTGGAAGAGATCCATTTGAACCAAAGGTTCAAATGCAACTCTAATTTAAGTCCTTATATATGCCATTTATATGTTTTCACTTATACAGTAGGTATAAGTTGGTTTGTCATGCATGAAACTAGTACAGATGGATAGATTGCATTTTTCTGATAATTTTTCATATATAAATTATTTAAATCTGAGCTACGGTTGAATTTCTATGAATTTTAGAAGTTTTACTAATTTTCTGGAATTTCCTGATTTAATTTAAATCCAGAAAAAGGGTTTATTGCGTCAGCATGACGTCATCGCTGCGTCAGCAGGTCAACGGGCTGGCCAGGGTCAAATCAGACCGGCGGAGCCCACTGGTCAGTGAGACAGGGGTTAATCCCGGTCAAACCCATCATTGACTAGGGTTTGACCAGTGGTTGGGCCCACTGTCAGTGCCTATTAAGGGGTGCTTAGCTGGTAGTGGTTAGCACTGATGGCGTCCACGTCGGCACGCCGGAGTTTGGCCGGCGGCGACCTCAAACCGCGGCGGAAGATGGCCGGAAACATGCTAGGGGCTGCGGTTTGTCGCTCGAGAGGCACCGGGCATGAGCTCTTGCTCTCGCGCATCTGATGGACCAGACGGGAGGTCACGGGGCGGCCGGAATCCCGCCGGCGACGAGGTTCAACGGCGACAGAGCCACGGCGTTGTGCGGGACGAGTCTACGGTGCACCATTTCCACCACTGGGCAGTGCTACGGACTCCTGCGAGCTCAACTAGCACGGCTGTAAGCTCAAAAGCGGGCGGAGGCGGCTGTGGCCACGACAATGACATGGCAGGGCGGCGGCGAGACTCGGGCACGGCGGCGCTAGCGCTAGAGGACGTGCGGGGCGACGGGGATAGGGGCGAAACGAAGAGGGGCTCACCCCGCGTAGTTTGGAGACGTCAGCTAGCTCGGGGGAGGCCGGACGGCGAATAATCGACGTCGGCAATCCAGGGCGACGGAGGAGGAAGATGGTGATGTTGCCGGCGATGCAGGGCCTCTGGGCTTGCGTGGCTCGGTCGTGAAGATGAGGGGGACGATGGCGGAGCTTCTGGGCGTGGAGAGAGGTTGAGGAGGTGGTGGCTACGGTGAACGGCGTCGGCGGCGACGAGCTTCGCTCGGGCGGCGCGGAACAGAGAGCAGAGGAGGGGAAAGGGGTCCAGGGAGAGTGAGAGGGGTCAGGGGTGTGCGTGGCATCGCGGGAGGCGTCCAGGGCGATGGGGGGAGAAACAGGAGGTGGCGCGCATGCGCGCGGGCGGCGAGCGCGTGCCCATCGTCCTCCTGGCGCCAGGAGGACGACGACTGGCACTGGCCAGTTGGCTGGGCCGGACTGCTGGGCTGCTGGGCCAGGCCAGGCCTCGGGTGAGCACAGGTAAGGTCAGGTAAGGGTTTTCCCCTTTTTGTTTTCTTTTTCTATTTTTCTGACATTTGTTCTGATTTAGTAGAATACTAAATCATTTTATTTTCTTATGCCAATTTTTGCAGGGGCTAGTGGTATTATTCCAGAACTCCTCAACAAATGGCATAATTTTTGGACAATATTATATATATAACAATATATATCCAGAGCAAATAATTACTGCATTAATTCCAAATGCCCAAAATAAATATTTATGATCTCCTAAAAATATTGGTTTGAATTTTATCTCTGTCCAATATTTTCAGAGAGCAACATGAACATTTTCTTGGAACCTTTTGGAGCAATTTTTATCTGGGTCATTTCCAGAAATGATTCTGAGGGTTTCATAGATCCCCATTTCAAATTAAAATGAAATTTAAACATGATGCACACATGACTAGCTAGTCTAGGTCATACCAGAACTAGGGATGTGACATTCTCCTTGTCCTTTTCTCTTTTCTCAGTTTTGTCGCCGAGTTCCTTTTTGGCCGACTCTAACTTAGTCGGCTTGTTTTCGACAGAGCCCTCTTCTTCGGCCCGCCGGCGGGTCGGACGCGGAGCGCCAATTCATCCCCGTCTGGACGGAGCACGATCCGGAGGACCCTGACTTGGGGGCGGCTGCTATGGACGACAACACCGAGCCGGGTGGTGGCCAAGCCGGCGGCGAAGCAGGCGGTTCCGGGCAAGGAGTCACCTTCGACGACTGGCCGGACGACGACGAGGCCGAAGTCGTCCCGCGCCGTCAGCCGGCATCTGGCCGCGGCGCGGGTTCCTCCGCCGGACCGCCTGCTCGGGGCGGCGGGCAAAAGCGTCGCGCCGCCCAGGGTTTGTTCGGCAGCCGGACGAAGAAACCCAGGGGCGGGGCGGCGGCGACCAGGCGGGAGGAGGCAGCCGTGAAGGCGGCTCGCTTCCGCAAGACGGTGAAGCAACCGTAGACGGTGTCGGCGTAATTCGAATTCTTTTGTATACTCCTTTTCTCTTTCTTTTCTCTGGTGGTTCCTGAACCCTTGTCTTTTTCTTCCAACAACCAGAGCTCCATTGTCGCTTGAGCGGGCGGCTGCCGCCTCCGTCGTCGAGTCGCCAAGGGGGTCTGGGAGCACCACTCGCCGCGTGGATCCCCGTGCCGACCTTCAGGAGGCGACAGAACGGAACGCGCGGGAAGCACGGGAGGAGCGGGAGGCGCGGGAGGCGGAGGCACGGAAGGCGGCCGCCGCCCAGGCGGCGCAGGAGGAGGAGGAGGCGAAGGCCCAGGCGGAGGCCGCAGCTGCCTCGGGCTATGGCCATGCCTGCCTCGGGCTTCGGGGGTAGTGGGCCGCACTTTTGCCACGCCCCGTCTTGTCACCGTTATGTGGGTGTGGTTTTGGTGGTTGCAGTCTTGGTCGGCTTCCTGGGGTCGGCGCTCTTCGTGCCCGGCTCTGGGAAGTCGGCGTTCTTCATGGCCGGCTCTGGGGAGGCGGCATCCGTTATGGTCGGCTCCCTGGAGTCGGCCATCCCGTGGTTATCTTGGAGGGGAGGTTGCTGATGCTGGGTCGTCTTCCGAGAGCCGGCTTCAGAGGTAGCCGGCCAGGGAAGGCGGCCCAGTGCTTGAAATGCTTGAAGGCCCAAAGGCCTGATAATTTGCTGAAGAGCCAGGGGCAGCCGGTTAAGCTACCCGTGGCTATTTGCTCTGACAGTAGTTGGTCAAGATATGGGTCAACAGTAATAATAATGATGTGCTTATTAACAACCCCGGTTCGATGATGATATAAGTTGGATATGTGATCCGTGACTCATCACCGTTTAGTTACGAGGTAACCCGTTGAACCAAGTGTGGTTCCGTTTGCGATCCGTGAATGATCACCGTGGTATCGAGGATACCGAATTTTTGGATATTCGTGATGTTGTGCGAGAATCATGGGTAAAGATCAAGCTCCTTGTGGTCAGGTAATGATTACTACGGTATTGTTTATACCAAGCTTGATTCGATCCTGAGATGATCGTGTGATGTCCGAGGTTGGTAAGTGATGCATGTGATGGTTACGAGGTAACCCGAGCAGAATAAGTGGTGCATGATAGTGTCATCATGTTGCATACTAGTATCGTCAGATTCATATGTTCATGACATGCTCATATTGTGCTAGTTGTATTATGTTCATGTTGTTCATGCCATGTTATCCTGATGATCTCATGATAATACCTGCTTAACCTGTAATTGCCATGATGTTGTTTGCCTTGAATGCTTCTAGTTATTGTGATCTTGCAAGTACATTCAATGTACTAACCTGGCGTGTTATGCCAGTTTGCAGGTCATGCCGGATTTCATTGCTTGTTAGCCGTGGATTCCTTGTTTGCGAGCTAGAGTCCCTGAAAAGTGGAGTTCACCACGGTCGTCGTTGTTCCGCTGCTAGAAGTTGTTCCGCTGCTTCGAGTTGTTCTGCTGCTTGCATGGAGCGACCATGGTCGGTGTAGTGTGGCCCTGCTGATGTAATTTCCTGTTATATCGGAATCCATTGTACCCAAATAGATTGTAATAAATAGCTGGTTTGTTCTATGCTAAGCAGTGCCGTATTCCAGAAGACTTCTCCTCGATCTCTGGGCTAGAATACAGGACGTTCCGGTTTCTCTGTGCAGGGTGCCACACTTTATTAATACATAATTGTGCTACCACTCAAATCAATATCTCTCATAATTGATAGTGAGTGATTCAAGATCTAAGCCTAGTTCTCAGCCACTGATGTGGACATCACTGATGACGAGAATTTTGACCGGTGGGCAAAATTTTGCCGATCATATCTCCATATGACTCTTGTTCAGCTTTCGCTGCTTTGTGCTCCGAGCTCAGAACGATTCTGCTAGAACTTCAAGAAAACCGAGTGCTATCTACAAGCATGGTCTGACCATCCCGGTCTTACACCTCGCGTCCCGTTTGTGCTCATGTGAACATGACCCACTCCGGAACGCTACATGTTATAGACGGTTGCAACACTGGGAAGAGCACCTTTTAATTTGATCTGTGAGAGATCACCCTTATAATTGACTACTGGGCAATCAAAGGGTGCAAACAACAAAGGGATAAACATCTCAGGCAATTCATAATAGCATGATATGGTATAGCCCTGGGCGCCGAGAGTTCTTCGTGATCATCTTCAATCTCCAGCTGAAGCGACATGGCGGCCAATATTTCGTTGCCGTGGCAACCATTTCAAAAACGTTGCCATGGCGGCAATCTTAGAAAACGTTGCCATGGCACCAAAATCTGAAATTCCACCGTGGCATGAAATTATAGCTCCTGGTCCCATGCCTTGGTACACATTCTCCTCGTCGGGGTCCTCCGTATACATCTTACCACCATTACCTGTAACCTATCTCTATGATATTTACATTAAGGTGGCAATCATGTGGCTCCAGCCATCATGCCGTGACGCGCAGGCCACTTAACATTACAACATATAACCATCTCATACATAAACTCATTATCATGACGAAGGCTATACCACACCATATGCCAACCCTGCAAAACCAAGTTAGATGTCCTCTAGTCAGTTTTAGCAAAATTTTATTTACGTGGTTAACCAGTTTTATCAATTAAGACTAGCTACCTACGCAAGCACAACAAATCGATGTTCTTGATGTTAGGTTAAGTTTCAGGGTGTGTGAAAGAGAGACTTAATTAAAAGTCTCATCTCCAACACTAAATTTCCTCAATATGCGTGACCCCCTAGAAGATCATCCATCTTTGGCACCCTCTTGTGTACTCGATGGTTCACTATTCCCGACTATGATCTAGCCCAAGGAACTGTTAGCATGTCATCGACAGCCAGAGCCGATTGATTGTCAGAACCTTGTAGCAAAACTACATCATTCTGCCGATGAACTGAACCGAAGCAACACTCATGGGAAGCATAACAAGAACATCAGCCCTCACATATCATATGTGATCTAGATCTCAACCTGCATCTACTCATAAACCTGCTCTGATGCCACTTTTGGGAAATGTAGTAGGAAACAAAAAGATCCGCCCTACAAGCACCCATGAACAATATGAATATGCATAACGGGTTGTGATCAACGATCGTTACTGACTCTGGGAGTGCAACAAAAGTAGACGAGTCAGTGTAGATCTTACTTGAAGTCCCTCGAACGTTGGTGACGATCACGTGAACCTCCTACGAACGATCCCTCGAATGGAAGACCGAAAGCACGACCTCTTTACTTGGTTGCAACCGTACGGTCTTCACGATCCAGCAGCGCTTCGCCGTCCAGAGCTAATCGTCGCCGAAGAATTAGAGGGAGGAGATTAGAACCACACAGGGCTTCTAATTATGAGGATTAGAGGTGGCTAGGGCTAGCTCTAATTAGTCAACTAGGACCAACAAGAACTAGAACTAGATCAACTAGAGGAGGCTCCAAAACTTGTGTTACAAAAAGGTGGAAATCCTCTAATATGTATAGGTTGGGAGGGGAAGGAGGGGGCACCCACAAGGGGGGAAAGTATCCCCCTTATGGACGGCCAAGGGGAGGGGAACTCCCCTTCCAATTCGGCCTCCCTCTCCCCTTTCCATGGGGAGAAGCGGGCGCCACCCCTATTGGGCCTTTTATGGCGCAAGTGGTCTTCCACCACTTGGCCTTATTAGGCCCGTTGATATTAAATTAAATATATATTTGTTCTAAACATTTTTAGAGCATTTTATATATAATTTATCATCCCAGAAACATTTTCCACCTATATATATTAATTGGTAATACCCGGCATTACCCGATATTCACCGAAACCCTTCCGGTGACCCCGAAACGCTTCCGCAACCTCTCGGAACTATTTCGAATATTAATGAAACAATTCCATAAATATATTCTCATTACTCCCATCCTACTAATACTCAGCATATCGTGATTACCTTAAGCTTGTGACCCCGTAGGTTTGATGTCTACTACGCAACTTTATTCTTGTAGACACGTGTTGGGCCTCCAAGCGCAGAGTTTTGTAGGACAGTAGCAATTTTCCCTCAAGTGGATAACCTAAGGTTTATCAATCCGTGGGAGGCGTAGGGTGAAGATAGTCTCTCTCAAGCAACCCTGCACTCAAATACAAGAAATCTCTTGTGTCCCCAAGGCACCCAATATAATAGCAAATTGTATAGGTGCACTAGTTCGGCGAAGAGATGGTGATAAAAGTGTAGTATGGATAGTAGATATGAGTTTTTGTAGTGCGAACAATAAAAAACAGCAAGGTAGTAAATGATAAAATGGAGCACAAACGGTATTGCAATAATGGAAAATGAGGCCTAGGGTGCGTACTTTCGCTAGTGCAATCTCTCAACAGTGCTAATATAATTGGATCATATGACCATCCCTCAAAGTGCGATGAAGAATCATTCCAAAGTTCCTATCTAGCGTAGAACATAAGACGGAATTGTTTGTAGGGTACGAAACCACCTCAAAGCTATTCTTTCCGTTCGATCTATTCAAGAGTTCGTACTAAAATAACACAAAGCTATTCTTTCCGTTTGATCTATCCTAGAGTTCGTACTAAAATAACACCAAAGCAAATTCAGATTTATTCAATCCAACACAAAGAACTTCAAAGAGAGCCCCAAGATTTCTAACGGAGAAACAAAGACAAGAACGTGCATCAACCCGTATGCATAGATTACCCCAATGTCACCTCGGGAATTCGCGAGTAGAGTGCCAAAACATATATCAAGTGAATCAATATGATACCCCATTGTCACCACGAGCATTCAATTGCAAGACATATATCAAGTTTTCTCAAATCCGTAAAAGTATTCAATCCGATAACAACGAAATCTCAAAGGGAAAAACTCTATTCATCACAACAAGATAGAGAGGGGAAATCACCATATGACCCGACTATATTAACAAAGCTCGCGATACATCAAGATCGTGACATCTCAAGAACGCGCGAGAGAGAGAAAGAGAGATTAAACACATAGCTACTGGTACAAACCCTCAGCCCCGAGGGTGGACTACTCCCTCCTCATCGTGGTGGCCGCCGGGATGATGAAGATGGCCACCGGCGATGATTTCCCCCTCCGGCGGGGTGCCGAAAAGGGTCTAGATTGGTTTTCGGTGGGTACAGAGCCATGCGGCGGCGGAACTTCTGATCTAGGGCTACGAAGGGTTTTGGAATATTTCGGAATTTAAGGGCAAAGAGGGGGTGCGGGAGGCCACGAGGTGGGCACAACCCACCTGGGCGCGCCTGGGCCCCCAGGCGCGCCCTGGTGGGTTGTGCCCCCTTGGGGCACCCCTATGTGCTGCTCTGGCCCAACGGATGTCTTCTGGTCCATAAAAAATCCACAAAAAGTTTCGCGGTGTTTGGACTCCGTTTGATATTGATTTCCTGCGATGTAAAAAACAAGGAAAAAACAACAACTGGCACTGGGTCAATAGGTTAGTCCCAAAAAATGATATAAAGTTGCTATAAAATGATTGTAAAACATCCAAGAATGACAATATATTAGCATGAATACTTCATAAATTATAGATAGATACGTTGGATACGTATCAAGGTTCGGTAACCATCGACATGAATGAAACCCATTCGTTCAATGACCGATAGCGGAACCATGGACATCCATATCGGTCCATATGAATACACAAATGATATTCGAGTGAACCTTTGGTTATCATGTGATGTTCCCTTTGCTTCACGATACTTTACAAAACCTATTGTGCATCAGTATCCTCTAGAGTCATCACCATGCTCACTATACTGTTGCTCCCGTTACCGGTTTTGTTCTTCTTTCTTGCTGACGTGTTCCGGCATCCCCGTGACGTAGTCACCTGTGTCTGGCTAGACGGTGATGGATGCCGTCACACCGAGAGGGCCCTAATAATATATCTCCATCGCCGGAGGAGCAAATCCCGCTCTCGAGCTGTTTGGTCACTTGTCAAAATTTCTGGTGTGCCTGAAAGTTGCCGTTATGTTCACCTTGTTACAGATGACATTTGAGAAACCCCAAACCCCATCGTACGGTAGGAAGTGAACGAGACACTCTCATGGTTTGAGGAACTAAAACACATGCTAACACTCTGTGTTATAACAGATGATTTCAGACGATATGATCACATAGTATAACAAACAAGTATTGTGTCGATTCAATATGATCGTTCTTCTAACGTCATACCCTCAATGTTGTTTTAAGACTATCATTACACTTAATAGTATCCTAAGATCTGGAAAACATGATCACCAACAACACTTGAGCCGGTCTTAGAGGCGAGACAAGGAACCTATTGTATACCGTTTATCATTCCACACGTGCATATGAGTTTTCCACTGAATCACATATTCCAGGATCATACACTGGTACAACGAGGTGTTATACAAACAATTTTTAACCCCTTTCCACGACGGCGTTTCGAACCGTCTCCAAGTGAGTGACTACGATAGGAGGGGGGTCCTTCCCACATGACCCAGAAACCGTCGGGGATAGGGAGCCTTGATGCATACAGTTGTCCCTACTAAACTCTTTCCGATATCTCGAATGTCCAAAACGCTCCATCCTTGCAACTCGTTTGTGCTCGGATTTCCATCGCAGTCGGTATTCTGTGGTGCTATGTTTATGATGCGTGACCCATCACAAACGGTTCACGATTATAGTAGCAGACAATCACACACATTTACTTTTCCTCGACTGTATGCGATTCGATGTAAGAGTGCACAAAGATGTTGCTATAAAACTGTATGCGAAGCTTGAATACATCCCATATGATTCATCCCTCGTACCCGCATAGGATGATCGACCTATCGCACGCGTTCTTCTATGACCAAACATTTGCGATGCGCACAACATCACAAACAGTCCATAATTGCGAAGCATGTGTGCTAAGGTGACTACCGCAAACATTTAATAAGAAAGAACTCTGTGCGATGTTGTTGTTAATCACACACGTTTTTTCTTTGCTGATCGTGTGTGCAGTAGAGATTGGTCGCACACATAGTGGATCCTAGAAATGTGTCTGATCTCCACGTCTACCGCAGACGTTTCACTTTCGCAAACCGTGTGCAGTGTAATCCCTAATTAATCCCTAATTTAAGTATCACATGTTTTCAATTTGAAAGTAGGCAATCACTTATTTCATATCCAACCATGTTTATTACAAATATAGATTCAACCACGAATGCATAATTCGATGCACAGGTACATATACTGAAGAACTACAGAAGCACCAAGTAAAGAATGATGAACCACAGTTGTACTAAAGACTATAAAGAGAGATTCGAAAGACATTCTGGTTGCTGGAGAAGGTGAAGCAGAATGCTCATATTGTGCCCTCCTCCATGCGTAATACGCGCACGACTCTAGGCCAACCCATTGTGATGGCTGCCCTTCCATCCTTCACTGTCTTCATTAGGACTTCTCGATGCTCATTGTAGTCTGGATGACATACTTTAACCTTCATTGCGTGTCCACCAATTATGTACTTTGCGAGGTAATCTTGAGTGAACTGCTTCGAGAACCACTGCAAACAAAAAAGATTCAGCCATTGTTGTCTAACAACTCATTATGGGCAGTAAAAAGAGAAGGTTGCAAAGTTTGTAGTTACCATCCTACAGCTCACTATTGTGTTGGATAGAGCATAAACAAATAATTTGCTTGCCACCATTCTATCTTTTTGCTAATAATCCTTATCAGTCTCCTCACTTGATGCTTGTTCACAAATATCTCATTGCCCCATACGCAAAAAGAGTCGATGTGTGGATCCTTGCCAAGGGCATATGTACCTAGAAGAAAGAAGTCAATATTAGAAGGTAACAAGTGTCCAGGCCTGGATCTATATGCACTACATTATGGAACGACGGGGGGAGTACAAGCCGAGGGATTAATTTAACCTCGGCGGAAAATGGTGGCCACTCCCGTTTGTTGTCATGCATAAGTAGTGGAAAGGCATGATAAGTACAACGGCCTTAACATCAAACAAATATAGCAAAGGTAAACAACATCATCTCCAAATGATAGCTTGAATGTGTTGGTTTTAGCATGCTTTTCAAGCAGATATAAAATGGAAGGCAATGTTACCGACAACAGGCTTAATAGCCATCAAATATTGCAATTTAAACTGGTATTGTTGAAAATGAATAGAATGTAGGTAATGCTTAAATATCACACTGGATAAATGTGTAAAGTTGAAATAAAGGGCATGTGCACCATGCATAACTGGAACCAAATATAACCATCCAACTGGTATTGATGCAGTCGAGTGGCACAGTTCCAACTTGCACATAATGGACATCACATTGTGAATGATTGAAATAAACAAGGCATAAATGATCAGTACAACAACCAAATATAGCCATTGAAAACTGGACAGAGTCTCACTGCAACCAACCTAACAAGCAAATACGGATTAACAGGGCATATGCTTGAAAACTAGACAAATGCTCACTGCAACCAACCTAACAACCAAATAGAGATAAACAAGGCATCTACTTGAAAACTAGACAAATGCTCACTACAACCAACCTAACAACGAAATACAGATAAACAAGGCATCTGCTTGATAACTGGACAAATGCTCACTGCAACCAACCTAAGAACCAAATACATATAAACAAGGCATCTGCTTGATAACTGAAAAAATGCTCACTGCAACCAACCTAACACCCAAATACAGATAAACAAGGCATCTACTCACTATAAACAACCAAATATAGCCATTCATGAAAGTGAAGTGGACAATTCATACTTAAACATCACATAGCCCTATTGAACAATACATTTTTGCATAACTGAAATAATTAAACATGGCACAATTAAAACACCGCATGGCAAATGCTACAACAACATAGGGTACGGGTTGGCAAGCTAGAAAAGGTAAGATTTGCTGATAGGATGTTGCCTCACATGTCATGGACGGGATCCTTCCAGTTGGAAGAGCACAGACCCATGGTGCGCTCTCTAATGTCATAGATGGGCTGTTTCACCTTGGAAGAACCTTTGTGGGTGCCCTCGTCATGGTCGTTGTCGATGAGATTTGACTTGGCAATTGAGGATCCCAAGCTGCCGCCGTAGAACGTGTCCTTCAGAAATGACAAAATGGGCTCGATGGCGTACAAGGATTGCAAATCCTTGAACGCGTGGCGGAGGAGATCAGCGGCAGGGCCGTCGAAGAGATCGACGATGGTTGAACCAGAGGGGTTGGGGATGGACCACTTAACCCATGACATGGCCCGTGTGAAGCCTTCGCTGTCGACAAGCTTGATGTCGTAGCCAGCTTTCACGAGATACAGTAATACGCTAGCCCAATGACATGAAGCCTTCGACATGCCAACGTGGTCAACATCTTTGTCGGCTTCCGTGATGATGTGTTGCTCCGGGATCGACAGGTTGGGGCAAACGACGACCACCTCACCAATGTCTGCCGGAGAGGCCATGATAAACCTATTCTTGGCCAAACACTCGTCGGGCTCCCCGGGATACGTGGTCGAGCTTAGCCTGCGACATTCTGGAGTAGGGGATGTGGATCTAGCGAGGAGGGACACACCACAGGCCTCATCTAAAAACTCAGGGGAGTGGGGCGATGGTATGGGAATCACTGGGTAACCTGAACTTTATTATCTAAGCTAGGTGGAACGGGTAGACCGGCAGGGGTTGGCGGCACCGGCGCCGGCGGCGAGCTAGGGTTCGAGGGGGGAGGGGGCGGGGTGGGGGGACTGTGGAGGCAGGGTGGTGTTTGGGGATATGCCACGGCTGCTAAATTTTTTAGTAATGGTGGGTGGAGATGGTGGTTGACGAGGGAGGGCGATGGTTCAAATACCTCGGCTACTGCAATTTTACAATAAGGTTGGTGCTGGAGGAGTGCGGCGACAGTTGAAGTACGGCGGCTACTAAAATTTGGGTAAAGGAATTGATGCGGGGTGGGAGTACCCAAGATCGCGCACGGTCCAATAAGATTATGCGTTTATGACAATAAGGAAAAGTTGCTGAACCACCGATTTTTGCAACGCTCAAGGCGGGTAGTTTGTTTTTAGATTTCTATATAGTTGGTCTATCGTACACAGTTTGTCCTAATTTTCAGACGCAGACGTGGAATTCAATCTAAATAAACTACCTGCCTTTAGCTTGCGGAGGTGGTGATTTTACAGCGCACTTGCATCGCACACGGTTACGCCAGTACCTCCACCTTTGCTTGCACTTGCGCATTTGTGGTGATTTTACAGCGCACTTGCATCGAACACAGTTGAGCCAGTACCTCCACCTTTTTCCGCGCTTGCACAGTCGTGGTGATTCGCAGCGCACTTGCATCGCACACGATTAAGACATTATAGCTGTGTCCGTTGAGCATCGTCAGAATCTGTGCAGCAAAAAAACGTTAGAGAGGGTCAGAAGACAGCCACACCAGCATGTGGCCCAAATATATATGAGTGAAAAGGGTGTTCTGTGATGTTCAAAATTCCAATGCACAACTTTGACCGCGCGGGCCCACGGTTGGGTGCGTCGTTGAAGATCGATGAGAGGGGCCAGAAGTCAAGAACCACCTAGAAGTGGCCAAATATATGTAGGAATATAGGGTGTGATGTTTAAAACATTAAATACACAATGCACAACTTTGGTGGCACCTGCCTCGCGAACCCGAAAACACCCTTGGATATAACTATAATGACATAATGTTGTATCTAGCTAGGGTGCTTGACCCACCTCTCCCACTCCTGTCAGCGGGGCGGATGCACGTAATGATACTTTGGTCATACATGCATGTCGCCATGACCTACCATAAGACGGACCAGTGAATCTATCGTTTGGTCAAACGACAACTGTTGTTGTCGATAAACCGCTTGGGCCAATAGATTGAACCATCATAAAAAATCGCAAGAGAGGGACCACAAAACCAACACCTCTTGCATGCGGCCCAAAATGATGTACGTTGGAAGGGGTGATCTATGTTTTCAATATAGAACTAGCAATGTGCCCATGCGTTGCAACGGATCCAAAGTACAATAGTACTTGTTCACAAACTTTAAAGTAAACACTCTTGTTTTGATATACATATACCACTAAAAATATATTACGTTTCACTCAAAATATATTTCTCAGGCTATTTTGATGAGGTGAGGGAGGGACGTGGTTGCTTTCAAGATAATAAGGGGCTTTCTGCAAATTGGAGCAGAGAAGTGGACTATTGTTGCAAAAATGCCACAACTTACCTCACAGCCGTTAGATGCAGATCTAATTGTCAGAAATGACGGATAGCAGACACACCATCATCACCAATTGAGTATTTTATAGGAGTAGATAATGTACAATTTAGATGTGGTGCCTACCTCTCGATACATACAACAACCATGAAGGTCAGGTTGTTAAGGACGAGATACGCAGGGTACGGTGTAGGTCGAACCCAGCAATCCGAGCATGTGGGAGGGAATCCTGACAATGCATGTGCTTGAGCTTTGGTTGAACGACACGTTGATAGGCATGTATATGCTATTTAATATTATTGATTGTTCATGCTATTATATTATCTATTTTGGATGTTCAATAGGCATTTATATGCTATTTTATATTATTTTTGGGACTAACCTATTAACCGACAGCCCAGTGCCAGTTTTTGTTTTCTTGCCTATTTTACAGTTTCGCAGAAAAGGAATACCAAATGGAATGAAACTTTCACGGTGATCTTTCTTGGACCAAAAGGAAACCAAAAGACTTGGAGATGAAGTCGGAGACGCAACGAGGCGGCCACGAGGCAGGAGGGCGCGCCCAGGGGGTAGGGCGCGCCTCCCTACCTTGTGGGCCCCTTGGGGGTCTCCTGACCTAGCTCCTTCGCCTATATATACTCTTATACCCTAAAAACATCCAGGAGAGCAACAAAAACCACTTTTCCACCGCCGCAACCCTTCTGTGCCCATGAGATCCCATCTAGGGGCCTTTTACGGCGTCCTGCCAGAGGGGGATTCGATCACGGAGGGCTTCTTCATCAACACCATTGCCTCTCTGATGAAGCGTGAGTAGTTTACCACATACCTACGGGTCCATAGCTAGTAGCTAGATGGCTTCTTCTCTCTCTTTGATTCTCAATACCATGTTCTCCTCGATGTTCTTGGAGATCTATTCGATGTAATATTCTTTTGCAGTGTGTTTGCCGAGATCCGATGAATTCTGGATTTAAGATCAGATTATCTATGAATATTATTCAGTTCTTCTCTGAATTCTTATATGCATGATTTGATATCTTTGCAAGTCTCTTCGAATTATCGGTTTAGTTTGGCCTAATAGATTGATATTTCTTGCAATGGGAGAAGTGCTTAGCTTTGGGTTCAATCTTGCGTTGTCCTTTCCAAGTGATAGTAGGGGCAGCAAGGCACGTATTGAATTGTTGCCATCGAGGATAAAAAGATGGGGTTTTCATCATATTGCTTGAGTTAATTCCTCTACATCATGTCATCTTACTTAATGCGTTACTGTATTCTTTATGAACTTAATACTCTAGATGTAGGCAGGAGTCGGTCGATGTGTGTAGTAATAGTAGTAGATGCAGAATTGTTTCGGTCTACTTGACACGGACGTGATGCCTATGTTCATGATCATTGCCTTAAATATCGTCACAACTTTGCGCTTTTCTATCAATTGCTCGGCAGTAATTTGTTCACCCACCGTAATATTTGCTATCTTGAGAGAAGCCACTAATGAAACCCATGGCCCCCGGGTCTCTTTTCCATTATATTGAATCTCTTTTATATCTTACTAGTTTCCGATCTACTATTTTGCAATCATTTACTATCCAATCTATAAATTAAAAATACCAAAAATATTTACTTTACCGTTTATCTATCTCTATCACGTCTCACTTTCGCAAGTGACTGTGAAGGGATTGACAACCCCTTTATCGCGTTGGGTGCAAGTTGTTGATTGTTTGTGCAGGTATTTGGTGACTTGTGCATTGTCTCCTACTGGATTGATACATTGGTTCTCAAACCGAGGGAAATACTTACGCTACTTTGCTGCATCACCCTTTCCTCTTGAAGGGAAAAACAAACACAAGCTAAAGAGATAGCAAGAAGGATTTCTGGCGCCGTTGCCGGGGAGATCTACGTCAAGCCGAGCCATATCAAGTACCCATCATAAACTCTTCTCTCTTGCATTACATTATTTGCCATTCGCCTCTCATTTTCTTCTTCCCCACTTCTAAAACGATTTTCGAAAACCTTTGCCTTTTCTTCGCCCCTGTTCCGTTCGTCCTTTTTGCTTGCTTCTTGTGTGCTTGTGTGTTGGTGTGCCTGTTTGCTTTGATGGCACAGCCAAAAAGCGTTGATCCTCATCTTAGGAGATTGGGAAAGATTGAAAATAATGTTAGAAGCTTTATGTCTTTACAACTTGAGCATAATAATTTCTTTCAAAACAAGCTTAAAGAACAAAAAGTTTTATCGAGTATATGAATAAATAGCTCGATGATATGTCTAAAGAATTTTATGGTTTGAAATCTCAGTTTGATCATCTTGAAAACTTAGTGGGCCAAATTTCTGATAAACAAGCCACCTTATAGTTAATAATGTGGCCGCTAAACCTGAAGCTCTAAATAATAATGATGAAGATCTAAAAGTGATTGATGTGACTCCTATTAAATCTTTGTTTTCCAATATGAATCTTGATAAAGATGGGACTGGAGATGAGTCAACTTTTGCTAAAAGGCATCCCAATGATTCGGAGTTTTTAGATCTAGATGCAAAAATTGATAAAAGTGGGATTGGAGAGGTCAAGACTTTAAGTAGCAATGAACCCACTCTTTTGGATTTCAAGGAATTTAATTATGATAATTGTTCTTTAATAGATTGTATTTCCTTGTTGCAATCCATGTTAAATTCTCATCATGCTTATAATCAAAACAAAGCTTTTACAAAACATATCGTTGATGCTATGATCCAATCTTTTGAAGAAAAGCTTGAATTAGAAGTTTCTATCCCGAGAAAACTTTATGATGAGTGGGAACCTACTATTAAGATTAAGATTAAAGATTACGAATGCTATGCCTTATGTGATTTGGGTGTTAGTGTTTCCACGATTCCAAAAACTTTGTGTGATGTGTTAGGTATCCGTGAATTTGATGATTGTTTTTTAAATTTGCATCTTGCGGATTCCACTATGAAGAAACCTATGGGAAGGATTATTGATGTTCTTATTGTTGCAAATAGGAATTATTTGCCCGTAGATTTCATTGTTCTTGATATAGATTGCAATCCTACATGTCCTATTATTCTTGGTAGACCTTTCCTTAGAACGATTGGTGCAATTATTGATATGAAAGAAGTGAACATTAGATTCCAATTTCCATTAAGGAAAGGCATGGATTTCCTAGGAAGAAAATTAAATTGCCTTACGAATCTATTATGACTTATGGATTGCATACCAAAGATGGCAATACCTAGATCTATTCGTGTTTTTATGCCTAGCTAAGGGCGTTAAACGATAGCGCTTGTTGGGAGGCAACCCAATTTTATTTTTGTTCTTTGCTTTTTGTTCCTGTTTAGTAAGAAATAACTCATCTAGCCTCTGTTTAGATATGGTTTTATGTTTTAGTTAGTGTTTGTGCCAAGTTAAACCTTTAGGATAGCTTACGGTGATAGTTGTGTTGATCTTGCTGAAAAACAGAAACTTTTGCGCTCAGGAAAACAATTCTCATTTTTAAGAGGAGCATGATAAAATACTGATTATTTTTGCAGAAGATTAATAAACAAATTTCTTAGGTCGAACTAATTTTTTAGAAATTTTGGAGTTACATAAGTATTCGAGAGTTACAGATTGCTACAGACTGTTCTGTTTTCTGACAGATTCTGTTTTTCGCGTGTTGTTTGCTTATTTTGATGAATCTATGGGTAGTATCGGGGGGTATGAACCTTGGAAAAGTTGGAATACAGTAGATATTACACCAATATAAATAAATAATGAGTTTGCAATAGTACCTTAAAGTGGTGATTTATTTTCTTATACTAACGGAGCTCATGAGATTTTCTGTTGAGTTTTGTGTTGTGAAGTTTTTAAGTTTTGGGTAAGGATTTGATGGACTTTGGAATAAGGAGGTAGCAAGAGCCAAATCTTGTGAATTCCCAAGGCACCCCAAGGTAATATTCAAGGACAACCAAAAGCCTAAGCTTGGGTATGCCCCGGAAGGCATCCCCTCTTTCGTCTTCGTCTATCGGTAACTTTACTTGAGGCTATATTTTTATTCACCACATGATATGTGTTTTGCTTGGAGCGTCTTGTATGATTTGAGTCTATGATTTTTAGTTTACCACGATCATCCTTGCTGTACACACCTTTTGGGAGAGACACGCATGAATCATGATTTATTAGAATACTCTATGTGCTTCACTTATATCTTTTGAGCTAGGCAATATTGCTCTAGTACTTCACTTATATCTTTTTAGAGCATGGCAGTGGCTTTATTTTATAGAAATTGTTGAAATCTTATGCTTCACTTATATTATTTTGAGAGTCTTCTAGAACAACATGGTAAGTTGCTTGGGTTATAAAACTAGTCCTAATATGATGGGCATCCAAGAGGGATATAATAAAAACTTTCATATAAAGTGCATTGAATACTATGAGAAGTTTGATTCTTTGTAATTGTTTTGAGATATGAAGATGGTGATATTAAAGTCATGCTAGTGGAGTAATTGTGAATTTGATAAATACTTGTGTTGAGGTATGTGATTCCCGTAGCATGCACGTATGGTGAACCGTTATGTGATGAAGTTGGAGCATGATTTATTATTTGATTGTCATCCTTTGTGTGGAGGTCGGGATCGCGCGATGGTTAACTCCTACCAACCCTTCCACTAGGAGCATGCGCGTAGTACTTTGTTTTGATAACTAATAGATTTTTTGCGATAACTATGTGAGTTCTTTATGACTAATGTTGAGTCCATGGATTATACGCACTCTCACCCTTCCACCATTGCCAGCCTCTCCTGTGTCGCGCAACTTTCACTGGTACTATACACCCACCATATGCCTTCCTCAAAACAGCCACCATACCTACCTATTATGACATTTCCATAGCCATTCGAGATATATTGTCATGCAACTTTCCACCGTTCCGTTTATTATGACACACATCATCATTGTCATATTGCTTTGCATGATCATGTAGTTGACATCGTATTTGTGGCAAAGCCACCGTTCATAATTCTTTCATACATGTCACTCTTGGATCATTGCACATCCCGGTATACTGCCGGAGGCATTCACATAGAGTCATATTTTGTTCTAAGTATTGAGTTGTAATTCTTGAGTTGTAAGTAAATAAAAGTGTGATGATCTTCATTATTAGAGCATTGACCCATGTGAGGAAAAGGATGATGGAGACTATGATTCCCCCACAAGTTGGGATGAGACTCCGGACGAAAAAGAAAAAAAGAAAAAAAAAGAGGCCATAAAAAAAGGAGAAGGCCCAAATAAAAAAATGAGAGAAAAAGAGAGAAGGGACAATGTTACTATCCTTTTTCCACACTTGTGCTTCAAAGTAGCACCATGATCTTCATGATAGAGAGTCTCTTATTTTGTCACTTTCATATACTAGTGGGAATTTTTCATTATAGAACTTGGCTTGTATATTCCAACGATGGGCTTCCTCAAATGCCTTAGGTCTTCATGAGCAAGCAAGTTGGATGCACACCCACTTAGTTTCCTTTTTGAGCTTTCATACACATATAGCTCTAGTGCATCCGTTGCATGGCAATCCCTACTCACTCACGTTAATATCTATTGATGGGCATCTCCATAGCCCATTGATACGCCTAGTTGATGTGAGATTATATCCTCCTTTTTTGTCTTCTCCACAACCACCATTCTATTCCACCTATAGTGTTATGTCCATGTCTCACGCTCATGTATTGCGTGAAAGTTGAAAAAGTTTGAGAATACTAAAGTATGAAACAATTGCTTGGCTGAAATTGGGGTTGTGCATAATTTGAATATTTTGTGTGATGAAGATGGAGCATAGCCAGACTATATGATTTTGTAGGGATAAGCTTTCTTTGGCCATGTTATTTTGAGAAGACATAATTGCTTTGTTAGTATGCTTGAAGTATTATTGTTTTTGTGTCAATATTAAACTTTTGTTTTGAATCTTTCGGATCTGAACATTCATGCCACAATAAAGAAAATTACATGGATAAATATGTTAGGTAGCATTCCACATCAAAAATTCTGTTTTCATCATTTACCTACTCGAGGACGAGCAGGAATCAAGCTTGGGGATGCTTGATACGTCTCCAACGTATCTATAATTTTTTATTGTTCCATGCTATTATATTATTTGTTTTGGATAATATGCATTTATATGCTATTTTATATTATTTTTGGGACTAACCTATTAACTGAGAGCCCAGTGCCAGTTTCTGTTTTTTTGCCTATTTAGAGTTTCGCAGAAAAGGAATACCAAACGGAGTCCAAACGGAATGAAACTTTCGCGATGATCTTTCTTGGACCAAAAGGAAACCAGGAGATTTGGAGATGAAGTTGGAGACGCAGCGAGGCGGCCACGAGGCAGGAGGGCGTGCCTCCCTACCTCGTGGTCCCCTCGGGGGTCTCCTGACCTAGCTCCTTCGCCTATATATACTCTTATACCCTAAAAACATCCAGGAGAGCAACGAAACCACTTTTCCACCGCCGCAACCTTCTGTACCCATGAGATCCCATCTAGGGTCCTTTTTCAGCGTCCTGGCAGAGGGGGATTCGATCACGGAGGGCTTCTTCATCAACACCATTGCCTCTCCGATGAAGCATGAGTAGTTTACTGTTGGGGAACGTAGTAATTTCAAAAAAAACTACGCACACGCAAGATCATGGTGCTGCATAGCAACAAGAGGGGAGAGTGTCGTCCACGTACCCTCGTAGACCGTAAGCGGAAGCGTTATGACAACGCGGCTGACGTAGTCGTACGTCTTCACGATCGACCGATCCTAGTACCGAACGTACGACACCTCCGCGATCTGCACACGTTCAGCTCAGTGACGTCCCACGAACTCATGATCGAGTAGATCTTCGAGGGAGATTTCCGTCAGCACGACGGCGTGATGACGGTGTTGATGAAGCTACCAACGCAGGGCTTCGCCTAAGCACCGCTATGATATGACCGAGGTGGATTATGGTGGAGGGGGGCACCGCACACGGCTAAAAGATCAATGATCAACTTGTGTGTCTATGGGGTGCCCCCTGCCCCTGTATATAAATGAGGGAGGGAGGAGGAGGCCGGCCCTCATAGGGTGCGCCCAAAGTGTGGAGTCCTACTAGGACTCCCTAGTCCTAGTAGGATTCCACCTCCCACATGGAGTAGGAAAAGGAGAAGGGAGAAGGAGAAGGAAGAAAGGGGGCGCCCCCCTCCCTAGTCATATTCGGACCAGTCCATGGGGAGAGGTGCGGCCACCCTTGAGGCCTTTTCTCTCCTTTCCTGTATGGCCCATTAAGGCCTAATACGAATTCCCGCAACTCTACGGTACTCCAAAAAATACCCGAATCACTCGGTACCTTTCCGATGTCCGAATATAGCCTTCCAATATATCGATCTTTGCGGCTCGAGCATTTCGAGACTCCTCGTCATGTCCCGGATCCCATCCGGGAATCCGAACAAACTTCGGTCATCAAATCACATAACTCATAATATAAATCGTCACCCAACGTTAAGCGTGCAGACCCTACAGGTTCGAGAACTATGTAGACATGACCGAGACACATCTCCGGTTAATAACCAATAGCGGAACCTGGATGCTCATATTGGCTCCTACATATTCTACGAAGATCTTTATCGGTCAAACCGCATAACGACATACGTTGTTCCCTTTGTCATCGGTGTGTTACTTGCCCGAGATTCGATCGTCAGTATCACCATACCTAGTTCAATCTCGTTATCGGCAAGTCTCTTTACTCGTTCCGTAATGCATCATTCCGCAACTAACTCATTAGTCACATTGCTTGCAAGGCTTATAGTGATGTGCATTACCGAGAGGGCCAAGAGATACCTCTCCGACAATCGGAGTGACAAATCCTAATCTTGATCTATGCCAACTCCACAAGTACCATCGGAGACACCTGTAGAGCACCTTTATAATCACCCAGTTACTTGTGACGTTTGGTAGCACAAAAAGTGTTCCTCCGGTATTCGGAAGTTGCATAATCTCATAGTCATAGGAACATGTATAAGTCATGAGGAAAGCAATAGCAACAAATTAAATGATCAAGTGCTAAGCTAACGGAATGGGTCAAGTCAATCACATCATTCTCTAATGATGTGATCCCGTTAATCAAATGACAACTCACGTCTATGGCTAGGAAACTTGACCATCTTTGATTCGACGAGCTAGTCAAGTAGAGGCATACTAGTGACATTATGTTTGTCTATGTATTCACACATGTACTAAGTTTCCGGTTAATACAATTCTAGCATGAATAATAAACATTTATCATGATATAAGGAAATATAAATAACAACTTTATTATTGCCTCTAGGGCATATTTCCTTCAGTCTCCCACTTGCACTAGAGTCAATAATCTAGTTCACATCATCGTGTGATTTAACACCAATATTCACATCTGTATGTGATTAACACCCATAGTTGACATCGTCGTGTGACCAACACCCGAAGGGTTTACTAGAGTCAATAATCTAGTTCACATCGCTATGTGATTAACACCCAAAGAGTACTAAGGTATGATCATGTTTTGCTCATGAGAGAAGTTTAGTCAACGGGTCTGTCACATTCTGAGCCGTATGTATTTTGCAAATATTCTATGTCTACAATGCTCTGCATGGAGCTACTCTAGCTAATTGCTCCCACTTTCAATATGTATCCAGATTGAGACTTAGAGTCATCTGGATTGGTGTAAAAGCTTGCACCGATGTAACTCTTTATGACGAACTCTTTTATCACCTCCATAATCGAGAAACATTTCCTTAGTCCTCACTAAGGATATTCTTGACCGCTGTCCAGTGATCTACTCCTAGATCAAAATTGTACTCCCTAGCCAAACTCAGAGCAAGGTATACAATAGGTCTGGTACACAGCATAGCATACTTTATAGAACCTATGACTGAGGCATAGGGAATGACTTTTCATTCTCTTTCTATTTTCTGCCATGGTCGGGTTTTGAGTCTTACTCAACTTCACACCTTGCAACACAGGCAAGAACTCCTTCTTTGACTATTCCATTTTGAACTACTTTAAAATCTTATCAAGGTATGTACTCATTGAAAAATCTTATCAAGCGTCTTGATCTATCTCTATAGATCTTGATGCTCAATGTGTAAGCAGCTTCACCGAGGTCTTTCTTTGAAAAACTCCTTTCAAACACTCCTTTATGCTTTCCAGAAAATTCTACATTATTTTTGATCAACAATATGTCATTCACATATACTTATCAGAAAGGCTGTAGTGCTCCCACTCACTTTCCTGTAAATACAGGCTTCACCGCAAGTCTGTATAAAACTATATGCTTTGATCAACTCACCAAAGCGTATATTCCAACTCCGAGATGCTTGCACCAGTCCATAGATGGATCACTGGAGCTTGCACACTTTGTTAGCACCTTTAGGATTGACAAAACCTTTTGGTTGCATCATATACAACTCTTCTTTAATAAATCCATTAAGGAATGCAGTTTTGACATCCATTTGCGAGATTTCATAAAATGTGGCAATTGCTAATACGAGTGAGAAACTCTCATAGTAGTCAACACATTGAACTTGTCAAAAACCTTTTGCGACAATTCTAGCTTTGTAGATAGTAACACTACTATCAGTGTCCGTCTTCCTCTTGAAGATCCATTTATTTTCTATGGCTTGCCGATCATCGGGCAAGTCCACCAAAGTCCACACTTTGTTCTCATACATGGATCCCATCTCAGATTTCTTGGCCTTTCAAGCCATTTCGCGGAATCTGGGCTCATCATCGCTTCCTCATAGTTCGTAGGTTCATCATGGTCTAGTAACATGACTTCCAGAACAGGATTACCGTACCACTCTGGTGCGGACTGTACTTTGGAAGACCTACGAGGTTCCGTAGTAACTTAATCTGAAGTTTCATGATCATCATCATTAGCTAACTCACTAATTGGTGTAGGAATCACTGGAACTGATTTCTGTGATGAACTACTTTCCAATTCGGGAGAAGGTACAATTACCTTATCAAGCTCTACTTTCCTCCCACTCACTTGTTTCGAGAGAAACTCCTTCTCTAGAAAGGATCCATCTTAGCAACGAATAACTTGTCTTCGGATCTATGATAGAAGGTGTACCCAACAGTTTCCTTTGGGTATTCTATGAAGATGCACTTCTCCGATTTGGGTTCGAGCTTATCAGGTTGAAACTTTTTCACATAAGCATCGCAGCCCCAAACTTTAAGAAACGACAACTTTGGTTTTTTGCCAAACCACAGTTCATAAGGCGTCGTCTCAACGGATTTTGATGGTGCCCTATTTAAAGTGAATGCAGCTGTCTCTAATGCATAACCCCAAAACAGTAGCGGTAAATCGGTAAGATACATCATAGATCGCACCATATCCAATAAAATGCGGTTACGACGTTCGGACACACCATTACGCTGTGGTGTTCCATGTGGCATGAGCTGTGAAACTATTCCACATTGTTTTTAAATGAAGGACAAACTCGTAACTCAAATATTCTCCTCTACGATCAGATTGTAGAAACTTTATTTTCTTGTTACGATGATTCTCCACGTCACTCTGAAATTCTTTGAACTTTTCAAATGTTTCAGACTTGTGCTTCATTAAGTATATATACTCATATCTGCTCAAATCATTTGTGAAGGTCAAAAAATAACGATACCCGCCACGAGCATCAACACTCATTGGACCGCATACATCGGTATGTATTATTTCCAACAAATCAGTAGCTCGTTCCATTGTTCCGGAGAACGGAGTTTTAGTTATCTTGCCCAAAAGGCATGGTTTCCAAGCATCAAATGATTCATAACCAAGTGATTCCAAAAATCCATCTTTATGGAGTTTCTTCATGTGCTTTACACCGATATGAACCAAACGGCAGTGCCACAAATAAGTTGCACTATCATTATCAACTTTGCATCTTTTGGCATCAATATTATGAATATGTGTATCACTATGATCAAGATCCAACAAACTATTTTCATTGGGTGTATGACCATCGAAGGTTTTATTCATGTAAACAGAACAACAATTATTCTCTGACTTTAAATGAATATCTGTATTGCAATAAACATAATCAAATCATATTCATGCTCAACGCAAACGCCAAATAACATTTATTTAGGTTTAACACTCATCCGAAAAGTATAGGGAGTGTGCGATGATGATCATATCAATCTTGGAACCACTTCCAACACACATCGTCACGTCACCCTCAACTAGTCTCTGTTTATTCTGTAACTCCTATTTCGAGTTACTAATTTTTAGCAACCGAACAAGTATCAAATACCCAGGGGCTACTATAAACACTAGTAAGGTACACATCAATAATCTGTATATCAAATATACCCTTGTTCACTTTGCCATCCTTCTTATCCACCAAATATTCAGGGCATTTCCATTTCCAGTGACCATTTCCTTTGTAGTATAAGCACTCAGTTTCACGCTTTAGTCTAGCTTTGGGCTTCATCACGGAAGTGACAACTTGCTTGCCATTCAACATGAAGTTCCCTTTCTTTCCCTTTGCCCTTTTCTTGAAACTAGTGGTCTTGTTAATCATCAACACTTGATGCTCTTTCTTGATTTCTACCTTCATCGATTTCATTGTCATGAAAAGCTCGGGAATCATTTTAGTCATCCCTTGCATACTATAGTTCATCACAAAGTTCTACTAACTTGGTGATGGTGACTAGAGAACTCTGTCAATCACTATCTTATTTGGAAGATTAACTCCCACTTAATTCAAGCGATTGTAGTACCGAGACAATCCAAGCACATGCTCACTGCTTGAGCTATTCTCCTCCATCTTTTAGCTATAGAACTTGTTGGAGACTTCATATCTCTCAACTCGGGTATTTGCTTGAAATATTAACTTCATGTGACGCCCCCGATTCAATCGTACACTAATCATGCACGCGAACATGTACGATCAAGATCAGGGACTCACGGGAAGATATCACAACACAACTCTAAAACATAAATAAGTCATACAAGCATCATAAAGCCAGGGGCCTCGAGGGCTCGAATACAAGTGCTCGATCATAGACGAGTCAGCGGAAGCAACAATATCTGAGTACAGACATAAGTAAACAAGTTTGCCTTAAGAAGGCTAGCACAAACTGGGATACAGATCGAAAGAGGCGCAAGCCTCCTACCTGGGATCCTCCTAACTACTCCTGGTCATCGTCAGCGGGCTGCACGTAGTAGTAGGCACCTCTGGTGTAGTAGGAGTCGTCGTCGACGGTGGCGTCTGGATCCTGGGCTCCGGCATCTGGTTGCAACAACCAGGTAGAAGGGAAAGGGGGAAAAGAGGGAGAAAAGCAATCATGAGTACTCATCCAAAGTACTCGCAAGCAAGGAGCTACACTACATATGCATGGGTATATGTGTAAAGGGCCATATCGGTGGACTGAACTGCAGAATGCCGGAATAAGAGGGGGATAGCTAATCCTGTCGAAGACTACCCTTCTGGCCACCTCCATCTTGCAGCATGTAGAAGAGAGTAGATGGTAAGTTCACCAAGTAGCATCGCATAGCATAATCCTACCCGGCAATCCCCTCCTCGTCGCCCTGTTAGAGAGCGATCACCGGGTTGTATCTGGCACTTGGAAGGGTTTGTTTTATTAAGTATCCGGTTCTAGTTGTCATAAGGTCAAGGTACAACTCCGGGTCGTCCTTTTACCGAGGGACACGGCTATTTGAATAGATAAACTTCCCTGCAGGGGTGCACCACATAACCCAACACGCTTGATCCCATTTGGCCGGACACACTTTCCTGGGTCATGCCCGGCCTCGGAAGATCAACACGTTGCAGCCCCACCTAGGCACAACAGAGAGATCAGCACGCCGGTCTAAATCCTATGCCCGCAGGGGTCTGGGCCCATCGCCCATTGCACACCTGCACGTTGCGTACGCGGCCGGAGAGCAGACCTAGCAACCTCCATTTCAAAGGAAGTCACGTTACGCGGTCCAACCCGGCGTGCGCCGCTCAGTCGCTGATGTCATGAAGGCTTCGGCTGATACCACGACGTCGAGTGCCCATAACTGTTCCCGCGTAGTTGGTTAGTGCGTATACACCAAATGGCCAGACTCAGATCAAATACCAAGATCTCGTTAAGCATGTTAATTGATGTAACCACGGACACCGACCAGGGCCAGGCCCACCTCTCACCTAGGCGGTCTCAACCTGCCATGTCGCTCCGCCACAAAGATCCACCCAGAGGGCCGTCAGGACAAAGGTCCTTTCAGCCCCCAATCCGTGAATCACTCGCGGGTGCTCCACGAGCCGACCCGACTTTAGTCACCACATGTATAATGTATAAAGTATATAGTATAAACCCGTGATCACCTCCCAAGTGATCACATACCGATAGTATAGCACAACAGACGGACAAGAATGTAGGGCCACTGATGGAAAACTAGCATCCTATACTAAGCATGTAGGATTGCAGGTAAAGGTAACAATAGTAGTGGCAAAGACAGGCTATGCGGCAGAATAGGATTAACGAAAAGCAGTAACATGCTACACTACTCTGATGCAAGAGTATAGAGAAGAATAGGCGATATCTGGTGATCAAGGGGGGGCTTGCCTGGTTGCTCTGGCAAGAAGGAGGGGTCGTCAACAGCGTAGTCGGTCGGGGCACCAGTAGCGGCGTCGGTCTCGTAGTCTACCGGAGAGAAGAGGGGGAGGAAACAATGAATACAATGCAAACAGATGCATAACGATGCATGACAAAGCAAACATCGGTGTTAGGTGTGCCCTAACGCGGTAAGAGGTGATACCGGCGAAGGGGGGAAACATCCGGGAAAGTATCCCCAGTGTTTCGTGTTTTCGGATAGATGAACTGGAGGGGGAAAGTTGCGAGTTCGATAGGTTAGGGATGTGTGGCGGACGAACAGGTTGCGTATCCGGATTCGTCTCGTTGTTGTGAGCAACTTTCATCTAGAAAGTATTTTCATCCGAGTTACGGTTTATTTTATATGATTTTCTAAAGTTTTAAATCATTTTTAGAAATTATTTAATTAATTTTAATTCAACATTATCCAGAATAGTGTTTGCTGACATCATCATGACGTCAGCAGTCAACAGAGGTGTTGACTGGTCAAACTGACGTGTGGGTCCAGTGGGACCCACCTATCATACACTGTTTAGGTTAATCAGGGTTTAGGTTAATTAGTTAACTAAAATGATTAGGTTAAACTAATACAGAATTAATTAAATTAATTAATTATTATTTTATTTATTACTATTTAAAAAAATCCTTTTTTTAAAACCGTTCTGGAGGCGGGGCCCTCCTGTCATTGACCCCAGGGGGCCTATCGGGTTCGGGCGCTATGGGGCACGGGGGACCGCCCGAGCGGGCGCATGCCCAGGAGCGGGCGAACCCGGCAAGGCGCCGGAGCAAGGGGGCCGATGGCCATGGCAAGGCCATGGCCGGAGCGGGGAGGAGCGCGGGGCAAGGGAAGGCGGCGGAGGGGTGGCCGCGGCGGCAGCAGGAGCCGGCGCCGGAGTGGGGCCGCGCGGACGGGCGGGCGCGGTGGAGGCGGTTAGCGCGGCGACGGCGGGCGCGGTCAGCACGGCTGTAGCTGGGGAGGGTGAGACGGCGAGCTCGCGGGCCGGTGGGCAGGGGGCCGAGGCGACGGCGGTCGCGCATGGTAGCGACAAGGGCGAGGCGGGGCTCGGGAACGCGTGTGCGTGTGCGCGTGCGCGCGATGACGCACCGAGCGTGGCGAGCGGGGGAGGCGCGGACGGCGCGGTTGCGCGCGTGGGACGAGCGGAGCGGCAGGACGGCGCGACGACGAGCGTGTATGGGGCGCACGCGTGCGGTGGCCGCGGCAAGAGCGCGCGCAGCGCGGGCAGGCGGGGTCGCGCGAGGGAAAGGGGAGGAATCGGGGCTCACGGCGGTTTCGTAGGGCAATGGCAGCGGGGCTCGGGGTGGTCGATGGGGACGACGACGTCGGAGGAGGCAGACCGGCGGGGACGAGGACGGCGAGGTGAGGCGGTCGACGGCGATGAGCGCGGGGGAGGGGCGCCGACGCCCGATCCAGATCGGGATCGGGAGGATATGAGGGAGAGAGGGGAACGTGGGGGAAGTGGGGTGTGGGCGACTAGGTCACGGGGGGAGGGGCAGGTGTAGGCAGGGGTGGGCCGGCCTGGTGGGCGGCCTAGTCGGCCAGCTAGGCCGTTTGGCCTAGTGGGGGGGGGGCTCTTTTCTATTTATTTATTTTTAACTTTTCTGTTTTCTTTTAGTCTCCGCTCGGTATTTATTTGGGCCAACAAAAGAATTTTGTTGCATATGAAACCTGTCACACAAATACTTGGTAATATTTTGCTGTTGTTCCCCAAGTTTGAGATTATTTTGAAATGTTTAAAATTCGGTTTGAATTTACATGGTCCACTTAAGTGTTGTTGGTCTAATTTAAAAATAGGTTAATGGCATTTTATTAACTCATTAATGTTGGTTCCTGCACGACAATTTAGTAGTGATTATTTGCAACCAAATTAACATTTTGGTTTTAATGTTTGAAAGCTTTTGATGTTTGCCTTCATTTTGAATTTGAATTTCGAATCGGTTTCGAATTAACGCGAGATTAACAACAGTAACCATGGTGGCGTGGCATCATTAGTAGAGGATTACTATAGCTTAATTATCCAGGCATCACAATTCTCCTCCACTACAAGAAATCTCGTCCCAAGATTTAAGAGGTGAAATAAGGGGGAAAGGTTTGGTTACGAAATTCTAACGAATCTTCTCGTTCTTGGTTGCTCTTCTCGAAGAGGTCGATCCATTCTCTTGATGTCTTCATTTCGCTGCTTCAGGTCATCCTCATGAAGTCATCATCCTTTCTTTGGAAATTTCATCATACCTACGAAAGGACAAGGGGTAACATCGGAAGAACGGTCCCCTACAAGGTTGCTTATCTGGTAGATAAAACCAGGGAAGGTGGCGGGAAGTAACTCCCAAATTGAAACTTAAGAAAATATTGAGAGCAAAGCAAGGAGGTGTCATGGGAAGTTTCGAGCAGACAGGCAATCGTTTGATGCCTGAAACAGGGTGTGCAAGGGGTTCAAAGCAACGGGAATAAGTATTGTGTCTGATACCAGAATTGATGATCTCTCGGAAGGTGGCTCATGAATTACATACGAGGCCACGCGCGAGGAACAAACTTCGAAACAGGGGGTGTACTAGAGAGTTAGGTTTCGATCCTGTGGAATTGTGGGTTATGGGCCCATCATGTGGGTTAAAAGTAGGAAGGGCGGTCACGCCTTGCACGACCATGTAAGCAAGGCATATCAGAGGATAGTTTGTCGGTCATGTCGGCAACAACATCGGTACCAAGGGCGAGGGACGAAGAGAACCACTTTCCTGCTCGTTGAACGAGGCAGACCAATAGGCAAAGTTCTCGTCCATCGGTGGTCACCGGAATGTCATCAACAATAGTAATAGGGTCTTACTGACTAGGTTGTACGACGAGGTGTTTACATAAGCAGGAGAATATTGCTGCTTAGATCATATAGACCACAAGAAAGGTTAAACAAGACAATGGAAAGGAAAATGTGATTAGATCAAACGAAACAATGGAAAGGAAAATGTGTTTGACACATATACCAGGGGTATACCCTTCCCAAGGACAAGCAGAGCAAGATATCCATGACATGATAGAAAGTAGAAACCCTTTAGGTAAGGGAAGAGGAATTTGAGGTCAATACCCATACAACGGGGTTTTGGATAATTGATAAAGAAAAGATAGCATTGCTTCAACTGTTCTTATGGAAGATCGGAATACCACCGACATGCTTCGAGATAGCATTGACATGGTCTTCAATCAAAGGTCTGCATCTGCTCCTGCAATAGGTCTGTCACCTAGCGGTGCATCAAGGACATAATTCTTCTGTGCAGCAATGAGGATAAACCTCAGATCACGGACCCAGTCTGCATCATTGCTACTATCATCTTTCAACTTAGTTTTCTCTAGGAACACATATAAAACATAGGGAAGCAACAACGCGAGCTATTGATCTACAACATTATTTGCAAAATACTATCAGGACTAGGTTCATGATAAATTAAAGTTCAACTAATCATATTACTTAAGAACTCCCACTTAGATAGACATCCCTCTAATCATCTAAGTGATCACGTGATCCAAATCAACTAAACCATGTCCGATCATCACGTGAAATGGAGTAGTTTTCAATGGTGAACATCACTATGTTGATCATATCTACTATATGATTCACGCTCGACCTTTCGGTCTCAGTGTTCTGAGGCCATACCTGCATATGCTAGGCTCGTCAAGTTTAACCTGAGTATTCTGCGTGTGCAAAACTGGCTTGCACCTGTTGTATGTGAACGTAGAGCTTATCACACCCGATCATCACGTGGTGTCTCGGCACGACGAACTTTGGCAATGGTGCATACTCAGGGAGAACAATTGTACCTTGAAATTTAGTGAGAGATCATCGTATAATGCTACAGTCAATCAAAGTAGAATAAGATGCATAAAGGATAAACATCACATGCAATCAATATAAGTGATACGATATGGCCATCATCATCTTGTGCCTTTGATCTCCATCTCCAAAGCACGGTCATGATCACTATCGTCACCGGCTTGACACCTTGATCTCCATCGAAGCATCGTTGTCGTCTCGCCAACTATTGCTACTACGACTATCGCTACCGCTAAGTGATAAAGTAAAGCAATTACAGGGCGATTGCATTGCATACAATAAAGCGACAACCATATGGCTCCTGCCAGTTGCCGATAACTTCGTTAAAAAACATGATCATCTCATACAATAAAATATAGCATCATGTCTTGACCATATCACATAGCAACATGCCCTGCAAAAACAAGTTAGACGTCCTCTACTTTGTTGTTGCAAGTTTTATGTGGCTGCTACGGGCTGAGCAAGAACAGTTCTTACCTACGCATCAAAACCATAATGATATTTCGTCAAGTTAGTGTTGTTTTAACCTTCAACAAGGACCGGGC
This sequence comes from Aegilops tauschii subsp. strangulata, assembly GCF_002575655.3. Taxonomy (NCBI): domain Eukaryota; kingdom Viridiplantae; phylum Streptophyta; class Magnoliopsida; order Poales; family Poaceae; genus Aegilops; species Aegilops tauschii. The sequence goes on from NC_053037.3 coordinate 390,155,608, forward strand.
GTAGCCACACTCGATTCAACTAATGATGATCGCACTCCCTAGTCCTAGTAGGATTCCACCTCCCACATGGAGTACGAAAAGGGGAAGGGAGAAGGAGAAGGAAGGAAGGGGGCGCCCCCCTCCCTAGTCCAATTCGGACCAGTCGATGGGGAGGGGTGCGGCCACCGTTGAGGCCTTTTCTCTCCTTTCCCGTATGGCCCATTAAGGCCCAATACGAATTCCCGTAACTCTCCGGTACTCTGAAAAATACCCGAATCACTCGGAACCTTTCCGATGTCCGAATATAGCCTTTCAATATATCGATCTTTACGGCTTGAGCATTTCGAGACTTCTCGTCATGTCTCCGAGCTCATCCGGGACTCCGAACAAACTTCGGTCATCAAATCACATAACTCATAATATAAATCGTCACCGAACGTTAAGCGTGCGGACCCTACGGGTTCGAGAACTATGTAGACATGACCGGGACACATCTCCGGTCAATAACCAATAGCGGAACCTGGATGCTCATATTGGCTCCTACATATTCTACGAAGATCTTTATCGGTAAAACTGCATAACAACATACGTTGTTCCCTTTGTCATCGGTATGTTACTTGCCCGAGATTCGATCGTCGGTATCACCATACCTAGTTCAATCTCGTTACCGGCAAGTCTATTTACTCGTTCTGTAATGCATCATCCCGCAACTAACTCATTAGTCACATTGCTTGCAAGGCTTATAGTGATGTGCATTACCGAGAGGGCCCAGAGATACCTCTCCGACAATCGGAGTGACAAATCCTAATCTCGATCTATGCCAACTCAACAAGTACCATCAGAGACACCTCTAGAGCACCTATATAATCACCCAGTTACGTTGTGATGTTTGGTAGCACACAAAGTGTTCCTCCGGTATTCGGAAGTTGCATAATCTCATAGTCATAAGAACATGTATAAGTCATGAAGAAAGCAATAGCAACAAACTAAATGATCAAGTGCTAAGCTAACGGAATGGGTCAAGTCAATCACATCATTCTCTAATGATGTGATCTCGTTAATCAAATGACAACTCATGTCTATGGCTAGGAAACTTAACCATCTTTGATTCAACGAGCTAGTCAAGTAGAGGCATACTAGTGACATTATGTTTGTCTATGTATTCACACATGTACTAAGTTTCCGGTTAATACAATTCTAGCATGAATAATAAACATTTATCATGCTATAAGGAAATATAAATAACAACTTTATTATTGCCTCTAGGGCATATTTCCTTCATTTACCACAGACCTACGGGTCCATAGCTAGTAGCTAGATGGCTTCTTCTCTCTCTTTGATTCTCAATACCATGTTCTCCTCGATGTTCTTGGAGATCTATTCGATGTAATATTCTTTTGCGGTGTGTTTGCCGAGATCCAATGAATTGTGGATTTATGATCAGATTGTCTATGAATATTATTTGGTTCTTCTCTCAATTCTTATATGCACGATTTGATATCTTTGAAAGTCACTTTGAATTATTGGTTTAGTTTGGCCTACTAGATTGATCTTTCTTGCAATGGGAGAAGTGCTTAGCTTTGGGTTCAATCTTGTGGTGTCCTTTCCCAGTGACAGTAGGGGCAGCAAGGCACGTATTGTATTGTTGCCATCGAGGATAAAAAGATGGGGTTTTCATCATATTGCTTGAGTTAATTCCTCTACATCATGTCATCTTACTTAATGTGTTACTCTGTTCTTTATGAACTTAATACTCTGATGTAGGCAAGAGTCGGTGAATGTGTGGAGTAATAGTAGTAGATGCAAAATCGTTTTGGTCTACTTGACACGGACGTGATGCCTACGTTCATGATCATTGCCCTAGATATCATCATAACTTCGCGCTTTTCTATCAATTGCTCGGCAGTAATTTGTTCACCCACCGTAATATTTGCTATCTTGAGAGAAGCCACTAGTGAAACCAATGGCCCCCGGGTCTCTTTTCCATTATATTGAATCTCTTTTATATCTTACTAGTTTCCGATCTACTATTTTGCAATCTTTTACTTTCCGATCTATAAATTAAAAATACCAAAAATATTTACTTTACTGTTTATCTATCTCTATCAGATCTCACTTTTGCAAGTGACCGTGAAGGGATTAACAACCCCTTTATCGCGTTGGGTGCAAGTTGTTGATTGTCTGTGCAGGTATTCGGTGACTTGTGCGTTGTCTCCTACTGGATTGATACCTTGGTTCTCAAACTGAGGGAAATACTTACGCTACTTTGCTGCATCACCCTTTCCTCTTCAAGGGAAAAACCAACGCAAGCTCAAGAGGTAGCACACATGACGGTGACCGGACCTAACACGAACTAGGAGGAATCCATTCATGGCCAACACATACCCCTCGTTATCGGTTAAAGGGGTGATATATATACACTCGGGGAGCCCACAAATATCCGTGTCATCACAAAAAACCGCACAAGGGAGACGTAGTCGATCAGAAGACCCCATATACACTGCATGCGGCCCGAAAATATGTATGGGTACGGTGGTGTGTGACGTGTTTAAATCCGTAATGCACAACTTCGATGGGCCACCAACTATATTACAAACCGAACACTGTACCTGACCCCAAGCCTAGTTCAATACATACGATGTCGGTTTCCCAACTTCGAGGCGACCGGGGGGTGTCGTCCAACGCATGCGCTCAAACTTTATTTGGTCTAACATGGCACACATAGCAATAGGAAACCTTCTCGTTGTTGGGTCAAAGGGATAGATTGTGTGGCCCCCCTGTTATCGGTCAAGGATAATATATATACCTCGGGGAGCCCACAGATATGTGCGGCGTCTATAAACCGCACAAGGGAGACATGCCCGATCAGAACACCCGCCCCCCTATACCCTGCATGCGACCTAAAAAAATGTTTGGGTCTGGTGTGTGATTTGTTCAAATCCCAAAAGAACAAGTTCGATGGGGCACCAACTACCTCAGTAACATTACAAATTGAACATCGTACCCCCATGGCCAGGTTAAAGACGTACAATGTCGGGAACACAACTTCGAGGCGGATGGGGGGTAGGGGCCGGATGCCGTCCAATGCATGCGTTGAAACTTGATTTGCTCTAACATAGCACATGGAGCAAAGAGTAAACCCTTCTCGTGCATTGAGTCAAAGGGATAATTTGTGGAGAACAAAAAATAACCAATAAAAACATAGTCTACAAATTAGCAAAACAAGGATCCCAAGGTTTATATAATCATCATGACAGGTCACTATAGAGTCAATCATTCTTTGATTTTTTAGAGCAAAAAATAACCAATAAAAACATAGTCTACAAATTAGCAAAACAAGGATCCCAAGGTTTATATAATCGTCATGACAGGTCACTTAGAGACATTTATCTCTATAATGACCATGTCATAGCGTTTAAATGAAGCTTGAGATATGCAACTTCCCACCGGGTCACCCATCCTTATACTACTCCAGCCCAAGCATGCTTAACTTTTACGTTCTATTCGACTAGGCTAGCGGATGGGAAACCGCCCCTTGCTGATAGGAATTGCCTCCTTGCTTTTAAGGCGTTTCACGCTGGTCACCCTATGGGACCTACTCCCTCATATCACACACATTTGTGCTTTTAGAAACTGTGTGCGATATTTACATGGCTGGTGTGTCGCCGCCTAGCCTTCAATGAGCACTGACACTGGCAGCAGGAAAACGATGGGAGAAGAGGCGGGAAACCAATGAGAGGAGTGGCGGGAAACGGTAGCGTGTTTGGATATATAACAACATTAATATAGAAAACTTAGTAGAGAAGGAAGCGTGAGCTAGCACGACGCATGCGCATAGTGCTTACCCAAATACTGCATGTGTTGTCGAAAGGGATGATGATTGCCGTTCGATCTGGGAGCATCCAACGGTGTAGACGTACGATCCGTGGGGTTTGGGTTCTGGCCAATCAGAACACACGACTCAGATTGCGCGCACAACAGGTGGGGCATCGACCACGGTTTGGTAGGCACACGGCTTTCGTGAGTGAACCGTGTGCTATTTGAAAACATTTTGTGAGAAGAATCTCAATTTTTAAATCCCCGTAAATCCAAAACTCACCCGAAAATCGTGAAACTTGGCATGATGTCACGACATGGCACATATATGTCGAGGAATTTTTTTGTCCATTTTGGCGCAAGTTTTATTACAAGCCTCTTACAAACCGGTGCTTCTCTCAAAGAAGCCTCGTGGTTCCGACAGGGAAATGTGTCCCCCTTGTGGGCAAAACGATAATCACTGCCTCTTTTTGCCTTGTATTTTATTCTACGGGCAACATGGAACGACATGATACCCATGCTGAAATTTAAACTTATTCAGGGTTCGTTTGGCCTTTTTATACACTAATTGAGTTTCCTAGGCATTTAATGTCCATAATTCAAATCTGAACTAAAAATACATGCTCCAGTTAACCAAAATGGCTAGAAAAATTATACATGTGTCCTTGGGTGCATGTTTAGGTCCCATGCAAGGAATGGGAATGAATTACAACCGTATCAGCATCCTGGCTCGTCCTCAAACATTTGGAATCTTGGTTTTTAAATCCCCATAAATCCAAAACTCACCAGAAAGTCATGAAAGGTGGCATGGTGCACATATATGTCGTGGTAAAAACATTGTCCAATTTGGGCTAAACGTTATACAAACCTCTTACAAACCGGAGCTTCTCTCAAAGAAGCCTCGTGGTTCTGAGAGGGAAGCATGTCCCCCTTGTGGGCGATATGATAATCACTGCCTCTTTTCTCCTTGTATTTTCTTCTACGGGCAACATGGAACGACATGATATCCGTCCTGAAATTTAAACTTATTCAGGGTTCATTTGGCCTTTTTATACACTAATTGAGTTCCCTAGGCATTTAATGTCCATAATTCAAATCTGAACTACAAATACATGCTCCAGTTCACCAAAATGGCTAGAAAAATTACACATGTGTCCTTGGGTCCATGTTTAGGTCCCATGCCAGGAATGGGATGAGTTACAACCGTATCGGCGTCCTGGCTCGTCCTCAAACATTTGGAATCTCGGTTTTAAATCCCCATAAATCCAAAACTCACCAGAAAGTCATGAAAGGTGGCATGGTGTCACGTCATGAAACATATATGTCATGGTAAAAACATTGTCCAATTTGGGCCAAGCTTTATTATAAACCTCTTACAAACCGGAGCCTGTCACAAGAACTGTCGGGGATATACCTCGCGGTATGACCCGGCCGGAAATATGACCCGGCCGGATTTGGCGGCTCACCAGAGACCCGGCTGACACTTGGCGACTCACTGGTCTGACAAACTCACGAGCCCGGTGATTCACTAATGGCCCCGATGGCGGGTCATATAGAGGACTAGGCCCAAGGCCCAGAAGGCCGGCTCATGTTATGGTGGGCCGGCTTAAGAGGAAAGCATAAGGAATATTTCCTTACAAAGGAAGCAAGATTAGGACTCCACTTGTGATAGAGTAATCCTAATCCTAGGATTAGTCATGTAACCCACCCCTTCAACTTATATAAGGAGGGGCAGGGCACCCCAAGAGGGACAAGCAAGAAACAATCTCTAGGGCTAGACACAAAGATCCGGCTTAACAGCGACTCTCTCATGATCATAATGAGACCTAGCCACAAACAGCATGTAGGGCTATTACCGGATGATGTTTCCCGAGGTCCGAAGCTGTCTAAATTCTTGTCTTGCGTGTTGCGTCTCTCGTCCCGATCAACCCCTCTCAAGCTACCGCATAGATGCATTGACCTCACGACTAAGTCCTCACACTAAGGACATCTGCCGTGACAATTCCACGACAGTTGGCGCCCACCGTGGGGCCTGCGCACGGTGGTGTTGAGTTCTTGGAGGGATCTTTCACATGGATTGAGAAGCTCGCGGTTGACTAGATGATGAAGAAGAAGAGGCTCGCAAGATAACCCGGCATAAGATAACGTTGGGCAGAGCCGGATCGCTGGGCTTATGTGTGTTCGCTGCCGCCGTCCTACGATCCGCCAAGACCGATAGGCGTTTGTTCCCTGTACAATTAAGAAATTTAAGCCAAATCGATCTTGATGTTCTGCTGCAAGGCGCCAGGAGCAAAGACCAAGACCAAAAGAGATGAGATCAGACAAAAAATACATCAACAGATGCAAGCCATGCTTGAGATGAGGAAACATGGAAGTCAAAACCGACAGCGACCTGGACCTTGTTTTGGCCTCGTTTTTTGCTGCACCGTGGGCAGCTCTCAGCAGCCGCAAATCCTGACTTGGCTAATATTATTAAATTAGATCTGAGGCGAACTGCTATCCGAGCAACATAGGGATCAGTCTGGTCTGATTTTATTAAACTAAATTTACCTTGTTCTCCTCTGGACCGAGGTTCACACGGAAGATGCTGGTCCTCTGGACCGACCCGTACAAGAATTAAGTCGCCAAGCGCGCCTCCACCGCAGACTCACCTCGCGGGGAGCAAAGGAAAAGCTGCAGCCCGGTGTAGTGTGCGAGTACGAGGCAAATCAGGAATCCACTGCTATTAAACAATCCAGCCATGGAGCATCAATCAAGTGAAAGGTGGTGCATATACGCACATCTTGGATGAGATTAGTAGTGCTCCTTGGAACTTGGAGTAACAGTACGGACCACTAGTTAGATAAATAAAACGTCAAAGCTGTTATAACAACAGAGCTCGCACCAATATCGGTGCCATACGCCGTCAGGTCCGGACAGCATAAACAGACTAGAGGCCATGTCATCACCTACCCGCGGAACGCTGTCCGGAGAACACATATGCCAGCGTGTAAGGATATACATTGACTTCAGTCTCGCGATGAAGATACAGGAATAAATCTCCGGTACTTTGGGAAAGTCAATAGGGCTATTGATTCAAAGGAAAGTGCTAATTAGTCGGAAAAAAATAAGATAACCCAGAGGGTTGTGCTGAGCCACATGGTTTCAAGCTCCGCTACGGTCGCGTTTCAAGCCGCCGTCTTTGCCGTCGCCACTGCGACCTCGTGCTGACCCACCCCAGTTGGCCTTATTCCGAGCTCCCGCGGTCTCGAGAGTGGTTAAATCACCGTTGAAATTACTGGAGGTGATTCACAGACACTACATACGACTTGTCTGTCGTTCGGACAAATCAGGTGACATCCATCTAAGTTTATTTTATTAGCGCATATTCTTTTTATCAAAGATCAATTACTTGGTCTATGATATTTTTCCGCATGACCATTATTTCTAAAAAAGGTGTCGCAAAAGGGGCGTGAGCAAATATTATTTTTTGCACTAGCGCTCGTCCTACACAAGTTGCCACCCCCGCTACATCAACTTTGCCCGTCTGCGAGGCTGACCATGCCTGCGATTGACTCGACTGTCCGCGCGGCTTACTGCGCCTGCGATTAACTTGCCCATCCGCACCGGTTTATAGTACCGCAGCTGATTCATCTGTTGCCCGGGTGAATCAGGTGATATTCATCCAAGTTTGTTTTATTAACACATATTATTTTTGTCAAAGAACAGTATATCTTTGCCTTGGTCTGCAATATTGTTTATGCAGGACAATTGTTCACTGCAAGAGTCGGGCTTACAATGTCGCGGCCGGCTCTCCCGTCCGCACTGGCTTACAAACGCCGCGGCCTGCTCTCCCATCCGCACCGGCTTACAAATGCCGCGGCCTGATCTCCCGTCCGCAACGGATTACAAACACCGCGACCTGCTCTCCCGTCTGCACCGGCTTACAAACGTCGCGGCCTGATCTCCCGTCCGCACCGGCTTACAACACCGCGGCCGATTCATCTATCTGAGCCACCTCTGATGCTGCGGTCGTCTTTTGCGTCCGTCTCTCGCGGCCTGGTCTACATCAACACACCGGGCCGCACCTATATGCATGAGCTGTTTATCGAGTATGAGCAAGTCACTGCTTGGGTAGCCCAGTTTTTTTCCAACAAATTGGAGGCAAATTATCATGTATTATCAGCCGCCGTCTGCACTGGATGGCTCAATGGGCATGCGCACAAGTCGTCGCCACTACAGTTTGGTTAACTTCAAACAACCAGTTGGAAGGAACCATTGGCCGAGTTGCTGACACGGCTCATACGGGATCCTTTATAACCCGCCGCACTCACCTCAACATTCTGTGGATTCACATCGCACTATCAACGCCAATGATATATACACCTTCTGTTATGGTCAAATACGGAGAATCTCAAGACAACTCCTTGAGTCGTCTTAAGACTCGGGGGCTACAATGATATGACTCAGCAAGTCTTGCCAATTTTAGTAAAATTCAAGAACCCCAGGACATTGGAGGGAAAAATAACCCGCCACTGGAGATTACTACTATATCGATGCAAAATTTGAAAGGCCGTCAGAAAAATTCCGGCTCACAATGATGCTTCTGGTTTACAATCCGGTTCAAGGGAAATTTCATCTTCCACACAGCGCTGAAACTCTCAATATCTGGTTCAAAATCTTGTTTAAGAGGAAACTGTCCCTCACAAAGCTTTGAAGCTCTCAATATCCGGTTTAAAATCCTGGTTCAAGAAGAATTTATATCTTGCAAAAAGTTAAAGGTTGCTGAAGAGAACTTGCTGCCATGATGCGCGGTTCAAACATGGGTATCCTGCCTTACGACTTATCTTATCATGATCACTAGGGGGCTTCCTGTTCAAACATAGGTCGTATTCAAACCAAAGAGATCATAGCTGTCGGTACCCTCTTGATCGGCACAATGCCAAACTCACTAGGGGGCTTCATGATCGTATTCGAATCATAGCTTAACCCCTTTTGGGTCCGACTTTGATCGTATTCGAATCAGAGTCATTAAAAAACTCTCAAGGTCATTTGGGGGCTTCCTGTTCAAACATAGGTCGTATTCGAACCAAAGAGAACGTAGCTGTTGGTACCCTCTTGATCGGCGCAACGCCAAATCCACTGGGGCTACATGATCGTATTCGAATCCTAGCTTAACCCCTTTGGAACGGTTTATTGATCGTATTCGAATCAGAAGCCTCGATTTTTCTTTTTATTTGGTTTAAGTTTTTGAAAACAATCTTTTGAGTTTTTCTTGAGAATTTTTTGGATCTAAGGCATGTATATGTGGTTTTTATTTAACCCGGCTTGGCTTTGGACGATAAGTCGCCAGCAGATGACAATCATCAAACATTTGGAAGTCTTGGATTCTAAGATTTGGGTTATCACCCTTACTGCACAGGTCACATAAACCGGCAGTACAATTCAATATGACAGGTATGATATTTTTGATACATGATTATGTTTAAACCGGCCCTGGCTATGGACTTAAAATCGCCGGTATATTTTGGATTGCGCCATTGGAATCATGCGTTTGTCAATCATTGAATTATTGCCCTTATTGGATACGGCGATATAAGCCGGCACTATGAGCCAATTCTGTAGGTATGTTTTCCTGATTATATAAATATGCGAGGTTGGATGACCCGCCCTGGTTTTTGACGTTAAGTCGCCAGTATGTTTAGGCTTGAATGGCCTTAATCCTAGTCTTTTCCATAATTGCATAAAGACTATATTCTGTTTGGGTTGTTACCCACCCTGGCTTTTGACGTTAAGTCGCCAGGGCATATGTTGTTTAAACTCTGCAGGATATGCAGAACTATGACTTATATAAATGCTTAAATTCAAGCTCATCATTAAAATTGATGCTTCAAAATGATTATCCGTTCTAGATTTTCTCAAAGGCTATAAGTCGCCGGGTTATAAAAATTCTGGCTTACAATGGAGGCGTATTAAATCACCATCGGCCAAGAGCCGCCGGGTATTTAAACTCCGGATTTACTTATCAACAGATAAGGTATTCAAAGTCGCTTTAGCGCAATGGCTATTATTTTATCAATGGATATGATTTATTCTACAATGGATAGAATAGTCCCGAGTCGCTGCAGGCTTACGACCCGGCACTTGGGGGCTACATTATTCAAATTGATATTACATCAAATATGCAAGTCCCATGTCACTGCCAGCATGCACCATGCACTTGGGGGCTAATGTAAAGTCATTTTTTGATCAACTTATTGAAGACCCGACTCATCCCATTGTAATGAGCCGGCCCTTGGGGGCTACCAATTGCTCCTGTCAAAAATTCAAGGTACACAAGCCTCAGCCCATTGCATGAAGATGCTGTTGAAGATCTTGCCAACACCTTCCGAGCTTCACATGATGAAGCGGTGCGCGACAATGAAGAGGAGGAGGAAGAATCGTCTTCGGAGGAGGATGAAGACGAGGACGAGGCTTGATTGTTGATGTGCCTGTCGTTGGTGTGAACTTTTGTGTCATGAACTTGGTTCGGATTTTGAACTTGGTTGGATGATGTTGTGGGCATGAATTTGAACTTGTGGGCATGAACTTGATGTCATCATGAACTTGTTTGTGTGATTTAAATTGTACCATGTCTTTATTTTGATGTTTGAAATTCATTTTGTGTCCAAAATGCAACATATGACAAATGTCGGTTGCTCGCGCGCGCTGCATTTTAGCGCGCCTGCTGGAGCTACGCGCGCGCGCCAAATATACAGCGTCCGCTGGAGCCAGCACTCCTCGCCGCACCAAAGCAGGCGATCAGCGCGCTGCAAACTGAATTTTAGCGTTGGAGATGCTCTTAGCAAAGCAAAATAAAGTCGAGTGTCTATAAAAAAACTCAGTAGAGAGATAGCACTCAGCCAAGATATCATTTTCCAAGTACAAGTCGTACAAAACTCGGCAAACACAAGTGCCCTCGGCAAAGTGCATGACACATGTCCCTTGTCGCCACAGTTGACAGAGCGTTGACAATGTTGCAATGTGTGTCGAGTAGGGTACTCGGCAAAGAAAGTTTCGCTGCTAGTATGGTCATCTTTGACAACTATGGTACTCGACAAAGGTCTATTTTGAACCTGTATCTTTTGTTTATTGTATATTATTTCTTTTATTTTCTTTCTATTTTATATCTTTTATTTCCCACCATTTTTCTCATGTCATTATGTTCCGTTGTTTCTCAAACTCCACTTTTACTGCCCTCCATTGGTATAAGTCACAGCACTTCCTAGTCGTTTTAACTTAAATCCGTGAGCATGTGGTAGTATTTTAGGTTATGCAAGTATTGATTCGTGATGTTTGATGAGTGGGCTTTTGCATCACTTTTCGTGTCTATTCTAGTAGAAAAATCCATCGCATCATATCCATCTACCAATTTTTCATGTTCACAATGCATAGCTATGGATCTTTACTCGCTTTACCAAGTTCATGACACAACTTATAGTTCCTATTAGTTTCCCTTTGTTTTGTTGTCTTTGTAGCTGTAAACACACAAGAAAGGAAGATGAAAGACCACCATTGACTGCTACGAAGCAAAATTTGAGGTATGTGAACTGGACTCTAAAGTATGGCTGCAAATACACATGAAAGAAAGATGAAAGACCACGTATAGTGACAGTAATATGGCAGGAGAAGTGGATGACAGAAAAATCCCACTTGGCGTTGCATATTTCTTAGGAGAAAAATTGGTCCCTTGGGTGTTGCAGAAGCAGAAGGTAGTTTTACTTTCATCTCGTGAAGCTAAGTACACATTGCAGCAGCAGTGGAGGCATGTCAAGGGGTTTGTCATGCAAACTTGATGAGTGAACAACAGAGGCAAGTGAAGCTCAAGGTTGACAAGAACATAGATACGATGAATAGATTAGAAGTTTTCCCACAGAAAAGAAGATATGAAGTTCCGTTACATCAAAGAATGTGTGGGGAAAGGGAAGGTGGAGATTGAGTACCCAACACAAACGATTAGTTCGCAGATATTCTGATAAAGTCACTTGGAAGGGGGAATTTCCAGGAGATGCGCAAGAGTTTTGGACTAAAGGCAGTTGAGTATCAATGATTATGTGTTTCGGGGCGGTGAATGTGAGTCCTTCTAATCACATAAAATAGTAGAGTCTCGAGTTTCTATAAGACAGCGAATGTAGGAGGTTCATTCCAAGTCGTCTTAGTGTAAATCTCTTAGATATGAAAAGGAGTTTAAACCTGATTTGTTTGTGATCAGGGTCGCGGCATGTTGGGCAATTATCCTTGGTCATGTTTGGCATGGTGTTGGGTCTTTGACTCCTATACAAAGTGAAATAAAAATCTTTAAGAAGCTATGCATTAGAGCAGCACAAATTCCTAGAGGTAACAAGCATGTGTCCAAAATTATTGTAGGATCCCTTCCACAGAACAAAGAGCTACTGCGTCCGTTCTTGTAAGCAGTTCTATGATGAAGGATGTCTTTGTTACCACTACAACCTTATACTTGCCCTTTTATTTACCACAATCTCTAGTGAGAAATGGTGAGCACACAATAAGATTACTGAAGACCTTGGGCCCATCCTATTGTTCCATTTTTTGAACCTGCATGCAAAGTAGGAGGAGGACGAGGAGCAGGAGCATGGATGATGAAACAACCTCCTTGAGATTTCCTATCATGTTTATTAGATGGTTGTAAAGAAAATTATGCTGAGAAGATATGATTCGACTCAACTCTTATAGTTGTCATCACATCACATGCATCCCAAGCAAGACACATATATAAGCAAATCACATCCCACATATAAAAACCGATACTTTTATTCATCACAACAAAGGTAATTAAAAAAGGCAGTTGGGCGGCTTGATAGGATCTTCTAGACAAGAGAAATGTCTACTAGATCCCTTCCGCTTATTCAAATTGACTGAGAAATACACACCGGAAATAAGAGCATTAGCCGCTAGCTAGTAGCTTAGAGGGGGTGCACGTAGACACCAAGCGCGTCGAGATATATCCCACTGCGTCCGAAAAATCCCACGATGCTGCTATTCTTTTGCACGGGTATTGTTGAGGATATAACCATTAGAGTCACCCGCCCGGGAGGAGGCGGGTTACGTCAAGATGGTCATCACGCGAAGCCCAGTACCAAGCTTGAAAACGGCGGGCCAATAATGGGCTTAAGACCCGAAGATGGCTTAAGGCCCGTAGTGATAAACCGCCGTTATGGCAAGACTTGTAGTGTAAGGCAAGAATAGTTAGGAGTCCGAGCCGGATACTGTTATGAGCCGGTCGGGACTCTGAGAGCCGCTGGGCGTCAACCTCTCTATATAAAGGGACGACCTGGCGGCAGTTCAGGGACAGGCAAGATCAAATCGATAACCAGGCAGGGCGGTTTAGCTCCTGGTCGTCGAAACCCTAAGCAATACAACCTCAACTGGACGTAGGCTTTTACCTTCACCGTAAGGGGCCGAACCAGTATAACCCTCGTGTTCCTTGTCCCGTTTAACCCCTTTAAGCTTCCTAGCTGCGATGGCTCCACGACTAAGTCCTAGCATGAGGACATCTGACGTGACAATTCCACGACAGTTGGCGCCCACCGTGGGGCCAGCGCACGGTGGATTTGAGTTCTTGAAGGGCAGCTTCGAAGGGCTCAAGGGATACACTGTGGGCCGGATGACCAAGAGTCGTCGCGGCAAGCTCTACATCGAGATGCAACCTGGGGCCCCGACGCCGGCTCAATCGAGTACGGGTACCGGGTCCCCTTTGGCGGAATCCATGTCTTCATTGGCAAGATTGGCGAGCCGGGCCCTGAGCCGGATCTCTGCACCGATCTCATCGAGACGGCTCAGCGTGCACGACCCACCCGGGCTCTACCTGCCTTGGAGCATGCTTTCGTGGGATGTGTCCACGGAGGACTCTCTGAAGGATCTGGATCTGGTGATGAGACGGCCGCCGGCTCTGACGGCGAGTCGGCTACGGATGAGTCAAATTCGTTATATCAACTTCAGGATGGCAGGCTCAGGGGCTGTTCCGATGGCGACAGCATTCCGGACCCCTTTGAGCTGCCGAGCCGGGTTGGAATCTTCATGGCCGGCGCACAACCTGTTCAAAACCCCGCCCCCGGGTCAGGAAACCCTGTGCCCTCGCCGGCTCAGGTGCTGATGGATCTCACAGACAAGATGACGGTCCTGTTGACCACTAAGGTCGCCCCGGCGGATCAAGTTCAGCATAACGCGGAGGTGGCACAGTTAAAGTTGGACCTAGCAAAAGCCAAGGAGGATCTGGCGGCGGAAGGGATCAGGATGGCTGCAGAGAGGGCGGCTCTCGACGCCCGGACTCAGCTGATTCAGGCACAATCTTTCCGGCTCACGATGGATCAAAACGCGTCCAAGGAGGTCATGAGAAGGAGGCATCAAAAGGCCCAATCCCGACTCCCTCCGGTTTACGATCCTTGAAACCTCTTCAACACGCCTGGTGCAGGGCCTAGTAACCCGCCGGAGATCATAGCGCCCGGGACTGGAACGCCAATTCAACCCCAAGTGATGGGGCCTCCCCGGGTGAACCCTGCCCCGCCTCAGTACGTGCCAATACCCCCGGGTCATTATGCCAACCCGTTGGAAAACATGGTCGCCGCAGCGGCGCGGCTGGCGGCTCTCCCAATTGACGGTGACTCTCCAACGGCGGTTGAAACCCGCCGGGTCAGAGAACTCCTTCAGACGGCTCTGGCACAGCAAGAGGCGTATTCTTATAGCCGGGACAGGATTCATTCAACCCCTCATCTAGGCCGGAGCCTGAGTTATAGCAGGCACATGGTTTCAACGACCGGCTCAAGCAATGTCCGACGCCATGACCTGCCCCCTGGCCACGGCCCGGCTCATAATGGAGCTTTTCATGCGGTAGACCAAGACAGAGCACGGCAAGAGGCGGAGTAGGTGCCTCAGTTGACGGCTTACCAGCCGCCCCCGGCTTATCCGACGGCTTCCATCGACGTGGGTATACCTACAAGGACCGGAGGTGTTCCTTGTCTGGTGCCGGCTCTCCGTAACGAACGTCTGCCCAAGGATTTCAAAGGGCCAAGGAAAGTGCCTAACTACACAGCTGATTTATAACCCGGAGCCTGGATCGAGAGTTATGCGATGGCCATGGAGTTGCTGGAGGTCAGCGAAGTGGCAATGGCCAAGTACTTCACCATGATGCTAGATGGGACTGCCCGCACTTGGTTGAAAGGGCTGCCACCGAATTCTATCGGGTCTTGGGCTAAGCTGAAAGCCCGGTTCATCCAAAACTTCAAAGATACCTGTAGGCAGTCTATGTCAATTGTGGATTTGACTAACTGTAAACAGCAGGAGGGTGAGTCCACAACCCATTGGGTTCGCCGGGTCAAAGAGATAATACATTCATCTGATAAGATGGATGCCGGCTCTGCAGTCTTAATGTTGGAGCAGAATTGTCGTTTCCTGCCCCTGAAGATGAAACTCAGGCGGCTCAAGCGCGATTGCAACGATATGGGCACGCTGATGGCGGCTCTCGTCAAGTACGCTGATTCTGATAGTACCAAGGACCCCGCGTCAGATGATGAAAGGACAGGCAAGGGAAAGAAGAACGGCAATGGCAAGGGTCCTCAGCATAACCCGGCGAACCAAGGAGGTAGCAAGCGTAAGGCTGATGGCGGCATGGAGTTTGTGGCTAACACCAGCTCACAGGGTAACAACCAGCGACGTAAGGGGAGGCCACCTCCTCGAGCCGGCGGGTCAGGCCCGACGCTGGAGCAGTTGTTGAATGAGCCTTGTCCAAGGCATGGCTCTAGGGAGAAGCCAGCTACTCATTAATGGAAAGATTGCGCAATCATGAAGGCCTTTAAGAATTCCAATGCCTTTAATGGCAACAATGGCTCGGGCGGCGGCTCAGGTGCCGGCGGCTTTCATGGCCCGGGCGGCGGCTCAAATTCTAATCCTCAGAATGTTCAAGGGGGCTTTAATCAGCAGTCCGGCCAAGGTAATCAACAGCAGCAGGGGGATACCAGACCAATCCAAAGCAGCTCAATGGTGGACAGTATCATGTGTTTACCACCAGTCTGTGCAAGCGAGATCAGAAGCTTCATAAGAGGGTTGTGAATGCTGTTGAGCCGGCGGTTCCACGCTATTTAAGATGGTCTGAGCAGCCTATTGTGTGGAGTAGGGAGGATCACCCTCCCCGGGTTGATAATCCGGGTCACCTGGCCCTGGTGGTGGCTCCTCAGGTGGGAGGATATAAGTTCACTAAGGTGCTCATGGATGGAGGCAGCAGCATCAACATCCTCTATTATGAGACCTTCCGTCGTATGGGGTTGATTGATAAGAATCTCAGCCAGTCCAATACTGTTTTCCATGGCGTGGTGCCTGGTAAGTCAGCGTATCCAGTGGGTAAGATTGAGCTGGAAGTGGCTTTTGGAGATGAGTACAACTACAGGGTGGAGAAATTAACCTTTGAGGTGGTTAAGATAAGAAGTCCATATCATGCTATATTTGGGCGGCCGGCTTACGCCAAGTTCATGGCACGGCTGTGTTACGTGTATTTGCAGCTCAAGATGCCGGGTCACAATGGGACCATTACGGTTCATGGCAGCCGCAAGATAGCCTTGGAGTGTGAGGAAGGCGACGCGGCTTATGCAGAATCTATTTGTGCAACAGAGGAGTTGAAGTTTTACAAGGACAATGTTGACCCAACAGATATGACATCTCTGAAAAAGCCAACCATGGAGCATGAGCTGGCAATGAAATTTAAGTCAGCTGATGAGACTAAACTTGTTGATTTCGTTCCAGGTGACTCATCTCAGCAGTTTAGCATCAGTGCCAATCTGGATCCAAAATAGGAAAGCGCGCTCATCGAGTTCATCCGTGAGAATAGGGAAATTTTTGCATGGAAACCTTCTGACATGCCAGGTGTACCTAGAGAACTCGCTGAGCACACTCTCAATATTGATCCGAAATTTAAGCCGGTCAGGCAATTCCTTTGGCGGTTTAATGAGGAGAGGCGGAAAGCCATTGGTGAGGAGGTGGCCCGGCTCTTGGCGGCCGGGTTTATTGTCGAAGTCTTTTATCCAGAATGGTTAGCTAACCCGGTGCTCGTGCTCAAGAAGAATGGCACCTGGCGGATGTGTGTGGACTACACGGACTTAAACAAGGCATGTCCGGTTGATCCTTTTGCTCTCCCCCGTATTGATCAAATCATTGATGCTACGGCGGGTTGTGAGCGCTTAAGTTTCTTGGATGCTTATTCTGGATACCATCAGATTAAAATGGCAGTTAAGGACCAGGAGAAGACGGCTTTCATCACTCCCTTTGGAGCCTTCTGTTATGTGTCTATGCCTTTTGGACTCAAGAGTGCACAGGTGACTTATCAGCGTTGTGTGCAGAATTGTCTTCATAACCAGATTGGGCGCAATGTTCATGCCGATGTGGATGATATTGTGATTAAGTCCAGGGAAAAGGAGACTCTGGTAGATGACCTTAGAGAAACCTTCGGTAATCTCCGGGTTTACAAGATGATGCTTAACCCGGCCAAGTGCGTTTTGGTGTTCCCGCAGGCAAGCTCTTGGGTTTCCTGGTTTCTAACAGAGGCATTGAAGCTAACCCGGAAAAAATCAAGGCAATCACCTCTCTGGCTAAGCCGGCGTGTATAAACGACGTCCAGCGTCTGGCAGGCCGCATTGCTGCTTTAAGCCGGTTTATAAGCCGTTTGGGTGAAAAGGCCATGCCACTGTACCAGTTGATGAAGAAAACTGATGACTTTATCTGGAATGATGCTGCTAATGCCGCCTTTGAGGATTTGAAGAGACAGCTGGCTGAGCCCCCAGTCCTTGCTGCTCCGGTTGATAAGGAGCCCTTATTACTGTATGTAGCTGCTAACACGCGAGCCGTCAGTGTGGCTGTGGTGGTGGAGCGCAAGGAAGAGGTAAGGAGTATCCGGTTCAGCGGCCGGTTTACTACGTCAGTGAAGTGCTCATCGAGTCCAAACAGCGGTATCCACATTGGCAGAAGCTTGTTTATGGTGTGTTCATGGCAAGCCGGAAGCTTAAGCATTATTTTCAGGGTCACCCAATCACTGTGGTTAGTTCTGCTCCCCTTGGAGATATCATCCAAAACAGAGAAGCCACAGGAAGAGTGGCTAAGTGGGCTATAGAGCTTGGGCCTCATGGTCTGAAATACCACGCACTGCTATTAAATCTCAAGCTTTGGTGGATTTCATCAACGATTGGACAGAGCTACAGGTGCCTGAAGAAAAGCTGGATAATACATATTGGACTATTCACTTTGATGGGTCTAGGCAATTGGAGGGCTCGGGGGCTGGAGTTGTATTGGCTTCCCCTAAAGGTGACAAGTTTCATTATGTGCTACGGTTGATGTTTCCTTGTACTAACAATGCGGCTGAGTACGAGGCCTTGCTCCATGGTCTTCGGATGGCTAAGGAGATGAGCTTGAGCCGGGTAAGGTGCTTCAGCGACTCAGACTTAGTGGCTCAACAAGTATCAGGCAAGTGGGATTCCAAGGACCCTCTCATGGCAGCTTATCGCCGTGAAGTTGATGCCATTGCTGGACACTTTCAGGGTTACCAAGTAGAGCACATCGATCGCAGGAAGAACGAGGTGGCTGATGCATTAAGCCGGCTGGGCTCTCAGCGAAAGCCGGTGCCGCCTAATACTTTCTTGGACATCCTACATAACCCTTCTGTTAAGTTACCTACAGAGGAAGACTTGGCTGTCCCTGACCCGGAGGCACAGTTGGTGGCGGCTCTCCACATCACCCCAGACTGGACAGTACCATATTTGGCTTACATGACCCGAGGAGAGTTGCCTGAGGATGAAACTTTGGCCAGACAAATAACCCGGCGGTCTAAGTCAATGATAATTATCAATGGTGAGCTACATCGCCCCAGTGTCACTGGAATTTTCCAGCGTTGTGTTTCCCTTGAGGAAGGCCAAGATATTTTGCGTGAGATTCACGAGGGGGATTGTGGCCATCATGCTGGCACAAAATCTCTTGTGGCCAAGGCTTTTCGTCATGGTTTTTATTGGCTGACGGCTCATGCTGATGCGGAGGACTTGGTCAGTAGATGTGACGGTTGTCAGAGGTTCTCGCGACGGGCTCATGTGCTGGCTCAGGAGCTGAGGATGATTCCAATTACTTGGCCATTTGCGGTCTGGGGGCTTGATATGGTTGGGCCTTTTAAAAGATCCAAGGATAAGAAGACTCACCTCTTGGTGGCAGTTGACAAGTTCACAAAGTGGGTTGAGGCAGAGCCCGTTAGCAAGTGTGACGCAGCCACGGCGGTTCAGTTCATGAAAAGGGTGATATTTCGCTTTGGCTTTCCACACAGTATTATAACTGACAATGGGACCAATCTGTCTAAAGGCGCCATGGACGAGTTTTGTCAACGAGAGCATATTCGACTTGATGTTTCATCAGTGGCTCACCCTCAATCCAATGGTCAAGCTGAGAGAGCTAATCAGGAGATCTTGAAGGGCATCAAGCCCCGGCTTTTGGTCCCTTTGCAACGGACGCCGGGTTGTTGGGTGGAGGAGTTACCCTCCGTGTTATGGAGCATCAATACTACTCCTAACAGGTCTACGGGTTACACGCCGTTCTTCATGGTTTATGGAGCGGAAGCAGTCCTCCCTAGCGACATCCGTCATGACTCACCTCGAGTGGCGGCTTATGTGGAGGCGGACAATGAGCGGGCGCGCCAAGATGCTCTTGACTTGTTGGACGAACAGCGTGATGTGGCAGCAGCTCGTTCGGCGATTTACCAACAAGACCTGCGCCGTTATCACAGCCGCCGGGTTAAGTCCCGGGTCTTCCAGGAAGGTGATCTGGTGCTCCGGCTCATCCAAGATCAAACAGATGCACACAAGTTATCCCCGCCTTGGGAAGGGCCCTTCGTGGTCAGCAAGAACTTGCACAACGGGTCATACTACCTTATCGACGTTCGGGAGTACAAAGATTCACGCAAGTCAGAGGAAGAGACCCGTCGGCCGTGGAACATAGCTCAGCTTCGGCCTTATTACACTTGAGCCACCGGCTCTCATAATGTACATATTTCTATAGCCATGTATATATTATGATAAATAATAAAGCAGGACCTCTGTCCTTTTCTCCTCCAAAGGTAAACGTGTTATTTCCATTACAACATCACATGGTCATTTGGAGGTGGATCCGGCTTATGATCGTATTCGAATCTAGCCGTAAACAATATGATCACTTGGGGGCTTCCTGTTCAAACATAGGTCGTATTCGAACCAAAGAGAACATAGCTGTCGATACCCACTTGATTGGCAAATTGCCGAGCTCATTGGGGAGTTTTCTTTGATCATATTTGAATCATAGCTCAACCCCCTTTGGGAACCGACGTGGATCATATTCGAATCAGCGTCATTAAACAACTCTTAAGGTCATTTGGGGGCTTCCTGTTCAAACATGGGTCGTATTCGAACCAAAGAGAACATAGATGTCGGTACCCTCTTGATCGGCAACGCCAAACCCACCGGGGGCTATATGATCGCATTCGAATCTTAGCTTAACCCCTTTGGGACGGGTCTCTGGTCGTATTCGAACCGGAAGCCCCTAAGTTTTGATCTTCTGATTTGCAACAAATTCTTCTGGTCATATCAACAGTGTGCAAGGGCGGTTTTTACTTCGCCGACTTAATTTTGATTCACAACGTTGATAATACATAGTAAGTATTATTGATGCTGGTGAGCCGGAGTTGAGATCTTCACCTCATTATTCGGATTACATAAACCGGAAGTATACTTGAAGTCTTGTAAGTATGCTATTATGGTTACATCAAAGATATAATTGAGGGTCAGTCTTTGGTGACTTTTGTTCATATTCCGGGTTATATATATAAGGTCTATGATTCTCAGTGCGGTAAGCCGCCTAG
Source organism: Aegilops tauschii subsp. strangulata (assembly GCF_002575655.3). Lineage (NCBI taxonomy): Eukaryota > Viridiplantae > Streptophyta > Magnoliopsida > Poales > Poaceae > Aegilops > Aegilops tauschii. Next base: position 390,176,291 of record NC_053037.3, read on the forward strand.
AGACTTGTGATTTATTTTCTACGCGGGATGGTTAAATACAGCTATTCGAGCTTAAGGAAAATAACTGATCACTTATAACCCGGAGGAATAAGAAGAAGCGGCTTCAATGGAGTTAAGCATTCAACATGTGCACGATGGCACGACAAAATTAAGTGTTTGTCCTACTCTATTACAAGACTCCCCGAGTCCAAAAGGTGAGGCATTGTTTTAAGGTGTAACCATGAGTCGCCTAAAAGTCAAGGTGCTTGTTGAGTTGAAGCTTCCGGCTCATCCCTCTCCGCTCCTCCGGCTGATTCCATGACCTGGAAGGTTGATGATTTCCAGTCAATGCCGCTCAAAGCTTCAAATCGAGCCTCGTCATCAATTAACCCGGCCGGGTCAACTTCTGGGGCGAAGGTATGCTTACGAGTCGGAGGGATCAAGCTGATGGCTTCATAACGTGGAGTGGGGATCCTCTGATTTTCCGCGTCGTAGCCCGGCTGATACTTGGTAAGGTCGGTGTCATTCCAAATCTGGGTGGCCACCGGGCGTACGCTCTTCACACAAGCGGCGAAATCTTTCTGATCGAAGGGGGTCCCGTCTTCCTTCAGGCTGGGGTATCCAAGCGCGATCTCCGTCGGCTCTAGCTCCGGGAGGAAAGCCTTGGCCCGGCTCAGAGCAGCTATGGCTCCGGCTCTTGCAGAGGCCCGTCGTAGCTCTTGGAAGCACTGAGGAAGAATGGCAAGCCGCCGAAGTACGTCCGTCAGGTGAGTCGGAACCTCATTGGACAGGGCCACAACGGACAAAGCACACTGTGACCCGATGTAGAGTTGCTCCACCAAGGTGTACACGGCTTTCAATTTGGTCAGAACATTCTGATTGAGGTTGGAGCTTCTGGGACCTGTTTAACACAGTCAGGGGAGCTGAATGATAATGGTGGGACTTATAAGACATAAAAAATGTAGGCTGGTTAAAGGCTTGCAGAATGACTTACCGAAGATTGCGGCGACCATCTGTGACACATGGCGCTTTAAGCCGGAGAGTTCGGCGGTTCTCTCCATCAGAGCAGCCTCCGCCTGTTCGGCCCGGCTGACCAAAGCAGCTTTCTCCTCGGCCCAAGTCTTCCTTTCGGTTTCAAACTTCTTCTTCAGCTTCTCTTGTGCAGCAACACTGAACTCAAATTTGGCGTTGGCCTTCCGGGTCTCAGTTTCCTGAGTCTTCAGGCGGTTCTTCAGCTCAGAGATTTCAGCTTTGAATTTTTTGCAGGTAGCCTGTACAAATTCCGGGTTACAGTTTGAGTAATTATTATGAAACATTAAAGTCCCAAGTACTTTGCAAGCAAAGACACTTGGCACTTGGGGGCTAATGCATGTTGAAAGATTCTATTTACAAATTGCCGGTTCATGAAAGTAAGCCGGAAGATTAAGTCTACAACATATTCTATCATTAGTGGTAGACTTGGGGGCTAGCATGGTGAGGATGACTATGGAGTAAGCAAGAGAGTGGTACCTCAGATTTTTGCTGTATCTGCTTTACCATGTCAATCTCTAAGTCCCGGTTGTTGTGCACTTGACCAATGTAACCAGAAACAATGTCTCCAATGCTCAAGTTAGCATAGTCAGTGATCTCCAGTCTGGCCCTGCGGCGCTCTAGCAGTTCTTCTTTGGCAGAGCATTTGGCCAGCACAGTGGGTCTCCCCGGCTCGACAAACTCTGTCCGGGTGATTACGACGTCCGGGTCATCGGCCGGCTGAGCTGGGCTGGGGATCTCCGGGTTAGCAGAAGTCTCTATGACTGGCTCGTCAGTGGGAGTGGTGGCTTCAGGAGCAGAGGCAAATGGCGGCTCTTGAGCTGAAGCCTCCGGTTCAGTCAGGACCGGCTCTTCGACTGGTTTATTCTTCTTCGCCCTCTTGCTGAGCTTTGCTTGAGCACTGAAAGGACAAAAGGTTAGTACAAAAGCATGAGTAAAGATAAAGCACAACATAAGATGATCATCATTACCCGGGAGCGGTCTTGAAAGCCGGCAGGTTAGATTGCATAGAGTCACCAGAGGAAGGTGAATTTTCCTGATAATTTGAATCAGACGAATTGAGCGGTTGACGAGTGACGCCCGCTAAAGGATGAAAAGGGTATAAGTTGGAGATAACCTCGGTCCGGTGTTTCCTTGACGCTTCAGGTAAGCCGGAGGAGAGGTCTGTATCCTTGTTGGCCCGGGTTTGTCTCCGGCTCTCATGAATCTGTTGCTTCAAAAGAAATTGAGGATCTTGATAAGCTAAAGGATGTGAAAATCTTACTTTCCGGGTTACTCTTCGGACATTCAGCCTTGGCAAGGGCTCCGAGTCGGAGGAAAGTATAGTTACCTCTTCAATCACCGGGTTACTCACTCCGGTATCATCCTGCGGATAATCAAGTCAATAAGGTGGTTAAAAAACAGACGGAAAGCATAAAAAAAGAAGAGCCTAAAGAATCAAGGGTTACCTCTGACTCGGAGCTATCATCCAATTGAAGCAGCTCTGAGGCGGTAGGCTTGGTTCCCTTTTTGCGGGGAGCGGCTCTCCTGGCGGCTTTCTTAGCCTTTCTGGCTTTTTTAGCCGCCTCATGGTCATACTTGACCTTCCAGAACTTATCATTAGCCTGAAAAATACAACAAATACTTCTTAAGGTTCAGATGAAAACCATCCAAAGGGAAAGTAAGGTGCTCAGGTCAGTGGCTTACCGCTGGAGCCGGGTTAGCTTTGTAGAAGGGGTTTAAGCCTGTCCTCCCACAGTCGGCTAAGCTCTCATTCAAGAGAGACTTGGTCATGTCGTTCACGACGTCCTCAGGAAGATCGTTGGGGCTGTGCCGCAGAGGGTCATCCTTCCGGCCCGTGTAATCACACATTAAGCCGAGGCGGCGGCTCAAGGGGATCACCCGCCAAGAGCTCCAGACCCGGACCAGATCAATGCCGTTGAGGCCATTTCCCAGGAGAGCCTTAATCTTATTGATGGTGGGAATCAGAGGTTGATGCTCAGCTTGAGATAGTTTGTCTAGCAGGGGGTGGTTTGGCTCCAGACGCAGGGCACGAAAGCCGGGCAGAGGGCTCTCGTCAGCCGGAGAAGTATCCTGGCAGTAGAACCATGTCTGGTTCCAGTCCTTTGGATGGCTTGGCGGCTCAGCATAAGGAAAGAGGCAATCTCTCCGTCGTTGAATGGAATTCCACAGGGTTCCAAGCTCGGCCCGTTGGCGCACTCGTTCTGGCGGTTCAGATAAAATAGCTCCCTAAAGAGCAGGAGGCTGGGCTCTTCTCCAAGATATACTTCGCAGAATACTTGAAAGTTACAAATATTTGACACGGAATTGGGTCCTATGTCTTGCGGCCGCAGATCAAAGAAGTTCAGAACATCCCTAAAGAATTTTGAGCCGGGAGGTGCGAAGCCCCGGCTCATGTGATTAGCAAATATCACAACTTCTCCTTCTCTTGGTTGAGGCCTTTCCTCCGACGGGTCAGGGGCACGATAAGACATGACCTCCTTTTTGGGCAGGTAACCCGTCTTCACGAAATCAGCTAAAGTGTCATCAGTAACATTGGATCTCATCCAGTTGCACGTGATGGGTGCCTTGGGAGCCTTGGGTGGCATTGTGAAAGATGAAAGCCTACGACAAAAGGAAATGTCCGGTTCAGTTATAAGCCGGAGGAAGTTTACACCTCAATGTTCAAGATGGCGGCTTATGAAGGGGCCTAATGACATATGTCTAATTGCGTCGGGTTATCTAAGCCGCTGAGGGCATCGTGAGTAATTCAAGTTGTCTAAAGCTTTATCATAAATGAGCCGGAAAGATTAAAGCGTGTGGCCTCTTTTAAGCCGGAGATATGAGCCGCCATAGCTAAACAGATGCAATTTTTGACTAAGTGTGGCACAAACAAGTTTCACGGATCGCAGTAATTATTTTGGATCAAACGATCGGCTAAAAGGGAAAAAATTCTAGACCTAGAAAGCTGATACAGAAAAGTTCATGAGCTCTAAGGGGATCTCTTTGCAAGTAAAGGGGGCGTGCTACTATTGAAAATGGATGCGCAACAACTACCGCAGGAGCTCCGCACTACTTTTGGATCAAACTGGACTGTAGTGGAAGAACTACAAAGAACTCGAGAAGAACAGCGAAGAACAGAGGAAGAATAGCAGAACCCTAAATGCGGATCTACGGTGGAGAGGTGCAGGGACTTACCGACGCTGAGGAGTCGCGGAGGTCGCCGCCGTTTCTCTGGACCAGGTCAGGGTGATGCAGCGGCCAAGGTTGTGGAAGACAAGGGACGCGGCGGCGGAGTTCGAGCTCTCAGGTGTCAGAGGAGGAAGACGATGGAGGAGTGAATGAAGGTTCATGGGCCGGGCTTATTTATAAGGTGCGGCTAATAAGTGGGCGCGAGAAACGAGGAGGCCACGGCGTGATTATCTCGCCACAGAAGCGCCTCGATTCTCGGGATGGCCATTAAAGATAAGATCCGTTGGGGTATAACGTAATAAAGAAATGTACTTAATGGAAGATGACGTCATGGCGGGTTACCAGGAATCCAGAAGATGACGTCACGGCGGGTTATAACCTTTGCACAGATATAAGCCGGAAGATTTTCTCTCAAAGGGATTGAAGATTGACATGAACCGGTTCAAATCAATCTGGGGCCTAATGTTGAGGATATAACCATTAGAGTCACCCGCCCGGGAGGAGCCGGGTTACGTCAAGATGGTCATCACGCGAAGCCCAGTACCAAGCTTGAAAACGGCGGGCCAATAATGGGCTTAAGACCCGGAGATGGCTTAAGGCCCGTAGTGATAAACCGTCATTATGGCAAGACTTGTAGCGTAAGGCAAGAATAGTTAGGAGTTCGAGCCAGATACTGTTATGAGCCGGTCGGGACTCTGAGAGCCGCTGGGCGTCAACCTCTCTATATAAAGGGACGACCCGACGACGGTTCAGGGACAGGCAAGATCAAATCGATAACCAGGCAGGGCGGTTTAGCTCCTGGTTGTCGAAACCCTAAGCAATACAACCTCAACTGGACGTAGGCTTTTACCTTCACCGTAAGGGGCCGAACCAGTATAACCCTCGTGTTCCTTGTCCCGTTTAACCCCTTTAAGCTTCATAGCTGCGATGGCTCCACGACTAAGTCCTAGCATGAGGACATCTGACGTGACAATTCCACGACAGGTATGGTGAAAGTGGTTCCCTTTGCTTGTCCGAAAGGCCCGTATGTCTTCACGTTGGTGACAAATTTTAGTGATGTTATTATGTTGTGGTTGTCTCTGCCATAAAGGCCGAATGTTCCAGAAACTTCCTTCACAAACTCAGAAGTGCCGAGTACGAACTGCATTGTGAAAGAATAAATAAGTGTTTGTTGCTTACATATGAAACTGAGAAAATCACATAAAATTTCATTAAAAGAGTCCACTGACCGTATTTTGTTTTCCTCCAGAACCTCCCCAGGGTCCAACAGTGCGCTTCGGACCAGCTTGGTCGACATAAGAAAATTTGATTGAATCAATGATAGTGCCCCTGCTAACTGTGATGCTCTCTAGACGTCTTGGTGCCTTGACGATGTCTTTATCCGAGCCTCCATTTCCACCCCATGGTCCAACCTTTGTGGGAAGGCTCTACAATATGATAACACAATTATGTGATGTTTTCTTGAATAAAAGGGATGCAGACACAAACTAATGAAGATTTAGGTGAAGACAAAAGGTAGTTGTACATGTTGGTTATTCATCTCACCTGTGAACCTTTCAGCATGGGACAAAATCCATGGACAGTGAGTTCTATGATGTTACCGTCGCTCCTTTGTTCATGGAACTTTTTGTAGATGACACCAGTCGCCATAGCGAACTGTCCTGTCCCACCAACAATAGCCCACTCACCTTCTTCAACGGATATCCCCATCACTTGAAGCGTTGATCCCTTAAACCTATATCACGTTCAGATGTGGTTGTTAACTGTATCATGCACTACAATATACAGTATTACCTAATGACATGATCATCTGTACGTAGTTTAAGTAATCAACATGAAGATATATTTCTTCACAAAGATATATAACCCTGTATGAATGCATATGTGTACGTACCTTTCAACCTCGAAAGTTATGCTGAAAGTATTCTGCCAGTTACCGGCATAGATATGTAGGCCCTGTGCACGTGCAACAATGGTGGCGCCGGTGCTAGGGCCATCACATATCGGCCAGTTGTTAACGACGGTCGCACCCAAACCGGTAGTAACATTTGAGTCTATTATGCCTGACTGATTCTGGTTTGAACCAAGGGGAGTGTGGAAAAGGTACAGGCTGCGGAAGTTGAGCTCATTGCTCTCCACGAACGCGGCACGGGGAGTTATCTGGAAATTGGCCATGGTTACTAATGAGTTGGGTGGGACTCTGGTTCAAGGGATGTTGTAGGCTTATGAGATACTAGTAGATTGTTGTGTGTGAGAACTAGAAGGTTGGGAGTCGTATTTATAGATCGCTAGCTAGGGCCAATGCCAATGGGAGCATGTCTAGCATTAGATGGAGTGAGACATCCCACGATGTTTTGTGCATGTCAGGATCAGCCATGTGCACCTCGAAGACGCTGACTCGGCCTTGTGCGTCACGAGCACTTTTCTCACCGGCAACAGAATCACTCGATCTCAGCTTTGGTGGCAGTAAGAAATAAAGGCACGTACGGGTAACGCTGCATGCTTTCTTGACTAAGGACGTACACCTCGTGCATCACGAGCTCATGTGCTCTGTGCACACAATCAGGATAAGATTTTTCCTGCAAGCAATCATTAGTATACAACGATCCTTAGGTCCCTTTTTGCAGTTGAGGTGTTGTCTTCGGTGGTGGTTAGAGTGTTGCTGTTGTGAGTTTTCATCACCGTGACGGGGTCTCTTTTTATTTCTCTCTTGTTTATTTTTTTCTTGGTTGTGTGCATCCTTGATATCTTTGGACATCTTGTTGGTGCAGAGGCCGGGTGTAATTGGTATCTTCGCGATATTAATATATTCGCTTTGTCGAAGAAAAAAAGTAATTTGGTACTTCCTCCATCCGGAAATACTTGTCGAAGAAATGGATCCGAAAATACTTATTGAAGAAATGGATCAAAATGGCTGTATCCATTTCTCGCAAGTATTTCCGGACGAAGGGAGTATATATGATTCAGTTTTAATATGAAAATAAATTTCCTTCTGAATGGGAACTTGTGGAATCCTATGGGATGGACCACGAAATTAAGGGCTGAAGTTGATTACTACATGTTCAAGAGAGATAGGGCCATGCATCGTGCCTATTTTCAAACTTCAGAGCCCAAGTGTCTTGTAAATTTTCGATTCTAAAATATATTGTTTTTTTAAAAAAATTCAGATGATCATTGAGGACTATTTCTCAATATTAACCTTAATAATTGTAAAACTCACTATCGCTTGGTAAATTTGACATTCATAATTCAGCCCGTTTGCGCGTTTTAGCATGGCATAATTAGGACAACGTTTGCTAATCGAGACTCGTGCATCACGAGAACCTGTCTAACCGACAAGAGAATCACTGGATCTCAGATCTGGTGGCAGTAAGAAATAAAGGCACATACGGGTAACGCTGCAAGCGGTGTTGACTGAGGACGTGCACCTTGTGCATCACGAGCCCTCTCCGCTCAGTGCTCACAATCAGTATAAGATTCTTTTCAGGGAGGGAATCATTACCGTACAAATGTTGTTGCCACTAACAAGGAAAACATACAGTTGCGCTTGTCCTACTTTTGTAAGTTGTGGAAATCCGATGGGATGAACCATGAAATGAAGGGCTCAAGATGATTACTATTACAGGTTCAAGAGAGATAGGGTCGTGCATCACGCCTTCCCTTGTTTTCCAGTAGAATATAAAGTGTGAAGTATATATGGTGTGCCTATGTGGAAAACAACAAAACAAAAATGTATTCTGATAATTATCGATATGTGTATGTGGCATCCTATGTAAGATATTGATCATGAGAGTATTATGGTTTAGCAAAATAATAGCCCCCTTATGAGTTCAAGTACATGTATGAACATTTCAATTAACAAATATAACTATTTGCAATATATGAGAAAGCATTTGCACTCAGCCTACTGATAGTCCAGCTCGGCTCTTATATCGAGAGGTGTCCATTTAATATTTTGCCCACAATGCGCATACATGTTTTCCCATCAAATTCATGTAAAAAGTAGGAAAAAAAACTATGTTCTAAATATTTTAAATTAAATTATTTTCTTTTTTCATGTAAGTACAAAACATATGCAACAGAATAGTGTAAATTCATACTCCGTTCGAAAATATAGTAACCGTGCGCCCCGCGATGGCACCCGGCTTATGTATAAACCATGCGGCAGATGAGGCACTTGGCTTATGTATAAACTGTCCAATGCACAGGCACCCACGGCTTATGTATAAACCCTGCAACAGACGGTAGCACTCGGCTTATACAGGCGGTGACACGTGTCCCTTAACACCCGGCTGTCGTCATGTTACTTTATTAAACCGAGAGCCTCATGGAAACACTTGTTTATACATAAGCCGGGATTTATTATATGGCTCTCGGCTTATACCGTATAAGCCGGTCCACTATAAACCATGCCCTATAAGTCAGGGGTTTTCCTGACGTGTTGACTGAGGACGTGCACCTTGTGCATCACGAGCCCTCTCCGCTCAGTGCTCACAGTCAGTACAAGATTGTTTTCAGGGAGGGAATCATTATTGTACAAATGTTGTTGCCGCTAACACAAGGAAAACATGCTGTTAGGTTTGTCGTACTTTTGTAAGTTGTGGAAATCCGATTGGATGAACCATGAAATGAAGGGCTGAAGGTGATTACTATTACAGGTTCAAGAGAGATAGGGTCGTCCATCACGCCTTCCCATGTTTTCTAGTACTCCCTCTGTAAAGAAATAGTGGTTTGAACGCTCTTATATTTCTTTACGAAGGGAGTTATATATGGTGTGCCTATGTCAGAAAACAACAAAACAAAAATGTATTCTGATAATGATCGATATGTGTGTGTGGCATCCTATGTAAGATACTCATCATGAGAGTATTATGGTTTAGCAAAATAATAGCCCTCATATGAATTAAAGTACATGTCTGAAAATTTCAATTAACAAATATAACTATTTGCAATATATGAGAAAACATTTGCACAACTTCATATTCAGCCTGCCGATAGTCTAGCTTGCCTCTTGTATCGAGAGGTATTCATTTAATATTTTGTCCAAAATGCGCATACATATTTTTCCCATCAAATTCATGTAAAAAAACTATGTTCTAAGTATTTTAAATTAAATTATTTTTATTTTTTCATGTAAATACAAAACATATGCAAAAGAATAGTGTAAATTCATACTCCCTCCATTCGAAAATATAAGATGTTTTGGATATTTTAATATGGACTACATAGGGACTAATACAAGTGAACAAACACAATAAACACGTCTAAATACATCCAACTCATGCTTATGCTTCATTGAGAGGCTCTCCCACAATGCTCTAGAGCTCGCGGTCATGGCGGATGTGGTGCACGGAGAAGGATGGGAAGAGAAGGATGTTGTGCGGTGCGCATCGTGTCGGGCATGGCCTCGTTTAAATAGAAGATGATGGCCAGGCCAAGCAGCGAGCTATGCCAATGCGGGCACCAGAGAGGGTTTCGCGCTGGCGCGCCTGTGTAATGCTGGCAAGCGGACGGACATCACATTTGAATGCGGGAGATAATCATGCCGTGTCGTGCCGTCTAGTCACGTCTCTTCGACATTGACAGACGTGGAGACTGGGATGTGGCGCGGGCGACGCTCTCGGCTGGCGCACCGCTTCAATATTGGTTGCAATGAGAGTCCACGTCTGCTCTGGGCCAGCATGAATGTGGCACGAAGAGACGAGGTGCGTTTGCGCGGGAGAGAGCGCGGGAGATGTTTTTGGGTTGGTCGGGGTGTTCTATATGGACGTGGTTGTTGTATGAATGCTCGCAAAGCCCCTGGTTTGCATCTAATTTGCAGGACAACGAACAACCGCACTGGTCCGCAGACAGATGGGGTGCCGCGTTGGATCATAAAGTGCGTCCGGACCACTCGGTCCGGACGGTTATAGGCGTTTTTTGTGTGTGCAGGATTTGAGGGTCCACCTTGGAGATGCCCTTACTATACAATGGTCCTGACATGCATCTTGTCAATAGTAATTTGGTATATATGATTCAGTCCGAAAATGAAATTTCCATCTAAATGGGAGCACCCAGCACCCGAAAATGCGTACAAAAAAATAAAAATAAATAAAATCCTGAGAGAGCGCCCAGCATGCAATATGTGGCGATGGTTAAGAGTACGCCACAGCCCATGAAAAGTGGCCCTTGCGGGAGCCCGCAACAAGTACTGCTTACATGCATCATGTTCATCGGTCTTAGCAATGAATATTCTCAAAAATAAAACATACAGGTGGCTGGCCCATGAAGCCATTCGTGTGCCTCTCTATCTAAGGCGGGGTGATTATTTTGTACATGGTTTCCAACCGGTTATATATATTTAATAGAATAACTATTGCACAAATACAAAAAATATTGCAAAATAATGTATTAAAAATTGTAAACCCAAAAATAAAAAAATCATTAATCTTAACAGAAATATTCACAACTCTAAAATGTTCATAATTTTTTTTAAATGCAGATGAGTTAAAAAAACTGAAGAAGTAAAAAAAGATTCTTTTTACTAAAAAGGCAAAAAAAACATAGAAGAAAAATAAAAAAACATCAGAGAAAATAGAATAGAAGAAAAAAACCTAAGAAATCGCCGGAACTGCTCCCATACGAAAACTAACAGCACACTACTATCTTCGTCATAGTTTATTAGTCCCCCTCCTATTTTGGGTCAAACTTTGATATTTGATTTATAACTAGCAAAGCGTAAGTTGTATACCACAAAAATAAGACATGGGGAATTTTCTTTCAAATATGAATCCAACAATATTAGTTTTGTGACATACAACTTATTTGCTGGTCAAATATATGGTCATAATTTGACGCAAAAAAATAAAGAAGACCATTAAACTAGGACGGAGGTAGTACATGACAATACAAAGTGGCCCAACATAGTGATGAGAATAAACTGAAAGAAAAGTGGAATTCCTTTTGGCTCCCGGGCTTATCTACTCCCAACACCTGAGACGACCAATTTGAAGGAAATATGCCCTAGAGGCAATAATGAAGTTGTTATTTGTGTTACCTTATATCAAGATAAATGTTTATTATTCATGCTAGAATTGTATTAAACAAAAACTTAGTACATGTGTAAATACATAGACAATACATAGTGTCCCTAGTATGCCTCTACTTGACTAGCTTGTTAATCAAAGATGGTTATGTTTCCTAACCATTGACATGTTGTCGTGGAATTGTCACGTCAGATGTCCTAGTGAAAGGACTTAGTCGTGGAGCCATCGCAACTAGGAAGCTTAAAGGGGTTAATCGGGACAAAGGACATGGGGTTAATACTGGTTCGACCCCTTATGGTGAAGGTAAAAGCCTACGATCCAGTTTTGAGTGGGATTGCTTATGTCTCGATAACCAGGGAGCGAAATCGCTTGACCTAGCTCTCGATCTGATCTTACTTGCCCTGAACCGCCGCCGGGTCGTCCCTTTATATACAGAGGTCGATGCCCAGCGGCTCTCAAAGTCCCTGCCGGCTCATAAACAGTGTCCGGCTCGGTCTCTAACTATTCTTGCCTTACAATACAAGTCATGTACATATGGCAGTTTATCTCTATGGGCCTTAAGTCGCCTCTGGGCTTTGGGCCCTTAACTGAACCGCCATCTTCAAGCTTGGTCTTGGGCTTCAAAGATACTCATAGGTATAACCCGGCCCCTCCTGGGCGGGTCATACCTAATAGTTATATCCCCAACATTAGGCCCCAGATTGATTTGAACTGGTTCATGTCAATCTTCAATACTTAAGAAAAAATCTTCTGCTCTTTGCTTATGAAATTTTTGTAACCCGCCGTGACGTCATCCTTTGGATCTGTAGTAACCCGCCATGACGTCACCTGCCAAAAATGCACGTTTTGTCCAACATACCTCAACGGATCTTTATCTTAATGACCATCCCGAAAATCGAGGCGTCTTTGTAATTGGATAACTATGTTTTCGGCCTCCCCGTTTTTCGCGCCCACTTAGCAGTCTTTCCTTATAAATAGACCGGACTAGGTCTCTTCTCATTCTCCCCTTTCCTCATCTTCTTCCTCTCGCAACCCACTGCCGCTCGAGCTCCGCCGCTGCCGCAGCGCACCTCGTCTCCGTTGACCTTGGACGACTTCTATCGAGGCAGGCGCGACTACCAGGACTGGAGGTGTCCCCTGTCTGGTGTCGGCTCTGCGTAACGAGCGTTTGCCCAAGGATTTCAAAGGGCCCAGAAAGGTACCTAATTATACGGCCGACTTACAGCCCGGGGCGTGGATTGAAAGCTACGAGATGGCTATGGAGTTACTGGAGATCAGTGACGCTGCGATGGCCAAGTACTTCACCATGATGTTGGATGGGACCGCCCGCACTTGGTTGAAAGGGCTGCCGCCTAATTCCATCGGTTCATGGGCAGAGTTAAAAGCCTAGTTCATTCGGAATTTCAAAGATACATGCAAGCAGCCCATGTCAATTGTGGATTTGACTAATTGCAAGCAGGAGGAGGGTGAGTCCACGACCTATTGGGTGCGCCGGGTCAAGGCCATAATACATTCGTCTGATAAGATGGATACCGGCTCTGCAGTCTTAATGTTGGAGAAAAATTGCCCTTTTTTGCCTCTGAAGATGAAGCTGGGGCGGCTCAAACGCGATTGTAATGACATGGCTCAGCTGATGGCGGCTCTGGTCAAGTACGCCGACTCTGATAGTACCAAGGATCCCGAGTCTGATGATGAAAAGACAAGGAAGGGAAAAAAGAATGGCAACGGCAAGGGCCTTCAGCATAACCCGGCAAATCAAGGAGGTAATAATAAACGTAAGGCTGATGGTAGCTTGGAGTTTGTGGCTAACACCAATGCGCAGGGCAACAATCAATGATGTAAGGGGAGGCCACCCCCTCGGTCCGGCGAGTCAAGCCCCATGCTTGAACAATTGCTGAATGAGCCCTGTCCGAGACACGGCACCCCACAGAAACTGGCCACTCACCTATGGAAGGACTGCACGATCATGAAGGCTTTCAAGAATTGCAATATGTTCGACGGTAATCATGGGCCGGGCGGCGGCTCGGGTGGCGGCGGCTTTCATGGCCCGGGCGGCGGTTCAAATTCCAATCTTCAAAACTCTCACGGCAATCAAGGTGGTTATAATCAGCAATCTGGCCAGGGAGGTCAGCAGCAGCAGCAACAGGGTGGATACCAGAGTCATCCAAAGCAGCTGAATAGTGGACAATACCACGTGTTTACCACCAGTTTGTGCAAACGGGACCAGAAGCTTCATAAGAGGGCTGTGAACACTGTTGAGCTGGCAGTTCCTCGTTATTTGAGATGGTCTGAGCAGCCTATTATATGGAGTAGGAAAGATCACACTCCCTGGGTTGACAATCCGGGTCACTTGGCCTTGGTGGTGGCACCTCAGGTTGGAGGATATAAATTCACTAAAGTGCTCATGGATGGAGGCAGTAGCATCAACATCCTCTATTATGAGACTTTTCGTCGCATGGGTTTGACTGATAAAAATCTCAAGACTTCCAACACTATTTTTCATGGAGTGGTCCCTGGCAAGTCGGCATACCCAGTGGGTAAGATTGAGCTGGAGGTCGCCTTCGGAGATGAGAATGATTCTAGGGCGGAGAATTTAACCTTTGAGGTGGTCAAAATCAGGAGCCCGTATCACGCCCTGTTTGGATGGCCGGCTTATGCCAAGTTCATGGCACGGCCGTGTTATGTTTATTTGCAGCTCAAGATGTCGGGTCATAAGGGTACCATCACAATGCATGGGAGCCGGAAGATAGCCTTGGAATGTGAGAAAGGCGATGCTGCTTACGCTGAATCTGTTTGTGCAACAGAGGAGTTGAAGTTCTACAAGGACAATGTTGACCCGGTGGACATGACGTCTTTCAAGAAGCCAACCACGAAGCATGAGCCGGTAATGAAGTTTAAGTCGGCTGACGATACCAAGCTTGTCGATTTTGTTCCAGGCGACTCATCTAAGCAGTTCAGTATCAGTGCCAATCTGGATCCCAAATAGGAAAACACGCTCATCGAGTTCATCCGTGAGAACCGGGACATCTTTGCATGGAAACCTTCTGACATGCCGGGTGTACCGAGAGAACTCGCTGAGCACACTCTTAATATTGATCCAAAATTTAAGACGGTCAAGCAGTTTCTTCGGTGATTCAATGAAGAGAGGCGTAAGGCCATTGGTGAGGAAGTGGCCCGGCTCTTGGCGGCCGGGTTCATTATTGAAGTTTTTCATCCCGAGTGGTTGGCTAACCCGGTGCTGGTGCTTAAGAAGAATGGCACTTGGCGTATGTGTGTGGACTACACAGACTTAAACAAGGCTTGTCCGGCTGATCCCTTTGCTCTCGCTTGTATTGATCAAATCATTGATGCTACGGCGGGTTGTGAGCGTTTGAGCTTTTTGGATGCTTATTCTGGTTATCATCAGATCAAGATGGCAGTTAAGGACCAGGAGAAGACGGCTTTTATTACTCCATTTGGAGCCTTCTGCTATGTGTCTATGCCTTTTGGGCTTAAGAGTGCCCAGGCGACTTATCAGCGATGTGTGCAGAACTGTCTTCACAATCAGATTGGGCGCAATGTTCATGCTTATGTGGACGACATTGTGGTGAAGTCCAGAGAGAAGGAGACCTTGATAGAGGATCTGACGGAGACCTTTGATAATCTCCGGGTCTACAAGATGATGCTTAACCCGGCTAAATGCGTTTTTGGTGTACCTGCAGGCAAGCTTTTGGGTTTTCCGGTTTCTAACAGAGGCATTGAAGCTAACCCGGAGAATATCAAGGCAATCACCTCTTTGGCTAAGCCGGCATGTATCAATGATGTTCAGCGCCTGGCGGGTCGAATTGCTGCTTTAAGCCGGTTCATAAGCCAGTTAGGTGAGAAGGCCATACCGCTGTATCAGATGATGAAGAAGACAGACGATTTCGTCTTGAGCGATGCTGCCAACGCTGCCTTTGAAGATTTGAAGAGACAACTAGCTGAGCCTCCGGTTCTTGCTGCTCCCATTGATAAGGAAACCTTATTGTTATATGTGGCTGCTAATACACGTGCTGTCAGCGTGGCCATCGTGGTGGAGCGCAAGGAGGCTGGCAAGGAATACCCGGTTCAGTGGCCGGTTTACTATATCAGTGAGGTACTTATTGAGTCCAAACAATGGTATCCACATTGGCAGAAGCTCGTTTATGGGGTGTTCATGGCAAGCCGGAAGCTTAAGCAATATTTCCTGGGCCACCCTATTACTGTGGTTAGTTCTGCTCCTTTAGGAGATATCATTCAAAACAGAGAAGCCACAAGACGAGTCACCAAGTGGGCATTGAACATGGGCCTCATGGTTTAAAGTATGTGCCACGCACTGCTATCAAATCTCAAGCATTGGTGGATTTCATCAATGATTGGACAGAGCTGCAGATGCCTGAAGAGAAGCCGGATAATACATATTGGACTATTCACTTTGATGGGTCCAGGCAATTGGAGGGCTCGGGGGCTGGAGTCGTGTTAGCTTCCCCTCGAGGTGACAAATTTTGTTATGTGCTACGGTTGATGTTTCCCTATACTAACAATGCAGCTGAGTATGAGGCCTTACTCCATGGTCTTCGGATGGCTAAGGAGACGAGCTTAAGCTGGGTAAGGTGCTTTGGCGACTCAGATTTGGTGGCTCAAAAGTATCAGGCAAGTGGGATTCCAAGGATCCTTTCATGGCGGCTTATCGCCGTGAAGTTGATGCCATTGCTGGACATTTCAAGGGTTACCAAGTGGAGCACATTGATCGCAGAAAGAATGAGGCAGCTGATGCCTTGAGCCGGCTGGGCTCCCAACGTAAGCCGGTGCCGCCTAATACTTTCTTGGATATTCTGCATTACCCTTCTGTCAAGTTACCTACAGAGGAAGACTTGGTTGTTCCTGACCCAGAAGCACAATTGGTGGCGGCTCTTCACGTCATCCCAGATTGGACAGTGCCATACTTGGCTTACATGACCCGGGCGAGTTGCCTGAGGATGAAACCTTGGCCAGACAGATAACCCGGCGGTCTAAGTCAATGACAATTGCCAATGGCGAGTTGCATCATCGCAGTGTCACTGGGGCATTTCAGCGTTGTGTTTCTCCTGAGGAAGGTCAAGAAATTCTTCGTGAGATTCATGAAGGGGACTGTGGCCATCATGCCGGGTCAAAGTCCCTTGTAGCCAAGGCTTTCCGTCATGGATTTTATTGGCTGACGGCTCATGCTGATGCGGAGGATCTGGTCAGTAAATGTGACGGTTGTTAGAAGTTCTCAAGACGTGCTCACGTGCCGGCTCAAGAGTTGAGGATGATTCCAATTACTTGGCCGTTTGCGGTCTGGGGGCTTGACATGGTTGGGCCTTTCAAAAGGTCCAAAGATAAAAAGACCCACCTCTTGGTGGCGGTTGACAAATTTACAAAATGGGTTGAGGCAGAGCCAGTTAGTAAGTGTGATGCAGGCACGGCGGTGCAATTCATGAAAAAGATGATTTTTCGCTTTGGCTTTCCACACGGCATTATAACTGACAATGGTACAAATCTATCTAAAGGTGCCATGGAAGAATTTTGTCAAAGTGAGCATATTCGGCTTGATGTTTCGTCAGTAGCTCACCCCCAATCCAATGGTCAAGCTGAGAGAGCCAATCAGGAAATCTTGAAAGGCATCAAGCCCCGGCTTTTGGTCCCCTTGCAACGGACGCCGGGTTGTTGGGTTGAGGAGTTACCCTCTGTGATATGGAGCATCAATACTACTCCTAACAGGTCTACGGGTTATACGCCTTTCTTCATGGTTTACGGAGCCGAGGTGGTTCTCCCTAGTGACATCCGTCATGACTCGCCCCGCGTGGCGGCTTATGTTGAGGCGGACAATGAACAAGCGCGTCAAGATGCACTTGACTTGTTAGATGAAAAGCGTGACTTGGCAGCAGCTCACTCGGCGATTTACCAACAGGACCTGCGCCGCTATCACAGCCGCCGGGTTAAGTCCAGAACCTTTCAGGAAGGTGATTTGGTGCTCCGGCTCATCCAGGATCAAACTGATGCACACAAGTTATCCCCACCTTGGGAAGGGCCCTTTGTGGTCAGCAAGACCTTGAACAATGGGTCATACTACCTTATCGATGTTCGAGAGCACAAAGACTCACGTAAGTCGGAGGAGGAGACCCGCTGGCCTTGGAATATCGCTCATCTTCGGCCTTACTACACTTGAGCCACCGGCTCTCATGGATTACATATTTTGACGATGTATATATTATGATAAATAATAAAGCAGGACCTCTGTCCTTTTTCATCCTCAAAGGTAATATGTCATTGTCATTGTCATTTTAAATGATCACTTGGGGGCTGATCGTATTCGAATTAGCTTGACCCGCTTGATCGGGCTTATGATCGTATTCGAATCTAGCCATTAAAACTTATGATCATTAGGGGGCTTCCTGTTCAAACATAGGTCGTATTCGAACCAAAGAGAACATAGCTGTCGGTACCCTCTTGATTGGCACACTGCCGAGCTCATTAGGGGGCTTCTTGATCGTATTCGAATCATAGCTCAACCCCTTTTGGGAACCGACTTTGATCATATTTGAATCAGAGTCGTTAAAAACCTCTCAAGGTCATTAGGGGGCTTCCTATTCAAACATAGGTCGTATTCGAACCAAAGAGAACATAGCTGTCGGTACCCTCTTGATCGGCGCAACGCCAAAGCCACTGGGGGCTACATGATCGTATTCGAATCCTAGCTTAATCCCTTTGGAACGGTTTACTGATCGTATTCGAATCAGAAGCCTCGATTATTTCTTCTTACTTGGTTTAAGTTTTCTTTGAAAGCAGCCTTTATTTGAATTGGGACTTTTTTGAGGTTTAAAATGCAAGTGCGGTTAACTTTAACCCGGTTTGATCTTGGCTGATAAGTCGCCAATATATGAGAATCA
This sequence comes from Aegilops tauschii subsp. strangulata, assembly GCF_002575655.3. Lineage (NCBI taxonomy): Eukaryota > Viridiplantae > Streptophyta > Magnoliopsida > Poales > Poaceae > Aegilops > Aegilops tauschii. The sequence goes on from NC_053037.3 coordinate 390,194,403, forward strand.
TCATACCTTTGGAAGTGTTGGCTTTCAAAATTTGGGTTATCACCCTTACTGTTCAGATCATATAAACCGGCAGTACAAATCAAAAGGTCACGGGTATGATATTATAATTGTGTTTTCGAATTATATGTCACCACAAGATTATCTGTGATTCTTTTTCATCTTAATGGTTATATGTCAAAGATATTATAACCCGCCTTGCGATAAGCCGCCAAGGGATCCTGTGATCTATTTCTGTGTGCAGGACAGTTAAAAGACTTGGTCAAGCATAAGGAGAACAGATGATAAGTATAACACGGGTAAACATAAGATGGCGGCTTAATAGTATTGAGCACCAAAATGTGCACGACGGCACGGCAAAAGCAAAGTTATTTCTACTCTATTACATGACTCCCCGAGTCCGAATGGTTAAACATTGTTTTTTCAGCACATCACAGGTATGAGCCGCATGGCGGGTTAATTCTCGGGTTGAACTGAAGCGTCCGGGTTAGCCCTCTCCGCTTCTTCACCCTGTTCCCTTTCCTAGAAGGTTGATGATGACCAGTCAATGCCATTCAAAGCTTCAAATTCAGCTTCATCATCAACTAGTCCGGCCGGGTTAACTTCAGGGGTGAAGGTATGCTTACGGAGTGGGGGGATCAGGCTGGTCACATTGTAATGAGGCGTTGGAATTCTCCGGTTCTCCGCGTCATAGCCCGGCTAGTACTTGGAGAGATCTGCTTCATCAGCTATAAGGGTGGCCACCGGGCGTATCTCCTTAACACAAGCGGCGAAATCTTCCTGTTCAAAGGGAGTGCTATCCTCCTTAAAGCTTGGATAACCAGTGGCGAGGTCGGCCGGGTCTAACTCCGGTAGCCAAGCTTTGGCCCGACTTAAGGCAGCCACAGCTCCGGCTCTTGCAGCTGACTGCCTTAGTTCATTGAACCGTTGCGGTAGCACAGAAAGCTTCCTTAGTACATCTGCCAGGAGGGTAGGCACTTCATTTGACAAAGCCACTATGGCTAAGGCACGTTGAGACCCGGTGTAGAGTTGTTCCACCAACGTGTAAACCGCCTTCTGCTTGATCAACATATCTTGGTTCAGATTTGAACTCCTGGGGCCTGCATAAATAATGTCAGGTGAGTTAATTACAATTTATATGATCAATAGAAAGATTCAAGTATTTAACACTTGTAGGGCGACTTACCAAAGATTGCTAAGACCATCTGAGAGACATGGCGTTTTAAGCCGGATAATTCACCAGTTGCCTCTTCAAGAGCCGCCTCCGCCTTCTCAGCTCGATTGATCAAAGCAATTCTTTCATCAGCCCAGGCCTTTTTCTCCATTTCAAAGTCTTTCTTTAGTTTTTCTTGTTCAGAAACGCTGAATTTAAACTTAGAGTCAGCTCTTTGGGTTTCCGTCTCTTGGGCCTCAAGGCGGTTCTTTAAAACAGACACTTCTGACTCAAGTTGACTAGTGGTGGCCTGTACAAATACCGGGTCAAAATCAGGACTAGCATGATGCAATATGAAGTCCCAAGCCTTTTGCAAGCAACAACACTTGGCACTTGGGGGCTAATGTCTACTGAAGAATTTTACTTAAAATGGCGGTTCATGACAGTAAGTCCCAAGCATTTTGCAAGCAACAGTACTTGGCACTTGGGGGCTAATGCATATTGTTGTTCAAGCTTTTCAAGTACTTTATTCTATACAACCATATGAAGGACCGGCTCAACCATGCTGGTTAAGCCGCCCCTTAGGGACTACGGAGTAAGCCGGATTTCTTATATATGTTATCCAAATATGTTACTAATGTCACTAAGTTTGTTTCTAAGTCTACAGCGTATTCATCATAAGCAATAGACTTGGGGGCTGGCACACTAAGGATAAATGAGTACAGAGAAAGGATTGTACCTCAAACTTCTGATGCATCTGCTTCACCATGTCAATTTCGATATCACGGCTGCTGTGCACTTGGCTCATATAGCCAGAAAAGACTTCTCCAATACTCATGTGAGCATAGTCAGTGACATCAAGCTTAACCCGGCGGCGTTCCAGAAGCTCCTCCTTGGCGGAACACTTAGCCAGCACGGTTGGCCTCCCCGGCTCAGCAAAGCCAGTCTTGGTGATCTCGACATCAGTGTCTTGAGGATCATCCGTCCTGACCGGGCTAGGAACTTCCGGGTTTTCCGAGCCATTGGCGGCTCGCTCGGCAGGCGGGTCAGCAGTTGGCGTTGGCATGTCATGCGCTGGTTCAGGTGGCGGCTCATGAGTGGAGGTTTCAGGCGCGGTCGTTCCAAGTTCTGACTCTTTTGAGATCGGCTCTTAGGCCGACTTGTTCTTCTTCACCCTTTTGCTGGGCTTTGCTTTTCCGCTGCATAAGATCAAAAGGTCAGTGCAAATACAACGAATTGAGATGAACACAGGATAAGCAGGTTATCATTACCCTGGAGCGGTCTTGAAAGCCGGCAGATTAGACTGCATTGAGTTGCCGGAGGAAGGGGAAGTTTCCTGATAATTTGAGTTGGAAGAATTGAGAGGTTGACGAGTGAGACCCGCCAATGGATAAAAGAGATTTGAATCAGAGGTGACCTTGTTCCGGTGCTTCCTTGGTGTATTGTGTAAGCCGGAGGAGAGTTCCGCATCCTTACTGGTCCAGTTCTGCCTCCGGCTCTCATGAATCTGTCGCTTCAAAAGAAATTGAGGTCGTGATGAGCTAAAGGATGTGAAAATCTTACTTTTCGGGTTACTCTTCGGATTTTCTGTCTTGGCAAAGGCTCGGAGTCGGAGGAAATGATAGTTACCTCTTCATCCTTGCCATGACTTGTTCCTGTGTCCTCCTACTGATAATCAGCGTCAATAAGATGGTTAAAAAGAAGCCAAGAGAGTCAAGGGCTACCTCCGACTCAGAAGAATCTTCTAGCCGAAGCAAGTTAGAGGCGGTGGCCTTCTTGCCCTTCTTCTTTGCGGCCTCTTTCCTGGCGGCTCTCTTGGCCTTCCTGGCCCTTTTTGCAGCTTCATGGTCATATTTAACCTTCCAGAATTTATCACCCGCCTGTGGAAATCAGCAAAGTATGAGTACAGATAAAACATCAAGGAAAGAAAGTAATTATTTCATATGGGCGGCTTACCGCTGGAGCCAGGTTAGCTTCGCAGAAAGGGCTTAAGCCCACCTTACCACAATCTGCTAGGCTCTCATTCAAAAGTGACTTTGTCATATCGTTGATGACATCTTCAAGCAAGTCATCAGGGCTATGCCGCAGAGGGTCATCCTTTTTTCCTGTGTAGGTGCACATCAAGCCGGGGCGGTGGCTCAATGGAATGACCCACCAGGCGAGCCAAACCCGGACTAAATGGATGCCAGTTAACCCATTCCCCAGAAGAGCTTTGATTTTAGCTAAGGTGGGGGCGAGTGTTTTGCGTTCGGCGGCTGTAATCTTCTCAGGAAGCTGATGGTTGGACCCAAGACGTAGAGCACGAAAACCAGGAAGAGGGTTTTCATCAGCCGAAGAAGTGTCTTGGCAATAAAACCATGTCTGGTTCCAGTCTTTGGGATGACTCGGCAGATTGGCATAAGGAAAAATTACGTCTCTCCGACGTTGGATCGAGACACCACCAAGTTCCAAGCTCTGACCGTTGGCACATTCATTCTGGCGGTTCAAGTAAAGTAGCTCTCTGAAGAGTAATATGTTGGGTTCTTCTCCAAGATATACTTCACTGAACACTTGGAAATTGCAAATGTTAGACACGGAATTGGGTCCGATGTCTTGAGGACGGAGGTCAAAGAAGTGTAAGACATCCCTGAAGAATTTTGAGCCGGGTGGTGAGAAACCCCGGTTCATGTGATCCATGAAAACAATAACCTCCCCCGCTTTGGGCTGAGGAATTTCTTCCTCCGGGTTAGGATCACGATAGGACATGATTTCCTTCTTCGGCAGATAACCGGTCTTCACAAAGTCGTCAAGTGTGCTGTCTGTGACGATGGATTTGACCCAGTTGCATGAAGTGGGTGCTTTCGGTGCCATTGTGATGAAAGCCTAAGCAAAATTGGAAATTTCCGGTTCAAATTTAAGCCGGAGAAAACATTACAGTGCATATTCAAGATGGCGGCTTATAAAAGGGGCCTAATGATGCAGCGGCTAAGGTCGGCGGAGAAGAGGTGCACTGCGGCGGCGGCGGAGCTCGAGCGGCAGTGGGGTGCGAGAGGAAGAAGATGAGGAAAGGGGAGAATGATAAGAGACCTAGTCGGGTCTATTTATAAGGAAAGACTGCTAAGTGGGCGGGAATCACAGGGAGGCCGAAAACATAGTTATCCAATTACAAAGACGCCTCGATTTTCGGGATGGTCATTAAGATAAAGATCCGTTGAGGTATGTTGGACAAAACATGCATTTTTGGCAGGTGAGGTCATGGCGGGTTACTACAGATCCAAAGGATGGCGGCACGGCGGGTTACAAAAATTTCATAAGCAAAGAGCAGAAGATTTTTTCTGAAGTATTGAAGATTGACATGAACCAGTTCAAATCAATCTGGGGCCTAATGTTGGGGATAAAACTATTAGGTATGACCCGCCCAGGAGGGGCCGGGTTATACCTATGAGTATCTTTGAAGCCCAAGACCAAGCTTGAAGATGGCGGTTCAGTTAAGGGCCCAAAGCCCAGAGGCAACTTAAGGCCCGTAGAGATAAACCGCCATATGTACATGACTTGTATTGTAAGGCAAGAATAGTTAGAGACCGAGCCGGACACTGTTTATGAGCCAGCCGGGACTCTGAGAGCCGCTGGGCGTCGACCTCTGTATATAAAGGGACGACCCGGCGGCGGTTCAGGGCAAGTAAGATCAGATCGTGAGCTAGGTCAAGCGATTTCGCTCCCTGGTTATCGAGACATAAGCAATCCCACTCAAAACTGGATCGTAGGCTTTTAGCTTCACCGTAAGGGGCCGAACCAGTATGAACCCCGTATCCTTTGTCCCGATTAACCCCTTTAAGCTTCCTAATTGCGATGGCTCCACGACTAAATCCTTTCACTAGGACATCTGAAGTGACAATTCCACGACACATGTGTTGTCATTTGATGAACGTGATCACATCATTAGGAGAATGATGTGATGGATAAGACCCATTCGTTAGCTTAGCATTATGATCGTTACAGTTTCTTTGCTACCGCTTTCTTCATGACTTATACATGTTCCTCAGACTATGAGATTATGCAACTCCTGAATACCGGAGGAACACCTCGTGTGCTATCAAACACCACAACGTAACTAGGTGATTATAAAGTTGATCTACAGGTGTCTCTGAAGGTGTTTGTTGGGTGATTATGATTTGTCACTCCGTGTATCGGAGAGGTATCTCTGGGCCCTCTCGGTAATGCTCATCACTATAAGCCTTGCAAGCAATGTGACTAATGAGTTAGTTAGGGGATGAAGCATTACGGAACAAGTAAAGAGACTTGCGGGTAACGAGATTGAACTAGGTATGATGATACCGATGATCGAATCTCGGGCAAGTAACATACCGATGACAAAGGGAACAACGTATGTTGTTGTGCGGTTTGACCGATAAAGATCTTCGTAGAATATGTAGGAGCCAATATGAGCATCCAGGTTCCGCTATTGGTTATTGATCAGAGATGTGTCTCGATCATGTCTACATAGTTCTCGAACCCGTTGGGTCTGCACGCTTAACGTTCGATGACAATTTGTATTATGAGTTACGTGATTTTGATGACCGAAGTTTGTTCAAAGTCCTGGATGAGATCACGGACATGACGAGGAGTCCCGAAATGGTCGAGACATAAAGATTGATATATTGGAAGGTTATGTTCGGACACCGGAAAGGTTTTGGATTGGTTCAGACATTTTTCGGAGTACCGGGAGGTTACCGGAACCCCCCGGGGGATTAATGGGCCTTCATGGGCCTTAGTGGAAGAGATGAGGCAACGGCCAGGTGGAGGCGCCCCCCCTAGCCCAAATTGAATTGTACTATAGGGGAGGGGGCGCGGCCCCCCTTTCCTCTTTCTCCTCCACCTCTTTCCTTCTCTCCCCCTCTTGGAAAAGGAAGGGGAGTCCAACTAGGATTGGGCTCCCCCTATAGGTGCTCCCTCCTAGGCCGCCGGCCTCCTTCCCCCCTCCTTTATATACAGGGGCAGAGGGGCACCCCAAAGCACAACAGTTATTCTCTTAGCCGTGTGCGGTGCCCCCATCCACAGTTTAACACATCGGTCATATCGTCGTAGTGCTTAGGCGAAGCCCTGCACAGGTAACATCATCATCACCGTCGCCACGCCGTCGTGCTGACGGAACTCTCCTTCGTCCTCAACTGGATCAAGAGATCGAGGGACGTCATCATGCTGAACGTGTGCTGAACGTGTGCTGAACACGGAGGTGCCGTACGTTCGGTACTTGGATCATTTGGATCGTGAAGACGTTCGACTACATCAACTGCATTACTAAATGCTTCCGCTTTCTGTCTACGAGGGTACATGGACGCACTCTCCTGTCTAGTTGCTATGCATCTCCTAGATAGATCTTGTGTGATCGTAGGAAAATTTTGAATTACTATGTTCCCCAACAGTAGCATCCGAGCCAGGTCTATGCGTAGATGTATTATGCATGAGTAGAACACAAAGAGTTGTGGGCGATAATAGTCATACTGCTTACCACCAACGTCTTACTTTGATTTGGCGGTATTGTTGGATGAAGCGTCCCGGACCGACATTACATGATCGCGTTCATGAGACTGGTTCTACCGACGTGCTTTGCACATAGGTGGCTGGCGGGTGTCTGTTTCTCCAACTTTAGCTGAATCGAGTTTGACTACGGCCGGTCCTTATTGAAGGTTAAAACGACACACTTGACGAAAAATCATTGTGGTTTTGATGCGTAGGTAAGAACGGTTCTTGCTAGAAGCCCGTAGAAGCCACGTAAAACTTGCAACAACAAAGTAGAGGACGTCTAACTTGTTTTTGCAGGGCTTGTTGTGATGTGATATGGTCAAGACATGATGTGATATAAATTGTTGTATGAGATGATCATATTTTGTAACAGAGTTATCGGCAACTGGCAGGAGCCATACGGTTGTCGCTTTATTGTATGAAATGCAATCGCCATGTAATTGCTTTACTTTCTCACTGGAGGTAGCGATAGTCGTAGTAGCAATAGTTGGCGAGATGACAACGATGCTACGATGGAGATCAAGGTGTCAAGCCGGTGACGATGGAGGTCATGACGATGCTTCGGTGATGGAGATCATGAGCACAAGATGATGATGGCCATATCATGTCACATATTATGATTGCATGTGATGTTTATCTTTTATGCATCTTATTTTGCTTAGTACGGCGGTAGCTTATAAGATGATCCCTTACTAAATTTACAGGTATAAGTGTTCTCCCTGAGTATGCACCGTTACTACAGTTCGTCGTGCCGAGACACCACATGATGATCGGGTGTGATAAGCTCTACGTTCACATACAACGGGTGCAAGCCAGTTTTGCACGTGCAGAATACTCGGGTTAAACTTGACGAGCCTAGCATATGCAGATATGGCCTTAGAACACTGAGACAGAAAGGTCGAACGTGAATCATATAGTAGATGTGATCAACATAGTGATGTTCACCATTGAAAACTACTCCATCTCGCGTGATGATCGGACATGATTTAGCTAATTTGGATCACATGATCATTTAGATGACTAGAGGGATGTCTATCTAAGTGGGAGTTCTTAAGTAATATGATTAATTGAACTTTAATTTATCATGAACTTAGTCATGATAGTTTTTGCATGTCTATGTTGTTGTAGATCAATGGCCCGTGCTACCGTTCCCTTGAATTTTAATGCGTTCCTAGAGAAAGCTAAGTTGAAAGATGATGGTAGCAATTACACGGACTGGGTCCGTAACTTGAGGATTATCCTCATTGCTGCACAGAAGAATTACATACTCGAAGCACCACTAGGTGCAAGGCCTGTTGCAGATGCAACTGCGGATGTTATGAACGTCTGGTAGAGCAAAGCTGATGACTACTCGATAGTTTAGTGTGCCATGCTTTACGTCTTAGAATCGGGACTTCAAAGACGTTTTGAACGTCATGGAGCATATGAGATGTTCCAAGAGTTGAAGTTAATATTTGAAGCAAATGCCCGAGTTGAGAGATATAAAGTCTCCAACAAGTTCTATAGCTGCAAAATGGAGGAGAATAGTTCTGTCATTGGACACATACTCAGAATGTCTGGGTACCATAACCACTTGACTTAGCTGAGAGTTAATCTTCCTAATGATAGTGTCATTGACAGAGTTCTTCAATCACTGCCACCAAGCTATAAAGGCTTCATGATGAACTATAATATGCAAGGGATGACGAAAACGACTCCCGAGCTCTTCGCGATGCTAAAGGCTGCGGAGGTAGAAATCAAGAAGGAGCATCAAGTGTTGATGGTTAACAAGACCACTAGTTTCAAGAAAAAGGGCAAAGGGAAGAAGGGGAACTTCAAGAAGAATAGCAAGCAAGTTGCTACTCCGGGAAAGAAGCCCAAGTCTGGACCTAAGCCTGAAACTGAGTGCTTCTACTGCAAAGGGACTGGTCACTGGAAGCGGAACTGCCCCAAGTATTTGGCGGATAAGAAGGATGGCAAAGTGAAAGGTATATTTGATATACATGTTATTGATGTGTAGCTTACTAATGCTCGTAGTAGTGCCTGGGTATTTGATACTGGTTCCATTGCTCATATTTGCAACTCGAAACAGGGGCTACGGATTAAATGAAGATTGGCTAAGGACGAGGTGACGATGCACGTCGGAAATGGTTCCAAGGTCGATGTGATCGTCGTCGGCACGTTACCTCTACATCTACCTCCGGGGTTAGTTTTAGACCTGAATAATAGTTATTTGGTGCCAGCGTTGAGCATGAACATTATATCTGGATCTTGTTTGATGCGAGACGGTTATTCATTTAAATCAGATAATAATGGTTGTTCTGAGTAATATATTTTATGGTCATGCACCCTTGTTGAGTGGTTTATTTTTGTTGAATCTCGATTGTGGTGATACACATGTTCATAATATTGAAGCCAAAAGATGCAAAGTTGATAATGATAGTGCAACTTATTTGTGGCACTGCCGTTTAGGTCATATTGGTATAAAGCGCATGAAGAAACTCCATGCTGATGGGCTTTTGGAATCACTTGATTATGAATCACTTGGTGCTTGCGAACCATGCCTCATAGGCAAGTTGACTGAAACTTCATTCTCCGAAACAATGGAACGAGCTACTGACTTGTTGGAAATAATACATACCGATGTATGCGGTCCAATAAGTGTGGAGGCTCGTGGCGGGTATTGTTATTTTCTTACCTTCACAGACGATTTGAGCACATATGGGTATATCTACTTAATGAAGCATAAGTCTGAAACGTTTGAAAAGTTCAAAGAATTTCAGAGTGAAGTGGAAAATCATCGTAACAAGAAAATAAAGTTTTTATGATCTGATCGTGGAGGCGAATATTTGAGTTACGAGTTTGGTCTTCATTTGAAACAATGTGGAATAGTTTCGCAACTCACGCCACCTGGAACACCATAGCGTAATGGTGTGTCCGAACGTCGTAATCGTTCTTTATTGGATATGGTGCGATCGATAATGTCTCTTACTGATTTACCGCTATCGTTTTGGGGTTATGCTTTACAGACGACCGCATTCACTTTAAATAGGGCAGCATCAAAATCCATTGAGACGACGCCTTATGAACTATGGTTTGGCAAGAAACCAAAGTTGTCGTTTCTTGAAGTTTGGGGCTGTGATGCTTATGTGAAAAAGCTTCAACCTGATAAGCTCAAACCCAAATCGGAGAAGTGCGTCTTCATAGGATACCCAAAGGAAACTATTGGGTACACCTTCTATCACATATCCGAAGGCAAGATACTCGTTGCTAAGAATGGATCCTTTCTAGAGAAGGAGTTTCTCTCGAAAGAAGTGAGTGGGAGGAAAGTAGAACTTGATGAGGTAATTGTACCTTCTCCCGAATCCGAAAGTAGTTCATCACAGAAATCAGTTCTAGTGATTCCTACACCAATTAATGAGGAAGCTAATGATGATGATCATGAAACTTCAGATCAAGTTACTACCGAACCTCGTAGGTCTTCCAGAATACGGTCCACACCAGAGTGGTACGGTAATCCTGTTCTGGAAGTCATGTTACTAGACCATGATTAACCTACGAACTATGAGGAAGCGATGATGAGCCCAAATTCCGCAAAATAGCTTGAGGGCATGAAATCTGAGATGGGATCCATGTATGAGAACAAAGTGTGGACTTTGGTAGACTTTCCCAATGATCGGCAAGCCATAGAAAATAAATGGATCTTCAAGAAGAAGACTGACGCTGACGGTAATGTTACTATCTACAAAGCTCGACTTGTTGCAAAAGGTTTTCAACAAGTTCAAGGAGTTGACTACAATGAGACCTTCTCACCCATAGCGATGCCTAAGTCTGTCCGAATCATGTTAGCATTGCCGCATTTTATGATTATGAAATTTGGCAGATGGATGTCAAAACTGCATTCCTTAATGGATTTCTTGAAGAAGAGTTGTATATGATGCAACCAGAAGGTTTTGTCAATCCAAATGGTGCTAACAAAGTGTGCAAGCTCCAGCGATCCATTTATGGACTGGTGCAAGCCTCTCGGAGTTGGAATAAACGCTTTGATAGTGTGATCAAAGCATATGGTTTTATAAAGACTTTTGGAGAAGCCTGTATTTACAAGAAAGTGAGTGGGAGCTCTGTAGCATTTCTACTATTATATGTGGATGACATATTGTTGATTGGAAATGATATAGAATTTTTGGATAGCATAAAAGGATACTTGAATAAGAGTTTTTCAATGAAAGACCTCAGTGAAGCTTCTTACATATTGGGCATCAAGATCTATAGAGATAGATCAAGACACCTAATTGGACTTTCACAAAGCACATACCTTGATAAAGTTTTGAAGAAGTTCAAAATGGATCAGTCAAAGAAAGGGTTCTTGCCTGTGTTACAAGGTGTGAAGTTGAGTCAGACTCAATGCCCGACCACCATAGAAGATAGAGAGAAAATGAAAGTCATTCCCTATGCTTCAGCCATAGGTTATATCATGTATGCAATGCTGTGTACTAGACCTGATGTGTGCCTTGCTACAAGCATAGCAGGGAGGTGCCAAAGTAATCCAGGAGTGGAGCACTGGACAGCGGTCAAGAACATCCTGAAATACCTGAAAAGGACTAAGGATATGTTTCTCGTTTATGGAGGTGACAAAGAGCTTGTCGTAAATGGTTACGTCGATGCAAGCTTTGACACTGATCCGGATGACTCTAAGTCGCAATCCGGATACGTATTTATATTAAATGGTGGAGCTGGCAGTTAGTGAAGTTCCAAGAAGAGCGTCGTGGCGGGATCTACGTGTGAAGCGGAGTACATAGTTGCTTCGGAAGTAGCAAATGAAGGAGTCTGGATGAAGGTGTTCATATCCGATCTAGGTGTAATACCTAGTGCATCGGGTCCAATGAAAATCTTTTGTGACAATACTGGTGCAATTGCCTTCGCAAAGGAATCCAGATTTCCCAAGAGAACCAAACACATCAAGAGACGCTTCAATTCCATCCGGCATCAAGTCGCGGAGGGAGACATAGAGATTTGCAAAATACATACGGATGTGAATGTTGCAGACCCGTTGACTAAGCCTCTTTCACAAGCAAAACATGATCAGTACCAAGACTCCATGGGTGTTAGAATCATTACTTTGTAATCTAGATTATTGACTCTAGTGCAAGTGGGAGACTGAAGGAAATATGCCCTAGAGGCAATAATAAAGTTGTTATTTATATTTCCTTATATCATGATAAATGTTTATTATTCATGCTAGAATTGTATTAAACGGAAACTTAGTACATGTGTGAATACATAGACAATACATAGTGTCCCTAGTATGCCTCAACTTAACTAGCTCGTTAATCAAAGATGGTTATGTTTCCTAACCATTGACATATGTTGTCATTTGATGAACGGGATCAGATCATTAGGAGAATGATGTGATGGACAAGACCCATTTGTTAGCTTAGCATTATGATCGTTACAGTTTGTTTGCTACTGCTTTCTTCATAGCTTATGCATGTTCCTAAAACTATGAGATTATGCAACTCCCGAATACCGGAGGAACACCTTGTGTGCTATCAAACGTCACAACGTAACTGGGTGATTATAAACATGCTCTACATTTGTCTCCGAAAGTGTTTGTTGGGTTGGCATAGATCAAGATTAGGATTTGTGATACGTCCATTTTGCATCATGCGTTTATATCGATATTTATTGCATTATGGGCTGTTATTACACGTTATGTCACAATACTTATGGCTATTCTCTCTTATTTTACAAGGTTTACATGAAGAGGGAGAATGCCGGTAGCTGGGATTCTAGGCTGGAAAAGGAGCAAATATTAGAGACATATTCTGCACAGCTCCAAAAGTGTTGAAACTCCACGGAAGTCATTTTGGGAATTAATAAAAAATATTCAGCGGAAGAAGTACCAGAGGGGGCCCACACCCTGGCCACGAGGGTGGGGGCGCGCCCTACCCCCCTGGGCGCGCCCCCTGCCTCGTGGGCCACCTGGCAGCCCTCCGGTGCCCATCTTCTGCTATATGAAGTCAATTACCCTGGAAAAAAATCATAAGCAAGCTTTCGGGATGAAACTCCGCCGCCACGAGGCGGAACCAATCTAGGGCTCCGGCGGAGCTGTTCTGCCAGGGAAACTTCCCTCTGGGAGGGGGAAATCATCACCATCGTCATCACCAACGATCCTCTCATCGGGATGGGGTCAATCTCCATCAACATCTTCACCAGCACCATCTCCTCTCAAACCCTAGTTCAGCCCTTGTATCCAATCTTTGTACCAAAACCTCAAATTGGTACCTGTGGGTTGCTAGTAGTGTTGATTACTCCTTGTAGTTGATGCTAGTTGGTTTATTTGGTGGAAGATCATATGTTCAGATCCTTAATGCATATTAATACTCCTCTGATTATGAACATGAATATGCTTTGTGAGTAGTTACGTTTGTTCCTGAGGACATGGGAGAAGTCTTGCTATTAGTAGTCATGTGAATTTGGTATTCGTTCGATATTTTGATGAGATGTATGTTGTCTCTCCTCTAGTGGTGTTATGTGAACGTCAACTACATGACACTTCACCATTATTTGGGCCTAGAGGAAGGCATTGGGAAGTAATAAGTAGATGATGGGTTGCTAGAGTGACAGAAGCTTAAACCCTAGTTTATGAGTTGCTTCGTAAGGGGCTGATTTGGATCCATACGTTTCATGCTATGGTTAGGTTTACCTTAATACTTCTTTTGTAGTTGCGGATGCTTGCAATAGGGGTTAATCATAGTGGGATGCTTGTCCAAGAATGGGCAGTACCCAAGCACCGGTCCACCCACATATCAAATTATCAAAGTAACGAACGCGAATCATATGAGCGTGATGAGAACTAGCTTGACGATAATTCCCATGTGTCCTCGGGAGCGCTTTTCTCTATATAAGAACTTGTCCAGGCTTTTCCTTTGCTACAAAAAGGATTGGGCCACCTTTCTGCACCTTATTTACCTTCATTGCTTGTTACCCGTTACAAATTATCTTATCACAAAACTATCTGTTACCTACAATTTCAGTGCTTGCAGAGAATACCTTACTGAAAACCGCTTGTCATTTCCTTCTGCTCCTCGTTGGGTTTGACACTCTTACTTATCGAAAGGACTACGATAGATCCCCTACATTTGTGGGTCATCAAGACTCTTTTCTGGCGCCGTTGCCGGGGAGTGAAGCGCCTTTGGTAAGTGGAACTTGGTAAGGAAACATTTATACAGTGTGCTGAAATTTACTGTCACTTGTTACTATGGAACATAATCCTTTGAGGGGCTTGTTCGGGGTATCTTCACCCCGACCAGTAGAGCAAAGAGTTGCTCCTCAACCTACTGAACCTACTAAAAATGTTTACTTTGAAATTCCTTTGGGTATGGTAGAGAAACTGCTAGCTAATCCCTTTGCAGGAGATGGAACATTGCATCCTGACTTACACCTAATATATGTGGATGAAGTTTGTGGATTCTTTAAGCTTGCAGGTATGCCCGATGATGTTATTAAGAAGAAGGTCTTCCCTTTATCTTTGAAGGGAGATGCATTGACATGGTATAGGCTATGTGATGATATGGGGTCCTGGGACTATAAACGATTGAAATTGGAATTTCACCAGAAGTTTTATCCTATGCATCTTGTTCATCATGATCGCAATTATATATATAATTTTTGGCCTCGCGAAGGAGAAAGTATCGCTCAAGCTTGGGGGAGGCTTAAGTCAATGTTATATTCATGCCCCAATCATGAGCTCTCAAGAGAAATGATTATTCAAAAAAATTATGCTCGGCTTTCTCTCAACAATCGCTCCATGCTCGATACTTCTTGTGCTGGGTCTTTTATGATGAAGACTATTGAATTCAAATGGGATTTATTGGAAAGAATTAAATGCAACTCTGAAGATTGGGATATCGACGAAGGTAAGGAGTCAGGTATGACACCTAAATTGATTGTGTTAAATCTTTTATGGATACCGATGCTTTTCGTGAATTTAGCACTAAATATGGACTTGACTCTGAGATAGTAGCTTCTTTCTGTGAATCATTTGCTACTCATGTTGACCTCCCTAAGGAGAAGCGGCTTAAATATAATCCTCCCACTGAAGTAAAAGTAGTTGCACCTATTAAAGTTGAAGAAAAGACTATCACTTATAATGATCCTATTGTTCCTGCTACCTATATTGAGAAACCACCTTTCCCTGTTAGGATAAAGGATCAAGCTAAAGCTTCAACTGTGGTTCGTAAGAGCAATACTAGAACATATACACCTCCTGAGCAAATTAAAGTTGAACCTAGTATTGCTATGGTTAAAGATCTGTTGGCTGATAATATTGATGGGCATGTTATTTATTTTTGTGATGAAGCTGCTAGAATTGCTAGACCCAATGCTAAGAAACATAGACCTGTTGTAGGCATGCATGTTATTTCTGTTAAAATAGGAGATCATTGTTATCATGGCTTATGTGATATGGGTGCTAGTGCTAGTGCAATACCTCATTCCTTATATGAAGAAATTATGCATGACATTGCACCTACTGAGATAGAAGATATTGATGTTACAATTAAGCTTGCCAATAGAGATATTATTTCACCAATTGGGATTGTTAGAGATGTTGATGTCTTGTGTGGGAAGTTAAATATCCTGCTGATTTTCTTGTTCTTGGCTCCCCACAAGATGACTTTTGTCCCATTATATTTGGTAGACCCTTCTTGAATACTTTTAATGCTAGGATAGATTGCGAAAAGGATGTTGTTACAATTGGCTTAGGAGATATGTCTCATGAGTTTAACTTTGCTAAATTTCGTAGACAACCCCATGATAAAGAATTACCTAGTAAGGATGAAATTATTGGTCTTGCTTCTATTGATGTGCCTCCTAATGGTCCTTTAGAACAATATTTGCTAGACCATGAAAATGATATGTTTATGAATGAAAGAAGGGAGATAGATGAAGTATTCTTTAAACAGGGACCTATTTTGAAACACAACTTGGCTATTGAAATCTTAGGGGATCCGCCACCACCCAAGGGTGATCCCGTGTTTGGACTTAAACCATTACCTGATACTCTTAAATATGCTTATCTTGATGAAAAGAAGATATATCATGTTATTATTAGTGCTAACCTTTCAGAGCAGGAAGAGGAAAGATTATTGAAAACTCTAAAGAAGCACTGTGCTGCTATTGGATATACTCTTGATGATCTTAAGGGCATTAGTCCCACTTTATGCCAACACAAAATAAAATTGGAAGAAGACGCCAAACCAGTTAATGATCACCAACGACGGTTAAATCCTAAGATGAAAGAAGTGGTAAGAAAGGAAATACTAAAGCTCCTCGACGCAGGTATAATTTATCCCGTTGCTGATAGTAAGTGGGTAAGTCCTGCCCATTGTGTCCCTAAGAAGGGAGGTATTACTGTCGTTCCTAATGATAAAGATGAATTGATCCCGCAAAGAATTATTACAGGTTATAGGATGGTAATTGATTTCCGCAAATTAAATAAAGCCACTAAAAAAGATCATTACCCTTTACCTTTTATTGATCAAATGCTAGAAAGACTATCCAAACATACACATTTTTGCTTTCTAGATGGTTACTCTGGCTTCTCTCAAATACCTGTGTCAGCAGAGGATCAAGAAAAGACCACTTTTACTTGCCCTTTCGATACTTTTGCTTATAGATGTATGCCTTTTGGTTTATCTAATGCACCTGCTACCTTTCAAAGATGCATGATGGCTATATTCTCTGACTTTCGTGAAAAGATTTGTGAGGTATTCATGGATGATTTCTCCGTTTATGGATCCTCTTTTGATGATTATTTGAGCAACCTTGAACGAGTTTTGCAGAGATGTGAAGATACTAGTCTTGTCTTGAATTGGGAGAAGTGCCACTTTATGGTTAATGAAGGCATTGTCTTGGGGCATAAAATTTCTGAAAGAGGTATTGAAGTTGATAAAGCTAAAGTTGATGCTATTGAAAAGATGCCATGTCTGTAACGCCCACGATGCGGCTATATCTCCCACGTGTCGAGGCACGACTTAGAGGCATAACCGCATAGTGGTTTTGTCGCAAGAAGGGTCATCTTCACACAATCCCATGTAATGAACAAGAATGGGATAAAGAGTTGGCTTACAATCGCCACTTCACACAATACATAAATATTATTCATACATCATCCAAAATACAAACATATAGACCGACTACGGTCAAAATCCAGATGAAAATAAGACAACCCCAAATGCTAGATCCCCGATCGTCCCAACTGGGCTCCACTACTGATCATCAGGAAAAGACACATAGTAACGACCACGTTCCTCGTCGAACTCCCACTTGAGATCGACGCCATCATCTGCACTGGCATCGTCGGCACCTGCAACTGTTTTGGTAGAATCTGTGAGTCACGAGGACTCAGCAATCTCACACCCACGAGATCAAGACTATTTAAGCTTATAGGAAAGGGAGGTGTAATAAGGTGGAGCTGCAGCGGCAAAAGCATATATGGTGGCTAACTTGCGCAAATGAGAGCGAGAAGAGAAGCAACGGAACGGACGTCATCTAGCAATGACCAAGAAGTGATCCTGAACACCTACTTACGTCATACATAACTCAGACCGTGTTCACTTCCCGGACTCCGCCGAGAAGAGACCATCACGGCTACACACGTAGTTGATGTATTTTACTTGGGTCAAGTGACAAGTTCTCTACAACCGGATATTAACAAATTCCCATCTGCCTCATAACTGCGGGCACGGCTTTCGAAAGATATTACCCTGCAGGGGTGTCCCAACTTAGCCCATCATAAGCTCTCACGGTCAACGAAGGATAAACCTTCTCCCGGAAAGACCCGATCAGTCTCGGAATCCCGGTTTACAAGACATTTCGACAATGGTAAAACAAGACCAGCAAAGCCCCCGAATGTGCCGACAAATCCCGATAGGAGCTGCACATATCTTGTTCTCAGGGCACAACGGATGATCCAGACGTTGGGTTGGCATAGACCCTGGTTGCCCAGGGGGCGCCGGACATCGCTCGGTTTGGGCCAGCACTCGAAGGAGCACTGGTCCGGGGGTTTAAAATAAAGATGACCCTCGGGCTCGCGAAAACCCGGGGGAAAAGGCTTAGGTGGCAAATGGTAAAACCAAGGTTGGGCCTTGCTGGAGGAGTTTTATTCAAGGCAAACTGTCAAGGGGGTCCCATAAATCACCCGACCGCGTAAGGAACGCAAACTCAAGGAACATAATCCCGGTATATCAGTAACTAGGGCGGCAAGAGTGGAACAAAACACCAGGCATAAGGCCGAGCCTTCCACCCTTTACCAAAATATATAGATGCATTAATTAAATAAGAAATATTGTGATATCCCAACATATCCATGTTCCAACATGGAACAACTTCAACTTCACCTGCAACTAGCAACGCTATAAGAGGGGCTGAGCAAAAGCGGTAACATAGCCAAACAACGGTTTGCTAGGAAAGGATGGTTAGAGGCTGACATGGCAAAATGGGAGACATGATATAGCAAGTGATAGGTAGCGTAGCATGGCAATAGAGCGGACAACTAGCAAAGCAAAGATAGAAGTGATTTCGAGGGGTGGTCATCTTGCCTGCAAGGTTCTCAGAGTTGTCGAAAGCTTGATCCTCGTAAGCGTACTCGACAGGCTCCTCGTTCACGAACTCGTCTCCCGGCTCTACCCAAGACAAGAACACAAACAAACGGAACCACAATCAACCACGAGAAATGCACAAGCAACATGATGCAAAACATGTATGATATGCGAGATATGATATGCGATGCATATGCGTGCTCCGGAAGGAAAAATGATGAACATGGCAGTAACTTGGCAAACCAAGCATGCCACTGGAAATATGAGATGATTTCGGTCGAAATCGATATAAAGATCACCGGAATCGGATGCACGGTTTGCAAATGGCAAGCAAAACAAGAATGACGCGAAACTGCGATTAACAGCATGATAGCACTCAAAATGCAACAAGCCACAAAGCTACAGCACTCCAACATAGCAACAAAGCACATGGAAGTAAACTACAGGAGATTCTTGACAAAAGATGAACACTGAGCTATAGCTAGTTCATAACATAACAAGATCAAACAAGCATGGCAAAAGTGCAAAACATAACAGGATCACAGACTTAGTGAAAAACTGGACATGGCAGAAATCAACATGCTACAGGAACTTAACATAGCTAAACAAGGCATGGCAGTGTTCTACTAAAAGCACATGACAAAAGTCCCTTACTGATCATAAGCCAAAAAGGACAAGAAGATATGATGGCAAGCATGTAAATATAGCAAGTTTCGTTATCAGGTTTCAGACTTGGCAGAAAACAGAGCATGGCAGAAATAATAATATGTAGGCCTCTTTGTGAGCTTGATGCACTGACTACAGAGCAAAGCATGACAAACCAAGCACACCTACAGCAAGATGGCATGTTTATGAAGCTATCCATGGCAAGAACACAAGCATAGCATGTATGGGTCAACTACAATAAGCTTGGCAAAAGTGAATATCATGTTAAGAATCTGCCAGAAATATTTTATATCAAAAGTAGAGCAAGATTGAGTAATTCTGTGGCACTCTATAATTGCAAACAATTGCATGAATGGATCAATTACTACTATAGCTACAAAACATCCTTACTGAACATCACCAAAATAAGCATGGATCCCTCTATAGACACATGGATACATAGCAACAAAATAACAGCAGTCACAGACTTAGAGAAATCACCAAGTCCCTGAAATCAGAAACATTACGGAGCCTACTTTGCATGCTTGTGCTAGTCCCCACAGAGATCATAAAAATACATGGACTACACCACTGGAAAGATGGCATGGCATACTTCAAAACACTTGTAGAGCTCATGCCCAAAAGATGCACAGAATAAATAATACAAAAATGACAAATCTCCAAGTTCTGATAAGAACCAGAGAATAACAGCAACTAGCCCTCTTCGAACAGAGATTTGGGTATCAAGATGACCTCTAATGAACACCATGCAATTGAACAAAATGTAGAGCATCACGAGACGAACAATTTGACATATTACACGCGCGAATCAGAGCTACATGCAAGAAGTTATGGCATCACGAACAAGTGCACATGCTGTAGATTTTGAGGACTTGGAGAAAAATCGGGCACGGGAGAAGTCAATGCGTACAGTGCTCTATCGATCGGATCTGGCCTCAGGCTCGTCAATGGTGGCCGGTGTCGAAGGAAGGAGATGAGGACGAGGCGAGGTAGATCGGAGGGAGGAGGGGCGGCGGCACCGGCGGGCGGCGGCGCGGGGAAGGGCGGCGGCGCCGGCTGGAGCTGCGGGAGCGGATGGCGGCGGCGCCGGCGGAGCTCCGCGCCGGCGATGGCGACGGGCAGCGGCCGGGTCGGGCGACGGAGGCGCGCGGGGGCGCATGGGCCCGCGGGCCGGCGGCGGGCCTGGCGGGCCGCGGCGGCGGCGCGGGGACGCTGCCACGTGGCGGCTCCTCACTGGTGCGGACGCGGCGGCGCGATGTGTCCGGCGGCGCGGAGGGATTTTTCTAGGGTTTGGACTGCGGATGTATTTCGGGATGCCCACATATTTATAGGTAGAGGGAGCTAGGAGAGTCCAAATGAGGTGCGGTTTTTGCCCACCCGATCGTGATCGAACGGCCTAGAGCATGGAAGAGAGTTTGGTGGGTTTTGGGCTGGTTTTGAGGGGGGTTTTGCTGGACACTCAAATGGACTTTGCGGATGCCCGGTTAACCGTTGGAGTACCAAACGACCTCCAAATGGAACGAAACTTGACCGGTGGTCTCCGGGTGGTATATTAAGACCACTTGACAAGCCTCGGTCCATTCCCAGGAAGTTTGACACCCGCACACGAGAGAAAACAAGAGGGGTGCACCGGAGGAGATAGGAGCGCCGGATTGCAAAACGGACAACGGGGAAAATGCTCAGATGCATGAGACGAACACGTATGCAAATGCAATGCACATAATGACATGATATGAGATGCATGACATGACAAAATACAAAACGAAAGACAAAACCCGACCACGGAGGAAATACATAGCACATAGCCGAAAATGGCAAGAGTCGGAGTTACAAATATGGCAAGTTACATCCGGGGTGTTACAATGTCCCAAGGACATTAAAGGTATAAGAAGTTTCCTTGGTCATGCCGGTTTTTATAGGAGGTTCATTAAGGACTTCTCTAAAATTTCTAGGCCTCTGACTAATCTATTGCAAAAATACATTCCTTTTGTCTTTGATGATGATAGTGTAGAAGCATTTGAAATACTTAATAAAGCTTTGATTTCTGCACCTATTGTTCAGCCACCTGATTGGAATTTACCCTTTGAAATTATGTGTGATGCTAGTGATTATGCTGTAGGTGCTGTTCTAGGACAAAGAGTTGATAAGAAACTAAATGTTATTCAATATTCTTGTAAAACTCTAGACAGTGCCCAGAGAAATTATGCTACTACTGAAAAAGAATTCTTAGCAGTTGTATTTGCTTGTGATAAGTTCAGATCTTATATTGTTGATTCTAAAGTAACTGTTCGCACTGATCACGCTGCTATTAAATATCTTATGGAAAAGAAAGATGCTAAACCTAAACTTATTAGATGGGTTCTCCTACTACAAGAATTTGATTTGCATATTATTGATAGAAAGGGAGCTGAGAACCCCATTGCAGACAACCTGTCTAGGTTAGAGAATGTTCTTGATGACCCACTACCTATTAATGATAACTTTCCTGATGAACAATTAGTTGTCATAAATGCTTCTCATACTGCTCCATGGTATGCTGATTATACTAATTACATTGTTGCTAAATTTATACCACCTAGTTTCACATACCAGAAAAAGAAAAAGTTCTTTTATGATTTAAGACATTACTTCTGGGATGACCCACACCTTTACAAAGGAGTAGATGGTGTTATTAGACGTTGTGTACCTGAGCATGAACAGGAACAGATCTTACGCAAGTGTCACTCCGAGGCATATGGAGGACACCACGCTGGAGATAGAACTGCACATAAGGTATTGCAATCCGGTTTTTATTGGCCTACTCTCTTCAAAGACGCCCGTAAGTTTGTCTTGTCTTGTGATGAATGTCAAAGAATTGGTAATATTAGTAGACGTCAAGAAATGCCTATGAACTATTCTCTTGTTATTGAACCATTTGATGTTTGGGGCTTTGATTATATAGGACCATTTCCTGCCTCTAATGGATATACACATATTTTAGTTGTTGTTGATTATGTTACTAAGTGGGTAGAAGCTATTCCAACTAGTAGTGCTGATCATAACACCTCTATTAAGATGCTTAAATAAGTTATGTTTCCGAGGTTTGGAGTCCCTAGATACTTAATGAGTGATGGTGGTTCACACTTTATTCATGATGCTTTTCGTAAAATGCTTGCTAAGTATGATGTTAATCATAGAATTGCATCTCCATATCACCCACAGTCTAGTGGTCAAGTAGAATTGAGTAATAGAGAGCCTAAATTAATTTTGCAAAAGACTGTTAATAGATCTAGAAAGAATTGGTCCAAGAAACTTTATGATGCATTATGGGCTTATAGAACTGCATATAAGAATCCTATGGGTATGTCTCCGTATAAAATGGTTTATGGAAAAGCATGTCACTTACCTCTCGAGCTAGAACATAAGGCATACTGGGCCATTAAAGAGCTCAATTATGATTTCAAACTTGCTGGTGAGAAGAGGTTATTTGACATTAGCTCACTTGATGAATGGAGAACCCAGGCCTATGAGAATGCCAAGCTGTTTAAAGAAAAAGTTAAAAGATGGCATGACAAAAGGATACAAAAGCGTGAGTTTAATGTAGGTGATTATGTTTTGCTTTTCAACTCTCGTTTAAGATTTTTTGCAGGAAAGCTTCTCTCTAAATGGGAAGGGCCTTACGTTATCGAGGAGGTCTATCGTTCCGGTGCCATAAAAATCAACAACTTCGAAGGCACAAATCCGAAGGTGGTGAACGGTCAAAGAATCAAACATTATATCTCTGGTAATCCTATAAATGTTGAAACTAATGTTATTGAAACTGTAACCCCGGAGGAATACATAAGGGACATTTTCCAGAACGTTTCAGACTCCGAAAAGGAATATGTATGTGGTACAGTAAGTAAACCGACTCCAAAACAGTTCTAATAGCAATTTTTCTCCATTTTGGAATATTTAAGAAAATAGGAAAATAAGAAGTAGTCCAGGAAGGACACGAGGCATCCATGAGGGTGGAGGGCGCGCCCTACCCCCTTGGGCGCGCCCCCTGCTTCGTGGGCACCTCGTGTGCTCTCCGGACTACGTTTTCTTGCACGATACTTCTTTCGGTCAATAAAAATTCATCATATAATCTCCCGAAGGTCTTAACCACCGTATCATGCAAATATCCTCTGTCTCTGTTTTGAGCTGTTTCCGTCGCAGATTTAGAGCAAGATGTCTTCTCAAGATTCAGTCGGGGAGAGTCGGGTGTCTCATCCGCCAGGTCCAGGAGCAAACGGCGATGCTTATCACTTTTGGGCCATCAATGGAGGATGAGATGGAGGACGACTTGAAAAGGATAGATGCCATGGAGGAGGATCAAGAAGTTACCTCTCGTTTCCAGGCCGGATTCACGATGGGGGAACTACAGAGCTCAGCCATTCCAAACTCGGTCATCCCTTCCAATGTTAAATTTCTTTCTTATGAAAATATGAAAAAGAGTGTCACTTGTTCTCCAGCAGCTATGCAACATCCTTGGGTGCGAGGAGCTTTAGCCGTCATGGGCAAGCTCCGCAAGGAAAATATGGACCTCAAGCAGCAAGTCAATAAGCTCGAGGAGGAGAATTGTATCCTGAGGGGCATCATCGCCAAGAAGATCACACCACCAACTCCAAAGAAGGAGAAATAATCACAGGGGTATGGGCACTCCCCTTGGCAACTGCCAAGCTTGGGGAAGGTGCCCTGGTATCATATCACCATCACACTCCTATCTTTACAGTTTTTCTTAGTTCGATCCTTTTGGTATTATCTTGATCTAGTAGAATAAAGTTTTGGTATGATTTAGTTTTGAGTTTTGCCTTATGATCCCTCTATGTAATCGAGTCCGTGAGCTATATAATAAAGATTAGTGTTGAGTCAAGGGCTTTGCTATCTTGCTATCATCTTAAGGGAATAAAAAGGGTAAAAAGAAATAAAAGAGATCATATTGATCTTATGGAGAGTAATGACTTCACACATAAAGAGTATGATGATTAAAAGTTGTTGAGAGTTAGCAAACATAATTTTGGTCATCGTTGCAATTAATAGGAAGTAATAAAGAAAGAGAGGTTCTCACATATAAATATACTATCTTGGACATCTTTTATGATTGTGAGCACTCATTAAAGTATGACATGCTAAAGAGTTGATGTTGGACAAGGAAGACAACGTAATGAAATATGTTTTCTCACATCTTAATTAAAGTATATTGTCATGGATCATTCAACATGTTGAGCTTGCCTTTCCCCCTCATGCTAGCCAAATTGCTTGCACCAAGTAGAGATACTACTTGTGCTTCCAAATATCCTTAAACCCAGTTTTGCCATGAGAGTCCACCATATCTACCTATGGATTGAGTAAGATCCTTCAAGTAATTTGTCATGTTGCATGCAATAAAAATTGCCCTCTAAATATGTATGACTTATTAGTGTGGAGAAAATAAGCTTTATACGATCTTGTGATATGGAAGAAGTAAAAGCGATGGACTGCATAATAAAGCTTCATATCACAAGTGGCAATATAAAGTGACGTTCTTTTGCATTAATATTTTGTGCATCCAACCAAAAAGCACATGATAACCTCTGCTTCCCTCTGCGAAGGGCCTATCTTTTACATTATGCAAGAGTCATGGTGATCTTCACCTTTTATTTTTATTTTTATCCTTTGGCAAGCACCTCGTGTTGGAAAGATCCTGATATATATATCCAATTGGATGTAAGTTAGCATGAACTATTATTGTTGACATTACCCTTGAGGTAAAAGGTTGGGAGGCAACACTATAAGCCCCTATCTTTCTCTGTGTCTGATTAAAACTCCATAACCATAAGTATTGCGTGAGTGTTAGCAACTGTGAAAGACTAAAAGATAGTTGAGTATGTGGACTTGCTGAAAAGCTCTTATATTGACTCTTTCCGATGTTATGATAAATTGCAATTGCTTCAATGACTGAGATTATAGTTTGTTAGTTTTCAATGAAGTTTTTGATTCATACTTGACATTGTGAATAGATTGTTACTTGAGCATAAGAAACCATATGACAAAATATAAAAATGTTGCTGTTATGAGAATGATCATGATGCCCTCATGTCCGTATTTTATTTTATCGACACCTCTATCTCTAAACATGTGGACATATTTTTCGATATCGGCTTCCGCTTGAGGACAAGCGAGGTCTAAGCTTGGGGGAGTTGATACGTCCATTTTGCATCATGCTTTTATATCGATATTTATTGCATTATGGGCTGTTATTACACGTTATGTCACAATACTTATGGCTATTCTCTCTTATTTTACAAGGTTTACATGAAGAGGGAGAATGCCGGCAGCTGGGATTCTGGGCTGGAAAAAGAGCAAATATTAGAGACCCATTCTGCACAGCTCCAAAAGTCCTGAAACTCCACGAAAGTCATTTTGGGAATTAATAAAAAATATTGAGCGGAAGAAGTACCAGAGGGGGCCCACACCCTGGCCACGAGGGTGGGGGCGCGCCCTACCCCCCTGGGCGCGCCCCCTGCCTCGTGGGCCACCTGGCAGCCCTCCGGTGCCCATCTTCTGCTATATGAAGTCAATTACCCTGGAAAAAAATCATAAGCAAGCTTTCGGGACGAAACTCCGCCGCCACGAGGCGGAACCTTGGCGGAACCAATCTAGGGCTCCGGCGGAGCTGTTCCGCCGGGGAAACTTCCCTCCGGGAGGGGGAAATCATCACCATCGTCATCACCAACGATCCTCTCATCGGGAGGGGGTCAATATCCATCAAAATCTTCACCAGCACCATCTCCTCTCAAACCCTAGTTCATCCCTTTTATCCAACCTTTGTACCAAAAACTCAAATTGGTACCTGTGGGTTGCTAGTAGTGTTGATTACTCCTTGTAGTTGATGCTAGTTGGTTTATTTGGTGGAAGATCATATGTTCAGATCCTTAATGCATATTAATACTCCTCTGATTATGAACATGAATATGCTTTGTGAGTAGTTACGTTTGTTCCTGAGGACATGGGAGAAGTCTTGCTATTAGTAGTCATGTGAATTTGGTATTCGTTCGATATTTTGATGAGATGTATGTTGTCTCTCCTCTAGTGGTGTTATGTGAACGTCGACTACATGACACTTCACCATTATTTGGGCCTAGAGGAAGGCATTGGGAAGTAATAAGTAGATGATGGGTTGCTAGAGTGACAGAAGTTTAAACCCTAGTTTATGAGTTGCTTCGTAAGGGGCTGATTTGGATCCATACGTTTCATGCTATGGTTAGGTTTACCTTAATACTTCTTTTTTAGTTGTGGATGCTTGCAACAGGGGTTAATCATAAGTGGGATGCTTGTCCAAGAAAGGGCAGTACCCAAGCACCAGTCCACCACATATCAAATTATCAAAGTAACGAACGTGAATCATATGAGCGTGATGAAAACTAGCTTGACGATAATTCCCATGTGTCCTCGGGAGCGCTTATCTCTATAAAAGAACTTGTCCAGGCTTGTCCTTTGCTACAAAAAAGATTGGGCCACCTTGCTGCACCTTATTTACCTTCATTGCTTGTTACCCGTTACAAATTATCTTATCACAAAACTATCTGTTACCTACAATTTCAGTGCTTGCAGAGAATACCTTACTGAAAACCGCTTGTCATTTCCTTCTGCTCCTCATTGGGTTCGACACTGTTACTTATCGAAAGGACTACGATATATCCCCTACACTTTTGGGTCATCAATTTGTCACTCCGTGTATCAGAGATGTATCTCTGGGCCCTCTCGGTAATGCTCATCACTATAAGCCTTGCAAGCAATGTGACTAATGAGTTAGTTACGGGATGAAGCATTACGGAATGAGTAAAGAGACTTGACGGTAACGAGATTGAACTAGGTATGATGATACCGACGATCGAATCTCGGGCAAGTAACATACCGATGACAAAGGGAACAACGTATGTTGTTGTTTGGTTTGACCGATAAAGTGTTGGGGAACATAGTAATTTCAAAAAAATTCCTACGCACACGCAAGATCATGGTGATGCATAGCAACGAGAGGGGAGAGTGTTGTCCACGTACCCTCGTAGACCGACAGCGGAAGCGTTATCACAACGCGGTTGATGTAGTCGTACGTCTTCACGATCCGACCGATCAAGTACCGAACGTACGGCACCTCCAAGTTCTACACACGTTCAGCTCGATGACGTCCCTCGAACTCCGATCCAACCGAGTGTTGAGGGAGAGTTTCGTCAGCACGACGGCGTGGTGACGATGATGATGTTCCACCGACGCAGGGCTTCGCCTAAGCTCCGCAACGGTATTATCGAGGTGTAATATGGTGGAGGGGGGCACCGCACACGGCTAAAATATCATATATCAAGTTGTGTCTCTGGGGTGCCCCCTGCCTCCGTATATAAAGGAGCAAGGGGAAGAGGGCCGGCCAAGGGGAGGTGGCGCGCCCAAGGGGGGAGTCCTACTCCCACCGGGAGTAGGACTCCTCCTTTCCTTGTGGGAGTAGGAGAAGGGAAGGGGGAAGGAGAAAGAAGGAAGGGGGCGCCCCCCCTCCCTAGTCCAATTCGGATTAGCCCATGGGGAGGGGTGCGGCCACCCTTTGGGGTCTTCCTCTCCTTTCCCGTATGGCCCATTAAGGCCCAATACGAATTCCCGTAACTTTCCGGTACTCCGAAAAATACCCGAATCACTCGGAACCTTTCCGAAGTCCGAATATAGTCGTCCAATATATCGATTTTTACGTCTCGGCCATTTCGAGACTCCTCGTCATGTCCCTGATATCATCCGGGACTCCGAACTCCTTCGGTACATCAAAACTCAATAAAACTGTCATCGTAACGTTAAGCGTGCGGACCCTTCTGGTTCGAGAACTATGTAGACATGACCGAGACACCTCTCCGGTCAATAACCAATAGCGGGACCTGGATGCCCATATTGGCTCCCACATATTCTACGAAGATCTTTATCGGTCAGACCGCATAACAACATACGTTGTTCCCTTTGTCATCGGTATGTTATTTGCCCGAGATTCGATCGTCGGTATCTCGATACCTAGTTCAATCTCGTTACCAGCAAGTCTCTTTACTCGTTTCGTAATACATCATCCCGCAACTAACTCATTAGTCACAATGCTTGCAAGGCTTATAGTGATGTGCATTACCGAGTGGGCCCAGAGATACCTCTCCGACAATCGGAGTGACAAATCCTAATCTCGAAATACGCCAACCCAACAAGTACCTTTGGAGACACCTGTAGAGCACCTTTATAATCACCCATTTACGTTGTGACGTTTGGTAGCACACAAAGTGTTCCTCCGGTAAACGGGAGTTGCATAATCTCATAGTCATAGGAACATGTATAAGTCATGAAGAAAGCAATAGCAACATACTAAACGATCGGGTGCTAAGCTAACGGAATGGGTCAAGTCAATCACGTCATTCTCTTAATGAGGTGATCCCGTTAATCAAATGACAACTCATGTCTATGGCTAAAAAACATAACCATCTTTGATTAACGAGCTAGTCAAGTAGAGGCATACTAGTGACACTCTGTTTGTCTATGTATTCACACATGTATTATGTTTCCGGTTAATACAATTCTAGCATGAATAATAAACATTTATCATGATATAAGGAAATAAATAATAACTTTATTATTGCCTCTAGGGAATATTTCCTTCAGTCTCCCACTTGCACTAGAGTCAATAATCTAGTTCACATCATCATGTGATTTAACACCAATATTCACATCTGTATGTGATCAACACCCATAGTTCACATCGTCATGTGACCAACACCCAAAGGGTTTACTAGAGTCAATAATCTAGTTCACATCGCTATGTGATTAACACCCAAAGAGTACTAAGGTGTGATCATGTTTTGATTGTGAGATAATTTTAGTCAACGGGTCTGTCACATTCAGATCCGTAAGTATTTTGCAAATTTCTATGTCTGCAATGCTCTGCACGGAGCTACTCTAGCTAATTGCTCCCACTTTCAATATGTATCTAGACCGAGACTTAGAGTCATCTAGATTAGTGTCAAAACTTGCATCGACGTAATCCTTTACGACGAACCTTTTGTCACTTCCATAATCGAGAAACATGTCCTTATTCCACTAAGGATAATTTTGACCGTTGTCCAGTGATCTACTCCTAGATCACTATTGTACTCCCTTGCCAAAATCAGTGTAGGGTATACAATAGATCTGGTACACAGCATGGCATACTTTATAGAACCTATGGCCAAGGCATAGGGAATGACTTTCATTCTCTTTCTATCTTCTGCCGTGGTCGGGCTTTGAGTCTTACTCAATTTCACACCTTGTAACATAGGCAAGAACTCTTTCTTTGACTGTTCTATTTTGAACTACTTCAAAATCTTGTTAAGGTATGTACTCATTGAAAAAACTTATCAAGCATCTTGATCTATCTCTATAGATCTTGATGCTCAATATGTAAGCAGCTTCACCGAGGTCTTTCTTTGAAAAAATCCTTTCAAACACTCCTTTATGCTTTGCAGAATAATTCTACATTATTACCGATCAACCATATGTCATTCACATATACTTATCAGAAATGTTGTAGTGCTCCCACTCACTTTCTTGTAAATACAGGCTTCACCGCAACTCTGTATAACACTATATCCTTTGATCAACTTATCAAAGTGTATATTCCAACTCCGAGATGCTTGCACCAGTCCATAGATGGATCGCTGGAGCTTGCATATTTTGTTAGCACCTTTAGGATTGACAAAACCTTCTGGTTGCATCATATACAACTCTTCTTTAATAAATCCATTAAGGAATGCAGTTTTGTTTATCCATTTGCCAGATTTCATAAAATGCGGCAATTGCTAACATGATTCGGACAGACTTAAGCATAGATACGAGTGAGAAACTCTCATCGTAGTCAACATCTTGAACTTGTCGAAAACCTTTTTGCGACAATTGTAGCTTTGTAGACAGTAACACTACTATCACTGTCTGTCTTCCTCTTGAAGATCCATTTAATCTCAATGGCTCGCCGATCATTGGGAAAGTCAATCAAAGTCCATACTTTGTTCTCATATATGGATCTTATCTCAGATTTCATGGCCTCAAGCCATTTCACGGAATCTGGGCTCACCATCGCTTCTTCATAGTTCGTAGGTTCGTCATGGTCTAGTAACATAACCTCCAGAACAGGATTACCGTACCACTCTGGTGCGGATCTTGCTCTGGTTGACCTACAAGGTTCAGTAATAACTTGATCTGAAGTTCCATGATCATCATCATTAACTTCCTCACTAATTGGTGTAGGAGTCACAGGAACAGATTTCTGTGATGAACTACTTTCCAATAAGGGAGCAGGTACAGTTACCTCATCAAGTTCTACATTCCTCCCACTCACTTCTTTCGAGAGAAACTCCTTCTCTAGAAAGAATCCATACTAAGCAACGAATGTCTTGCCTTCGGAACTATGATAGAAGGTGTACCCAACTGTCTCCTTTGGGTATCCTATGAAGACACATTTCTCCGATTTGGGTTTGAGCTTATCAGGATGAAACTTTTCACATAAGCATCGCAACCCCAAACTTCAAGAAACGACAACTTTGGTTTCTTGCCAAACCACAGTTCATAAGGAGTCGTCTCAACGGATTTTGATGGTGCCCTATTTAACGTGAATGTAGTTGTCTCTAATGCATAACCCCAAAACGATAGTGGTAAATTGGTAAGAGACATCATAGTTTGCACTATATCCAATAAAGTACGGTTATGACGTTCGGACACACCATTATGCTGTGGTGTTCGAGGTGGCATAAATTTGCGAAACTATTCCACATTGTTTTAATTGAAGACCAAACTCGTAACTCAAATATTTGTCTCTGCGATCAGATCGTAGAAACTTTATTTTCTTGTCACGATGATTTTCCACTTCACTCTGAATTTTTTTGAACTTTTCAAATGTTTCAGACTTATGTTTCATCAAGTAGATATACCTATATCTGCTCAAATCATCTGTGAAGGTCAGAAAATAAAGATACCTGCTACGAGCCTCAATATTCATCGGACCACATACATCAGTATGTATGATTTCCAACAAATCTGTTGCTTGCTCCATTGTTCCAGAGAACGGCGTTTTAGTCATCTTGCCCAAGAGGCATGGTTCGCAAGGATCAAGTGATTCCAAAATCCCATCAGCATGGAGTTTCTTCATGCGCTTTACACCAATATGACCTAAACGGCAGTGCCACAAATAAGTTGCACTATCATTATTAACTTTGCATCTTTTGGCTTCAATATTATGATTATGTGTATCACTACGATCAAGATCCAACAAACCAATTTTGTTGGTGTGTATGACCATAGAAGGTTTTTATTCATGTAAACAGAACAACAATTGTTCTCTAACTTAAATGAATAACCGTATTGCAATAAACATGATCAAATCATATTCATGCTCAACGCAAACACCAAATAACACTTATTTAGTTTCAACACTAATCCCGAAAGTATAGGGAGTGTGCGATGATGATCATATCAATCTTGGAACTACTTCCAACACACATCGTCACCTCTCCTTTTACTAGTCTCTGTTTATTCTGCAACTCCCGTTTCGAGTTACTACTCTTAGCAACTGAACCAGTATCAAATACCGAGGGGTTGCTATAAACACTAGTAAAGTACAAATCAATAACATGTATATCCAATATACCTTTGTTCACTTTGCCATCCTTCTTATCCACCAAATAGTTGGGGTAGTTCCGCTTCCAGTGACCAGTCCCTTTGCAGTAGAAGCACTTAGTCTCAGGCTTAGGACCAGACTTAGGCTTCTTCACTTGAGCAGCAACTTGCTTGCCATTCTTCTTGAAGTTCCCCTTCTATCCCTTTGACCTTTTCTTGAAACTAGTGGTCTTGTTAACCATCAACACTTCATGCTCTTTCTTGATTTCTACCTTTGTCGATTTCAGCATCGCGAAGAGCTCGGGAGTTACTTTCGTCATCCCTTGCATACTATAGTTCATCACGAAGTTCTACTAACTTTGGTGATGGTGACTAGAGAATTCTGTCAATCACTATCTGGAAGATTAACTCCCACTTGATTCAAGCGATTGTAGTACCCAGACAATCTGAGCACATGCTCACTAGTTGAGCGATTCTCCTCCATCTTTTAGCTATAGAACTTGTTGGAGACTTCATATCTCTCAAGTCGGGTATTTGCTTGAAATATTAACTTCAACTCCTGGAACATCTCATATGGTCCATGACGTTCAAAACATCTTTGAAGTCCCGATTCTAAGCCGTTAAGCATGGTGCACTAAACTATCAAGTAGTCATCATATTGAGCTAGCCAAACGTTCATAACGTCTGCATCTGCTCCTGCAATAGGTTTGTCACCTAGTGGTGCATTAAGGACATAATTCTTCTGTGCAGCAATGAGGATAATCCTCAGATCACGGATCCAATCCACATCTTTGCTACTAACATCTTTCAACATAATTTCTCTCTAGGAACATAACAAAAATAAACACAGGGAAGCAACAACGCGAGCTATTGATCTACAACATAATTTGCAAAATACTATCAGGACTAAGTTCATGATAAATTGAAGTTCAATTAATCATATTACTTAAGAACTCCCACTTAGATAGATATCCCTCTAATCATCTAAGTGATTACGTGATCCAAATCAACTAAACCATGTCCGATCATCACGTGAGATGGAGTAGTTTCAATGGTGAACATCACTATGTTGATCATATCTACTATATGATTCACGCTCGACCTTTCGGTCTCCGTGTTCCGAGGCCATATCTGCATATGCTAGGCTCGTCAAGTTTAACCTGAGTATTCCGCGTGTGCAACTGTTTTGCACCCGTTGTATTTGAACGTAGAGCCTATCACACCCGATCATCACGTGGTGTCTCAGCACGAAGAACTTTCGCAACGGTGCATACTCAGGGAGAACACTTTTATCTTGAAATTTTAGTGAGAGATCATCTTATAATGCTACCGTCAATAAAATCAAGATAAGATGCATAAAGGATTAACATCACATGCAATCAATATAAGTGATATGATATGGCCATCATCATCTTGTGCTTGTGATCTCCATCTCTGAAGCACCGTGCTTGTGATCTCCATCTCCGAAGCACCGTCATGATCACCATCGTCACCGGCGCGATACCTTGATCTCCATCGTAGTATCGTTGTCGTCTCACCAACTAATTGCTTTTACGACTATCGCTACCGCTTAGTGATAAAGTAAAACTATTACATGGTGATTGCATCTCATACAATAAAGCGACAACCATATGGCTCCTGCCAGTTGCCGATAACTCGGTTACAAAACATGATCATCTCATACAACAAATTATATCACATCATGTCTTGACCATATCACATCACAACATGCCCTTCAAAAACAAGTTAGACGTCCTCTACTTTGTTGTTGCAAGTTTTACGTGGCTGCTACGGGCTTAGCAAGAACCGTTCTTACCTACGCATCAAAACCACAACGATAGTTTGTCAAGTTGGTGCTGTTTTAACCTTCGCAAGGACCGGGCGTAGCCACACTCGGTTCAACTAAAGTGAGAGAGACAGACACCCGCCAGTCACCTTTAAGCAACGAGTGCTCCGAACGGTGAAACCAGTCTCGCGTAAGCGTACGCGTAATGTCGGTCAGGGCCGCTTCATCTCACAATACCGCTGAACCAAAGTATGACATGCTGGTAAGCAGTATGACTTATATCGCCCACAACTCACTTGTGTTCTACTCGTGCATAGCATCAACGCATAAAACCTGGCTCGGATGCCACTGTTGGGGAACGTAGTAATTTCAAAAAAAATCCTACGCACACGCAAGATCATGGTGATGCATAGCAACGAGAGGGGAGAGTGTTGTCCACGTACCCTCGTAGACCGACAGCGGAAGCGTTATCACAACGCGGTTGATGTAGTCGTACGTATTCACGATCCGACCGATCAAGTACCGAACGTACGGCACCTCCAAGTTCTACACACGTTCAGCTCGATGACGTCCCTCGAACTCCGATCCAACCGAGTGTTGAGGGAGAGTTTCGTCAGCACGACGGCGTGGTGACGATGATGATGTTCCACCGACGCAGGGCTTCGCCTAAGCTCCGCAACGGTATTATCGAGGTGTAATATGGTGGAGGGGGGCACCGCACACGGCTAAAATATCATATATCAAGTTGTGTCTCTGGGGTGCCCCCTGCCTCCGTATATAAAGGAGCAAGGGGAAGAGGGCCGGCCAAGGGGAGGTGGCGCGCCCAAGGGGGGAGTCCTACTCCCACCGGGAGTAGGACTCCTCCTTTCCTTGTGGGAGTAGGAGAAGGGAAGGGGGAAGGAGAAAGAAGGAAGGGGGCGCCCCCCTCCCTAGTCCAATTCAGACTAGCCCATGGGGAGGGGTGCGGCCACCCTTTGGGGTCTTCCTCTCCTTTCCCGTATGGCCCATTAAGGCCCAATACGAATTCCCGTAACTTTCCGGTACTCCGAAAAATACCCGAATCACTCGGAACCTTTCCGAAGTCCGAATATAGTCGTCCAATATATCGATCTTTACGTCTCGGCCATTTCGAGACTCCTCGTCATGTCCCCGATCTCATCCGGGACTCCGAACTCCTTCGGTACATCAAAACTCAATAAAACTGTCATCGTAACGTTAAGCGTGCGGACCCTTCGGGTTCGAGAACTATGTAGACATGACCGAGACACCTCTCCGGTCAATAACCAATAGCGGGACCTGGATGCCCATATTGGCTCCCACATATTCTACGAAGATCTTTATCGGTCAGACCGCATAACAACATACGTTGTTCCCTTTGTCATCGGTATATTACTTGCCCGAGATTCGATCGTCGGTATCTCGATACCTAGTTCAATCTCGTTACCGGAAAGTCTCTTTACTCGTTTCGTAATACATCATCCCGCAACTAACTCATTAGTCATAATGCTTGCAAGGCTTATAGTGATGTGCATTACCGAGTGGGCCCAGAGATACCTCTCCGACAATCGGAGTGACAAATCCTAATCTCGAAATACGCCAACCCAACAAGTACCTTTGGAGACACCCGTAGAGCACCTTTATAATCACTCATTTACGTTGTGACGTTTGGTAGCACACAAAGTGTTCCTCCGGTAAACGGGAGTTGCATAATCTCATAGTCATAGGAACATGTATAAGTCATGAAGAAAGCAATAGCAACATACTAAACGATCGGGTGCTAAGCTAACGGAATGGGTCAAGTCAATCACGTCATTCTCTTAATGAGGTGATCCCGTTAATCAAATGACAACTCATGTCTATGGCTAGAAAACATAACCATCTTTGATTAACGAGCTAGTCAAGTAGAGGCATACTAGTGACACTCTGTTTGTCTATGTATTCACACATGTATTATGTTTCCGGTTAATACAATTCTAGCATGAATAATAAACATTTATCATGATATAAGGAAATATATAATACTTTATTATTGCCTCTAGGGCATATTTCCTTCATAAAGATCTTCATAGAATATGTAGGAGCCAATATGAGCATCCAGGTTCCGCTATTGGTTATTGATCGGAGATGTGTCTCGATCATGTCTACATAGTTCTCGAACCCGGGGTCCGCACGCTTAACGTTCGACGACGATTTGTATTATGAGTTATGTGATTTTGATGACCGAAGTTTGTTCGGAGTCCCGGATGAGATCACGGACATGACGAGGAGTCTCGAAATGGTCGAGACATAAAGATTGATATATTGGAAGGTTATGTTCGGACACCGGAAAGGTTTCGGATTGGTCCAGACATTTTTCAGAGTACCGGGAGGTTACTGGAACCCCCCGGGGGATTAATGGGCCTTCATGGGCCTTAGTGGAAGAGAGGAGGCAACGGCCAGGTGGAGGCGCCCACCCTAGCCCAAACCTAATTGGACTAGGGGAGGAGGCGCAACCCCCCGCCCCCCTTCCTCTTTCTCCTGCACCTCTTTCCTTCTCTCCCCCTCTTGGAAAAGGAAGGGGGCTCCAACTTGGATTGGGAATCCTAGTTGGACTCCCCCTATAGGCGCGCCCTCCTAGGCCGCTGGCCTCCTCCCTCCCTTCTTTATATACAGGGGCAGGGGGCACCCCAAAGAACAATAGTTATTCTCTTAGCCGTGTGCGCTGCCCCCCTCCACAGTTTAACACCTCGGTCATATCGCCGTAGTGCTTAGGCGAAGCCCTGAGCCGGTAACATCATCATCATCGTCGCCACGCCGTCGTGCTGACGGAACTCTCCCTCGTCCTCAACTGGATCAAGAGCTCGAGGGACGTCATCGTGCCGAACGAGTGCTGAACACGGATGTGCCGTACGTTCGGTACTTGGATCGGTTGGATCGTGAAGACGTTCGACTACATCAACTGCACTACTAAACGCTTTCGCTTTCGGTCTACGAGGGTATGTGGACACACTCTCCCGTCTCGTTGTTACGCATCTCCTAGATAGATCTTGCATGATCGTAGGAAAATTTTGAATTACTATGTTCCCCAACACAATTCTGTTAAGATGTGCACCAGCTATACCTGGCCATCTATCTGGCTGGGTCGGGCTTCGGGCCTAGCCTACCAAAGCCCAATGCAGAAAACCTAGGCCTCAGCCCGGCCCGGACCAGCCGCCAGGCCTAAAAATCAGGCCCAAGCCCGGCCCATCACTCAAAAAGCCCGTCGGGCCTCGAGCCACGGGTCGGGCCTCTTCCATAAACTGTGAATACGACGGTCCTGAGACCGGCCCGGCCCGGCCGTCGGGCTCAAAATCTAGGCTCGGCCCATGGGCAACCTCGAGCCAGGCCAGGTTGGGCTTTTTCGGGCTGTGTCGGGTCGGGCCGTCTGGGCTGGGCTGCCCATGGCCAGGCATAGCACTAGTCGTTGCACCTCAAAGATCACTATGTTAATCTATATCTATACTATTATAAGCATATCTAAAAGGGCAAATCCAACTAATCTTGACCATCAAACCAGGTCAACTCAATGACCCACCCCGATGAGTGCTCAACATGTCTAGCGTGCAAGTAATATCATATAAAATATCAATAGTAACACTAATCACATAATAAATGTGCAAATAATATCCTACATAATATTTACGTGCAATTAATATACTGCTTACTATCAATTATCCTACCTAATGTAATTTACTGCAATTTATATACTGTCTAATATCAATGTGCATTGCACCTACACATCTATTAGTTTGAAGAAACACGGTAAAAACGGTTGTAGCGTGAAAACCGACAACATGATGTGGGACGAGACAAGCAGAAGTGGGCTTGCAAACACAACAATTTGTATGTGGTTTGTACGAGAACGCTAGTATTGTATTCTTTGCTAGGAGCGAAGAACAGAAATTCCATGATAATAATACTTAGAATATCATGGCAAATATTATTTCGTACAAGAACCAATAAATGGTTGAATGGTTAGGAGGGCGATTGTACTCCTAGCCCAACAGGGATCAAACCACATTTTCCCTCTATAGTGAGGCGTATGTGCTGACTTCGTCAATCTCAATACCCGTGTTTGTATTTGTACTGTGTTTTCAAAAAAAGAATTCCCTACATAGAGCAAGGAATAGCGGGGGACGGGCATAACAACTACCGTAACACTTACTTGTTTTAAAAATCATCAGAATTTTTAAACTAACAAATAAAAAACATGTACTTGTTTTCAAAATTATGTAAACATTTACTTTACTTTAATCTGTCAAAAGAAAACAAAAAACAGGGTCAATCCCAGAACGGGACCATGTGTGCGACTAGGCTGTCCCTCGCAATGGGCCGAGCCGCACTGCCGCGCGCAAAATTCGTGGAGGCAACACGCCAAAAAAATGGAGGGGGCAGAGGAGGGGCGAGCGCCGCCGGCCACACCAACATCTCGTCGACCACGGGAGGGGCGGCGCGGCTACACCAAGATCTCGGCGACCACGAGAGGGGCGGCGCGCTCCACTGCCTTCTAGCCACACGGGCGGTCCGGGAACTCCAGATTTTCCACGGGAGTGGAGCGCGAGCGCGGCGGCGACTCCTCCGGCGACCACGGCCGTGACCCTTTTTTCCTTTCAATGCCGATTTAACTCCTGATTGGGCTCCCCTTCCCCAACCCTAGTTCCCTCCTGGCTCCCCTGTAGGGGCGTTCGTCATGGTGGTTCTGCTCCGACTCGGGTTCTAGGTAGTCTGCCCTTGCCTATATGCAAACCGAGTCCGGCTGGGAGTCAGCCCGAGGCTCCCACTTCTCATAAATAAGAGGGATTCGAAGACCTCTCATTTCATCGCCAGGTTAGATCTGGATTCCCATTGTCATCTCCTTGCCCTTCCGTTTGTCTATAAATTTCAACTCCTGTACCGGCAACCTCGTAACGAGAACATATAATAGAACACCTGCACCCAGGGCCTTCCTATCTAGCCATCCATTCTACGCATCGCGATTCGTGCAAACACATTTTTATTTTTTGTTTCTCTCAGATAAAACATGTTTTGAAGTTTAAACCTTTGCAGCGTGGCAAAGCTTTCTATCTAGAATCTAGGATAAATCTTTCACGCTGAAAAATTTCTAGGTATATTTATGTAATAGGTATTTTTATGTAATTTCTAGGTATATTTATGTTTGACAAAAAATTCTGAAAGATTTATCCTAGATTCTAGATAGAAAGCTTTGCCACGCTGCAAAGGTTTGAAGTTAAGACATGTTCTATGTGAGAGAAACAAAAAAGAGAAAATTTCATATATAAAGTTAATTGTGTTGCACAGATCTTAAAGCAATATTTGACAGCCAGGATAACAGGGCCCGGATGCAGATGTTTTAAAAATCCACGTCCCGTAACGAAAACATATAATAGAAACCCAAACCCTAAACCCTAAACACCCCAACCTCGTAACCATCATCAGAATCCAAAAATCAATCTTCAGATCAGTTAGAGCCGGAAGATCGATTGGAGAAAACATGTCTAAGCGTCAGCACTCGCTCCTCGACGTCGACCGCGCCGGGAAAAGGCTGCATCGTGTGCCAAAGAAGCACCTCTACCCGGTGTTGGATGATTGGCACAAGGGCTTCAGCATCCACAAGATCGACGTCGACGCCTTGCAGGACACCACCACCGACCTGCACCATGGGTTCTCTGACCCTGCTGCTCTCCGGTTAGCCGCACCGGTACGTCGTCTTCACATGGACTTCACCGCCATGGGCAGCGACATCTTCATCACCACCAACCCATGCTGTCCACACACTCCCACCCTCGTGTTCGACACCGAGACGGCTGGGCTCACCATGGGTCCCCGCCCACCGGTTCAACTCATCGACATGACCACCTTCACCGTGGCCGGCGGCGGCATGATGTACGCGTTGACACATCGCCATGTCCACGAGCAGCACTCTTTCGAGGCCATGTCGTGGGCACCAATGGACAAGGACGATCCGTGGCCGAGCCCAACCATGAGGTGGTCCTGGAAAAGCGTGCCTTCGCCGCCACCATTCGCCATGGATGACATAATCACCTCTTACGCACTGCACCCGGACGGGCACACCATATTCATGTCCACGCACGACATACGCTATCATCATCTTCCAAAGGGCACCTTCTCCTTCGACACCAGGATTTCCGAGTGGAGGTTGCATGGGGATTGGGCTCTACCGTTCCAAGGGCAAGCCTACTACGACAACGGGCTAGACGCATGGGTCGGGCTTCACAAGGACGGGTACATCTGCTCCTGTGAAGTTGCCTCCCGCAGCAGCACAAATGCCGTGGAGCCGGAGTGGAAGGTGACCAAGGAGAAGCTGTTCCACAAGGACCCGAAGAGGCGGCTGGCATTTGCGAGGCCCAGTCTCGCGTACATGGGCGACGGCAGCTTTTGCCTTGTGGAGTCTGTGTTACGCGAGGGAGTGGAGTTTAAGTGCGCCTTTGGTGACCGTGATGGCTGTGTGCTCCACATGAGCACGTTTGGTCTTAAGTATGATCGTAGGGGAGAACTGCAAACCACGCGCCACCACACTAACTCCTTGGTAGTGTCTAAGCATCTTCAGACTTTTTCTCCTGTAGTGTTCTGGATGTAAAGCTATTTGACATGTTTTATGCAAACCATGTAAGCTATGTATTATATGTGGGCAGTATATGTTGGAATATTAGGCAAGTTCATGATTAATTCCAGTAAATAATTCATGACTAGAATAGATACTAGCATGCAATAATCTAGCAAACTAGAAGAACGGCAAGACATGCATAACAGCAGCAAACACGTAACAATAGTTGTAGAAACAGACATGAGCAGAGGATGTTGGACGTACTGATCGTTAGCTATTATGGGTGTGACAGTGTTGATGACGATGTTGGCGACGATCTGCTGCTGACGACGATGAATACGACGATGAGTAGCACCGCCCGACTTGGACGGAAGACGACCCGTGATGACGAATTTGAGCAGTCGCGCACAGCGCTTCCCAAAAACCTAATTCGTCCTCTCCCGGTGCAGGATCGCAAAGACGAACGGTTCCGGAGACCTGCTCTCCCACGCGCCGATGCACGCCGGCGTTTGGGATGGAGTAGACTACGATGGCGGCGCAAGTTGTGAGATGAGGCAAAACCCTAGGTGTTTTTCGGTGTGTCTCTGGCCGCAGCCGGTAGCTGTATATATATTAGGACCAGAGGCGGTATTGTGTCGCGACCACAATCCCAAACCGACTCGGTTTCTAATTCGTATACTTACCGGACAAGAAATCAAAAACTTGTCTGCCAAGACATAAAAATAAAACGGCAAAAGGAAGCTGCGCTCCTGCAAGGAGACGGACCGGATTTCGGCGGACCATTCATGCGCATGTCGCATGTACGCCACGCCACGCCATGGCCCGCCCCGCCCCGCCCCGCCCCGGCCCGGCCCGGCCCGGCGAGGCGAGCCGAGCGAGCGCGCGCGTGTGGTTTTCCCTTTCTCTTCTCACACACCACTTAGAGTGGTGGAGAGAACCCACTATATAAAGAGGTCCAACTCTTCTTCAACTTCCAAGGTGGGACTAAACTTAGCACCACCACTTGCCATTTTACACATGGGCTTTGAGATTTCAGAAATTGCTATGGGCCTAGCCCATTAATTCTAACAATCCCCCACCAGATCTCAAATACCCATTTAGAGATTTGCCTTCTCTCATCACTTGTTTAATATACCAGTGTTTCAGCAGAGACTGTTAAGTTGAACTTCTGCCTAGAACTTTAAGCTACATCCATTCACAACTTGACAATGGACTATGCCTTGAATTGCTAGTTTTGTGTGAACAGTTTTCACTCAAAGTCTTAATCAGTACCTGACCGCCAGTAGGCTACCCCGCGGTTTGGAGCTTATACGTCATACTCCCTGGTCTCTTCGTGAGCTTACTAGAGATCACCCAAATCTCATAGACTGCGACGTTTACAGTCAGAACTCATATAGGTGTGTTCTTTCAAGACTGCTCTGTAGGACAGCATCTTTGCTAATTATAGCCAATAGAACCACATTAAGGCATGTTGCCAACCTGCCTTACAGATCTGAGCCTTACAGCTCTGAGAGTTTTGCATCTTCATTTGGAGACGATCATAAGTTATTACTCTCCTCAGTTAACCAATAGCTTGTTCTTCCCAGATCCTAATTCACGGGATCTCCGATCACAAAGGTTGGGTTACTACTATGGTGTAACATCTATGGGTCTCATACCCATCTCCCTCGATGCAATATCTATCACATTTCGTGATAGTCCCTTTGTAAAGGGATCTGCCAGGTTTTTGTCTGTTTGTATATACGTAACAGTTATTACTCCGGAGTTTCTCAACTTCCTGACAGACTTCAAACGTCTTTTCATGTGTCTTGATGACTTTGCATTATCTTTAGAATTGTTCACTTTAGCGATAACCGTTTGGTTATCACAATTCATAAGAATAGCCGGTACAGGTTTTTCAACAACCGGCAAGTCCATCAAGAGCTCACGCAGCCATTCTGCCTCAACAGTAGCTGTGTCCAAAGCAGTTAATTCTGCTTCCATAGTTGACCTCGTCAATATGGTTTGCTTGCAAGACCTCCATGACACTGCGCCACCACCATGAGTAAATACATACCCACTTGTTGCGTAAAGTACATCAACATCGGAGATCCAATTTGAATCACTATATCCTTCTAGCACAGCAGGATGCCCTGAATAAGTAATTCCGTAACTCATAGTACCTCTCAAATAGCACAAGACCCTTTCTAGTGCATGCCAATGATCATCACCCGGGTTGGACATGAACCTACTCAGTTTGCTCACAGCAAAAGAGATATCTGGTCTTGTAGCGCTAGCTAAGTACATGAGTGAACCGACAATTTGAGAGTATCTTAATTGATCTCTCGTTTCTTTCTTATTCTTTCTGAGTGTCACGCTGGGATCATAAGGTGTTGGAGAAGGCTTGCTATCCATAAAACCGAATCGGTTCAAGACCTTCTCAACATAGTGAGATTGCGTTAATGTAATCCCACTCTCATCCTTAATAAGTTTGATGTTTAGAATTACATCGGCTTCTCCCAGATCTTTCATGTCAAAACTTTTTGATAGAAAAGACTTGACCTCATTAATTGCATTAATGTTTGTACCAAAGATCAGTATGTCGTCCACATACAAACATAATATGACACTATTGCCTCCACCATGGCGATAGTAAACACACCTATCAGCCTCGTTAATGACAAATCCTGCAGAAGTCAGAGTTCTTTCAAACTTCTCATGACATTGCTTAGGTGCCTGTTTCAGACCATACAAAGATTTTAACAACTTGCACACCTTTCTCTCTTCACCCTTTACCACAAACCCGTCAGGCTGATCCATATAAATCTCCTCTTCCAACTCTCCATTGAGAAAAGCTGTCTTTACATCCATTTGATGAATGATAAGACCATAAGAGGCAGCCAAGGAAAGTAACACTCGAATGGTGGTCATTCTAGCAACGGGTGAATAGG
Organism: Aegilops tauschii subsp. strangulata; assembly: GCF_002575655.3. NCBI lineage: Eukaryota > Viridiplantae > Streptophyta > Magnoliopsida > Poales > Poaceae > Aegilops > Aegilops tauschii. Next base: position 390,237,241 of record NC_053037.3, read on the forward strand.
TGTCAAAGTAATCTTCGCCTTCTTTCTGAGTGTAGCCCTTGGCCACTAGCCGCGCCTTGTACTTATCAATAGTACCATCAGGCTTCAGCTTCTTTTTGAACACCCACTTACAGCCCACAGGTTTACAACCATATGGTCTATCAGTTAGTTCCCAAGTTCCATTAGAAAGAATTGAGTCCATCTCATTATGAACAGCTTCTTTCCAATCATCTACATCCGGAGATGCATATGCTTCTGCAATCGTCTTGGGTGTGTCGTCCACAAGGTATACAATGAAATCATCACCAAAGGATTTTGCAATCCTTTGTCTCTTGTTCCTTCTAGGAACTTCATTGTTATCCTTCTCAAGGACTTCCTCATGTGATTGTTCGAAATATTCATCAGTTGTACTAGATTCAGGAATTATCTCAGAAGAAAATCTAGCAATGCTATGCATATCTTTCATAGGAAATATGTTCTCAAAAAATGTTGCATCACGAGATTCCATTATAGTATCAACATGCATATCAGGTACTTCAGATTTTACCACTAAAAACCTATAAGCAATGCTCCGTTGAGCATACCCTAGAAAGACACAATCCACTGTCTTTGGTCCAAGTTTGCGTTTCTTAGGAATAGGAATATTGACCTTTGCCAAACATCCCCAAGTGCGCAAATAAGAAAGTGATGGTTTTCTCCCAACCCACTCCTCATAAGGGGTTTTCTCTTTATTATTGTTGGGAACTCTCTTCAGGACATGACATGAAGTCAATAGAGCCTCCCCCCACCATGCCTTAGATAAACCAGCAGTGTCTAACATGGCATTCACCAAGTCAGTCAATGTGCGGTTTTTCCTCTCGGCCACTCCATTTGATTGAGGTGAATAGGGAGGCGTCCTCTCATGAATAATACCATGTTCCTCACAAAATTCATCAAAAACTTTTGGAAAATACTCTCCACCACGATCGGACCTAAGACGCTTGATCTTTCTCTCTAGTTGATTTTCAACTTCAGCTTTATAGATTTTAAAGTAGTCTAATGCTTCATCTTTAGTTTGCAACAAATAAACATAGCAAAATCTAGTCGCATCATCAATCAAAGTCATGAAATATCTCTTTCCACCTTTTGTCAACACACCATTCATCTCACAAAGATCAGAATGTATGAGTTCTAGAGGTGCCAAGTTTCTCTCCTCGGCAGCCTTATGAGGCTTTCGAGGTTGCTTAGATTGCACACAACTATGGCACTTAGAACCTTTGGCAACTGTGAAGTTCGGAATTAAACTCATGCTGGATAGCCGAGACATTAAACCAAAATTAATATGACATAAACGAGAGTGCCAAATACTTGCATCATCATTAACACTAGCACAAATTTGGTTTATTGACTTATTGCAAAAATCTGAAAGAGAAAAGCGGAACAAGCCTCCGCACTCATAGCCTTTTCCTATAAATTGTCCAAATCTTGACACGATTACTTTATTGGACTCTAAAACTACCTTAAATCCATCTCGACATAGAAGGGAGCCGCTAACTAGATTCTTGTTCATAGTAGGGACATGCTGCACGTTCCTTAGTTGCACGATCTTTCCCGAAGTAAACTTCAGATCCACCGTGCCAATGCCACGAACAGAAGCATGTGACCCATTCCCCATTAGGACGGAAGAATCCCTTGCGACCTGATAAGAAGTAAACAGGGAGATGTCAGCACACACATGAACGTTAGCACCCGAATCAATCCACCACGAAGATGATTGAAATACTGAAAGCACAATAGGTAAATTACCATACCCATCAGTATTGCTAGAGGCCACCATGTTGACAGTCTTGGAGCTTGTTTTCCCTCTGCGGTCTGCACGTTCAGGGCATTCCTTGGAAAAGTGTCCAGGCTTCCCACAGGCGTAGCACTCTAGCTCAGCCTTGTTAAACTTCTTCTTCTTGAAGGTAGTAGTCTTGGTAGGCTTGTTGAAAACAGGTTTGTTCTTCCCTTTGTTCTTGTTCTGTGGGTACCTCTGCACCATGTTAGCAGTAGGCTGAACCTCACCTCCTTTTTCAATGGTATCTTTAGCCCGAGCTTTTTCTTCAACATCAAGAGATGCAATCAGATTTTCAACTGATATCTCCTGTCTCTTATGCTTCAGAGTTGTGGCGAAATTCCTCCATGAAGGAGGCAACTTTGCAATCATGCACCCAGCCACGAATTTGTCGGGTAGAACACATTTAAGGAGTTCAAGTTCCTTCACAATGCACTGTATCTCATGAGCTTGTTCAACCACAGAACGGTTATTCACCATCTTGTAGTCATGAAAACTCTCCATGATGTACAGTTCACTGCCTGCATCTGTTGCACCGAATTTTGCATTCAGTGCATCCCACAGAATTTTTCCGTCGTTTATGTGCATGTACACATCACACAGACGGTCAGCAAGAACACTCAGAATGCATCCCACAAACATAGTATTGGCTTCCTGGAATTTTCTCCGATCTTCGTCGGTTATTCCCTCTGGAGCACCAACACTAGCGTGGAAAACTTTCAGAGCAGTAAGCCAGAGCGTGGTCTTCACCTGCCACCTCTTAAAGTGCACACCGGTAAACTTATCCGGCCTCAGTGCATCAGCAAATCCAGCCATAGTTAACTCAGGAAATTGCCTATAATTAGGTTTTTGGATTGTTGGAATATTAGGCAAGTTCATGATTAATTCCAGTAAATAATTCATGACTAGAAGAGATACTAGCATGCAATAATCTAGCAAACTAGAAGAACAGCAAGACATGCATAACAGCAGCAAACACGTAACAATAGCTGTAGAAACAGACATGAGCAGAGGATGTTGGACGTACTGATCGTTAGCTATTATGGGTGCGACGGTGTTGATGACGATGTTGGCGACGATCTGCTGCTGACGGCGATGAATACGACGATGAGTAGCACCGCCCGACTTGGACGGAAGACGACCCGTGATGACGAATTTGAGCAGTCGCGCACAGCGCTTCCCAAAAACCTAATTCGTCCTCTCCCGGTGCAGGATCGCAAAGACGAACGGTTCCGGAGACCTGCTCTCCCACGCGCCGATGCACGCCGGCGTTTGGGATGGAGTAGACTACGATGGCGGCGCAAGTTGTGAGATGAGGCAAAACCCTATGTGTTTTTCGGTGTGTCTCTGGCCGCAGCCGGTAGCTGTATATATATTAGGACCAGAGGCGGTATTGTGTCGCGACCACAATCCCAAACCGACTCGGTTTCTAATTCGTATACTTACCGGACAAGAAATCAAAAACTTGTCTGCCAAGACATAAAAATAAAACGGCAAAAGGAAGCTGCGCTCCTGCAAGGAGACGGACCGGATTTGCCCGCCCCGCCCCGGCCCGGCCCGGCGAGGCGAGCCGAGCGAGCGCGCGCGTGTGGTTTTCCCTTTCTCTTCTCACACACCACTTAGAGTGGTGGAGATAACCCACTATATAAAGAGGTCCAACTTTTCTTCAACTTCCAAGGTGGGACTAAACTTAGCACCACCACTTGCCATTTTACACATGGGCTTTGAGATTTCAGAAATTGCTATGGGCCTAGCCCATTAATTCTAACAGTATATATATAAAGAGAAATAAAAAGGAAGTCCACTTCTCTTGGCATTTTAATGGAACATGAGTGATTCTTTTTGCGTGTCTGTTCTCGAAAGCACAGTGATGATCACACGTTACAAAAACTAAAAGTGGGGCTGTCTTTTGCTCATGCAATAACACTGTGTTAAATATGGATGGTGAAATTCTATTCTAATATCAGTTTGTGAATTACTTCTTATTTTGAAAAAACATAGCAGAAGCTCCGCCTTTACATTATGGAGAAATTACAGTTTTGCTGCAGGAAAATTAAATTACCTATGATGAATACACAAAAGAAGTAATGGTTATGAACCTATTGAGTAATTGCAAGGCCCAGTTCTGTCAAAAATTGGAATATGTTCTTCAAGAAAACTACAAACAGCATTAGGTCAGTATATGGTGGTTAACAGCTTCATCAAATGACTCTGTACGTGCAAGGCTATGGTTCTTTTTAAAGTTAATCCATTGTGGTTCTACCCATGTCAGTAACCTATATTTGTGGCTGATGTACATGCTTGCTAAATTCTTGGTGGGAATTTTACCTTCCTTCGACCATTTATCAATAGGATCTGCCTTTGTTATGTCTACCATTAAGAAATGGTACTCCCTCTGTACGCTAATGCAAGACATCTTATATTAGTGTACATAGGTATTCCCTCTGATACAAAATAAGTGTCGTAGTTTTAGTTCAAATTTGACCTTTATAGGTTGAGTTCCTTCTTAGCATACATATTGTTTACATGTAGCCGGCTGTAGTGTTCATCTGCTATTCCCCGCAACACTATGTATCTGTCCATTGCGGCGGGTTGTGTTGTCTTGTGTTTTGTGGTTCTCGTATTTGTTCTTGTATAAGGGCGTCATTAATTTAACTCCGAGCCTATGTCCTTTTGTCTCATAAAACACGAACTACGGGGCTAGCTCCATACTTCTTCCCGTCCTAACACCTGCATGCACACGTCGAGTTCATGTAGGATGGTGTGCGCTTGTAGTTTTAGTTCAAATTTGACCTTTATAGGCTGAGTTCCTTCTTAGCATACGTATTGTTACCGAAAAAGGCTTTCGCCCCGCTTTATATATAAAGCACCAACCAACATCCGAGCCGATAAAAACGACAACACGCCACACCAATACACACCCAAGGCCAGATACATAGGTGCCAAGGACCTACAACAACACACACCGAACGAACTCGAAGTAGACTAAACAATGACTGTAAGCAACACTACGGAGCCGCCGGAGCCCTTCATGATGAAGATACCACGAAGAACCGTGAGCTCCAAGACAGTGCCTTCAGGAAGGATACAACACCGAAGCGCCGCCACCGCCCGATCCAAAGATCTAGATTTTCATCCGGAGCACGACGAAGAGAAAGGGGCAACCACAACGGAGACTTCAGGAAGATGACGACGACCACGTGCGCCGCCTCCGTCAGCCCGGCCAATGCCAGACAGGATTTTCACCCCGGCAATCATACTCCGCCTTCGCCCAAGGTACCGCCAGGCACAAGATCCTAACGGCACACCACCACGAAACATCAAACCGCCAGCCACCACGCCGCCCCCGCAGCCATGGCTGTCAGCCGCCCGCACCTGAGCCGCGAGCTCAACCCACGAGCACCGCAACTCCCCGCCACCCAGACCGCCGTCCAGGAAACAAGACACCCCGTAGGTCCTTCAAGTTGCGAGCGATGAACCGATCGGCTTACTCCAACCGCCGGCAGAGCTGCCGGTGACGAGAACAACCAGACTAACCAGGGAGCCACCAGGTCTAAGAAGAGGTGAAGTGGGAGCGGAGGTCGTCAACGCTCGGCACCCCTGTGTTAAACACGTTAGATGTTTGTATAGGAGTTTGGTAGTATTGAGTTCGGTAGCATATCTTATCTACCCGTAGTCCTTATCTTCTGTAACAACTTGTAACAATCTTGTATATCCCAGACTGCCCGGTTGTGCCCTAGTGCACGAGTATATAAACACCCCGAGGCCACCCTTTGGGTTGTGCCGATCCAATCTCTCAATCCCAAGTTTTCACATGGTATCAGGCCATCTCGCGTAATTGCTCGATGGGTTCTCCTTCTACCGGCGCCATGACCTCCTCTGCCATGCCCTCGCTTACTTTGCCGGCGTCCCTCTCGGCGCCCTCTACCTTCGATGTGCCTCCTCCTTCTACCAGCCTCATTACGGCGAAACTCACCACCTCCAACTACCTCCTATGGAAAGCCCAGATTCTTCCTCCTCTTCGCATCGCCAACACGCCACATGCTATATAGATGGTACCTCTCCTACACCTGCTCGGCTGCTTCCACCGGATGACAAGGGGGAACGCGCCGTCAACCCTGAATATGTCGTCTGGTACCGGCAGGACAAGATCGTGCTCAGCTACCTCCTCGCCTCTCTCACCGATGACGTGCTCATGCAGGTCATTCGTTTTGACACTTCACGCTGCCATCTGGTCACATCTTGAGGAGATGTATTCCGCTCATTGTCGCGCTAGCATTGTTCCGATCAAGCTGGACATGGCCAATTTCCGCAAGGGCAATCTCTCCATGGTGGATTATTTCGCCAAGATTCGCTCCTACGCCGATCAGCTCGCGGCGGCTGGTCGCCCCATGCGGGACGACGACATCATCAACGTCCTCATCACTGGGCTCGAGAGCGACTACGAGCCCCTCATCACCGCAGTTACGACTCGGATTGATAAGATGAACCTTGGGAGCTTTACTCGCACGCTCTCTCCTTTGAGCGTCGTCGCAAGTATCACGCTGCGTGCCTTCATCTCCAAGCCGGCGGATCTTCTGTCAACTACGTCGCCCGCGACAAGCCCGACAACAACAACAACAACAACACTCGCGGCGGCAAGGGAAACTACCGTGGCAAGGGCCGCTGTAACCAAGGCGATCGCGGTGACTACAACAACAATAAGCGCGGGGCAACCACGATGATCACGGCGGCAATCGCTCGCAGGGTGACTATGGTGGCAACCGTGGTGGTGGTGACCGCGGTGACTACGGGGGTGATAATGACACCTGCGTCCAATGCCAACTCTATCGTGGCCCTGGGCACTATGCGTGGGAGTGTGCCCAACGCTACAATCATGTGTTTCAACCCCAACACTCCAAGATGGCGGGCCTTGCTGCTGCCTCGCCTCCTTCCATCCTTGGTGACCCTGCGTGGTTCACGGACACGGGGGCCACCGACCACATCACCTCTGATCTGGACCGGCTTACCATAAGGGAGAAGTACCCTGGAAGAGACCGCATCCACACGGCTGATGGCTCAGGTTTGCACATAGCTCATCATGGTCATGCGATCCTTCCCACGCCCTCTGCTAATCTTCAACTTTGCAATATTCTTCATGTCCCCAATGCCGACCTACTTTCTGTAAATCGTCTTGCTGTTGATAATCATGCTTATCTAAAATACTATCCTACTCATTTTCTCAAGAAGGATTTGACCACCAAGAGGGTTCTTCTTCAAGGCAAATGTGAAAATGGCTCTACCCCATTCGGCTAATGAAGTCCCATGCCTTCTCCTCCGTTCGGCTCTCCGCAGAAGACTGGCATGCCCGGTTTGGCCACCCGGCGTCTCAAGTTGTCCAGCATATCTTGGCTTCCAATAAATTAGCGTCTTCTAGTCGGTCTCTGACCAATGTGTGCCATGCATGTCAGCAAGGCAAAGCACATCAGCTTCCCTTTCCTAGATCATCGAGTGTTTCCTCTTTCCTTTGGAATTAGTGTTCTCAGATGTGTGGGGACCTGCTAAAACCTCATCTAGTGGGTTCGAGTACTATGTTTCGTTCATTGATGATTATAGCAAATTTGTTCGGATTTATCTTCTCAAACGAAAATCTGATGTGTTTGACGTTTTTCGTGATTTCCTTGCACATGTTGAACGCCTCCTGTCTCGTAAAATTTTATGTGTCCAATCTGACTGGGGCGTGGAATACGAAAAGCTTAGCAACACATTTTTTCGCCAACTTGGCATTGCTCATCATGTCTCCTGTCCACACACGCATCAACAGAACGGTTCTGCTGAAAGAAAAGGCCGCCATATCGTTGACACGGGGCTTTCACTTTTATCTCATGCGTCTATGCCTCTCCGTTTTTGGGATGAGGCGTACCTCTTTGCGTGCTATCTCATAAATCGACTCCCTAGTCGTGTCATTCGTAACCTTAGCCCCATGGAAAAATTATTTCAACAAAAACCTGACTATGTCTATCTTCGAACTTTTGGGTGTGCGTCTTGGCCCAACTTGCGTCCCTACAATACTCATAAACTTGCTTTTCGGTCTCAACAATGTGTGTTTGTAGGGTATAGCATCCGGCACAAAGGGTACAAATGTCTCCATGTGCCCACTTCTCGCGTCTACATATCACGGGACGTTGTTTTTGACGAGAAAGTTTTTCCCTTTGCTCATAAACAGAACTCGCCCATCCCTCCCCGTGTCTCTGAACATGCCATTCTTCTGTTTCCGCATGATCACATGAATTATGGCACATCTGTTTTGGATGCTAACGTGGATGCAGGTCCTCCTCCGGCGCAGAAAATCCCTACCACTGCCATCCCGGGATCCCATGCAGATTCTGGCACGGATTCTGGTTTGGATCCGCCCTCGGATCGCGCGCCAGCAAATGATTGCACGTCGCCAGCAACGGAGCCGGCCGACAGCGACGGGCCTACGTCCCTGCGCGTCCACCTGTCGGCCACGGGTGGGCCGGTTCCCTCCACTCCCGCCTCACCCATGCATGGGGCGCACCTCCCCTCGCCAGTGGTGGGACCCGCTCCCCGGCTGTCTCCTGCTGTGCCCGACATGGCTGGGGCCCCGGTCCACGTGGCGCCCGCGGGGTCGCCAGATCTGGACTCTGGCGCGGAGCGGCTTGGCGTGGCGCGGTCTGCAGGTGCTGGTGGCACGTGCGCCGATACTGATTCGGCGCCCAGCGCTGGATCCCAGGTGGCGGCGGCTGCTGGCGCATCTGCATGCGCTCCCCTTAGATCTTCTGCGGCTCTAGGATCATCTGCGCCAATGACTCATGCTATGGTCACCCGGACTCATGACCACACCCGCCATGTCAAGCATCACACAGATGGCACGGTCACTTATGATCCGTCCAAGCGTGCGTTCCTTGTTCAACGTGAACCTGCCAATCATCGTGAAGCTTTTCAGTCTCCTGAGTGGCGTGTGGCCATGCAAGCTGAACTTGATGCTCTTCGTCAAAATGGTACATGGACTCTTGTTCCTCCACCGCCGCATGTTAATGTTATTGATTGTAAATGGGTTTACAAGATCAAGCACAAGGCTGATGGTTCTGTTGATCGTCTCAAGGCTCGTCTTGTTGCTAAGGGGTTCAAGCAAAGGTATGGGTTGGACTATGATGATACCTTCAGTCAAGTGGTCAAACCGGTTACTGTACGCCTTGTTCTCTCCATTGTTGTTTCACGTGGTTGGTGTTTGCGACAGTTGGATGTCCAAAATGCATTTCTCCATGGCATTCTTCAGGAGGATGTATACATGCGGCAACCTCTTGGCTGTGAGGATCCTGTTGTACCTCGCTATTTGTGCAAGCTCAACAAGGCTCTTTACGGTCTCAAACAAGCTCCCCGTGCGTGGTACTCTTGGTTAAGTTCTCGGCTCCAACAACTTGGTTTTCTAGCATCTAAGGCTGATACATCACTTTTTGTGTTCAACCGTGGTGATGTCACCATTTTCATGTTGGTTTATGTTGATGATATCATCGTGGCGAGCTCCTCTTCATCTGCCACCACCAAGTTACTTGTGGCTCTTCAAGTCTCCTTCGCTCTCAAGGATCTTGGTCCCTTGCACTATTTTCTTGGAGTTCAGGTGACGTCATCGCCAGGGGGCATTGTTCTGTCTCAACAGAAATATATTGGTCATATACTTCACTGTGCAAACATGGAGAACTGCAAGGTATCAACCACTCCCATGTCTTCAAGTGAAAAACTCAGTAAGGATAGTAGATCACCTCTTGGACAGGATGATATCACTAAGTATTGAAGTCTGGTTGGGGCGCTTCAATACTTGACACTCACGAGACCAGATATCTCGTTTGCAGTTAACCGAGTCTGTCAGTTCTTGCATACACCAACCACAGTACATTTTTCAGCTGCTAAACGCATTCTGAGGAATTTGAAGCACACACGTGATATGGGCCTTTCCATAGGAAAATCACCCTCGCTATTACTAAGTTGCTTCTCGGATGCGGATTGGGCTGGACGCAGTGATGATCGCAGATCCACTGGTGGCTTTGCAGTATTTCTTAGATCATGTCTTGGAGCTCAAGGAAGCAAGCCACCATTTCACGTTCAAGTACTGAGTCCGAGTATAAAGCTTTAGCAAATGGAATAGCTGAAGTGATCTAGATACAGTCTGTCCTTGGTGAGCTTGGGATCTTTATGCCGCAGCCTCCAGTTTTGTGGTGTGATAATCTGGGAGCTACCTATTTGTCAGCCAATCCAGTATTTCATGCCAGAACAAAACATATAGAGGTGGATTTTCACTTTGTACGTGAAAGGGTTGCGGCTAAGGCACTTGATGTAAGGTTCATCTCCTCCAAGGAACAGACTGCTGATATCTTGACTAAACCACTGGCAGAAGCGGCGTTTGTCTCAAACAGACACAATCTCAATCTTGTAGTACGAAGTTCAGATTGAGGGGGGATGTTAAACATGTTGGATGTTGTACAGGAGTTAGGTAGTATTGAGTTCGGTAGAATCTCTTATCTACCTGTAGTCCTTATCTTCTGTAACAACTTGTAACAATATTGTATATCCCGTACTGCCCGGTTGTGCCCTAGTGCACGAGTATATAAACACCCCGAGGCCACCCTTTGGGTTGTGCCGATCCAATATCTCAATCTCAAGTTTTCACACCCTGCCGGTGACGGGTGCCCCGACCGCATCGGAGCCATCTATCACACCCACCACCTCTTCCAAACGCCACCCCTGACGCCCAACCTCTGCTTCCAGCTGGATCTGCATCTGGCAAGGACTAACCACCCGCCCAACCACACGGGGGTCGCCGGACAGGCCGTAGCAAAGCCGAAGACAACCAACGAGGCATCCACACAAGCCACCTGCGAACAAACAGACGGCAAATCTGCCTCCAGCCGTCGCCGCAACGCCGGCCCAACCAAGCATCGTGAGGCCACCACGCTGTAGCCCTCGCCTATCGCAACGACCAACGCCGGGCCGCTGCCTCCACCTCGCGCCCCTTGCCCACACCAGCTGAAAGGATCCAGCCACAGCAGGCACCGCGCACCACCCACACCCTCTACCTGCAGCCACCGCCGCCGGCCCACACCGCCCGCAGCCCTCGCCGCCTGTTGGGAAACATAGTAATTTCAAAAAAAATCCTACACACACAGGATCATGGTGATGCATAGCAACGAGAGGGGAGAGTGTGTCCACGTACCCTCGTAGACCGAAAGCGAAAGCGTTAGCACAACGCGGTTGATGTAGTCGTACGTCTTCATGATCCGACCGATCCAAGTACCGAACGTACGGCACCTTCGGGTTCAGCACACGTTCAGCTCGATGACGTCCCGCGAACTCTTATCCAGCAGAGCTTCACGGGAGAGTTCCGTCAGCACGACGGCGTGATGACGGTGATGATGTTGCTACCGACGCAGAGCTTCACCTAAGCACCGCTACGATATGATCGAGGTGGAGTATGGTGGAGGGGGCACCGCACACGGCTGGGAGAGATCAACAGATCAACTTGTGTGTCCATGGGGTGCCCCCTGCCCCCGTATATAAAGGAGGGAGGGAGAGGCCGGCCCTAGAGGGGGTGCGCCAAGTGTGGGGAGTCCTACTAGGACTCCCAAGTCCTAGTAGGATTCCTCTTTCCTTTCCGGAGTAGGAGAGAAGGAAAGAGGGGGAGAAGGAGAAGGAAAAGGGGGCTGCACCCCTTGTCCAATTCGGACCAGGGGGCGCGCGCCTCCTTCCTTTTGGCCTCTCTCCTCTATTCCCGTATGGCCCAATAAGGCCCAATACTTCTACCGATGAATTCCCGTAACTCCCCGGTACTCCGAAAATACCCGAATCACTCGGAACCTTTCCGATGTCCGAATATAGTCGTCCAATATATCGATCTTTACGTCTCGACCATTTTGAGACTCCTCGTCATGTCCCCGATCTCATCCGGGACTCCGAACTACCTTCGGTGCATCAAATTACATAACTCATAATACAAATCATCACCGAACTTTAAGCGTGCGGACCCTACGGGTTCGAGAACTATGTAGACATGACCGAGACACTTCTCCGATCAATAACCAATAGTGGAACCTGGATGCTCATATTGGCTCCCACATATTCTACGAAGATCTTTATCGGTCAAACCGCATAACAACATACGTTGTTCCCTTTGTTATCGGTATGTTACTTGCCCGAGATTCGATCGTCGGTATCTTCAATACCTAGTTCAATCTCGTTACCGGCAAGTCTCTTTACTCATTCCGTAACACATCATCCCGCACCTAACTCATTATTTACAATGCTTGCAAGGCTTATAGTGATGTGTATTATCGAGTGGGCCCAGAGATACCTCTGCGACAATCGGAGTGACAAATCCTAATCTCGAAATACGCCAACCCAACAAGTACCTTTGGAGACACCTGTAGAGCACCTTTATAATCACCCAGTTACGTTGTGACATTTGGTAGCACACAAAGTGTTCCTCAGGTAAACGGGAGTTGCATAATCTCATAGTTATAGGAACATGTATAAGTCATGAAGAAAGCAATAGCAGAATACTAAACGATCAAGTGCTAAGCTAACGGAATGGGTCAAGTCAATCACATGATTCTCCTAATAATGTGATCCCGTTAATCAAAAGACAACTCATGTCTATGGCTAGGAAACATAACCATCTTTGATCAATGAGCTAGTCAAGTAGAGGCATACTAGTGACACTCTGTTTGTCTATGTATTCACACATGTATTATGTTTCCGGTTAATACAATTCTAGCATGAATAATAAACATTTATCATGATATAAGGAAATAAATAATAACTTTATTATTGCCTCTAGGGAATATTTCCTTCAGTCTCCCACTTGCACTAGAGTCAATAATCTAGTTCACATCATCATGTGATTTAACACCAATATTCACATCTGTATGTGATCAACACCCATAGTTCACATCGTCATGTGACCAACACCCAAAGGGTTTACTAGAGTCAATAATCTAGTTCACATCGCTATGTGATTAACAGCCAAAGAGTACTAAGGTATGATCATGTTTTTGCTCGTGAGAGAAGTTTAGTCAACGGGTCTCTCACATTCAGAGCCGTATGTATTTTGCAAATATTCTATGTCTACAATGCTCTGCACGGAGCTACTCTAGCTAATTGCTCCCACTTTCAATATGTATCCATATTAAGACTTAGAGTCATCTGGATCAGTGCCAAAACTTTTATCGACGTAACCCTTTACGACGAACCTTTTGTCACCTCCATAATCAAGAAACATATCCTTATTCCACTAAGGATAATTTTGACTGCTGTTCAGTGATCTACTCCTAGATCAGTATTGTACTCCCTTGCCAAAATTAGTGTAGGGTATACAATAGATCTGGTACACAGCATGGCATACTTTATAGAAACTATGGCTGAGGCATAGGGAATGACTTTCATTCTCTTTCTATCTTCTGCCGTGGTCGGGCTTTGAGTCTTACTCAATTTCACACCTTGTAACACAGGAAAGAACTCTTTCTTTGACTATTCCATTTTGAACTACTTCAAAATCTTGTCAAGGTATGTACTCATTGAGAAAACTTGTCAAGCGTCTTGATCTATCGCTATAGATCTTGATGCTCAATATGTAAGCAGCATCACCGAGGTCTTTCTTTGAAAAACTCCTTTCGAACACTCCTTTATGCTTTGCAGAATAATTCTACATTATTTCCGATCAACAATATGTCATTCACATATACTTATCAGAAAAACTGTAGTGCTCCCACTCACTTTCTTGTAAATACAAGCTTCACCGCAACTCGGTATAAAATTATATGCTTTGATCAATTTATCAAAGCATATATTCCAACTCCGAGATGCTTGCACCAGTCCATAGATGGATCGCTGGAGCTTGCATATTTTGTTAGCACCTTTAGGATTGACAAAACCTTCTTGTTGCATCATATACAACTCTTCTTTAATAAATCCATTAAGGAATGCAGTTTTGTTTATCCATTTGCCAGATTTCATAAAATGCGGCAATTGCTAACATGATTCGGACAGACTTAAGCATAGATACGAGTGAGAAACTCTCATCGTAGTCAACACCTTGAACTTGTCGAAAACCTTTTTGCGACAATTCTAGCTTTGTAGATAGTAACACTACTATCAGCGTCCGTCTTCCTCTTGAAGATCCATTTATTTTCTATGGCTTGCCGGTCATCGGACAAGTCAATCAAAGTCCACACTTTGTTCTCATACATGGATCCATCTCAGATTTTATGGCCTCAAGCCATTTTGCGGAATCTGGGCTCATCATCGCTTCCTCATAGTTCGTAGGTTCATCATGGTCAAGTAACATGACCTCCAGAACAGGATTACCGTACCACTCTGGTGTGGATCTCACTCTGGTTGACCTACGAGGTTCGGTAGTAACTTGATCTGAAGTTACATGATCATCATCATTAGCTTCCTCACTAATTGGTGTAGGAGTCACAGGAACAGATTTCTATGATGAACTACTTTCCAATAAGGGAGAAGGTACAATTACCTCATCAAGTTCTACTTTCCTCCCACTCACTTCTTTCGAGAGAAACTCCTTCTCTAGAAAGGATCCATTTTAGCAACAAAGATTTTGCCTTCGGATCTGTGATAGAAGGTGTACCCAAAAATTTCCTTTTGGGGTATCCTATGAAGACGCACTTCTCCGATTTGGGTTTGAGCTTATCAGGATGAAAACTTTTTCATACAAGCATCACAACCCCAAACTTTAAGAAACGACAACTTTGGTTTCTTGCCAAACCACAGTTCATACTGTGTCGTCTCAACGGATTTAGATGGTGCCCTATTTAACGTGAATGCAGCTGTCTCTAATGCATAACCCCAAAACGATAGCGGTAAATCGGTAAGAGACATCATAGATTGCACTATATCCAATAAAGTACGGTTATGACGTTCAGATACACCATTATGTTGTGGTGTTCCAAGTGGCATGAGTTTGTGAAACTATTCCACATTGTTTTAATTGATGGCCAAACTCGTAACTCAAATATTCGTCTCTGCGATCAGATTGTAGAAACCTTATTTTCTTGTTACGATGATTCTCCACATCACTCTGAAATTCTTTGAACTTTTCAACAGTTTCAGACTTGTGTTTCATCAAGTAGATATACCCATATCTGCTCAAATCATCTGTGAAGGCGGAAAAATAACGATACCCGCCGCGAGCCTCAACATTCATTGGACCACATACATCAGTATGTATGATTTCCAAAAAATCTGTTGCTCGCTCCATTGTTCCGGAGAACGGAGTTTTAGTCATCTTGCCCATGAGGCATGGTTTGCAAGCATCAAGTGATTCATAATCAAGTGATTCCAAAAGCCCATCAGCATGGAGTTTCTTCATGTGCTTTACACCAATATGACCAAAACGGCAGTGCCATAAATAAGTTGCACTATCATTATTAATTTTGCATCTTTTGGCTTCAATATTATGAATATGTGTATCACTACGATCGAGATCCAACAAACCATTTTCATTGGGTGTATGACCATCGAAGGTTTTATTCATGTAAACATAACAACAATTATTCTCTAACTTAAATGAATAACCGTATTGCAACAAACATGATCAAATCATATTCATGCTCAACGCAAACACCAAATAACACTTATTTAGGTTCAACACTAATCCCGAAAGTATAGGGAGTGTGTGATGATGATCATATCAATCTTGGAACTACTTCCAAGACACATCGTCACCTCGCCCTTAACTAGTTTCTATTCATTCTGCAACTCCCGTTTCGAGTTACTACTCTTAGCAACTGAACCAGTATCAAATACCAAGGGGTTGCTATAAACACTAGTAAAATACACATCAATAACATGTATATCAAATATACTTTTGTTCACTTTGCCATCCTTCTTATCCGCTAAATACTTGGGGCAGTTCCGCTTCCAGTGACCAGTCCCTTTGCAGTAGAAGCACTCAGTTTCAGGCTTAGGTCCAAACTTGGGCTTCTTCACTTGAGCAGCAACTTGCTTGCCGTTCTTCTTGAAGTTCCCCTTCTTCCCTTTGCCCTTTTCTTGAAACTAGTGGTCTTTTTCAACCATCAACACTTGATGCTCTTTCTTGATTTCTACCTTCGCCGATTTCATTATCACGAAGAGCTTGGGAATTGTTTCCGTCATCCCTTGCATATTATGGTTCATCACGAAGTTCTAGTAACTTGGTGATGGTGACTAGAGAACTCTGTCAATCACTATCTTATCTGGAAGATTAACTCCCACTTGATTCAAGTGATTGTAGTACCCAGACATTCTGAGCACATGCTCACTAGTTGAGCAATTCTCCTCCATCTTTTAGGCAAAGTACTTGTCAGAGGTCTCATACCTCTTGACACGGGCATGAGTCTCAAATACTAATTTCATCTCTTGGAACATCTCATATGCTCCGTGACGTTTCAAAACATTTTTGAATTCCCGGTTCTAAGCCATAAAGCATGGTGCACTAAACTATCAAGTAGTCATCATATCGAGTTTTGCCAAACGTTCATAACGTCTGCATATGCTCCTGCAATAGTCTGTCACCTAGCGGTGCATTAAGGACATAATTCTTCTATGCAGCAATGAGGATAATCCTCAGACCACGGATCCAATCCGCATCATTGCTACTAACATCTTTCAACATAGTTTTTCTCTAGGAACATATCAAAATAAACATAGGGAAGCAACAATGCGAGCTATTGATCTACAACATTATTTGCAAAATACTATCAGGTACTAAGTTCATGATAAATTTAAGTTCAATTAATCATATTACTTAAGAACTCCCACTTAGATAGACATCCCTCTAATCCTCTAAGTGATCACGTGATCCATATCAACTAAACCATGTCCGATCATCACGTGAGATGGAGTAGTATAATGGTGAATATCACTATGTTGATCATATCTGCTATATGATTCACGCTCGATCTTTCGATCTCAGTGTTCCGAGGCCATATCTGCATATGCTAGGCTCGTCAAGTTTAACCTGAGTATTCCGCGTGTGCAACTGTTTTGCACCCGTTGTATTTGAACGTAGAGCCTATCACACCCGATCATCATGTGGTGCCTCAGCACGAAGAACTTTCACAGCGGTGCATACTCAGGGAGAACTCTTATACCTTGAAATTTAGTGAGAGATCATCTTATAATGCTACCGTCGATCTAAGCAAAATAAGATGCATAAAAGATAAACATCACATGAAAACAATATAAGTGATATGATATGGCCATCATCATCTTGTGCTTGTGATCTCCATCTCCGAAGCACCGTCATGATCACCATCGTCACCGGCATGACACCATGATCTCCATCATCTTGATCTATATCAATGTGTCGTCACATGGTCGTCTCGCCAACTATTTGCTCTTGCAAATATTGCTATCGCATAGCGATAAAGTAAAGAAATTATTTGGCGCTTGCATCTTATGCAATAAAGAGACAACCATAAGGCTTCTGCCAGTTGCCGATAACTTCAAAAAAACATGATCATCTCATACAACAACTTATATCTCATCACGTCTTGACCATATCACATCACAACATGCCCTGCAAAAACAAGTTAGACGTCCTCTACTTTGTTGTTGCAAGTTTTACGTGGCTGCTACGGGCTTAGCAAGAACCGTTCTTACCTACGCATAAAAACCACTACGATATTTCGTCAAGTTAGTGTTGTTTTAACCTTCACAAGGACCGGGCGTAGCCACACTCGATTCAACTAAAGTTGGAGAAACTGACACCCGCCAGCCACCTGTGTGCAAAGCACATCGGTAGAACCAGTCTCGCGTAAGCGTACGCTTAATGTCGGTCCGGGCCGCTTCATCCAACAATACCGCCGAACCAAAGTATGACATGCTGGTAAGCAGTATGACTTGTATCGTCCACAACTCACTTGTGTTCTACTCGTGCATATAACATCTAAGCAGAAACCTGGCTCGGATGCCGCTGTTGGGAAACGTAGTAATTTCAAAAAAATTCCTACGCACACACAGGATCATGGTGATGCATAGCAACGAGAGGGGAGAGTGTGTCCACGTACCCTCGTAGACCGAAAGCGGAAGTGTTAGCACAATGCGGTTGATGTAGTCGTACGTCTTCATGATCCGACCGATCCAAATACCGAATGTACGGCACCTCCGAGTTCAGCACACGTTCAGCTCGATGACGTCCCGCGAACTCCAATCCAGCAGAGCTTCACGGGAGAGTTCCATCAGCACGACGGCGTGATGACGGTGATGATGTTGCTACCGACGCAGGGCTTCGCCTAAGCACCGCTATGATATGATCGAGGTGGAGTATGGTGGAGGGGGGCACCGCACACGGCTGGGAGAGATCAATAGATCAACTTGTGTGTCCATGGGGTGCCCCCCTGCCCCCGTATATAAAGGAGGGAGGGAGAGGCCGGCCCTAGAGGGGGCGCGCCAAGTGTGGGGAGTCCTACTAGGACTCCCAAGTCCTAGTAGGATTCCCCTTTCCTTTTCGGAGTAGGAGAGAAGGAAAGAGGGGGAGAGGGAGAAGGAAAAGGGGGCTGCACCCCTTGTCCAATTCGGACCAGAGGGGAGGCGCGCGCCTCCTTCCTTTTGGCCTCTCTCCTCTATTCCGTATGGCCCAATAAGGCCCAATACTTCTCCCGGTGAATTCCCGTAACTCCCCGGTACTCCGAAAATACCCGAATCACTCGGAACCTTTCCGATGTCCGAATATAGTTGTCCAATATATCGATCTTTACGTCTCGACCATTTCGAGACTCCTCGTCATGTCCCCGATCTCATCCAGGACTCCGAACTACCTTAGGTACATCAAATTACATAAATCATAATACAAATCGTCACCGAACTTTAAGCGTGCGGACCCTACGGGTTCGAGAACTATGTAGACATGACCGAGAAAATTCTCCGGTCAATAACCAATAGCGGAACCTGGATGCTCATATTGGCTCCCACATATTCTACGAAGATCTTTATCAGTCAGACCGCATAACAACATACGTTGTTCCCTTTGTCATCGGTATGTTACTTGCCCGAGATTCGATCATCGGTATCTTCAATACCTAGTTCAATCTCGTTACCGGCAAGTCTCTTTACTCGTTCCATAACACATCATCCCGCAACTAACTCATTAGTCACAATGCTTGCAAGGCTTATAGTGATGTGTATTACCGAGTGGGCCCAGCGATACCTCTGCGACAATCGGAGTGACAAATCCTAATCTCGAAATATGCCAACCCAACAAGTACCTTTGGAAACACCTGTAGAGCACCTTTATAATCACCCAGTTACGTTGTGACATTTGGTAGCACACAAAGTGTTCCTCCGGTAAACGGGAGTTGCATAATCTCATAGTCATAGGAACATGTATAAGTCATGAAGAAAGCAATAGCAGAATACTAAACGATCAAGTGCTAAGCTAACGGAATGGGTCAGGTCAATCACATCATTCTCCTAATAATGTGATCCCGTTAATCAAATGACAACTCATGTCTATGGCTAGGAAACATAACCATCTTTGATCAACGAGCTAGTCAAGTAGAGCCATACTAGTGACACTCTGTTTGTCTATGTATTCACACATGTATTATGTTTCCGGTTAATACAATTCTAGTATGAATAATAAACATTTATCATGATATAAGGAAATAAATAATAACTTCATTATTGCCTCTAGGGCATATTTCCTTCACCGCCAACCGCCAGATCTAAGGCCGCCACAGCCGCAGGCACGCCCCCCCCCCCCCACTTTGCAGCCAGCCACGCCGCCCAAAGCCCCAAGCGCCACCGTCGGAGAGGCCTCTACTGCGCCACCGCGCCCTGCAACCGCGCGGAGTCCCGACCCAGCGGCGCCGGCCCGCACCGCTGCCCCTGCGCGAGGGGGCGAGAGGTCCCTCCACCGCCGACGCCAGCTGGGCTTCGCCCAGCCGCGTCCCCTGGCGGCGGCGAGGAGGAGGAGGGCCGGGAAGGGAGCTGCGAGCGGCGGCAGCGGGGGATCCTCCCCATCGCCCACGGGCGCGACGAGGGAGGGAGAGGATAAGATGGTTGCTCCGAGCCAAAAACAACTTATACATATTGTTTACATGTAGTCGGCTGTAGTGTTCATCTGCTATTCCCCACAACACTATGTATCTGTCTGTTGTGGCGGGTTGTGTTGTCTTGTGTTTGGTGGTTCTCGTATTTGTTCTTGTATAAGGGCGTCATTAATTTAACTCCGAGCCTATGTCCTTTTGTCTCATAAAACACGAACTATGGGGCTAGCTCCATACTTCTCCCCGTCCTAACACCTGCATGCACACGTCGAGTTCATGTAGGATGGTGTGCGCTTCGAACATCTCCAGGAGCGCCCAGGAGATGTCAATGCCGACGAACCACTGAGGTCGCACTATCTTAGTGACAGTTCACGGTGGTTGGCGTATGACATATGCAGAGGAGCGGATCGGAGCTTAGAGATTAGACAAATAACTAAATTACTCGATTGCCCTAAAAAGTTGAACCGAACAACACAACTTTGGAGTGCCATCCAAGTCAACAGCTATGGCAAACGCAGAGGAGTTGAACATAGTTATTAACTAAGTTACTCAACTGCCCTTAAAAATGAAATTAAATGGAACAACCCATCTTTGGAGTGACATCTAAACCAAGGGTTGAATGAAACTTATACTTCACCCTTTCCCTGGTAGTAAGATGTATGGTATAACCCCTTTTCTAGGGTGGGGGGGGGGGAGTGAAATTACTTCCTACTTCCGAAGAATGGCAAGTGATGGCTCCACAAATTGACACTTTCAATTAGATATTTCGATCGATTTTTGCCGGCTCTCGCCTTTTTACTAACGATATACTCGAAGAATGAAGCAACCCTGTTTCCTTACTTGTTGTCTAGGTCAAAACACTTTTGGAAAATGGATAAATATCCAAACAAATGGGACAGCGGGGACAATTTCCCTGTTAAGCAAAACTCCACCCGGTGCGCAGGAGAGAAGACGGTGCCTACGTAGGAAATTGGTGAGATTCATTTGGGCCTATTCTATAGGTCGTTATTTGTAAAAACTAGTTTTATGATTAATTAATAAAGATCCAAACAACATGATCCGAAGACCTACACAGATAACACATGTTCACAACACTACCCGCTAGTACTTTGCTAGGAGCAAAGGACAAGAAATCCGTGTGACAGTAATGCTTAGAAGATCAAGGCAAATATTATTCCCTACATAGCATGGGGAATAGCGGGGACGTGCGTGACACCTGCGGGGTGCTTTGGTTTCATTGTTTTTGCTAACAATTTTCCACTGATTTTGTTTATACGAAATTTATGTTGTTTTTCGTGTTCTTATTATTAGTTTTTATTGTCTATTTCTGTATTTTATATATGAGATAAACATTTAAAAAATCAACACCTTTTTAAAAAGGATCTATTTTTTAAAATTCATTCCCATTTTTAAAATTATAAATATTTATTTAAATATTCACCAGTATTTATAAATACTAAATTTATATAGAAATCATGTACTTTCTTAAAAGTGCATATGTTTTTCATCACGGACATTTTTCAAACGCCCTGGACGGGAGGGGAGCCCTGGACGTTCCCTGGACGTGCCGGTTGGGTTCCCAGACCCTCCCGTCCTCCGGTTTCCCGTGCCAATAGGCAATCTTGACATGAGCTTCCCAGCCTTCGGTAACAGCATCTTCATCGCCACCAACCCACGCTGTCCGCAGACCCCCACCCTCGTATATGACACCGAGATAGCGGGAATCACCATCGGGCCAAGCCTACCACGGTCACTGCTTGGTGGCATTGACATCTCTGTGGCCGCTGGTGATGCGTTGTATGCATTGACATCTCGCCATGCCGGCGAGCAGCACTCTTTTGAGGCCATGTCATGGGCAGCCACGGGAAGCGATGAGATGTGGGATCCACGGCCAGCCATGGATTGGTCCTGGAAAAGTGTGCCGTTCGCCACCGCCATTTACCAGGGATGACATAATTTCCTCTTACGCGCTGCACCCGGACGGGCACACCATATTCATGTCTGCACACGACAGACATTATCAACATGTTCCAAAGGGTACCTTCTCATTCGACACCAAGCGTTCTGAGTGGAGGTGGCACGGGGAATGGGCGCTACCTTTCTAGGGGCTACGACAGCGAGCTAGATGCATGGATTGGGCTCTGTAAAGACGGGTACATTTGTGCCTGTGAAGTCGCCTCCCGCAGCCGCGAAAGTGCTGTGCAGCCGGATTGGAAGATGGTGAAGGAGAAGTTGTTCCTCAAAATCCCGGAGCGGCGACTGGCAGCAACAAGGGCCACTCTCGCGTACATGGGCAACAACAACTTTTGCCTTGTCGATTGTGTGCAGCGCGAGGGAGTGAAGCCTACATGCGTCTTCGATTGTTGCGTGCTCCATATGAGCACGTTTTTTGGGAATTCCTTTTTGTAGCAAACCAATCAGTCGGAAATGACGCCGGAAATGCAGCGGCCTCCAGATCCACCGCCGCCGGTACTGGTGACCGCGGTTCTACCGCCGGCGGCGCTGGCAATTCAGGGGGGGCCGGTTCCATCGTCGCCGGTCCTGGAGACCGTGGTTCCGCCGCCGCCGCGCTGGCAGTTCGGAGGGGGCCGGCCGGATCGGAGGATGATGCGGTGATTCAGGCTTCTCTCTTGGTCCCTATCAGATGGAGGATCCAATTCAGCGATGACCACAAGATTGGATCGGGTAGAGATGGGTTCCTTTACTACCATGCGGCATCTAGATGGACGACAGTTCGAGATCGAGATCATGACATTCTCGCGGGACGCTATCTGGATGTGGATGAACAGATCCAAGCAGGTGCGTGTTTTGCTATTGATGATTTTCAAATTGTCGTTCGCGAGTGTGTGCAGGAGAGTTCGCCTGTGGAGGAGTCGATTGAATTAGTCGATCTCGCGTCGGACTCCGAGAATGCAGCACCTAAGCCAAACATCGGAGGACGATTTTGGGTGCTTGCGGATGATACCGATGCGGACGAAGAAGGTGAGGGCGGATGCATTTTGTCTGACAAGACCGAGCCCAACGCGATCATTTCGGGCATGGTACGGGATCTGTCTAAGGGTCTACAGGTCAAGAAGGCTCTCGATCAGAAAACGGAGGGACACGGTAAATCCTCGTCGACGAAGATCAAGCCGTGGAAAGGACCTATTCCCAAGGTATTTTTGCCGCCTCATACTTTGTCGGATTATTTTTCTTCGGATGGGTGGACGAGAGTTTCGCGGAAGAAAAAGAAGCATGGTGTGGTAGCTTCTAAACAGCAGTTGGGACGGAAGGCTGCTCATCGGACGAGCTCTCGATCGGCGCCGGAGGTGATCGCGGCTGCGTCGCAGCCGGTCACGGCGATCCAGATCAGAGACGCTCGAAAGGTGCGTTTGAAATTTTTGCTGGGCCAAGTCGGGCCGCAAGATGTTGGGCCGAGTGGTATGAGTGGGCCGAGTTCCGGTGGGTATGAGGCCCAGCCAGAGCCGAGTCCAACTACTACGATCGAGGGGGGCGCATGCACGCTACGTTCGTCGTCTCCCACCCCTTCGCTGCGCAGTCCTAGGGTTTCGTTGCGACGGGCACCACATCGCCGTTTGGTGGGGCCGGGCCGGGCTCGCCGCATCCTTCCTCTCTGCGCGATGGCCGCTCCTGGCGGTGCGCCTCCTCCGGGCAAGAGGCCGCCTGCTCCTGGCGGTGCGCCTCCTCCGGGCAAGAGGCCGCCTGCTCCTGGCGGTGCGCCTCCTCCGGGCAAGAGGCCGCCGGCACCTAGCGGGTCTGCGAGGGCTGTTGTGCCGCCGCCGCCGGGCCAAGGTGGTGGCCGGGGTGTGTCGCCGGCGCCGGCGCCTGGGGCTGGCCGGGGAGGAGTGGTGCCCCCCAAGGTTGTGGCGGGACGCGGGGCAGGGGGCTTTGGTGTGGCGCCCGCCGGGAAGTCGCCGGCTCCCATCTCGTCGGCGGGCGGGCGAGGCGGGCCGGCGTCCGGTCCCCGGCCGATGGCCGCCAACGGGGCTTTGATGACCGCTGCGGGCGGGGGGCTCCTCTCCCGAAGGCGCCGGTGTCGTCGGTTCCGCTGCCCAGGCCGGCCCCTCCTCCCCACGTCGTTGCTCGCCCATCTCCGCCGCCGCAGAACGGTGGTGGCTCTGTGGTTGTGCCCTGGGGTCAGTGGGGGGATGACGGCTACGATGTCTTTGGGACTGGACAACACCGCGGTTCTTCGTCAACGGGTGGAGGTCGAGGTTACGCTTGGCAAAGCGATGGTACAGCTGAGAGACCGTTCTTGGGTCCGTCCGGTGGCTTTGTTGAGGGGCAGTCTGGTCCGGATAATCGGCAGCGCGGTGGTAACCGTGGCCATCGGGGGGGTCGGGGAGGCCGAGGGGGCCGGTACCGTCCTCGTCAACCACCCCCTACTGTTGTTGTCGAGCAGGGGACAGTTAGCGGGGCTGCCAAGGAACCAGTTCTGACCGGTCATGCTATGGAGGTGGTTACGGCTCTTGCTACTGTCCAGGTCCCTGAGAATGAGGTTATGACTGATGTGTCTGCGGAAACGACGGAAAGGGCTGAGTTAGATAGGGCGTCCAAATGGGCGCGTAAGAAGGAAAATATGCTTTGCTATCGTTGTGGCGACAAGGGCCACTTCATTGCGGAGTGTGTGGCTCGGCTATCCGACACCTGCGGCAAGCCGGCACATGATTCCGGGGACTGCCCGATTCTGCGAGAGCAGGCACCGTCACTTATGATGTATGGCGTTTACTGTGCTGAGCTCACGTTTTTTGAGTCTCCGTATGAGCGAGAGGTTACTGATGAGACCCCGAGCATGACTACGGGGATTGTTAAGGTCGCCAGAGGGGAGGGCTCTGAGATGCAGATCGTGCAGAGGCTTCGGGAGCTTGTCCCTGGGGACTTCCAGTGGGACCTCGTCAGTCTCGATGATAAGATGTTCAGAGTTGAGTTTCCTTCGGTTGAGGACCTGCAGAGGTTGCTGAGTTTTGGGATGTGTAATGTACCGGGAACTGATGGCATCCTTGAGTTCCAGGAGTGGAAGCTGGTGGAGCCTCAGGGTGCGCCGCTTACTCAGGCGTGGTTGCGTTTTTCCGGGGCCCCATCCAAGCCTTTGCAGGATGCTCGCATTGTGGCCATCTTGGGTATTTTGATTGGGAAGCCTGAGCGAGTGGATATGGCATTCACCAGAGCTCATGGGATTGCTCGGGTTCTGGTTAGTATTCTGAACGTTGAGTATGTGCCGGAAGTGGTTAAGTGGGCTTATCGAGGCAGGATCTATGATTTGGTTATTGAGTTTGAGGATGAGAGCCTTTTGGTTGCGGCGACTCACGGGTCCGATGTGGATATGCACGAGGGTGACGGCAGCGCAGGAGCGAGGGAGCCGACGGTCGAGGATTCTGGACGACAGATGTCCAAGGGACCGGGGCCCGACACTGCGATGACCGAGAAGGGAGCGGAGCCACCCTCCTCACTGCCTGTGACATCATTGAGATTTGGGTCTTTTGAGCCCGCTTCTGCACCCCCGAGGCTGTGGAGTGATCGGGTCGAGTCCGACGAGGCTTTTGAGCTTGCGTTGCCCGCTTTGGGGTTTGAGGATACTGTCTGTTCTATGCCTGTGGTTACTGAGGTGTCGTCGATCTCGGGCAGCGGAGGGGTAAAGGTGAGTCGGCAGGTGGCCACTCTCTCTCCTGCTCAGCACGTTGTCCATTCTCAGGGCGTGGCGCTAGTGGTTGTGGATGGGTTGTCGGGAGGGGCCCCGGGGCAGGCGGCCTCCGGTCGCTCTTCTCCGGCTGAGGTAGGGGACTCGGGGCAGGTGGCTCCCGTGTCCTTCTCTGCGTTGGGAGGGGGTCTGAGGCAGGTGGCCACGGATACCTCCTCTCCCGTCGCCTGCTCCTCTCTGCTGGTGGCGTCGGTGCCTTTGGGGGGGGCTTAGGGCAGGTGGCCTCGGGGCCTCCTTCTCCTAAGGCGCCCATGTTGGTGGCTTCTGCGGTCATGGGGGGGGGAGTTAGGGCAGGCGACCCTGGCACTCCCGTCCCCCCGTTCGCCACCGGTGCAGTCCCGTGGGGAGAGCCAGTCCCTCCAGATGGACCGGCCTGGCGGTTGGGGTGGGGCAGGAGGCCTTACTCCGACCATGATTTCTCGGGAGGAGGTGATTGCGTTCGGTGGGTTACCGGATCCGATGTCTGAGGGACGACGGGTGAGTGCCCGTCTCCAGACACAGTCGGAAGTGGACGACATTCAGCAGCGATGTGCCATGAGGGTGGCTAAGCTTCAGGATGCTGCAATCTCTACTGGTATGTCCGTCAACATATCTAACTCTTTATTGCATTTTTCTAATGAGGAGCTTATAAATAATGCAAACCAATTGGGAGTTTCTCTCGGGGCTACAGATAGTGAGATTTCTAGTTCGGTGAATGATTTGTTAGATTTGGAGGTGGAGCGTGCCTTAGAAACTATTCGTAATCTTGCAGCGGTTAAACCCATGAATGACAATGAGATTGATGCATTAGGGGTTAGAGTGCTCAACAATATGTGTGTGGATTTAGCACCATCCAATCATGAGTCAGAGGACGATGATATGCCCATAGAGAATGCAGTTGTTTGTTCCGATGAGCCCGGTTATGAGGATCGGGAGTCAGGACCTAGCAAACCCAAGCGTAAGTGGAAACGGAAAATTTACCCCGATTCTGCAGTTCGTAGGAGTGCTAGGATTCGGACTACTAAAAAATTTCATGATGAGTGATGAAAGGAATCTTTTGGAATAGCAGAGGTCTGAAAGACTTGGCTAAAAGAAGGTTTCTTGCTGAGGCATCTCTGGAGCATCGTTTAGATTTTATTGCTCTATCGGAAACTGGTAGAGACAACTTTGCGCCCCAGTTCCTTTCCTCTCTTGCGGGTGGTGTTGATTTTGATTGGCATTGCCTCCCTCCGCGAGGAAGATCGGGTGGTATCTTGCTGGGTGTGAGATGCGATTCGCTTGAAGTCCGGAGTGTAGTCATGGGAGACTTCGCGGTTAAGTTTCGAGTCAGGTCTAAGGTTGATGGTTTCAACTGGGCGTTGGTGGCGGTTTATGGTGCCGCACAGCCCGAGCTTAAACCAGATTTTTTAGCGGATCTTGTTCGGATTTGTGGGTCCGAGCAGCTTCCAATCTTAGTTGGGGGAGATTTCAACATCATTAGGAGGAGAGAGGAGAAGAATAATGATAACTTTGACGGCAGATGGTCGTTCATGTTCAATACTATTATTGAAAGCCTGGATCTGAGGGAGATACAGCTTTCTGGTAGAAAGTTCACCTAGGCTAACTCTTTACCCAACCCGACGTACGAAAAGCTTGATCGCGTTCTTGCGAGTGTGGAGTGGGAACAGAAGTTCCCGCTTGTGACGGTTCAAGCTCTTTCACGGGGTTTTTCCGATCACACACCCCTGTTCGTTGACTCAGGGGAGCCGAACCACGTGGGAAATAAAAACACCTTTTCTTTTGAGATGGCCTGGTTCGAACGCGAAGGGTTCCTAGACCTGATCGCTCGGGAATGGGCGAAGGGTGTAGGCGGTAGGACCGCGGTCGAGCGTTGGCAAAATAAGATTAGGAGTTTGAGAAGCTTCTTACGGGGTTGGGCTAAGCACCTTAGTGGGGTATATAAGATTGAGAAGGACAGGCTCCTCTCTCTTATACAGAATCTGGACGTCAAGGCCGAATCCACGATTTTGATGCCTGTTGAGCTCCAGGTTAAAACTGAAGCAGAGAAGAGGTTGAAAGAACTTCTCCGTGAAGAAGAATTGAAGTGGGCTTTGCGGGCTAAGGTTCGCAAAGTGGTCCAAGGGGACGCAAATACTCAATTCTTTCATCTGATTTCTAATGGTAAGCACAGAAAGAAGAGAATATTCCAACTTGAACAAGATGAGGGCACTATTTTAGGACAGGATAACCTAAAAACATATATAACCGAATATTATAGGCAGTTATTTGGACCTCCGGAGGATAGTTGTGTATCTCTCCATGAGTCCAGAACTGAGGATGTGCCTCAACTTTCGGCTGCTGAAAATGATATTCTGGTTGCCCCGTTTTCGGAGAAGGAGGTGTTTGATGCTATAGCACAGTTGAAAAATAATAAGGCTCCCGGACCGGATGGATTTCCGGTGGAGTTCTACAAGAAGTGCTGGCATATTATTAAGGGGGATTTGCTACCTATGTTTCAGGATCTGTTCTCTGGACAGCTTCAATTATTTCACTTGAATTTTGGAACTATCACACTGCTTCCTAAGAAGACGGATGCTGTGAGAATTGAGCAGTTCAGGCCGATCTGCCTACTCAATGTTAGTTTTAAAATATTCACCAAGGTCGGGACTAATAGGCTCACACAGATTGCGCATTCTGTGGTGCAGCACTCCCAAACTGCCTTCATGCCGGACAGAAACATCCTTGAAGGGGTGGTCGTCCTTCATGAAACGCTCCATGAAATCCACTCCAAGAAGTTAGATGGTGTCATTTTTAAGGTGGATTTCGAGAAAGCGTACGATAAGGTTAAATGGCCATTTCTCCAACAGGCATTGCGTATGAAAGGTTTTGATGAAGCCTGGCGACGCCGGGTTGAATCATTTACGCAAAAAGGGAGTGTGGGAATTAAAGTGAATGACGATATTGGTCATTACTTCCAGACACATAAAGGCCTTAGACAAGGAGATCCGATGTCCCCTATCTTGTTTAACATTGTGGTTGATATGTTAGCCATCTTGATAGGAAGGGCTAAGGAGAATGGTCAAGTGGGTGGCTTGGTACCTCATCTGGTTGATGGAGGTGTATCCATCCTTCAGTACGCTGATGATACAATCATCTTTATGGAGCATGACCTGGCCAAGGCGAGAAATATGAAGCTGGTGTTATGCCTCTTCGAACAATTGACCGGGTTAAAAATTAACTTTCATAAGAGCGAGTTGTTCTGCTTTGGTAGAGCCAAAGACGGACAGGAGGCTTATAGGCAATTGTTTGGGTGCGACTTGGGGGAATTACCTTTCTCTTACCTAGGTATTCCAATCCACCATAGAAAGCTGACCAATAGAGAATGGAAGTGCATCGAAGACCGGTTTGAGAAGAAACTGAGTTGCTGGAAGGGCAAGCTCATGTCATATGGAGGCCGATTAATTCTGATTAATTCGGTGCTCACGAGTATGCCTATGTTTCTCTTATCGTTCTTTCAAGTCCCAGTCGGTGTTAGGAAAAGACTGGACTTTTATCGATCGCGTTTCTTTTGGCAGGGTGATGATCTTAAAAGAAAATACAGACTTGCAAAATGGGATATCATCTGTAGACCGAAAGACCAAGGGGGTCTTGGTATTGAGAATCTTGAAGTTAAGAACAGATGCCTTCTTAGCAAGTGGCTGTGGAAGCTTTCTTTTGAGACTGATGCCATGTGGGCCCAAATCCTTCGCAGCAAGTACCTACAGACAAAGTCCTTGTCCCAGGTCACAGTCAGGCCAACTGACTCGCCTTTCTGGAAAGACCTGATGAAAGTCAAACAATCTTTGTTTAATAGGACAAAGGTTGTTATTGGCAACGGCGCTAATACACGCTTCTGGGAGGATACTTGGCTCGGCGAGACACCCTTGGCCATTCAATATCCGTCTTTATATCGCATTGTTCAACGACGTGAGGTGTTCGTTGCTACGGTGTTTCAATCCATCCCCCTTAATATTCAGTTCAGACGGTCGTTAGTGGGCAATCGTTGGGAAGATTGGCTCTGTCTAGTTCGGAGACTAATGGATGTCCATCTTTCTCAACAACCCGATGAATTACGCTGGAATCTGACTAGGTCTGGAGTATTCACGGTTAAATCAATGTATATTGATGTAATTAATTCGAGCTCCATTCCTACCTCCAAGCATGTTTGGGATGTCAAAGTTCCCTTGAAAATAAAAGTGTTTATGTGGTTTGTCCATAAACAGGTTATTTTAACCAAGGATAACTTGATTAAGCGTAATTGGACAGGACCTACGAGGTGTAGCTTCTGTGATCGGGACGAGACGATCAAACATCTCTTTTTTGATTGCCCGTTTGCCAGAGTACTTTGGCGGACGGTTCACATTGCTTTTAATATTACTCCACCGGATTCTGTCACTACGTTATTTGGGACATGGCTCACTGGGATTGAGCCTGAATTAGCGAGACATATTCGTGTTGGAGTTTGCGCTTTGTTGTGGACTATCTGGACTTGCAGAAATGATTTGGTTTTTAACAGAACATCACGTATTCACTTTTTACAGGTTATTTTCCGAGCCACGGCCGTGATCCGTTCATGGTCGCTACTCACTCCGATGGAGGCCAGGGAGCATTTGGTTACTGGATCTATCCGCTGGGAGATGGTAGCTCGGGATATCTTCAACCGGTTTGGATGGCGGTCATGTAATAGGATAGGCAATTAGTTAACCTATCTATCTTTAGCCAGCCGGTTGTGGCGTCTTATCTTGTCTAGTCTGTGTGTCTAGCCTCTTTAGCTCTGTGTGAGCTGTCTTTTTATTACTTTTCAGTCGAAGACTTTGGAACCTTGTTGGAACCTTTTATTTCATTAATAAGATGGCCGTATGCATCACTCTGATGCAGAGGCCGGGGAGATCCCTCTTTTTGAAAAAAATATGAGCACGTTTGGGCTTAAGTATGATCACAGGGGAGAGCTGCAAACCACGCGCCACTGCTCTAACTCTTGTGTAGTGTCTAAGCATATCCTGTCCTTTTCTCCTGTAGTGTTCTGGATGTAAGAGGTGTTTTGCTTGTTTTATGCAAGCCATTGCTGTGTACTCTTGATGTAAGCTGCTGTGATATGTGGCACTACGAAGAGGAATAAAAAGAAGTTGGTTCCCTTTTGCAATTTTCTTGAACCTGAACCGAGGGATGGTCACATTTTTCAAGAACTAGAAGTGTTGTACTTTTGCGGCTTGTAATATCACGATTGACAGGGATTACAAAAGGTGTTGCAACTAAAGAGGTGTTTATTCAATTTTTTCCTCCAAATAATAGATAATCCTGTATCTAACTGCCATGATCACTCTTTCACAACTAAGAGTCTAAGATCCCCATGTCTAGTCACTATATATTGTTTCAGGATTAGTGGCAGGGAAGTGTCTAGTCATCTCTCCTCAGGTAGTCATCAGAAAAACAATGGCAGGGAAGCAGGATTAATGGCATGGATAGATAGGTAGAATAAACATTGAACGCAATACCTGTGTTATACGCACTACCGGACTAACAGGCTATGCCAACGGCCACCGGCCGTCGGTCTACCTCTATGCCGACGTCCACCATCGACGTAGATAACGTCTGCGTAGTTGTGTTAGACCGTCGGCATAGAAAAGCCATTGACATAGGCATATAAGCCGACGGCGTCCGTACGGCCGTCGGCATAGAAACACCGTCGGCGCTGATTTTCACCAGACGACAACGGACGGCGTCGTCAAAGACGCTAGCCAACCATGCCGACGGCCTAGCCGTCGGCATAGATTTTCATCTAGCCATTGGCATATCTCTGCCACGTGGCGGCCGCTGGGCGCTCCTGGGCATGTCTATGCCGACGGCGATCTGTTCTGTTTTTTTTTGTTTTCTCTGTTTTCTCTCTTTTCATCCATTTGACAGCATTCAAAAGCACAAAATGCGACAGTATGCATATATACACAGAAATATGACAGATCATCATCAAGTTCATCATCTAAAGATACTGAATATCATCATAATCATCTAAAGGTACTCAAGTTCATCAGCTAAAGATCATCATCGTCGAAACTTCAAGAACATAAGTATTGCAAGACATGGAACATCATCATCGTTATCTAAAGAAACTAAGAAGTAGGAACATGATAAGTATGGCACGACGGCCACAGGGACTGGTATCATCTTCGACCTCAGGCAAGACCACCACCGCCAAGACCGCCACCGCCAAGACCACCACCGCCAAAACCACCACCGACAAGACCGACACCGCCAAGACCAGCACCACTTTGCCAGATCGGAGTGAGGCAGGAGTCGAGCCACCGGTCCCCTACATGTTTGAGAAGAGATTCTAAGGGTAAATATGATATGATAGTGTTGAATGAACGAGAACTAATTTGTCATTAGTTAGGCAAATGTACTAACCGGAGTGTCGCTGTCTAGTGCCACCATTCATCGAACGTGGGACGTGTGGGGGTTCTCCGGCAGGTGGTGGTTGGGGTCCCATTTGTGGTGGATCCGTACGGTTAGTCCAAGATGCCAACATAGCCTGGATGTTAGTTAAACAAGCAAGCTAGAAGGTCAGAAGGAATAAAAGTGCAAATTTTAACTTGGTTTTAAGAGGGCAAAACTAACCGTCATCATTTGACGGTTGTAATCATCGTTTGCCTTCACTCATTGCAAGTACTCCTGCACCTCAAGATTCCTATGCTCGACAAAGGCCTTATATGCCTACAAAATTTAGGTTGTTGCTAAGTGGGCAGTGCTGAAAATAAACTGAGAAAGTTAGAGAAAAAGAAGATAAGGGGGGAAGTACTTGCAACATGCTGGCGGGCTATGGGAGGCTGCGAACGCCCCGTACTCTCTAACGGGCTCGGGTTGGTAGCCCGAAGCCATGTGTACGAGATCGAAGGAGTGATCAAGCCATCGAAACACGGGTAGCAGCCATGGGACTTCGGCTGGATGGCCACCACCGCCGTCTCGTCGATCTGAGACTGGACGACGCCAAGAACATCCGGACCAGGCAGATGCAACCTCTCAAACTGCTGAGTGTAAGACTACAGGTGCTCCTCGGTCTTGCCGTAGTACTCGCTCTCGACGGCCTTGCGATCACTCCGCTCACGGGCCATCTTCCACGACTCCATGTTTGAGAGCGGCCTCTTCAACTTGTCCTCCTGCAACGTCAAACAGAAGCTAGCCATACATAAGAACATAACGGTAAAAAGAAGAACAAAAATGCATCATGCATATACATATACCTTCATGGCCTTGAAGCCCCAGTGATTCCTGTTTCCTTGGCCGTGTGTCCCGTCTTTTCCACGGTTAGCCCGGGCCTTGCTGCTCTTGGTAGCAAACTCTGCATCTTCACCGAGCCACCTATCCACCAAACTCGCCCATCCATCATCTTTTCCATAGCACCAAGGAGGAATAACCTAAAAAATGGAAGCCTGACATGTGAGCACGAAACAATTAAATTGACTGCTTATATGTTGGAATGAAAAGTCAGTAATAGTTACCCTCATGAACTGCTCCTTGTTCAAGGTAAGTCGTTGCTTCTGCGCTTCCGTTTTGCTCATCTTTTAATGAAGGTAGGTGTGGTAGTAGTGCGAGACAGCAACCCAGTGCACCTCATACTGCAACTGACGAGCTTTCTTCTTTGCAGACGCCAGCAAGATCACGTCGGCTCTGGCCTTGTGCTCGTCAATAACTCTATAGAGTTCTTGCAATCATGCATAAAACCAGAAGCAAACAAGGCATGAGTTGAATGATTCAATGATAAACTATGAACGAAACTAAAGACAAGTGATTCAGAAGAGAACTTACCCAAAATTTGGTGATCACGGCCTTAGCGGTCGTCCCGTACTCCGCGTGGCTAGAAGCCTCGTAGTGGGCCTAGCTCGTGGCCAAAACCCGCAGATCCGGGTCCCTATCTGGCCGCGGGCAGAATAGGCCCAGCCAATACTCCTTCAACAGGGTAGTGATAAGGCCGTTCAGTTTACGGCCCTTTCCGTGAAGAATCTAGTTCCTGCAAAAGAATCAAAGATTTGGCATGTGTACAATAAGAAAATGTGGTCATGTGTTAAAAATATGATTGTGAGGCACTTACTCTGTCCCCGTAGGTTCAATGAGCCACTTGTGCGCCTCGATAGAAGGTGGTGTAGGTACTCCAGCAATACCACGCAGCCACCCCTTCGGAGCACCCGACGACAAGTCACCCCGCAACTCGGGGTCAACCTCCACTCCACCACCATCCTCGCCCTCCTCCTCCTCACCCTCCTCCTCGCACTCCTCCTCCTCGGCCTCCTCCTCCTCACCCTCCTCCTCCTCACCATCAGGAACATACTCCTCCTCCTCAGACTCGGAAGGTGGCTCAGTATAGGAGGGCATCGAAGAAGACCCCCCCTATTTCGGACACGGCCCGGAGTTTTTTGACCCAGGTGCCTCTCCCCCCACTTCCTCCTCCTCTAGGGGCTCTCCCCCCACCCCCTCCTCCTCTAGGGTCTCCTCCCCCGACCCCTCGACCTCCCTGTGAGGTGTCATCATCGCGTAGTCGGGGGGAACCTTGTGGGCTCGTCCACTCCGAGTAAGTGATTTGAATTTGTTGAGGAAACCGGCGCCGCTGGACTTGCCCATGATTAGCAAACCTGCATTGAGAAGAGAATAAACAATTAGTAAGGATATCAAATAAACAAGCATACAGAAAAAACATTAATAACAGAAGAGCACATTAAGCATACAGAAAAGAACATTAATAACAGAAGAGCACATTAAGCATACTATTGTAATCTACCTCAATCATCATTAAAAGAACTTACATTTTCTAGAACCCATATGAATCATCACTATTGTAATCTATTTGTCGACCAGTCTCATCATCACTATCACGCATATCATCTTCGTTGTCTGACGGAGGTGGAGGCTCTTCCTCATCGTCAGCGTCTTCATTTAACTTTTCAAGCATAATTATGTCTCTTTGATTCACAACTGCCTCACCATCAGTCTGTGCGTCGTCATCATTTAGGTCCAGGTCAACATAACCCAAGTCATCATCGTCCTTGTTTCAGACCACGTCATCATGTTGCTCTTGAAAGAACACTCCCTCGTATGTGATGGGGTTTATGTTGTCGTAATCATCATCGTTCGGGTCCGGTAGCTTACCATGTGGAGACACCTTGCACACAAGTTCCCAACCCTTTAGGTACTCTTTCTGGCATGGGTAAGGCAGATAATATATTTGTGTGGCCTGGGTAGCGGCGATAAAGAGATCAGCTCCGGCATAGACGTGTAGCGACCAGACCTCAAATAGTCTGTGCTGTTGTGCACCAGTGTCATCCCTGGATCAGTAATGCTGACACGCACAGTACAAATGGAGGATTTATAACAGAGTAGCAATCACACACTTATTACATCGAATATCTCAAAAGAGAATAAGTATGGTAAATATGGCTTAAGGCCATCTAAATACGATAACAGCGGAAGACTTGGAAGATAAGTGAGTCCATCAACTCCAACGGCATCACTGAGTATAAGACCACGACCTAAGGCACCTTACTCGCCGTCTGAAAAGTCTGCAACATGAAACGTTGCAGCCCGAAAACGGGTCAGCACATGGAATATGCTGGCAATATAACACATGGAGAATAATGAACATAATAATGCTATACTACATGCATATATGGCTGGTGGAAAGCTCTATGGTTACAGTTTTGCGAAAAGCCAATTTTTCCCTACTGCAAAGGAATAAATTTTATTTAACTATCATGGTGGTTGTTAAACATTGAGATGGTTGACAGCATCTCAATCCCAATTAAGTATCATCAATAACCCAACAAAATTAATTAAAGTAACATGGTGATGAGATTCACATGATAGTCCAAGTACTAGATACTCAAATTGTCCATAACCGGGGACACGGCTAACCATGATTAGTTTGTACACTCTGCAGAGGTTTGTGCACTTTTCCCCACAAGACTCGATCGCCTCCGCTTGATTCTCGCACTACATGATGTTTGAGAAACGGATGACCGAGACACAGTCTTTCAGAAGTGTTTGCACCTTACGAATGGGTAGACAGTTACACCTACTTTCCCCTACATCTGCTAGTCTACCACTGTAAGAGTTCACACAACTTAATCAACTATGCTAGAGCCCATAATAGCTTGCGGCTGCACACGGAAGTTTCTAGCATGAATAATCTCATGATCCCTTTGAGCCTGGGTGGCGGTCCAAAAGAAAAACAGGCAATCCTGGAATACCCAGGTACCTCAATCCACCCAGATGTGAGTTTTAGTTGCCACCTTAAGTAAACCATTAATTATCAATCTCACATATGTCATGAATATCTCTCAAACCCAATCCACGTCTACAAGCATAGCATGGCAATATAATAGCAAACGTAGAAGTAACTCCCAAGGGTTTGATAATAAACAGGGCAATAGGTACTACCTCAACTACTTCCCAATACCCACAATTTAATTAGATCCTAATCATGCAATGTTTGAGGATTGATCTAATGCAATAAAAACTGGGTATGGAATAGAATGATCAAAGTGTTACTTGCCTTGCTGATGATCCGTGAAACCTAGAGATTCAAAGTAACAAGCGGCGCACTCCGGGTACTCTATCGCAAACAAACAAGCAAACAATAAGTACTCATCTAATGCACAGTAAAACGTCGAATAAAAGATACAACCAGAAATTTCAACTTAAGAACTCCGGTTTGCAAAAAGAATCAACTCGAACGAAGCAACGAAAGTCAAATGGCGAAAGAAACAAGCTTCGTTTACTAATCTGGATCTAGGTCAAATTTTACAGTAGCAAAAACTTGTTTGAGTAGGTTAAACGGAAAGAGAATTTCGAGATGAAACTCTAGGCGCTTGAATCGCCTGATTTCGATAAACGAGCGAAAAGTTAAACGAAAACGAAGATTTGATCTGAAATCGAGATCTGGAAAATCACGGAAAAATCCGACGAAAAAGAAAACTAACGAACGGTTAAACGAACGAACATTCGTTAACAGCGAAAATTCGACGAACACGTTCGTTAAAACGAATGGAACGGTGAACGTTCATTAAATAATAAAACCGAAGAAAAATAAACCGATCTAGGGTTTAGTGGAAAAAAACGAACGGTTTTTTTTAGAAAACCGGCAAACAGCGGCGGGTCGGTACCTCGTCGGGACGGGGCTCCGGCGGGGTCGGCGGGTTCCGGCGAGGGCGGCTTGGGGCGGCGGGGCTCGGGCGGGGCTCGGGGTGGGCTCCGGCGGCGGCGTACGGCGAGCGGGCGGCGGGCTCGGGCGGCGACGGCTTGAGGCGGGGACGGGGTGAAGGGGGGGCGGCGACGGCTTATAAGAGAGGGGGGCTGGTGTCGTGGGGGAGGGGGCAAGGCGGCGGCGGCCGTGCTCGGGGCGGACTCGGGCGCGGCGGCGCTGGCGTGCGCGCGAGGGAGACGGCGGGATGGGCCGGCCGGCTCGGCTGGGCCTCGGCCCGGTCGGGCGCGGTGTTTTTTTTTATAAAAATATTCCGCCGAATCAAAAACAATCACAGAAAAATAAATAAAATCCAAAAATGATAAAACAAAATTTCCCCGTCTAATTAAAATAATTAGAACAAGGTGAACGTTTTTTTGACACAAAAATGCAGTTTTGAAAACGTGCAATTTTTTTTAATGCAATTAAAATTGCAAATAAAATCCAATATATGATTTTAATATTTTTCCTCCAATATTTCAATTGTTTTGGAGAAGTCATATTTTCTCCTCTCATTTATTTTAATGTGAAATATTTTTCGGAGAGAAAATAATTAAAACCAAAATCCTCGTTTTATTATTTGATAAAAATCAAATATGATAAATCGGGAAAATCCCCAACTCTCTCCGAGGGTCCTTGAGTTGCTTAGGATTTATCGAGGATTTGCCAAAAATGCAATAAAATATGCTATGCAATGATGATCTATGTATAACATTCCAAATTGAAAATTTGGGATGTTACAAGACGGTTGATGGTTTAACTTCAACTAAACCAATAGAAGGCGTATGTCTCAGACCCTTTTTGGGGTCTAACCATCGGCATTTGAACACTGTGAGACTTAGGGGTTCGCGGCCATGTTTGAATGTAAGCTCGTATATTTTTCCTACCCTTCCGTAGTAATCTACTTTATTATCTCCTTCGGTGAAGACTCCGGTATTTATAGTTTTGGGATCAGGCCGACTGTTCTAGGTCTCCTCTGTATGGAAGCAATACCCATTCACATCATACTTTTTGCATGTCATAACCCGACTGTCAAAACCCATGGAAACTCATCTCAATTGTTCATCCATTGATGTGTTCGGATCTTTTCCCTATAAGTTTAACTGAAATTATAGGGTGCATGAGTTTAATTGGAATTGTAGGGTGAACTAGGTAATAGGGAAGTGTGAAAATTTACTTTCTCCATGAACCACGCAACAAAATTTTTCCTTCCATCGGCACCCTTTCGGAGAAGAGCAAGTGCCTCCGGTTCAGTAGGAGGCAGCATTCCCGTCCACTCTTCATTAACGAATCGACTAAAATAGGAAAAGCGGTATTAGAACGAGGCAAAGTGAACATAACGAATTGACTACAAGAATGGTGCAAAGGTATTACCTCATCCACTCATCCTCAACTTCCTTGATGTTGTGCAAGATATATAACATGACATCGTCCCACTCATCTTGTGGCATGATATAAGGTGTCGGGCATCCAGCCCTGCCACCTTGCCCGCTGAATAGAGGCAGCCTGGAATTATACTTGGGTTCAGGTGTCTTGTATCGAGACACCTTATTGTGCAGCGTGGGAACATGGTCCGGATGGTACGTTGTCCTGAGGTCTGCCAGCTCCTCTAGGATAACTTCCTCAGCTATGGAAGCTTCAATCTTACCTTCGTTTCCACATTTCCATCTCAGATGCTTGTTCTGTCTCTCAGGGTCGTACTGCCAATGATTCTGCACAGGGCCCCCCAACAATACCTCGTTCGCGAGGTGCAAAATGAGATGTGTCATCGGAGTAAAGAAACCTGGCGGGAAGATCTTCTCTAGCTTGCATATCAACTCCGGCGCCTTCTTATGCATTTCTTTTATCATCTCGGGACATACTTCTTTAGCACAAAGCATGCGGAAGAAATGGCTTAGCTCCGCAAGCACACGCCAGACACGCTCGGGAACATAGCCCCGAACCATCATCGGCATAATCCGCTCAATCCACACATGATAGTCATGACTCTTGAGCCCGGTCACTTTGCCCGTTGAAAGATTAACCCCCTTACTTATATTCGACGCATAACCATCAGTGAACTTCACGATCTGTTTCAGCCACTTGAATGCCTCCATCTTATGATCCTTTTTAAGTACGAAGTCAGCATCTGGCTTGAACCAAGATTTTCGACTGCCTATGGGAGGCTGCATGTGTAGACGTGGTCTATCACAAATATTCTGTTGATCGGCTCGAGCATTAACATCATCCTTTGTCTTGTTAGGAATGTTGAGGATCATGCGAAAAAGGGCCTCTGCGACATTTTTTCGGTGTGCATCACGTCGATGTTGTATGGAAGTTTGAGGTCCTTGAAATAGGGAAGCTGCGTGAAGGGGGTAATGTGAGTCCAGTTGTGCGTCTCACTGTATCCTTCAAAACTTTTTTCCCTTTGCCTTTTCCTTTGCGCTCGCCCTCGCCCTCGCCTTCGTGGCTTTGGCTTTGCCTTTGCCTTTGCCTTTCCCTTCACTGGCAGGCTTAAGAGCTTTCAGCTGAGCAAGAACATCCACACTAGAAAACGTTGGAATCTCGTTTACTTCATGGACAACTAGTCCTTTTGTGAAGTTCTTCTTGTCTTCCCTATCAGGATGGTCTGGAGGGAGGAACTGTCGATGTAGGCCAAAGGCAACATACTTGCCACCCTTCTTCAGCCAAATGAAACACAAGGCCTGCATGCACACTGGGCAAGGCATCTTCCCACTTGTACACCATCCGCAGAATAGGGCATAGCCGGGAAAGTCATGCATGCAATACTGTAGCCAAACTTTCATCAAGAAATTTTTCTGCAGATGCCTGTCGTATGTCAACCTCGGGAAGTACCAAGAATGGTGCAAATCATCCACCAACGGCTGCATAAACACACTCAAATTCTTCCCTGGATATTCAGGCCCCGGAACTATAAGCGACAGGAACATGGTCTTTCTTTGCATTATGGCGCCGGGAGGGAGATTGAGCGGAATAACAAACACGGGCCAGGAGCTGTATGGATTAGACGACATATCATATGGATTGAACCCATCACCTGATATAGCAATTCTGACATTCCCAGCCTCGATTGCTTCCGTGTCGCCCGCGACTAGGGTTTCCCTCTGGTCGCCCGCGGGGGCGACACGAGGGGGTATGAGGGGGCCTTTTATGGTTTTTTCTTAAAATTGGGGAGAATTTCACTTCCCCGGCCTTTGCACCAACTAAGGATGCATACGGCCTTTTAATTATGAGTACTAGGATTTTTAATCTCGGTTACGCACCGAGTCTAGTCCTCAATAAATGCGTGAGTACCAGGAAAACATGGTCCTCTTCTACAATGCAGCAACGGACATTTACATGCTCTTGTCAAGGTATGGATTATTTTTAATTTGTTTTAGTTTTGCTCTAAGACAATTACTGCAACTTATAGGCCATCGCCGGGAAGATAAAAGAGAGGACACATTCAGTTACAGTAGGCCCAATACTTGAGATCACAGAGAAAAGTGATAGAAGCACAGATAGCAAATGCAGAGGTCGCAAAGTCAGTTCGCATTTCAAATAAAGCAACAATCAATTTGATGGCCAAAGAAGCGGGTGGAAGTGAAAACGTTGGCTTTACACCTCAAGATATGAAAAATTGTTTGTACTCAAAGACAACAATAAAAGCGAAGGTAGGTGACACAGAGGGAGTATTAGAATACATGGAGAAAAAGATCTCGGAAGATGTAAACTTTTTCTATTCAATTCAAGTGGATGATGATGAGTTGATAAGTAATATTTTTTGGGCCGACTCCAAAATGGTTTCAGACTATGTAATATTCGGTGATGTTATATGCTTTGTCGCTTTGATACCACGTACAGAAAACTAGATGATGGGCGTCCATTTGGTTTGATTGTCAGGTTGAATAATCATCAGATTACTATTGTCTTTGGTGTTACACTTCTCTATGATGAAACCGCTGCTAGTTTTGGTTGGCTTTTCAGAACTTCCCTAAAAGTTATGTCAGGAAAACATCCACGTACAATTCTCATCGATGAAGATGCGGCAATGGCAAAGGCAATTCGTGAAGTCTTCCCTCACTCTCACCATAGACTTTGTGTGTGGCATATAAATCAAAATGCTTGCAAGAGTTGTTGACGAATATAAGAAATTCAATGTTGATTTTTAGCACTGTATATATGATATAGAAGAGGAGGGTGAATTTGTAGGCGCATGGGATAAAATGATTGACAAGTATGGACTACGTGACAATGAACGACTGCAAAGGCTGTTTGAGAAAAGGGAACACTGGGCACTAGTGTATGGTAAAAATATGTTCTCTGACCACATGAGCGCTACCCAAAGAAGTGAAAGCATGAACAATGAACTAAAGAGATACATTAGTATTGAATATGACATGCTTACTTTCTTTGAGCATTTTGAATGGCTAGTTTCAGATAAAGTATGTGAAGAGGTGAAGTATGACTTTAAAGCAACACAGACTACTCCCAAGTTGAAGGCTAAATCTAGCTATACGTTAAAACAAGCTGCACCTACATACACTCCAGCAATATTCAAGATGGTTGAAGATCAAGTGCTTCGGACTATGAACTACGACACATTGCTTTGTGATGAAAGTGATACAGAGCTGAAGATTTATGTAGTGAAATTTCATCACACACAACGCGAACATGTCGTTAGATTCATTCCAAAAGAAAAAAAGGTTAGCTGCAGTTGCAAAAGGTTTGAGTTTGCCGGAATTCTTTGCTCTGTACTTGATATTAATAATATCAAGCATATCCCTGGGGAGAATATATCTTAAAAAGATGGACAATTGATGCCAAAGTTCTAGATATAACAAGCAAATACAACCCGCATGATAACCTAAAAGCAAGAATGTCTAATCGCTACAAGGAACTGTGCAGAATATTTGTGAAAATAGCTGCTCGGGCCGCTGAGTCAGAAGAATCATACTATAAGGCTGCTAAATGTGCAAAGCAATTAGCACAAGATGTGGCGAAATGCTTGAAGATTAGAGCTGATCCAGATTTGGTTGGCACTGATCAAGATTTCGTTGGCACTGATCGAGATTTGGTTAGCGCTGATCAAGATTTGGTTAACTCCTGTACTAAAGAAGGTACAAACTATACTAACAATAATTGCCTAGACTATTGTTGAACAAGGACTAATATTTAGCATTATACCGAAAAAGGCTTTCGCCCCGCTTTATAGTGGCAGGAGTAAACATCCCTTCTAGTAGAATTTCAAAAGACGGTGAGGGGCTTGCAAAACCAAAAGGTGTGAAGGTCAAGGAGAAGAGTGTGAAAGGATCAAAAAGACCCTTGGTGGATTTTGAGAAAGCAACTTCAAAGAAGAAAAAGAACACAGATGATATTGTGCAACTAGAGCCTCATGGTCCCTCAACGGTGTAATATTTTGTGACTTGATTCCTATAAAACATTCAACATGCTGAACTTTCTCTATCATTTTTGACAGGGACCTTTGAAGAAAGCAATTTTAAAGAAGAAAAAGAACACAAATGATATTATACAATTACAACCTCATGACCCGTCAACGGTAATAATACTCTGTCACTTGTTTCTTATAAAACCACATCTGTACTGACCTTTCTCTATCATTTCTACAGGGTCCTATGGAATTTTTCACAAATCAAATGGTTGCATACCAATTACACATTTACACTACATATGCTAAGTGCTTCAGTGCAACCATCAATTGGTACAAGCAGTCGACACTTTCAAGTTTTCCTATTTTTTAAACCTCAGTGCAACTGAACTTTGCTTTCTCCACAGGGTCATCCGACAAATAACATGTACACCTCGCTGCAAGGGGTCATTGGGGCCTCTAACTCTGGTTCGATGACATGAGAAAATCAAGACTTCCTCCTTCAATGTTGCAATCAAGTGGTCATACCATCCCAATGCCACCGCAGATCCAAGAACCACGCAATACTCCGGTGCTACAAGCAGTCCACACTTTCATTTCAAGTATAGTTTCAGAACTTCAATGAAACTAAACTTTTCTATTTTTCTACACAGGGTGATCCAACAAATCACATGTATATATATTTACAACGTCAACATTCTGCGTTGAATCCCTCACTGCAAGAGAGCATTGGGACCTCTGACTCTAGTTTGATGACAAGACAAAATCAATTCTTTCCCAATCTACTGAAGCCAACCTAATCTATTTTGTTCTCGCGAGTTTTATGTCATGTGCGTTAGACTTCCAAGTTGCAAGTGATTTTTATTTGAACTTGTATGTACCATTGACTGAATGCTACTCCATCTCCCGAATTAAATGTTCATAGAATTATCTATGCACAATGTCTGCAAGCATCATTCTCGTATGACCTCTCAGCTATCCTTCAATTTAAGTATGATGATAGGAATCCCAACAATCAATTTTAATTCTATGACAAAAGTGCAGACGTAACCATCCAAATGTCAAACCTAGAGAGTGAGCAGACAACAGATCAATTGGTCCGACACTCCAAGTTTAGTACTCATAAGTGTATTGATCTTAGTACAGTTTTGTACTAAAGCTAGTATAAAATTGAGACACTTATTTTGGGATAGATTAAGTACGTACTTCGCACCATGAGCACAAGATTGACAATAGCATCAAAATAATTTTAGTTAAACAGAATGCATTTGCTCTCAGCTTTCTCCCAATTTAATTTGCATCAGATGGGAGCAACACAAGAAGAAAAGGAATTTTACATGTGTCCTGTGTAGGTGATGTTGAGTCCATGATCTGCAGGCCGGCGGCTTTCTTGAGGACGGAAGTGAAGACCCGAGCTAGAGCTGAAGATTGCAGTCCATCCTCCCCCTCCAAGCATCTCCGTCCCCCATTCTTCCTCTCCAAGGGCATATCAAATCCATGGCGCTCACGTTGCGGTCCTCTACGTCCTTCATCTTGCTCCCTCGACCCCTCCTCCACAAGCCCGAGGCACCGCCCTCTTGTGTGTCCGTCCCACAAGCCCGAGTTCGCGCCTCCTCTTTTGGCCCAAAAGCCCGCACTAGCTAGGGTTTGAGTCTTGGCCGCCGGATTCAATCCGACGGTCCAGCGCGCATCTAGGTTGAACAAAAACCACCCCCACGCCAAAACTCGGGGAAACCCTTGACCATTTTGACTCCCTCGCCCCCTTTCGTCTCTTTCGCACCGCTCTGCGCCTGCCGCTCACTTCGGCTCTCTTGCCGGGAGCGACTGCGGCCACTGGCTGCGGCGTCGAGCGCCACCGCGCCGTGTCAAGGCACCGGCGTCGGCGTCGACGGCAACCTGTGTAATCTCAATGTAATCTTATGACGGTGTAAAGCATGGTGATTTGAATGATCTTATATTTATTTACGGAGGAAGTATCGCAGGAAAATAAATGATGTGAGGGGTGAGAGAAAGGGGAAATTGACCGGGTCTGTCTGTATAGAAATAACAACTATATCTACGAGTGCGTTGTATATCATGGGCGTATAGATCGATTTTGTGCTCTAGAAAACAGATTTCCTCTTTCCCCGCAAACCTGAAAAGAGATTTTCCTTCTCCCACAAATCCTCTTTCTTGCGCGCGAACAAAATCAGATTGAGCAAATACTCCCCCGCACTTCTTCTCCGCAATGCCTCCATAAACGAACAAGGCGTGTTCAATTTGTCTCCTGTTGCAGCTTTCATATATTAAATAAAACCTAAATACTCAATCATGCAGCTGCGCCATAAGGATGTTGTGAGCGCACGCGCGAGAGCCGTCTCATGCGGCCGATCGCCGCCGACGTGCGCGGAATCGTCCCGACCAT
Source organism: Aegilops tauschii subsp. strangulata (assembly GCF_002575655.3). Taxonomy (NCBI): domain Eukaryota; kingdom Viridiplantae; phylum Streptophyta; class Magnoliopsida; order Poales; family Poaceae; genus Aegilops; species Aegilops tauschii. Next base: position 390,281,765 of record NC_053037.3, read on the forward strand.
AACAATAATAACCCATGTCATGACAAGCGCAAGGGTGCGGCCCATGTTGGGACAGTGCATGAGGTGGGGATTCAGTTGGAATGTAGATCTGCATGCATTTAATTAGCGTTTCAGGATTTTGAAAAGCTATAATTTTTAGACCAAGCATCAAAATTAAGATTTGTTTTCACCCTTAGGTTAATCGTGATGAGATCTTCAAAACTAGATCTCATATTAATATGTTTTGATTAACTTTTTTTATAAGCAACTTTAGGTGCTACGAAGGCAACTTTAGTGCTATAGGAAAGCAACTTCTTGTTAGTTTGTTTAGTATGACTTTCTATGATTGAAAATCTCTTTGAAGTTGGCTATCATGACTATCTAGTTAACTAGCTTCACTTCTAAGTTTTCTATCATAATTAGCTTTGCCTCTAATTTGATAGTATTGTAGGCAACTTAGTTTCTCGGGTAGGCTAACATTATCCTAAGTTGCTTGCCATGACAAGCGAGTAGCTTAACATCATCCTTAGTTGCATGTAATACTTTTTGGTATGGTAAACAACTTAGTTTCATAGAAAGGCAACTTACTAACATTGATGGACCACCTTTTAAATGTATTGTAGGCAACTGAAATAGAAATGGTAGGCAACGGAGCATCACAAGTAGGCAACTAATTTGTAAAGTTAGGCAACTAACATCAATGTTAGGCAATTTCATAGTATTTGTAGGCAACTGGGCATCAACGGTAGGCAACTGGTCACTAATGATAGGAAAATGTGCACGGCTGTTAGGCAATTTCATAGTAATTGTAGGAAACTGGGCATCAACCATAGGAAACTAATCATCAATGATAGGCAACTATGCATCAATGTTAGGCAATTTCATAGAATTGTAGGCAACTGAGCATCAACTGTAGGTAACTAAGCATCACAGATAGGCAATTGGGTATCAATGTTAGGCAACTTCATAGTATTTGTAGGCAACTGAGCATCAATCGTAGGCAATTGATAATCAATGATAAGCAACTGAGCAGCCATGATAGGCAAGTTGGTATAAAGTTAGCAAGATTCACAACACATAGTGCAGTGAAGTTGCTTTGTATGTAGCACTAAAGGCACCTCATCTTTTGTGTGATTTTATTGTTTTGACTCAAATCAACCTAATAGAAAGTCATACTAGGCCAAAAATAATAAGTTGCTTCTCTATAGAACTAAAGTTGCCTCCATTGCATCCGAAGTTGCCCATGAAAAAAGTTTGTCAAAAGATACTCTTATGGGATCTAGTTTTGAAGAACTAGTCACGAGGAACCTAACAGCCAAAACGGATCTAAATTCCGACCTTCGAATCAAAAGTTATAGCTTTAAAAAAATGGAACCTCAATTAAATGCGCGTGAGACATGAATCTTAGCTGATTTGTTAGACCAGCGTCACGGGGAAAGAGAACCACGTTTTTCCAACTCAGGACAGCTAGGTGAGACAGACGATACAGAAAAAGTTATAATTTCCTATTTGGGTAGGTCTGCTCGATGACGCAGACGGGCGCACGGGCGCTCTGTAGCCAGGTCCTACATAAAAACTGGTAGGTTCAAAAATAGGCAACTGCTAGGTGCCAGCTGACCCGCACTAGTTTCAGCCGGTGCCATGCAGGCCGTTTGATACGTGCAGTCCAATAGTTAAGATGCGTTTGGTTATCTGCATTATGTCCAACCAGGCACACGCCGGATGTTTTAGGTTGTTTGGTTGTTGGGTCGCATATAAATGTTGGCCTGCATGAAACTTAAAGCACTCTCCAGCTAGACCCGCTAGGAACGGCCGAATCGGCAGTTTCCACCAAGCCAGGCTCGGTCGAGCCACCTCGAACGCACATGATGTGTCCCCTTGCATGAGCGAATACAGGAGGGATGCTAGCTCTTTATGTGGTTTTTTCCTCCTACCTCCACTAAGAGCAACTCCAATGCGGCGACCCATTTCGCCTGTACGCGTCCGTTTGGGTCGGCGCGGACAGAAAAGTCGGCCCAACGCGCCGACCCAAACGAACGCGCGTCTGCTTTTCGTCTGCCTGCCGACCCATTTCTGGCCTATTTTTAGCCGGATTTGCGTCGGTGCGGACACGAGACGGACGCGCGCGCGCCCGCCTTCTCCTCCCCCTGGCCCGCTGGTCGGTGGAAGCCTCTACCATTTCCCTCCATTTTCCCCCAAAACCCGCCCGCCCGCACGCGCTCCCGCCGCTCGCCATGGACGACGACCTCGATGCTGCTGCCGGTCTCGCCTCCCTCGCCTCGTCCGGCATCACGTCCGCCCCCTCCGGCAAAGGCAAGCCTCCCCCCCCCCCCCCCCGAAGACCGCCGTCGCGCCCAAGCCGAAGAAGAAGCTGATGGCCGAAGAGCGAGCAAGGGAGTCGGCAAAGAGAAAGGGCCGGAGGCACGCGACGGATGCAAGGGAGGAAGCCATCACGGCGGCTGCCATCGCCGCCATAGCGCAGCAGGAGGCCACCAACACCCGCGTCGCGGCGTCAACGAGGGAGGCTCTAATTCTGCTAGGGTTAAACCCTGGCCAGCACGACCTCGTCAACGCCGCTGTGGCAGCGGCCAGCATCGGCTCATCTGTGTTCCCTCGGATGGTGATGCCTGACTTGCCCTGCGCGTTGGCGACGCAGCTGATACCCGGCTTCCATGTCTACCCGCAGGCCTCCCGACTCTCTGGGGAGTGCTCGCCCGAGGTGAGCATGGTGGCGACTTCCATGCCCGCGCCCATCGACCTCAACGCCACACCGGTGGCCGGTGGCTCATCATCCGGAGGGGCGAGGAGATGCGTGCGACACATGCCAGCCGACGTGCTGTCGGACGCACGCAACCTGTTCGACGGAATGCCGGCCTCCGGCGACAACGACTAGCTGCAGAACATCATCTTCGAGGGTGGTGCGGCGACCGCTGGCGGTGCTGCCGGGGCCGGCTGCGATCCCGAAGAGACACAAAGCCATGAAGGCTGAGGTGCGTTCACGCCGTCCACCTTTGGTCAAGATCAGGTCGCCTTCGTGCATGATCAGGTTGGCCTCGACCTGGACGGCTTCCCGCTCGACCACGAGTTTCCGGAGGACTACGAACAAGAGGAAGAGGATGACTTGGACATCGAAGTGGGGCCTTTGTTCGAGGACGAGCTCGTCAACCAAGCCGCCGAGCCGAAGCCCAAGTGAAGGAAATATGCCCTAGAGGCAATAATAAAGTTATTATTTATTTCCTTATTTCATGATAAATGTTTATTATCCATGCTAGAATTGTATTAACCAGAAACTTGATACATGTGTGAATACATAGACAAACAGAGTGTCACTAGTATGCCTCTACTTGACTAGCTCGTTAATCAAAGATGGTTATGTTTCCTACCATAGACATGAGTTGTCATTTGATTAACGGGATCACATCATTAGAGAATGATGTGATTGACTTGACCCATTCCATTAGCTTAGCACTTGACCGTTTACTATTCTGCTATTGCTTTCTTCATGACTTATACATGTTCCTATGACAATGAGATTATGCAACTCCCGTTTACCGGAGGAACACTTTGTGTGCTACCAAACGTCACAACGTAACTGGGTGATTATAAAGGTGCTCTACAGGTGTCTCCGAAGGTACTTGTTGGGTTGGCGTACTTCGAGATTAGGATTTGTCACTCCGATTGCCGGAGAGGTATCTCTGGGCCCACTCGGTAATGCACATCACTATAAGCCTTGCAAGCATTGTAACTAATGAGTTAGTTGCGGGATGATGTATTACAAAACGAGTAAAGAGACTTGCCGGTAATGAGATTAAACTAGGTATTGAGATACCGACGATCGAATCTCGGGCAAGTAACATACCGATGACAAAGGGAACAACGTATGTTGTTATGCGGTTTGATCGATAAAGATCTTCGTAGAATATGTAGGAGCCAATATGAGCATCCAGGTTCCGCTATTGGTTATTAACCTGAGACGTGTCTCGGTCATGTCTACATAGTTCTCGAACCCATAGGGTCCGCACGCTAAAAGTTCGGTGACGATTTATATTATGAGTTATGTGTTTTGATGTATCAAAGGTAGTTCGGTGTCCCAGATGAGATTGGCGACATAACGAGGAGTCTCGAAATGGTCGAGACGTAAAGATCGATATATTGGACGACTATATTCGGACATCGGAAAGGTTCCAAGTGATTCGGATATTTTTCGGAGTACCGGAGAGTTACGGGAATTCGTATTGGGCCTTAATGGGCCATGCGGGAAAGGAGAGAAAGGCCTCAAAAGGTGGTCGTATCCCTCCCCATGGTCTGGTCCGAATTGGACTAGGGAAGGGGGGCGCTCCCTTCCTTCCTTCTCCTTTTCCCTTTCCTTTTTCCTATTCCATGTGGGAGGAGGAATCCTACTAGGACTAGGGAGTTCTAGTAGGACTCCACACTTCTGGCGCGCCCTAGGGGCTGGCCGGCCTCCCCTCCTCCATCCTTTATATATGGGGGCAGGGGGCACTTCTAGACACAACAAGTTGATCTGTTGATCTATTCCAGCCGTGTGCGGTGCCCCCCTCCACCATATTCCACCTCGGTCATATCGTAGCGGTGCTTAGGCGAAGCCCTACGTCGGTAGCAACATCATCACCGTCACCACACCGTCGTGCTAACGGAACTCTCTCGTGAAGCTCCGCTGGATCGGAGTTCGCGGGAAGTCATCGAGCTGAACGTGTGCTGAACTCGGAGGTGCCGTACGTTCGGTACTTGGATCGGTCGGATCGTGAAGACGTACGACTACATCAACCGCGTTGTGCTAACGCTTCCGCTTTCGGTCTACAAGGGTACGTGGACACACTCTCCCCTCTCGTTGCTATGCATCACCATGATTCTGTGAGTGCGTAGGAATTTTTTTGAAAATACTACGTTCCCCAACAGTGGCATCCAAGCCTGGTTTTATGCGTAGATGTTATATGCACGAGTAGAACACAAGTGAGTTGTGGGCGATACAAGTCATACTGCTTACCAGCATGTCATACATTGGTTCGGCGATATTGTTGGATGAAGCGGCCCGGACCGACATTGTCGGGTGGTTGGTGCGACATATGCCAAGGGATGGCTTATCATTGTGGGAGCCAATAAAACGTCGTCGGTGCCTGGAAACGGGATGAGGCGAAGACATGCACGCCGGCGAATCTTACCCAGGTTCGGGGCTCTCCGAGGAGATAACACCCCTAGTCCTGCTCTGCGGGGTCTCCGCATGATCACTAGATCGATAAAGAGTAGCTACAATCGCTCCTAGAGCTGTTGAGATCAAGGGAGAAGAAGAACAAGGCTAGCTCTTGCTTCTCTCTATCTATGGTGTGTGTGCTATGCGTGGGTGTTAACCTAGAAGCCAACTATGCTCCGAGGCCAACCCAGAAGCGAACCCTTTGCATGGGTGCCCCGGGGGGCTTATATAGGCCTGCCCCCCGGGGGTACAACGGTAATCCGACTGGGAACTGGTCCCAGCCGTCAGTGTCCACGCTCGCCGGCTCCTCCGCCGGCTGCTGGGCCCCGCCGGCTAGTGGGTCCCGCCGGCTGCCGGCTACTTGGTCGACAGGCCGGTCCCACCGCCTAGGGTCTTGTCGGCGGCTGCTTACTGTAGCCGCGCCTCTGATGATGAGGGCTTTGTCGAGGTAAGCATGGCTACAGTGGGCCGCCTCGGGGGCTATCACCGTAGCCTCACCTCGTCTTGTCTCCTTAATGGGGCTCCCGCTTCGAGGAAGGGAGTAGCCGGCTTCTGGAGGCCGGCTATACTCTTGGCCGACTAGGAAAAGCCGGGCCCCCCTCGCGCCTCTCTCTGGCTGAAGGGGCCCGCAGTCCTCAGGCCGTACAGGAGTGGGTCGCGGATGACGTCGAGGCTAGCGTGGCTACAGTGCCGAGCCGCACGGGAGACGTCCCTCCCGTACGGCCTCCTGTAGCCATGCCCGCCTCGGGCTTCGGGGGTCATGGGCCGCACTGTGGCCATACCCCGTCAGGTTGCCGTTATGTGGGAGTGGTTGTGGTCTTGGCCGGCTCCTAGGAGTCGGCGTCCTTCTTGGCCGGCTTCTTGGAGTCGGCCACCCCGTGGTCGTCCTGGGGAGGAGTCGGTGAGGCTGGGTCGCCTTCCGGGAGTCGGCTTTAGTGGTAGCCGGCCAGGGAAGGCGGCCCAAATGCTTGGAGTGCTCGAAGGCCCAAAGGCCTGATAAATTTTCTGAAGAGCCAGGGGTAGTCGGTTAGGCTACCCGGGGCCATTCCCTCCGACAGTAGTCCCCGAAGATGATTGGGCTTCGAGGTGGAGTGGGGTTCAAGAAGATCGATCAGCTTCCTATCGTGACAAGCCGGCAGCTGGGAGCCGGCCTTGGTCAGGCGCGCCGCCTTAGTCGAATTCTCCTGGAGTCGGGGGAGGCGGGAACCCGCGGGCACGTGCACCGGGCCGCGGGCCGGCCTCGGGCCGTTGGCGTGCCACGTGGCCGGAAAGCCTGCCAGCCCACGCGCGTGACGGGACGTCGCCGCAGGGAGGGGGCCCGCCACGTCCGCGCCCCGGCCCAGGCGCGCATCCTTTGTATCCCGAAACCGCCCGCACGTTACGTGCGGCAGTTTCGGCTCGCACTTATGCGTAATAAACGCGAGACGTGGGGGGAGTGGGCGTAGTTAATCCCACGTCTCCCCTCCCATGTCCGGCCTCTTCGGTCGCGTGAGGCTATAAGTAGGGGGAGGTGGAGGGCGGCAGGCCCTCGCACGCTCCTCCTACTTCCACCGTCTTCTCGCCTTGCTCGTTCTCGCGACAGCGCTTCGCCGCCGCGCTCTCCCTCCGCACGCTCCTCCGCCGCCATGCCAGCTTCCGCTATGCCTCCCCATGTAGAGCAGCTTGGCGGGGATTGGGACGGCTCCATCGTCCATAACGATCACATCGACTTCCTCCGCGACACCCGGCGTCTGCCTAGCGCGGACAAAGTGGAGGTCCGCCTCGCGCCGGAGAAGGAAGTCAGGCCGGCGCCGCGGGAGGGCGAGCGGGTAGTCTTCCGCTCGCACTTCCTGCGCGGCTTTGGCCTGCCAGGGAGCGCCTTCTTCCGCTCCTGGCTGGAATTCTATCAGCTCCAGCCGCACCACCTCAACCCAACGCGGTGGTGCTGCTGTCGGCCTTCGTCACCCTGTGCGAGGGCTATCTTGGCGTCCTCCCCACCCTCGAGCTCTGGGGGGAGTTCTTCCAGTCGAAGCTGGGCACGCGCGTGCGGGGCGTGCCGGCTCAGACCGGCGCCTTCATCGCGTCGCGGAGATCAGGCGCCGACAACCCCTTCCCCATCATCACACTGATCCAATCGGTGAAGAAGTGGCAGAAGTCATACTTCTACGTGCGGAGCATCGCTCCCCGGGGCGACTACCTCAACCTGCCGGCCTACGTGGCCGGCCCACCGGCGGGCAGGCTGCCCTAGTGGTCCTTCCGGGCCGTGACGCTGTCGCAGGGAGGAAACGCCGCCATCGCTCGCCTGCGGATGATGGTCCAGTCGGAGGGCCTGACGGGGCCCGACCTCCTGGCCGCGTTCGTCACGCGCCGGGTCCTCCCGCTCCAGAGCCGGCCTCATCTGATCTGTCAGATGAGCGGCCAGCTCGATCCAAGCCGAATGTGCACCAAGGAGATGCCACAGCCCGACGCCGCCGACATGGTGAATTACCTCGCCAACTGCCAACTTTCCGAAGACTGGCAATTCGGCAAGGAGCCATACAGCCGCGCCAATCCTCCGCCTACGGTACGCTCCCCTCGTCTCTTTTTCTCTCTTTCTCTCAGCTTTGTCGTCGAGTTCCTCTGGGCCGACACTAACTCAGTCGGCTTGCTCTTTCGACAGAGTCCTCTGCTCCGGCCGGCCGGCGAGGCAGACATGGAGCGCCGCTTCGTCCCCGACCGGACCGAACACGACCAGGAGGACCCCGACCTGGGGGCGGTCCATATGGAGGATGCCGTCGAGCCGGCCGACGGCCAAGCCGGCGGCGAAGCAGGCGGCTCCGGGTTCACCGCTACCTTCGACGACTGGCCGGACGAGGACGAAACCGAAGCCGTCCCGCATCGCCAGCCGGCATCCGGACGCGGCACGGGCTCCTCCGGCGCGCAGCCTGCTCGGGGTAGAGGCCAGAAACGTCGCGCCACCTAGAGCATGTTCGGTAGCCGGACGAAGAAGCCCAGGGGTGGGGCGGCGGCCACCAGGCGGGAAGAGGCGGCCGCGAAGGCGGCTCGCTTCCGCAAAGTGGTGAAGCAGCCGCAGACTGTGTCAGCGTAAGTTCTCTCTTTCTACGTACTGTCCTTCTTTCTTTCCTTTGGTGGTTCTTCAATCTTCGTCTTCTTTTTCAATGGTCAGAGCTCCGCTATCACTTGAGCGGGCGGCCGCCGGCTCCGTCGTCGAGTCGCCAGGGGGCTCTGGGAGCACCACCCGCCGCGTAGATCCCCGCGCCGCCCTCCTGGAGGCGACGGAAAGGAACGCGCGGGAGGCGCGGGAGGAGCAGGAAGCGCGGGAGGCGGAGGCACGGAGGGCAGCCGCCGCCCAGGCAGCTCGGGAGGAGGAGGCGGCGAAGGCGCTCGCCGAGGCCGCAGCCAAGGCCCAGGCAGAGGCCGAAGCGGCGGCAGGGGAGGCTTTGATGGTCACCCCCCTGCGCACCATGGCGCCCGAGGACGTGGATCCCTCGCCAGGGGGAGCCAGCGGTTCCCAGCCGGGGCTGGGAGGGAGCGGCGACGACGTCGTCATCTTGGGGGAGGCGCCGGGGCCGACTCCTCCGACTAGGGTGACCCAAGGCCGCCAGCCTGAGCCTGCGCCCGCACAGTCGGCGGAGGGCGAGCCAGCCGCGGGGGCTGAGGTGGCGGTCCGGGTTCCGCCAAGCCGGCGTGCAGGGAAGGCCGCGTCTGAGCCGCAGAAGGCTGCGTCGGAGCCACAGCCGGCCGTAGGCTCCAGCTCGTCGGCCCGAGACGCGGAGGCGGCCAGCGCTACCTCGGGGTGGACGCCGGGCGGAGGGACAGCCGTGGTGAACGTTGCTGCACAAGACGTCCGGACCCGGCTGCAAGGCCAAGCCACGGCGCTGAGGCAGTTCACCGACGAATTCCTCGCCACGCGGGCAGCCATCCGGGTTAGTATTCCTATCTCGTTCTTTCTTGATCTTGATTTCTCTCGTGGGGGTGCGTCAGCGCACCCACTGGGTGTAGTCCCCGAGTTCCGAGTCGGCTGCTAAGCAGGCGGCTTGGAACTTCTTGGAGATTTTGTCTTTGCTGCTTTTTTTCTCACTTCGGTCTTCTGTCCGTCTTGCAGGACTACCACAACCTCCGAGCAGCCGCCTTCAACTCCCAGGCTCGGGAGCTGACTCAGAAGACCGCCGATCTCACTGAAAGCCGAGGTATGTGACTTGATCTTTATCTCATGTGGGGGCGCGTCAGCGCACCCACTGGGTGTAGTCCCCGAGATTCGGGCCGACTGCTGAGCAGTCGGCTCGGATCTTCCTTGATGATTTCTCATTGTTCTTCTTCTTCTTCTTCTATCTCTGCAGCGGCCAACGCCAGTCTGAGGGCACAGCTGGGGGAGTCCCAGACTGCTCTTCGTGCCAAGGACGCGGAGCTCGCCGCCTTGGTGCAGGAGCGCGACCGCCTGGTCAAGAAGTTGGCCGACCAGGAGGAAGGCCACCAGGCGGCGCTGAAGGCTGCGCAGGATCGCGAAGCCACCCTCCAGGCCGAGTTCGAGACGGAGGCGGCCGGCTGGGCAGAGGCCAGGCAGACTCTGGTCTCTGGCTATGGCCAGATCGAGGATCTGGTTGACGGTAAGTCGTCTACCCCTTCGTCCTTTCTTGCCATCTGCCATTTTGACTTGTTTTTCTGATTTTGGTGTTTTTCTTTCCTTTTCTTCTTCGCGCAGAGTACTTCCCCGGCTATTCCACTGCCGCCAACCAGGCCATCGAAGCCCGTCGCCAGGCGAAGAGCAAAGTCGGCTTCGAGATCTCGCCAACCGCCGGCCGCTCGCTGGAGGAACAGCTCCTGGCGATCCAGGCTCGCATCCAGCCGGCTCACAGGCTGCTCCGCCGGCTTCAGCGCGCGGGATCGCAGGTCTTGGCCGCCCTCTGGCCCGGCCAAGTGGTCCCTCGCACCCCCAGTCGGACCGCCGACTGGCTGGAGGTGGCAGTCGGCCGCTTCGAGGCTTGGAAGGCGTCAGCAGCTCGCTCCGGTGCCAGGCGGGCGCTGGAGTTCGTCAAGGCCTGGTATCCCGGCCTGAACCTGGACCAGTTGGCTACCTGGCGGCAGCAAGCCGACACGGAGCTGGAGCCGGCGCGGCCGGCCATCATTCGGCGGGCTTCAGCGATCGCCGACTACACCGACACCAACGTCTTCGCCCCCGAGGTGGACGACAATGGAGTCGCCTAGCCGGAAGATTGGTTCGGGCTGGACCCGGCGTACGGCGAGGACTCGGCGGAGGAGATCGACTCCAGCGATGAGGGTGAAGAGGAGGAGGAGGAGGGTGAAGACGCCGAGCCGGCTGGTGGAGTAGCCGGCCAGCCTGACCGTGCCTCCAGCACTACGTCGCGTGCGAGTGCGTCTCCTGCCGCGGGAGGTGGTCAAGCCGGGACCAGCTAGGCGGCCACTTCTTCAGCCGGCGAGCCGCCTTCACCGACCAGCTCGGCCTCCATGTGGTGCCTTAGTCTTCTTTCTTTTGTTTTCCTATCTTGTTACTTTTGAACAATGTTTGGTTAAGTCTGCACAATTCCACCCACTGGGTGTATTCAAACTTAAGTCTGTTGCCGGCCTGTGGGCGGCTTTATGTATATAAGTTATGCAATCGGTCTTTCCTTGTACTTTCGCTTTTTGTCCTTCTACTTTTTTCCTTTGCCGCCCTCCCTTGGTTGCCGCCTCCCTAATCAAACAGTTGCTCTGCAATCTGTAGCCGGGGAGTGCCTGGCCGATTGGGGAGGGGGGAGTACTTTTAGCTCTGCCGGACTTAAACTAAGTTTTTTTAGGAAGCCGGCCAGCCGGCTGCTGTGACAGCCGGCAGGCATATATGGAGGCCATCTTTTTGCTATATAGGTTAGTTGTTCCTTAGCCGTTTTTCGTGTGGGCGTCCTTTCTATCTTCTCTCTTGCTAGTCGGACAGTCAGTTCTTTGAGCTGCGACTTTCAACAAGAGAGGACTTGGGAGCCGGCGCACTACTTTGCTGACTTCGGGAAGAACTTAGAATATAGCTCAAGGCGGCTAGTCCCCGGGCCGACTAGTCGGACCCGGTGCCGGACAAGAATTCAAAATGTAATAATACATTCATGGGTATGATACTCATCATTCATAGATAAATAAAAGGCAGTCCCCGAGTACTGTTCGGGGGGCCTGTTGGTTTGTACTTGATACAAAAGGGGAGCGTGATACATACTGCTTTTCAGCTGTAAAATCGTCTTAGGAGGTTTGCGTTGCAGGGTCTCTCCGACTCCTTGCCGGAGTCGTCTCTCTTGCGTGCTCTTGGCTTTTGCGCGTCGATCAAGTAGTAGGAGTCGTTGCCGAGTGCCTTGCTGACGACGAAGGGGCCCTCCCAAGGGGCCGAGAGCTTGTGCTGGCCGGGTGTTTGCTGGATCAGCCGGAGCACAAGGTCGCCCTCTTGGAAGGATCTTGGCTTGACCTTGCGGTTGTAGTAGCGGCGCAGGCCTTGCTGGTAGATGGCGGACCGGCTGAGGGCTAACAGCCGGCCTTCTTCCAGTAGGTCGACGCCGTCTTCTCTTGCTTCTTTGGCTTCCTCCTCCGTGTACATGGTGATCCGAGGCGAGTCGAACTCGATGTCTGTTGCGATGACAGCCTCGGCACCGTACACAAGGAAGAATGGAGTGAAGCCGGTTGATTTGTTGGGTGTAGTGCGCAGACTCCAGAGGACAGCCGGCAGCTCTTCGAGCCAGCAGCCGGCCGATCGCTCCAGTAGTACAACCAGTCGGGGCTTGATGCCGGAGAGGATAAGTCCATTTGCTCGCTCGACCTGGCCGTTTGACTGCGGGTGGGCAATGGACGCTAAGTCCAGCCGGATGCCCTGTGTCATGCAGAAACGTGCCAGTGCGCCTTTGGCGAAGTTCGTGCCGTTGTCGGTGATGATGCTATGCGGCACGCCGTACCGAGTAGTGATGTCGGTGATGAATGTCACGGCAGTCGGCCCGTTCAGCTTCTTAATTGGCTTGGCTTCAATCCACTTTGTGAACTTGTCCACATCAACGAGTAGATGTGTCAAGCCACCGCGGGCTGTCTTGAAAGGGCCCACCATGTCCAGTCCCCAGACGGCAAAAGGCCAGGTGAGGGGAATGGTCTTGAGGGCAGAAGCCGGCAGGTGTTGTTTGGAACTGAAGACTTGACATCCTCTGCAGCTCTTGACTATTTCTTTAGCATCCTCCAAGGCAGTCGGCCAGAAGAACCCATGGCGGAAAGCCTTGGCCACGAGGGATCTTGAGGCGGCGTGATGGCCGCATTCGCCTTGGTGGATGTCTTTGAGGATTGCCACTCCTTTTTCTAGCTCGACGCAACGCTGGAAGACTCCAGTGACGCTGCGCTTCACAAGCTCCCTGTTGATTATTGTGTATGCTGCGGCTCGTCGTTGCACTAGTATTGCTGCGATCTCATCAGCCGGCAGCTCTCTGCTGACTAGGAACTTGAGGATGGGCTGGGCCCATGAGGGAGCTGTGACTTCTTCTGCTGTTAATGTGGCCACCATGACTCGGGTGGGTGGGTTGGGTGTTGCATTGGAGTCGACCACTACTTCTTGTGTCGTTGCAGTCCCCGGGCCGACTGCTGCAGTCCCCGGGCCGGGTTCTGAAGTCCCTGGGCCGGGTGCGACTACGTCAGTCCCGGGGGCAGTCGTCGAAGTCCCCGTGCCGCCTGCGGGATTTCTTGAGCCGGATCCGGCTGTTTCTGGCGCAAGCGGTACGAAGATGGAATCCGACTCTGGAGACGGCTTGATGGACGGCTTGAGGAGGCGCTGGAGGGAGACGCCAGTCGGTATGGCTTGTCGGGTGGAGCCGATCCGTGCTAGGGCATCTGCTTGGTCGTTGTCGGCCCTTGGCACGTGAAGGAACTCGCACCCTTCGAAGTATCCGCTCATTTGCTGGACGAGGAAACGGTAGCTCGCCATGTTTGCGTCCTTGGCGTCCCAGTCGCCAGATGATTGCTGGACCACCAAGTCTGAGTCGCCGTAGCACAGGATCCGGCGTATGCCGAGTTCTTTGGCTAGCCGGAGCCCATGTACGAGCCCCTCGTACTCGGCCACGTTGTTGGAGGCGGCGAAGTGGATCTGTAGCGTGTACTTGAGCTTGTCGCCTTTGGGAGAGGTGAGGACGATGCCGGCTCCCAAGCCGGTGTGCATCTTGGACCCGTCAAAGTGCATCCGCCAATGGGTAGAGTCGAGAGCGGGCGGTAAGTACTGGGTCTCGACCCAGTCGACGAGGAAGTCGGCCAATGCTTGCGACTTGATGGCGGTGCGGGGTTGATAGAAAATCGTGTAGGGCGCCAAGGCAATGGCCCATTTGGCCACCCGGCCGGATGCATCCCGGCTGCCTATGATCTCGGCGAGCGGGGCAGTGCACACGACCGTGATGGGGTGCTCTTGGAAGTAGGGCTTCAATTTCTTGGCAGCGAAGTACACCCCATAGCACATCTTCTGGTAGTGCGGGTAGTTTTGCTTTGAGCTAGACAGTACTTCGCTGAGATAGTAGACCGGCCTCTGGACCGGCTGGGCTCGGCCTTCCTCCGGGCGCTGGACCACAACAACAGTACTGACGACTCGGCTTGTCGCGGCGATGTAGAGGAGCATGGGCTCCTTCTCAGTCGGCGCAGCCAGGACAGGCGGAGTGGTCAACATCTTCTTCAACTCATGGAAGGCTTGGTCGGCTTGATCATTCCACTCAAACTGAGTGGACTTCTTCATGAGTCGGTACAGGGGGAGAGCCTTCTCTCCTAGTCGGCTGATAAAACGGTTCACGGAGGCTAAGCAGCCAGTGAACTTCTGCACATCTCGCAGCTTGGTGGGAATCTCCATCCTCTCGATGGCCTTGATCTTGACAGGGTTGCACTCAATGCCACGTTCGGAGACCAAGAAGCCTAGCAGCTGGCCGGCTGGCACTCCGAACACGCACTTCTCGGGGTTGAGCTTGATCTGGAATCGGCGCAAGTTGGCAAATGTTTCCTTCAGGTCTTCTAGCAAGGTACCGCGCTTCTCTGTCTTCACCACAATGTCGTCTACGTAGACGTGGGCATTTCTGCCGAGTTGTTTCAAGAGACATTTCTGCATGCAACGCTGAAAAGTGGCACCGGCGTTTCTCAAGCCGAATGTCATTGTCAGGTAGCAGAAAGCTCCAAAGGGTGTGATGAAGGCAGTCTTCAGGCGGTCAGCCGGGTCCAACTTGATCTGATGATACCCTGAGTATGCATCCAAAAAACTTAACAGCTCGCATCCGGCTGTGGAGTCTATCACTTGGTCGATCCGTGGCAAAGCAAAGGATCCTTTGGGCAGGCCTTGTTCAAACTTGTGTAGTCTATACACATGCGCCACTTGTTATTCTTCTTCAAAACCAGAACTGGATTGGCAAGCCATTCTGGAAAGAACACTTCCATGATGAAGCCGGCTGCAAGGAGCCGGGCTATCTCTTCTCCCACGATTCTTCGCTTCTCTTCTGATAGTCGGCGGAGGGGTTGCTTGACCGGCTTCGCATCAGCTCGGACATGTAATTTGTGCTCGGCGAAATCCTTCGGGACACCCGGCATGTCCTTCGGGGACCATGCAAAGATGTCTCGATTCTCACGGAGGAAGTCGGCGAGCTCGCCTTCCTATTTACTGTCCAAGTTTGCCCCAATCACGGCGAACCTCTCCGGGTGCTCCGGGTCTAGAGGTATCTTCTTTGTCTCTTTCGCAGGCTGGAAGGAGCCCTGCGCATCACAGTCCTTGGGGTTGGGGGACAAGGCCGGCTGCTTGCTGGCCATGGCCACTACCCGCTCCAACATCTTCTTCTCTTCGGCTACCACGAGGGACTCGGCCAGCCGGCTGCTGGCCATGGCACACTCGATGGATTTCTTGTAGTCGCCGGCTACCGTGATGATCCCCTTCGAGCTCGGCATCTTCATCTTCAGGTAGGCATAGTGGGGTACAGCCATGAACTTGGCCAACGCAGGTCGGCCAAGTAGCGCATGATAGGGGCTCTCCAAATCCACCACCTCGAACCATATTGCTTCCCGGCGAAAGTGATCTTTGTCTCCGAAGAGAACATCCATCTTGATCTTGCCGATTGGAGAGCAAGATAGGCTGGGTACGATACCATGGAAGACGGTGCGGCTTGGCATGAGCTGCTTCGCTTTGATGTTCAGCTTGTCCATGGTATCGCGGTACAGTATGTTGATACTGCTTCCGCCGTCTATCAGGACGCGGGAAAATCTGGCAGCTCGCCTCTCCGTCGCAAGGGTGACGTCCAAGACCATAGCATAGGAGCCAGGCGAAGGCATCACCTCTGGGTGGTCAGCCTGGCTCCAGCTGATGGGCTTTTCCGACCAGTGCATGAACTCGGCGGTGCTAGAGGCGACTGCGTTTACTTCTTGGTGCTGCCGGCGTCGGCTGCGCTTGTCGTCGACTTGACTTGTGAAGACGACGTAGGCGTCGTGCGCTTCGGGGAACTCGTCTTGGATGGCGCCGACTGCCGGCCGGGCCGCCGGCTGCTGGGGAGCTGGAGGCGGCGGGCCGGGAGGCGGAGGCGGCACCATCCCTTCGCCCTTGGTGATGCGGGTGAGCCAGTGGCATTTCCGTGTTGTATGGTTGGACGGCTTCGCGCCGTTGTGGAACTTGCAGGGAGCATCGAGTGCTTGTTTGTAGGAGGAAGACGGCTGCCAAGGCGGCCGGCCACCCTTCTTCTTGGGAGCGGGCCGCTCCTCGGGCTGCTCGTCTTCAATGGTGGCCACCTGCCAACTGGAGGAAGTCGGCATGGGGCCCTTGCGCTTGTGGTCATTCTGGTAGGGGCGCCGGTTAGGGTCGCCAGCCGGCGTCTTGGGAGCCGGAGCAACTACTTTCCCCGAGGCGTCCACTCGGAGCTCGGTCTTCATGGAAGAGTCGGCAGTGGCATACTTGTCGGCGGTGATCAGCAACTCATCGAGGGTAGCCGGCTCGTCGCAGAGGAGTCGGTGCTTGAGGAGGGTGCCCTCTCGGCACCCGGCGGTGAAATACTCGATGGCCTGGACCTCGTGCACTCCCTCGCAGGAGTTGCGGAGCTCGGCCCATCGCGTGAGGTAGTCGCGGGTCGACTCATTGGGCCCTTGGACGCAGAGGGAGAGCTGGAGAGGCTTGGGAGGCCGCTTGTAGGTGCTGGTGAAGTTGCGGACGAAAACTTCGGTGAAGTCTAGCCAGCTGTTGATGCTGTAGGGCTTGAGGCTGTTGAGCCACGTGCGCGCCGTGCCTTGCAGCATCAAGGGGACATACTTCACGGCGACGCGCCGATTGCCGTTGGCGATGCTGACGGCTGTGGAGTAGTCGATGAGCCAATCTTCCGGCTTCACCGAGCCGTTGTACTTGGGTGTGTCTCTGGGGAGCGAGAACCCCTTGGGGAAGGGCTCGTCGCGGATGCGGGGGCCAAAGCATGGCGGGCCGACATCGTCTTCTTCTTCTAACGCCAAGGATCGAGCAAGGCGGTCGATCCTGTGGCGGGCGTCATTCTCGCCGACTCCTTCTCGGCGGCCGAGTCGGTCGCCAAGAGTCGGGTGGGTGACAGGCGGTGGAGTGAGGCGTCTTTCTCTTCGAGGCGGGGGAGGAGGCAGGTTTCCCTGGTGCTCTACAGCTCGAGGGCGGCCATCCGCGTCGCGCTCGATGGTAATGCGAGTCCGGCTGCGGCTGGCAGCCGGCTCCTTGTCTTTCTTCTGGCGCGCGCCGCTTGCAGTTGGCGAGCGGGACGTCGCGGCGTGCTCCCGGCGCGGGGGATGGCTATCAGCTCGGGCGCCGGCTTCGTGCCGTTCTGCAGCCGCGTCGATCAGCTGCTGGATCCGTCTTGTCATGTAAGGGAGCTCATCGGCTCCCAGCCCATTGAGCTCCTCTGCTGCCGCCTGAGCGCCTCGCAGGTTCTCAAGCGGGGTGGCGTAGACGGGGCGATCCGCGCCCAGCACGCTGGCAACGGCTGCGCCGCGCTTCTGGACGAAGCCGGCTCAGCTCGGGCCGCTAGGCGGCGGCGTCCCGAAGGCAGCGCGGTCGACTTCGCGCTGGTGGGCCTCGGTGAGGCGTCTCATCGAGGCTATCTTCTTGCTCTCCGCGATGAGGGCAAGACGGCGTGCCTCCAGGGTCTCGGCGTCGGCGTCGGTCGGGATGGGGACGGAGAGGTCGTGCATCGCCGCTTGCTGAGCGTCGCGGGCGTTCTCGCCCGAGTTGGAGACGTGGCTGATGACCAATACTTCGGTGACAGCGCTGTTGCCGCTGTCAGCTCGAGGGAGGGGGTCGTCGAAGACCACCGCGTCGGAGGGGTAGGCATCGAGCGACGCGGTGTCGGAGTCGACGAGCATCGGGTCGGTGGAGCCGACCGACTCCATGTCCGCGGCAGGCTCGCTGGAGACGTGAAGTTGGCCGAGGAGGCTGACGAGGCGGCTCTCGGGGTAGTCGGTGCCTGCGTCGGACGCAGGCTCGTCGGAGATGCGAGTCTCGCCGAGCAGATCGGCGAGGCGGCTCGCTGCGCAGGCGTCGTCGACGCCTTGCAGCGCGTTGGGGCAAACGCCATCGGGCGCAGCAGGCTGGCTGCGCTCGCGGGGGAAGAAGAGGGTTCCCGTCCAGAACAGGTCTCCGGACGACGGTGCACCTGGCCCCACGGTGGGCGCCAAATGTCGGGTGGTTGGTGCGACATATGCCAAGGGATGGCTTATCATTGTGGGAGCCATTAAAACGTCGCCGGTGCCTGGAAACGGGATGAGGCGAAGACATGCACGCCGGCGAATCTTACCCAGGTTCGGGGCTCTCCGAGGAGATAACACCCCTAGTCCTGCTCTGCGGGGTCTCCGCATGATCACTAGATCGATAAAGAGTAGCTACAATCGCTCCTAGAGCTGTTGAGATCAAGGGAGAAGAAGAACAAGGCTAGCTCTTGCTTCTCTCTATCTATGGTGTGTGTGCTATGCGTGGGTGTTAACCTAGAAGCCAACTATGCTCCGAGGCCAACCCAGAAGCGAACCCTTTGCATGGGTGCCCCGGGGGGCTTATATAGGCCTGCCCCCCGGGGGTACAACGGTAATCCGACTGGGAACTGGTCCCAGCCGTCAGTGTCCACGCTCGCCGGCTCCTCCGCCGGCTGCTGGGCCCCGCCGGCTAGTGGGTCCCGCCGGCTGCCGGCTACTTGGTCGACAGGCCGGTCCCACCGCCTAGGGTCTTGTCGGCGGCTGCTTACTGTAGCCGCGCCTCTGATGATGAGGGCTTTGTCGAGGTAAGCATGGCTACAGTGGGCCGCCTCGGGGGCTATCACCGTAGCCTCACCTCGTCTTGTCTCCTTAATGGGGCTCCCGCTTCGAGGAAGGGAGTAGCCGGCTTCTGGAGGCCGGCTATACTCTTGGCCGACTAGGAAAAGCCGGGCCCCCCTCGCGCCTCTCTCTGGCTGAAGGGGCCCGCAGTCCTCAGGCCATACAGGAGTGGGTCGCGGATGACGTCGAGGCTAGCGTGGCTACAGTGCCGAGCCGCACGGGAGACGTCCCTCCCGTACGGCCTCCTGTAGCCATGCCCGCCTCGGGCTTCGGGGGTCATGGGCCGCACTGTGGCCATACCCCGTCAGGTCGCCGGTATGTAGGAGTGGTTGTGGTCTTGGCCGGCTCCTAGGAGTCGGCGTCCTTCTTGGCCGGCTTCTTGGAGTCGGCCACCCCGTGGTCATCCTGGGGAGGAGTCGGTGAGGCTGGGTCGCCTTCTGGGAGTCGGCTTTAGTGGTAGCCGGCCAGGGAAGGCGGCCCAAATGCTTGGAGTGCTCGAAGGCCCAAAGGCCTGATAAATTTTCCGAAGAGCCAGGGGTAGTCGGTTAGGCTACCCGGGGCCATTCCCTCCGACGGACATTACGCGTACGCTTACGCGAGACTGGTTCTACCGACGTGCTTTGCACACAGGTGGCTGATGGGTGTCAGTTTCTCCAACTTTAGCTGAATCGAGTGTGGCTACGCCCGGTCCTTGTGAAGGTTAAAACAGCACTAACTTGACGAAATATCGTAGTGGTTTTTATGCGTAGGTAAGAACGATTCTTGCTAAGCCCGTAGCAGCCACGTAAAACTTGCAACAACAAAGTAGAGGACGTCTAACTTGTTTTTGCAGGGCATGTTGTGATGTGATATGGTCAAGACGTGATGAGATATAAGTTGTTGTATGAGATGATCATGTTTTGTTGAAGTTATCGGCAACTGGCAGAAGCCTTATGGTTGTCTCTTTATTGCATAAGATGCAAGCGCCAAATAATTGCTTTACTTTATCGCTATGCGATAGCAATAGTTGCAAGAGCAAATAGTTGGCGAGAAGACCATGTGATGACACATTGATATAGATCAAGATGATGGAGATCATGGTGTCATGCCGGTGACGATGGTGATCATGACGGTGCTTCGGAGATGGAGATCACAAGCACAAAATGATGATGGCCATATCATATCACTTATATTTATTGCATGTGATGTTTATCTTTTATGCATCTTATTTTGCTTAGATCGACGGTAGCATTATAAGATGATCTCTCACTAAATTTCAAGGTATAAGTGTTCTCCCTGAGTATGCACCGTTGCGAAAGTTCTTCATGCTGAGACACCACGTGATGATCGGGTGTGATAGGCTCTACGTTCAAATACAACGGGTGCAAAATAGTTGCACACGCGGAATACTCAGGTTAAACTTGACGAGACTAGCATATGCAGATATGGCCTCGAACACTGAGATCAAAAGATCGAGCGTGAATCATATAGTAGATATGATCAACATTGTGATGTTCACCATTGATACTACTCCGTCTCACGTGATGATCGGACATGGTTTAGTTGATATGGATCACGTGATCACTTAGAGGATTAGAGGGATCTCTATCTAAGTGGGAGTTCTTCAGTAATATGATTAATTGAACTTTAATTTATCATGAACTTAGTCCTGATAGTATTTTGCAAATAATGTTGTAGATCAATAGCTCGCATTGTTGCTTCCCTATGTTTTATATGTGTTCCAAGAGAAAACTAAGTTGAAAGATGATAGTAGCAATGATGCGGACTGGGTCCGTGATCTGAGGTTTATCCTCATTGTTGCACAGAAGAATTATGTCCTTGATGCATCGCTAGGTGACATACCTATTGCAGGAGCAGATGCAGACGTTATGAATGTTTGGCTAGCTCAATATGATGACTACTTGATAGTTTAGTGCACCATGCTTAACGGCTTAGAATCAGGACTTCAAAGACGTTTTGAACGTCATGGACCATATGAGATGTTCCAGGAGTTGAAGTTAATATTTCAAGCAAATACCCAAGTTGAGAGATATGAAGTCTCCAACAAGTTCTATAGCTAAAAGATGGAGGAGAATTGCTCAACTAGTGAGCATGTGCTCAGATTGTCTGGGTACTACAATCGCTTGAGTCAAGTGGGAGTTAATCTTCCAGATAAGATAGTGATTGACAGAGTTCTCTAGTCACCATCACCAAGTTACTATAACTTCGTGATGAACTATAATATGCAAGGGATAACGGAAACGATTCCCAAGCTCTTCGTGATGATGAAATTGGCGAAGGTAGAAATCAAGAAAGAGCATCAAGTGTTGATGGTTGACAAAGACCACTAGTTTCAAGAAAAGGGAAAAGGGAAGAAGGGGAACTTCAAGAAGAACGGAAAGCAAGTTGCTTCTCAAATGAAGAAGCCCAAGTCTGGACCTAAGGCTGAAACTGAGTGCTTCTACTGCAAAGGGACTGATCACTGGAAGCGGAATTGCCTCAAGTATTTGGTGGATAAGAAGGATGGCAAAGTGAACAAAAGTATATTTGATATACATGTTATTGATGTGTATTTTACTAGTGTTTATAGCAACCCCTCGGTATTTGATACTGGTTCAGTTGCTAAGAGTAGTAACTCGAAACGGGAGTTGCAAAATAAACAGAGACTAGTTAAGGGTGAAGTGACGATGTGCGTTGGAAGTGGTTCCAAGATTGATGTAATCATCATCGCACACTCCCTATACTTTTGAGATTAGTGTTGAACCTAAATAAGTGTTATTTGGTGTTTGCATTGAGCATAAATATGATTTGATCATGTTTATTGCAATACGGTTATTCATTTAAAGTCAGAGAATAATTGTTGTTCTGTTTACATGAATAAAACCTTCGATGGTCATACACCCAATGAAAATAGTTTGTTGGATCTCGATCGTAGTGATACACATATTCATAATATTGAAGCCAAAAGATGCAAAGTTAATAATGATAGTGCAACTTATTTGTGGCACTGCCGTTTAGATCATATTGGTGTAAAGCGCATGAAAAACTCCATGCTGATGGGCTTTTGGAATCACTTGATTATGAATCACTTGATGCTTGCGAACCATGCCTCATGGGCAAGATGACGAAGACTCCGTTCTCCGGAACAATGGAGCGAGCAACTGACTTACTGGATATAATACATACTGATGTATGCGGTCCGATGAGTGTTAAGGCTCACGGCAAGTATCGTTATTTTCTGACCTCCACAGATGATTTGAGTAGATATGGGTATATCTACTTGATGAAACATAAGTCTGAAACATTTTAAAAAGTTCAAAGAATTTCAGAGTGAAGTGGAAAATCATCGTAACAAGAAAATAAAGTTTCTACGATCTGATCATGGAGAAGAATATTTTAGTTACGAGTTTGGTCTATATTTGAAATAATGCGGAATAGTTTCGCAACTCACGCCACCTGGAACACCACGGCGTAATGGTGTGTCCGAACATTGTAACTGTACTTTATTAGATATGGTGCAATCTATGATGTCTCTTACTGATTTACCGCTATCGTTTTGGGATTATGCATTAGAGACAGCTGCATTCACGTTAAATAGGGCACCATCAAAATCCGTTGAGGCGACACCGTATGAACTATGGTTTGGTAAGAAACCTAAGCTGTCGTTTCTTAAAGTTTGGGGCTGCGATGCTTATGTGAAAAAGTTTCAACCTGATAAGCTCGAACCCAAATCGGAGAAGTGTGTCTTCATAGAATACCCAATGGAAACTGTTGGGTACACCTTCTATCATAGATCCGGAGGCAAGATATTTGTTGCTAAGATGGATCCTTTCTAGAGAAGGAGTTTCTCTCGAAAAAAGTGAGTGGAAGAAAAGTAGAGCTTGATAAGGTAATTGTACCTTCTCCCGAATTGGAAAGTAGTTCATCACAGAAATCGGTTCCTGTGACTCCTACACCAATTAGTGAGGAAGCTAATGATGATGATCATGTAACTTCAGATCAAGTTACTACCGAACCTCGTAGGTCAACTAGAGTGAGATCCGCACCAGAGTGGTACGGTAATCCTGTTCTGGAGGTCATGTTACTTGACCATGACGAACCTACGAACTATGAGGAAGCGATGATGAGCCTAGATTCCACGAAATGGCTTGAGGCCATGAAATCTGAGATAGGATCCATGTATGAGAACAAAGTGTGGACTTTCACTGACTTGCCCGATGATCGGCAAGCCATAGAAAATAAATGGATCTTCAAGAGGAAGACGGACGCTGATAGTAGTGTTACTATCTACAAAGCTAGACTTGTCGAAAAAGGTTTTTGACAAAGTTCAAGGTGTTGACTACGATGAGATTTTCTCACTCGTAGCGATGATTAAGTCTATCCGAATCATGTTAGCAAGTTGCCACATTTTATGAAATATGGCAAATGGATGTCAAAACTGCATTCCTTAATAGATTTCTTAAAAGAAGTTGTATATGATGCAACAAGAAGGTTTTGTCGATCCTAAAGGTGCTAACAAAATGTGCAAGCTCCAGCGATCCATCTATGGACTGGTGCAAGCATCTCGGAGTTGGAATATACTCTTTGATGAGTTGATCAAAGCATATAGTTTTATACAGACTTGCGGTGAAGCCTGTTTTACAAGAAAGTGAGTGGGAGCACTACAGCCTTTCTGATAAATATATGTGAGTGACATATTGTTGATTAAAAATGATGTAGAATTTTCTGAAAAGCATAAAGGAGTGTTTGAAAGGAGTTTTTCAAAGGAAGACCTCAGTAAAGCTATTTACATATTAAGCATCAAGATCTATAGAGATAGATCAAGACGCTTGATAAATTTTTTCAATGAGTACATACCTTGACAAGATTTTGAAGTAGTTCAAAATGGAATAGTCAAAGAAATAGTTCTTGCCTGTGTTACAAGGTGTGAAATTGAGTAAGACTCAAAGCCCGACCACGGCAGAAGATAGAAAGAGAATGAAAGTCATTCCCTATGCCTCAGCCATAGGTTCTATAAAGTATGCCATGTTGTGTACCAGACCTATTGTATACCTTGCTCTGAGTTTGGCAAGGGAGTATAATTTTGATCTAAGAGTAGATCACTGGACAGCAGTCAAGAATATCCTTAGTGAGGACTAAGGAGATGTTTCTCGATTATGGAGGTGATAAAAGAGTTCGTCGTAAAGAGTTACATCGATACAAGCTTTTACACTAAATCCAGATGACTCTAAGTCTCAATCTGGATACATATTGAAAGTGGGAGCAATTAGCTAGAGTAGCTCCGTGCAGAGCATTGTAGACATAGAATATTTGCAAAATACATACGGCTCTGAATGTGACAGACCTGTTGACTAAACTTCTCTCACGAGCAAAAACATGATCATACCTTAGTACTCTTTGGGTGTTAATCACATAGCGATGTGAACTAGATTATTGACTCTAGTAAACCCTTTGGGTGTTGGTCACATGGCGATGTGAACTATTGGTGTTGAATCACATGGCGATGTGAACTAGATTATTGACTCTAGTGCAAGTGGGAGACTGAAGGAAATATGCCCTAGAGGCAATAATAAAGTTATTATTTATTTCCTTATTTCATGATAAATGTTTATTATTCATGCTAGAATTGTATTAACCGAAAACTTGATACATGTGTGAATACATAGACAAACAGAGTGTCACTAGTATGCCTCTACTTGACTAGCTCGTTGAATCAAAGATGGTTAAGTTTCCTAGCCATAGACATGAGTTGTCATTTGATTAACGGGATCACATCATTAGAGAATGATGTGATTGACTTGACCCATTCCGTTAGCTTAGCACTTGATCGTTTAGTATTCTGTTATTGCTTTCTTCATGACTTATACATGTTCCTATGACTATGAGATTATGCAACTCCCGTTTACCAGAGGAACACTTTGTGTTCTACCAAACGTCACAACGTAACTGGGTGATTATAAAAGTGCTCTACAGGTGTCTCTGAAGGTACTTGTTGGGTTGGCGTATTTTGAGATTAGGATTTGTCACTCCGATTGTCGGAGAGGTATCTCTGGGCCCACTCGATAATGCACATCACTATAAGCCTTGCAAGCATTGTAACTAATGAGTTAGTTGCGGGATGATGTATTACAAAACGAGTAAAGAGACTTGCCGGCAACGAGATTAAACTAGGTATTGAGATACCGACGATCGAATCTCGGGCAAGTAACATACCGATGACAAAGGGAACAACGTATGTTGTTATGCGGTTTGACCGATAAAGATCTTCATAGAATATGTAGGAGCCAATATGAGCATCCAGGTTCCGCTATTGGTTATTGACCGGAGACGTGTCTCGGTCATGTCTACATAGTTCTCGAACCCGTAGAGTCCGCATGCTTAAATTTCGGTGACGATTTATATTATGAGTTATGTGTTTTGATGTACCGAAGGTAGTTCGGTGTCCCGGATGAGATTGGGGACATAACGAGGAGTCTCGAAATGGTCGAGACGTAAAGATCGATATATTGGACGACTATATTCGGACATCGGAAAGGTTCCGAGTGATTCGGGTATTTTTCGGAGTACCGGAGAGTTACGGGAATTCGTATTGGGCCTTAATGGGCCATACGGGAAAGGAGAGAAAGGCCTCAAAAGGTGGCCGCACCCCTCCCCATGGTCTGGTCCGAATTGGACTAGGGAAGGGGGGCGCCCCCTTCCTTCCTTCTCCTTTTCCCTTCCCTTTTTCCTATTCCATGTGGGAGGAGGAATCCTACTAGGACAAGGGAGTCCTAGTAGGACTCCACGCTTCTGGCGCGTCCTAGGGGCTGGCCGGCCTCCCCTCCTCCATCCTTTATATATGGGGGCAGGGGGGCACCTCTAGACACAACAAGTTGATATGTTGATCTATTCCAGCCGTGTGCGGTGCCCCCTCCACCATATTCCACCTCGGTCATATCGTAGCGGTGCTTAGGCGAAGCCCTGCGTCGGTAGCAACATCATCACCGTCACCACACCGTCGTGCTGACGGAACTCTCCCGTGAAGCTCTGCTGGATCGGAGTTCGCGGGACGTCATCGAGCTGAACGTGTGCTGAACTCGGTGGTGCCGTACGTTCGGTACTTGGATCGGTTGGATCGTGAAGACGTACAACTACATCAACCGCGTTGTGCTAACGCTTCCGCTTTCGGTCTACGAGGGTACGTGGACACACTCTCCCCTCTCGTTGCTATGCATCACCATGATCCTGTGTGTGCGTAGGAAATTTTTTGAAATTACTACGTTCCCCAACACCAAGCGCTAGAGCAAGCGGACGAAGGCATCCACGGTGGTCGAGGACAAGCTCCTTTGTGAGTGTTGGAGGGACATTGGGCAAGACCCCAAGACCGGCGCCGAACGAAAGGCTTCAACCTTTTGGATTCATGTCCACCGTGAGTTCCATGAGCGCAAGAAGTTTCCGCCGTACCAAATGCAAAGCACGCGCGGGTAGGTGTCCATTTTGAAGCGATGGAGGGTGATCCAACGAGAATGCAACAAGTTTTGTGCCATTCTTGAGAGCATCAAGGCACGCCCCATGAGCGGCATCGGCACGCAAGACATGGTACGCTAGCAAGCGACCCTCTTTTGTGTCATTCCGTTTATGCTTGCATGTCGATTTCCATATCCATTTACCAATATGCTTGCATGCAATACCTTTGTAGGCATTCAAGGTCCAACACGATGTCAAGTGATTCAACCTCTCCCATTGTTGGAGGGGAAGTTCAAGCTGCAATATGCCGCCCTCAAATCGCGTGGGGGGGAGAGGGCCGTCGAGGAGAAAGACGGCGAGAAGCCACGGCCGCGGGGGAAGACCAGTTTGTAGCAACAGTAATGGTACTTGCACTAGCAGGGGGAAACACATAGGAGGGTGTGTGCGTACCTGCCTACACCGCCATAAGTGCAGCGGAAATTTGGTACCTCAAAAGATAGAGACGTATTTTCCAAAGTTGGCTAGTGACTGGAGCCTGCATGCTATCTATAGCTATAGGACTTCATGTGACACACTCAGCATGTAAAGAAGGAGGATAAGCGGGATGCAGCGTCGAACGCCTTGATCGCAAGCGTGGAGGGCATGATGATTAAGAAGGACTCAAGGGAGGAGGAGCGCTGGCGATACAAAGAAGAACAAATGAACGCCTTCATGGAGATTCAAAGGAGGAGGCTTCAGATGGATGCGGAGAAGCAAGCCATGATGCTTGAGATGGAGGCGGAGAAGCAAGCCAAGATGCTAGAGATCGAGGCCGCCAACGCCAAGACCAAGGCGAAAGAAGTGGCTCTCGCGAGCATGATGACCGTGGTGGAGATCGTGAAGGTGGATCTCAACACCGTGTCGCCAAGGAAGAGGTCGTGGTTTGAGAAGATGCAGGCCGACATGCTCAAGTTCGACGACGAGTGACCTATGGTGGCGAGCGTCATCCTTTTTTGTATGCCGGCAAGTGTGCTGGCATGACCACGACCATGATAGCGTGGTCGAACTCCCGCCCCTTTTCGTGTGCTGGCATGTGTGCAGACCGCTGGCAAGTGCGTCAGCCGAACTGTGTGGTGTTTTCTGAAGCTGGCATTCTATGTCGGCACTGGCATGGTGTCGGCATGAACTTCGGGTGACGACATGGCCGCTGACATGAATTATGGCCGCGGGCCTTTTTCAAAATTTACGTGCAGACATGAAATGGGTCGGCGCGTTGCGGATTGCCGACCCAAATCTCAAATGGGGCGGACGCCGAGCGGGCGACCGACCCAAACAGAAAAAAAAAGACAAAAGCGTCATCCATTTGGGTCGGCGCGTTGGAGTTACTCTAAAACTCTTCTCTAGTCCCCTTTTTTCGTCCCTTGTGATCTATAGGTCTATAAAAAAAAGATGCACATCGCGTCAACCGTAGAGGCGAGGTGGCCTTCGGGGGCGGCCATGCCGTCAAGTGTGGTTGTGAGCACAAAAGAGAAGGGGAGGAATGGAGGGAGAAGAAGCCGAGGAGAAAGAGGAGAACGGGAGGAGGGAGACGAGTCGGGGAAATGGCGATGCGTCGCAGGGGCTGCCGTCACCGGTAAACAAGGACCCCAGCGGCTAGTCATGAACGAGTACCGGATCACCTCGCCGCCGTTCTTGAACACAGTGCTCACCCACATCGGATTGACCATCACCGCAAGCGCTTGTCCCGGTGCATCGCGCCGGGGCTTACACAGCATCGGATTTTGACGGCTTGTACCAGAAATCAGCAACAAAACAGACATCACGATGTGGGAGCAGCCGAACATCAGCGAAGGTCATAACTCCATAGGCAGATTACAAAGTATTCAAATGTTTTACAGCATCATCCATATGATGAGATAACAGACAGTGGTGGCGGATATGTGGACACGGCTTACACAGCATCAAGATGCACTTTGTTGACATTCCAGGACATCAACCATGATATTCCACCTGCACGAAAATGCCTTCCTGTGATGATGGTGGACTTGGTTGAGCACAGCCGTCAAAGTCATTAATGAAGAATCGCCTTGGAGCCAAGGGTTGGACATTGGAGGCATCAGTGGGGGGCTTACACATTTCACTTGATGGCACTGAGGAATACATAAGCATCATGAGTAAGTTATATTAATATATAAATAAAACAAAATAATGTTATTTAATGCATGGAGTGCTTTCATCAGGAGAAGAAAGTTGAACAAATGGAAACGATTTCACATGCTAGAAAATTTGTTGGAAACATTTGTACTTTAATATTTTTATTCCGATCCGATCATCCAACAGCAAATTTGTCGCAATAGTGCATATGAATTCTGAAACTCAAGCACCCAACAACTTAGTGTCACGTCAACTAGTTAAGTAAACAAGTTCTGCTCCCAAAAGTCACATGTTATTACAAAATACAGTGGGGAAAAAAATTTCACCACAAACAAGGGAATACTCGAAAGTTCAATATATCACAAAACCAAGATCCCCATCATTACACACCATATAATATCTTCACAAGTCGAATTTTAAAAAACATCAGCTAGTAAGCCTGCTCAATTAACACAGCTGGGTTTTTGCAATAACCTTTAATGCACTGGCTAACTTGCAATTGTGAGGTTGTATCTCCAATTCAAGATGCATATAATTTTCCCATTTGAGGAAAACGCCGACACAAACCCTTCATAAGTTCTGCTTATAATTGAATGAAATCTTGCGAGTCCAAAAAGATACTTCTTAGCTCATGCAATGGTTTCACTTACTGATTTGGCACATTAATGCCTGGTTCTTTTGGCGGCTTCTAAAATAAGCTGCCCCCTCACCAGCTTATTTTAGACGCCAGCCCCAATACTCATTTTAGCTTCCAAACTAATTAATCCTTAACTACTCTAGAAGCGACAACGAATATGGGGTGGGGTTTCTAAATTAGCTGGGAAGGGGGCGGCTTATGCCATAAGCCGCCAAAAAAACTGGGCCTCAATACAAGATGCAGTTTGAAAATAATATCCCTCTTGATAATGTTGCAAGTTGTTAACAGGGTAGCAACTTTAATATGGTCTCTGAAATACAAATAATGATTAATTAATTATCCAATTCAGTTCCGTTAAATATAGAACAGTTATTTAAACGGACATTTGCTTCCCTATATATAACAATTTATAGAACACATTTTATATGGAATCATGATATCAAATATTAATGTTCAATAATTTGTAACAATTTAGAATTAAATATCCCGAGGCAAGAAGAACTAGGATAAAAGAACAGCACCATATTATAAGCATTCACAATGTTTTTACCTAATTGAGTTGAAGTTGAAGACGACATGGGCTGGCCAGTTCGTTTCAAACTGGGTGGCTGGAATGGGGTTTGCTGCTGATACTTGCCATAGTATCCTGGGTGTACGCCATCATATCTCCATTCCCCATGTTTTGCTGGGTTTTCTGTAGAAGGGTTTACACATCTTATTGAAGGAGATGGCAAAATGGACACATCTATAATAGTAGCAAGATGATTACAGCGAGCCTACCAGAGCAGTATCGCCCAATGAAAGATGATCATTCAGTGCACCACTCTGAGCACCACTCTGAGCAGACTCTGCTGCAACTTGCGCATCACATGGCCTTAAGCAAAATAAGAAGCAGAATGTCAGGTGCATGGAGTAAAATAAGTTGAGAACTGGTAAAAATACAATTAGTTTGGCAAATATTTTCAGTTTGCATAGAAGTTAAACAGAATGGAAAACAGAGCAAAACAAAAACCATGCCTTGGACTTGAAGTGGTATTCAGATATTTGGAGAATGCACAG
This sequence comes from Aegilops tauschii subsp. strangulata, assembly GCF_002575655.3. Classification (NCBI taxonomy): domain Eukaryota; kingdom Viridiplantae; phylum Streptophyta; class Magnoliopsida; order Poales; family Poaceae; genus Aegilops; species Aegilops tauschii. Next base: position 390,311,449 of record NC_053037.3, read on the forward strand.
GAAATGAAGGTATTCCTGAAGATCTCATCTAAGTAAGTGGCTCTTGAGGCACAATATGGTTTGAGGACTTCCAGCGACTTCTTTCCAAGATCTACAAAAAGCATCCATGCGTCCTTATCATCCACTTTAGACATGAGGTAGACAATATCACCACCATCAATGCTGAAGGCCGGGAAGCCTGGTGTAGTCTTTAGGTTCCTCAATATGCATTTCTGAGCTCTACTATCCCACAGGTGAGGTAGTAGCAAAGCATGCTGTGGGTCGGCTGATATGTCATCAACATGGACAGTGTGCCCCTTTCTCCAATAGTTCCAAGAAATGCTCCTAGAGAATGTTCGGATCTTCCAGCCATCAAATACAGACTTCATTTCATTCTTGAGAGAGTCCATTTCATGATGCTCGACGATATCACTATCACAGATGGTATCTAGGAAGTCAAGAAATGCGGTAGTCTTGAAACTCCTCAGGTGGATAAACATAGCCCATTTGGAACAATGTTCAATCTCAATGAAGTTGATCAAACCATCGGGCGAGCCTGTGACATCCCGCACTGGCCATACTTTGGTTTCACGGTTCACTTTATAACTGGCCTTGGGCAGCGGGAGGAAGCAGAGGACAGGATCCTTCTGAAGCAGATCACAGACAAGGATGCGGCGCCAGAGGTCGACCCATCCAACAGTGCTTACCCCAAGAGAGATCACCTTGTCGGTTTGGCTTGGCAGGTCCCGTGGAACGACATTGGCAGACTCGTTCAGCTGCACATGTTTGGTGCTCCACTCCCCCGTCTCCGACCAGAAGATGTGCAAGTTGTAGTGCCCAAGGTCTTCTCCATTCAGGGAAAGATCAACGACCAGGAAATTGTCGGCCTCGCGGGGCACGATGGCAGCGTGCCATGAGTGCCTGTAGGCTGGAGGAGAACGAGGGACGGGTCTGATGGTGTGCTTGCCGCCGGGGGCAGCCTTGTAGACGAAGTACTCGAGGTAATGGGAGTTTTTGTCTGTGCTAGGTGGGTTGGTTTTGAAGGCGAAGCAGAGGAGGACGAGATCATTGGCGGAGGAGACAACGCGGGGCTCCGTGGTGCAAACCTCTTGTATGCTGATTCCGGGGTAGTCGACGCAGAAGTAGGAGATGGCAGGCGGGTCGGCGAGGCAGAAGGTGACCTTGAATTCGTGGCCCGCGCTCGTCGTGGCCTTCAAGGTGGTGGGGTCGTCGGGGTCTGGGTTAGAAGATTTGTCTTCCTTCCTGGGCCTGGGCCGTGGCAGCCAGCCTATCCACGTTCACGTATTTTTTTTGTTAGTCTTGCCTCAGAAAGACAGGAGCTCCTAATTGACGAAACCACTAATTAAGGAGTAGCCTAAAAAAACTAATTAAGGAGTACTCTTCCTTTAAATATTTTTAAGGAGTACTCTTTGTAAAAAAAAAAATCTTTCAAATGTCACTCCCACCTCTCTGGGTTGCGACAAGTGTCGCACTGCACGTGTGGCACTTGTCATAGCCTTGGAGTTTTCCCTTTTTTGATAGATTCATTTATTCAAAATGTTTTATCTCGTAAATCGTTCATTCAAATCTTGAATCGTTTTCGCTGTTGGCTCCCTCGCATAGAGATCTTCAAAAGTAAATATCAGGTTGATAGGTCTTGACAAAAAAAATTCATTAAAAAGAACAAACCCAAAGCATTTTTCTGTGCTTAAGGAAAAAAATGTGTTTTTCTTTTTCTGACTGTGCCTCTTGCAGAAACAAATTCATGGCTCCACGAGAAATAAATATGTGCCACTGGCGAAAGAAAAAAATGTGTTTTCTCTGAGAGCCACGACTGTGCCTCTCGTGAAAGCAAATTCGTGCCTCCATGAGAAATAAATATGTTCCTCTCGCAGAAAAAAAACTTGTTTTCTTTTTTTTTCAAGTGGTATGGTTGTGCCTTTCACGGAAGCAAATCGGTGCATCATCAGAATTAATTTGTGCCTTTCGTGAAAAAAAAGACAACGCGTTTTTTACCATTTTCTAATAGGCATGACTGTGCCTCTCGGAAAAGCAAATCCGTTCTTCCACGAGAAGTAAATTTGTGCCGCTTGTAGAAAAAACATGTTTTTTCGTGCAAAAAACTTTATTTTGAAATGGATTTTGTCCAAACCCGAGGAAAAACCGAAAAGTCGAAAAGACTAAAAAAACATCTAAAAGCCGCAAACTCGTACAGAAAAATTAAAAAATACGGAAGGGAGCCCAAGAGTGCGACACGTGATGGCGACTGAAATCGAGCCGAGGGGCATGCTCCTAGCCCATCAAAAGTGACACTTACGGCCGAAGGAGTACTCGTCGATTAGTTGCTCTCTCTAATTGGCCCTCTTTGCGCAGGTTAACGAGCTGTCGCTTGGACGGCCACTCGGATAGTCTGCCCCGGCACGCTTGCTCGCTTGAATAAAAACGGTCGCTAATGCTCAATTACTGCTTGCTAGCTCAAAAAATAGAAAATCCAAAAAACACAATAGAAAATTGTGAATTAATAAGTTCATCCATTTAAAAAAAATATTAATTCAAAAAATACGTCATTTTGAAAAAATATATTTCACGAATACAAAAAAGTTTGTGAATTTGAAAAAAGTTTATTAATATTGAAAAAAGTCACAAATTTGAAAAAGGTTCATCAATTTTTTTTAAATAAGGAATTCGAAAAAAAACTCACAAATTTAAAAATAGTTGATCGATTTTGAAAAAAATCATGAACTTGAAAAAAATTATTAATTTTGAAAAAGAGTTCATCGTTTTTTTAAGTTTCATCGAATTTTGAAGAAAATCATGCTTTTGGAAAATAAAAATAAAATAAAAGAATAGAGAATAAAGAAAAAAGAGAAATAAAGAATGAACCAAACAAGACCAGCCAAGGAAAAACCAAAATAAAAAAATAGTTGGAAGTTCTTTTGGAAGCTTTCTAGAACCGAGAAGAATTCTTAGATGGGACGGCCTAGGTAAGGGCGCCTTCAGCGCCGGTTAACGAAATTCATGTTAACGGGCGCTGAAGGCGCCGAATAGGAAATGCCAAAAAATTCTCCCTCGGACGAACCAGGGATTACTCAGTGACTAGAATGTGGGAGGAGAATAGGATTACAAGGAACACGATGATGCGGGTGATACTTGTTCTCTCGGTTGATCCACCCGCCATGGTGAGTGCTCTTATTGATAGTATAGTGCTACATGGTATAGACTATAGAGGGGTTTTGGACCAATTTTCCGTGGCAGGAGACACCATTGCGATCCTTCTTTTAGGGGAACACCACCGCGATCCTAAGTATCCTGTTATGTACACGTCGGATGGATGATCTTTTCTTTTTTGCATAGTAATACATGTCTCATTAATAACATAAAGATTCAGTTACAAGCCACGTAAACATCGATATTACAGGACTGAAAAGATAGGATAATCCTATGCAAAAAACCAGCACCTGGCCCTCTTCACTAAGGAAAAGGAGACAGATCACCTCTTCACCCGAGCTCGACGTGGCTCCATCGCTGATCAGCAGCTTTACGGACCTCCAAAGTAGTTTGCCTGAAGCAAAACCATTGCCGTTGAAAGAATCAGACCGGGACAACGTGTCCCCGGACACGCCATCGAACTCCAGAACTGACACCCCCGCATGACTACGACGTCGGAGAAGGAAACCAGAACTGTCAGCCTTCAACCACAAACCCAGCACAAGATGCACCATCTTCCAGCTGTCACTTGTGTAGACAAGCGTCTGCGCGTACTCCTGGACGACAAAACCTCCCCGCTCCACCATGACGTCGGAGATAACGCCGCAGCAACGGGGACAGAGTAGAAGGAGAGACACACCTGATGGAGTCGCCGCCGCCGCCTCGCCGACACCATCCATGAACCCTAACATCGCCGATCTGAAGGATCGACAAACACACGATGCCACCAACTCTGAGACGCCGCCATGAAGGACACCGCTGGTGTGGGAGTGGAGTTGAGGCAGATTTATTCGTTCGGGCGCCGCTCCCACCACCCCAACGGCGCATCACGACCTACAAATCCAAACCCTAACTACAGAGCGGAGGAACAGGGTCCCCCTCCCTCCTGCTGCCGGAGCAGCACCCGGAGAGAGAGGGGGCCAGCGCTCTCGCCGGTGGAGATCGGTGGAAAAAGATCGCCTCGCCCGTGGCGGCGGCTAGGGTAGGGAAACGCTTCGATAGGAAAAGCGATTAGTATTTGACTCACCGATTTCGGATGGATGATTTCTGGGCATGAAACTTCGAATGGAATGGTATTTTCATGATTTGTTCAGCTTATCCTATGTTGGTGGATACGAAAAGACGAGGGAAATCTGGTTAGAACGAAACACATGCACCATTGATTATGAGACTAAAGCGAAGGCTTGGACCCTTCTGTGGTCAGTCCAAGTACCAGGAAAGATAGGTAATTTCTTCCGGAAATTATGTTGGAAATATGCCCCAGAGGCAATAATACTTGTATTATTGTATTTCCATATTCATAATTAACACTTTATATTCGATGCTATAACTGTTATGATCCTGAAATATGTTATTCAGTGGAAAACTCATATGCAGCATAGCAAGCAAGCAACCAGAACAAAAAAATCTGAAGCATCAGCAAAGCTAAAAGTCAAACAACACTCACCGACAGCAACTAGAGCTCCGCGAGGCCCTCGCCAGCGCCATCGGTGACCACCAACTCGGACGACCCTACCATGTTTAGGTCCGTGGAGAGCCCCCTACCCCCTCCCTCGCGTCACCCCTGCTAGGGCGACTCGTGGGGGGTCCAAACCCTAGCTCCACCGCCTCCCCCTTTCCCCTCCCTTCCGCCCTCGCCGCCACCTGAGGCTGCCGCCGGGCAAGCCTGGGGCACCACCGAGGAAGGTGGCGGCAGGGCCCTGGCTGCCCTGCCTCGGTTGCGGGGGGTCGCGTTCTCCGGGGCGGTGGCCCTTGTCAGAAAGGCGTCACCGGCCCTGCGGCAGCCGGTGAAGAGGGCGTGGGCCAGCGATCCTGGCCGTGTGGACGGCAGGTGAACCGGAGGACAAGAGCCTTGGTACAGTGGCAGCTGTGGCTGTCAGTGGCGCCAGATCTGGCCGCCCCCTGCCTCCCCTGTTAGGAGAGCTTCGCCCCGGCCGGATCCGGCCTGTTTATTTGCGGGCCGCTGGATCTCGCGTCGTTGGGGTAATGGAACCGTGGATTCGAAGACCGGGAGAAATTCCAGGCCGGCCTCGCCGGCCTTAGCGGCGGCGGCGCTCGAGGGCGCCGCTCCCCTCCTTGGAGGCGTCGTTCAGGTCAGATCCGCCCCCCTTCCCTCTAGTCTCCCGGATGAAAACCACAACTCAGTTGGGCGGCGGCAGCGCCATTGGCGTCGCGTCCTTCCTGAAGGCACCGTTTTTGGAAGGTAGGTGGGCATTGGGCTTCTCAGCAATGTGGTGTATGTGCAGCGGCGGCGGTAGCTGGTCTTCTAAGTCTGCGGCAAGATCCTCAATGGCTCCTTACATTCAGAAGCTCTCCTGGCAGAGGAGGTGTGCCTTGCTCGGTTGCTCCAGCGCGGGAGGGGAGCGGGTTCCCCTCCGGTGGCTCATCTCAGCATGTCGTGAGAGCTTAAGCTCCATTTTCAGTCGAAGCCTTAGGTTCTCAAAGCCTTCCAGGGACTATTTGCTACTGCTCTTCTTCGTCTGTTCCGACATCTCTTTCTCATGCGTGTTCAGTCTATGGGTTTTGGTGGTGCTCTGCTCTAGGTGAGCATTCCGTGGGTAGTCGGGTGAGCTCGGTTCCTTTCTAGATGCAGTCTGTCGGTGTCCTTACTCCCAGGTTCTAGGGTGAACTGCTACACTATCAATGGTTCGGCGCCTTCGAGCCAGGCGAGGAGGCAGGGGCCTTCTTTGGCAGTGGAGCTGGAAGGACATGGCATGTCAGGGCCACTGATGATTTGGCGACGGTGTGCCCATCCTCGCAGTCGGAAATGCTGCTCCTTGAAAGTGCTTGTCATCGACTAGAGGGGGGTGAATAGGCGATTTTTATGAAAGTCTTCAAAACACGGTGGCTTTGAAGTCAAACAGGTAAACTGAGCCTATATAGTAAGCAGCGGAATGGAAACTACACTAGGCAAGCATTGGTCAACACATACAATACAATGAAAAGCACGAAGACTAACTGCAACTAGGTAGACAGGATCAGAAGGAAGATAGTACGAAGCTAAACAGATATTAGTCTTCACGGAGTGAAGTCAAACAGATCAGACAGGCAAGCAATGATTTCACGAAGACAACTGTAACGTAAGAAGAGTAGAGGATAGAACCAGTAGCTTGACGAAGACAAGGATTTGGTAGACCAGCTCCAGTTGATGTGACAACTGTACGTCTGGTTAGGGAGGCTGAGATTTAACTCAGAAGACCGTGTCTTCACCTTATTCCCCTTGAGCTAAGGACACCCAGTCCTCGCCCAATCACTCTGGTAAGTCTTCGAGGTAGACTTACAAACCTTCACAGACTTCGTTCACCGGCAATCCACAATGACTTTTGGATGCTCAGAACGTGACGCCTAACCGGCTGGAGGATTCACAGTCCTCAAGTGTAACAAGTCTTCATATCACTCGGACAGAAAAGACTTCAGTGATGCCTAACACTCTTTGGCTCTGGGTGTTTTGGGCTTTGTCCTCGCAAGGATCTCTCTCTCAAATGCTTCGGAGGTGGGTTGCTCTCAAACGACAAAAGCCGTGCACTAACTCTAAGCAGCCACCAATTTATGATGTAGCGGGTGGGCTATTTATAGCCAGGAGGCAACCCGACCTAATATGTCTGAAATGACCCTGGGTGACTAAGGAACTGACACGTGTCCAACCGTCAGATTTCAAACACACGCGGCAGCTTGGCTTGGGCTACAAGCAAAGCTGACTCATCCAACTCTGGATAAGATTTTCTCTCATTGTCTTCGCTCGAAGACATAGGATTTAGTTGAGCATCACATCAGTCACTCTGACTTTGTTCACTTGGACCCCACTTAACGGTACGGTGGTTCCTATGACTCAATAAAGAAGAAAAGGAAACTACGAAACAACTATGTCTTCGCACTCCATAGTCTTCAAGTGAATAGTTTCACATGTCATAATGTTCGTCGTGAATGTCTTCACGAACCACCATTGTCTTCAATGTCTTCACACATTTTTAGGGGTCATCTCTGGTAGGTAGACCGAATCAATGAGGGACACTACCTGTGTTATCCTGCAATTCTCACAAACACATTAGTCCCTCAACCACGTTTGTCGTCAGTGCTCCAAAACCAACTAGGGGTGGCACTAGATGCACTTACAATCTCCCCCTTTTTGGTGATTGATGACAAACTGGTTGAAGTTTTCAACGGGGATAATAGAATGTGAAAGTTCAGTATTGTGAGTATTGTCTTCATACATATGACGAGGCTCCCCCTGAAGATGTGCATATAAATAGTTTGCTTTTGAATGCAAATGCACATGGCATGTTTTGCTTTGGGGAGGCCATCTTCAAAGTGTGAAGACAATTTATCATGCATATAAAGAGACAATGAAGATAATGATATGCATAATGGAAAATGGACGTTTGCAAAATGACTTCATGTAGAATTTATCATCGCATCACAAAGTGGCAGCAAAAGTAGCAGACGACCATCAAGTTTAAGTGTTACAACTCAAAAGCAAAAGTTTTAGAACGGGAGTTGTAAGAACTTAGCAAAAATTAAGCAACCACCCATATGGACCCGCTTGAAGACTATCAACTCATATGCTTCTCCCCCTTTTTGTCAGTAATGACCAAAAAGGTTTGAAGACATAGAGTATCTACTCGTTCCCAGGTGGAGACAAAGTTGGAGCAGCAGGGTCAACGTTGGAGTTTGGTGGTGCAGACGGTCCTTGGGCAGCATCATCATGCAATGCAGTTAGAACCGGCGAAGTGGCGTCATCTTCTTCATCGACGACTCTCACAACAAAAGTTGTAGTCGAAGATGAGCACTCAGAATCTTCAATGGAGGGTGTGCGACGCCAGCTTGCATTTTGAGGAGGCCTGGAGTCAAACTTGAAATTTTCAGTGAAGCCATCCGCGCGAAGATCATCTTCAGCACAGAGCAAGGTGAGACTCTTCCAGGAACGGCGACATGCTTCATGGGCTACAAACGAGTTCTTGGTGGCCAAGTTGCGAATGCAATTGACATCCACCAAGATACTTTGCATCTGACGCTTCAGCCAGTCATGATGTTTATCCTGCTTTTGATGTAAAGCCACCAGAAGCTCACGGTCATCAAGTACACGAGGAGCTTCTGAGGCCTTTGAGGAATGGTGCTTGCAGTGGCTTGAGTATTTGCACGGTGCGGTAGGCGCAGGTTGCCAGCCAAAGGATAAGCAGGAGTTGTAGCATTGGGCACATGAACACCATCAATGGGCTGTGTGAAGCTCTGGAACTCAGCATTCTGAAGGTGGAGGGGCTTCTTGGTGGGCTCAGGGTAGATGGCTTCAACAGACATATCAACATCAGGCAAAAAGACAATGTGATTGCGAGCTGATGGCCGATAGTCAATAGTTGAATGACGCTTGATCAAGCGCATCACCCATGGAGCGTAAAACTTCAGACCAAACAGATCAATCCCGGAAGCAGCAAGTTGTCTGATGAAGAAATCCTGGGTGTTGAATCTGATGCCATTGATGATATAGAATACCAAAGTCTTCATGGCGCCTTCAAGTTTGGCTTCAGAAGAATGGCCTTTGATGGGCCAGAGAGTATGCCTCGGAATGTGATACATTGTGCATGGCAGATACTCAAGGTCATTAACAAAGGATTCCTTTGGATATTCAGCGTCTTGGGGCAAAGGCTTCATCATGCTAAGCATTTGGCTCATGTTCGGCTCTGACTTCTGAAATATGCTCTACAGTTCATTCTGATAAAGCGAACAACCAGGTTCGTATAACTCACCTGGAGTGGGCAGGGAAGTAAACTCGATGATATCCTGAGCTTTGGCTTCGTGATGCACATCACCTGTCATCCACTCAAGGATCCAAGTCTTCGGATCCCTATTGTAGCCTCGAATGTGTAAGGTGGCATAGAACTGCACACGGAGCTCTCCATTCGAGTGCTCTTTATCATTCACGAACGCCAGAAGGCCAACATCCCTAAAGCAGTCAAGGGCTTCTTTCAGACATGACAACCCAGCCATAGCATCACAATCCAGACGCCTGTGTAGAAAAATCTGTTCTTGATTGTACAGAATACAAGAGTAATAGCTTCGCTGTTGATGGCTCCAAAATCTGTCAGAGGAGATCTTTGGCTTCTTGTAAGGGTTCTTGGCACTGTCAAAGAATGTATTGTCCTCTCTGAAGCTGAGCATGTTGAATGAGCCTTGTGTAGTGACAACACTTGGAAGACTTGGCAGACGCGGCTTTGGCTTCTGAACTTGAGGCCTTTGCTCCACATGATAGTCATATTGGGGTCCTGGAGCAGTTGGAGAAAACATAATTGGCCAACAGACAGTGACAAGCTGACCTTCACGATTGAAGGCCCTTTCCATGGTGTGAGGCCGTGATGGAGGAACATCGCCACCAGTGATGATTGGCGTCACAGTGACTTCAGCATTTACATTTGCTTCAGGCTCCACATTGTCCTCAGCCATGACAGGGTCATTGGCTTCAGTAGTATTGTTGGTGGCAGCCTCATTGTTTTCAACCTCCATCTGGTCAACGACCGGAGGGTCAGGCACGATCACATTCTCTTCAAGAATGACTTGATCAATAATAGGGTGTGTGGCTTCTCTTTATTCTTCTCTTCTTTCTTCTTCAGCTGATGCAGCCGGAATGTCTTCAGTAGCTTTAGCTTCAGACGCTTGAACAGTCGCAGAAGGATTCTCTTCAGGGAACACTTGACATGCCACTGAGCTAGATTGTTGTGAATCTTCTTCTGGAATGGTGGACATGGAGATAGATGGCCTGAGACCTTTATGAAGCCTGCGAAATGCTGGCGATGCCTTTGGAGATGGAGTGGTCTCCATGTAATTGTCATCATCAAGCACCGATGAGGTGACTTGAGCAGGTGGAGTACGAGGTGTCTCATCTTGAACTGGGGTGTCGTCTTGTTGGCGCTCTGCCCATCAGTCATCTTGAGCAATTGGCGTCAATGGACGACCAATGCTAATGTATTCACTGCTCGTAGGAGCAGGCGATGATACCAACTGGGACTTGAGCTGAGGAAGGACTTCATCATCAAGTACATTGTCTTCATGACCAATGTCTTCAGCTGCGTTGGGGTCAACAGCTAGAACTTCTTCAGATTCTGGTGCTTCTGCGGGAGCAGGCTCATGAACAACGAGACAGCGCTCGCGATTAGCATAGGCAGGGTATGCAATAGAAATGGGTTCAACAACGAGGGGCTTTGGGGCAGTAGCACGCTCTTTCCTTGAAGACTTAGAGCCCTTTGTCTTCAACTTTTTCTTGGAGGGAGCATCATCAGATGTATCCTTGTGCTTCCTTTTCCTGGCTTCTGCTTTAGCCTGCCTAGTCTTCTTGAGCTCAGAAGCAGCAAAGGGGACCTTTGGCTTCAAGCCAGTCATGCTGGCAGGGAAGACAATGCTGGGTTGTCCCTGCCTCGTAGCATCAGGATTATCTTCAGCAGGCTTCTTATTCTTCTTAGCAGCCATTCTAGGATCAATATCAGGACGCCCAAGAGCTTTCCTCTTTTTCAGCTTCATTGTGTGCTTGCACACATTTCTGAGCATAAGACTTCATGCGTTCTCGAGAGCCTTTAGCTTCTTCATGCTTCTTGTGAAATTCAGTTTGGAGGTCATGCAGCAGCTTCTTGAAGATTTGCACATCTGCCACACTGAGCGTGTGCATATTCTCCTTGAAATGCGCCTTCTCATAATCAATCTTGTTTTTGAGCTCGATGGTTCTCTGAGCCAGGGCCAGCTCATTTGAAATGGCTCTGTGGAAGGTGACGCTGATGCCCACTGGCAGCCGCAGATTGTCAATGCTGATGCTCCGATCGTCGAACCATTCATCAATGAAGTTATTCAAGATGTCAATATCAAAGAGGGGCAGATCACTGAAGATCTCCGCCTCCTGCTTGCTCTTGATCAGCATCTCTAGAGCTTCATCACCAAGATCTTCATTGCTTGACAGATCAATGGTGTCCTCCTCGTTGCGTAGAACGGCAGCAGGAGTGAGGGGTTGATACGTCTCCAACGTATCTATAATTTTCGATTGTTCCATGCTATTATATTATCTATTTTTGATGTTTAATGGGCTTTAATATGCTCTTTTATATTATTTTTGGGACTAACCTATTCACCGAAGGCCCAGTGCTAGTTTCTTTTTTTGCTTATTTTAGAGTTTTGCAGAAAAGGAATACCAAACAGAGTCCAAAAGGAATGAAACCTTCGCGATGATCTTTATTGGGCCGAAAGCAAACCACAAGACTTGGAGATGAAGTCGGAGACGTAACAAGGAGGCGACGAGGCAGAAGGGCGCGCCCAGGGGGGTAGGCGCACCCCCCACCCACGTGGGCCCCTCGTAGCTCCGCCGACCTAGTTCTTTTGCCTATATATACTCTTATACCCTAAAAACATCAGGGGGAGCCACGAAACCACTTCTCCACCACCGCAACCTTCTGTACCCGTGAGATCCCATCTTGGGGCCTTTTCCGGTGTCCTGCCGGAGGGGGATTCGATCATGGAGGGCTTCTACATCAACACCATTACCTCTCCGATGAAGCGTGAGTAGTTTACCACAGACCTTCGGGTCCATAGTTATTAGCTAGATGGCTTCTTCTCTCTCTTTGATTCTCAATACAAAGTTCTCCTCGATGTTCTTGGAGATCTATTCGATGTAATACTCTTTTGCGGTGTGTTTGCCGAGATGAATTGTGGATTTATGATCAAGATTATCTATGAATATTATTTGGTTCTTATCTGAATTATTATATGCATGATTTGATATCTTTGCAAGTCTCTTCGAATTATCGGTTTATTTTGGCCTACTAGATTGATCTTTCTTGCCATGAGAGAAGTGCTTAGCTTTGGGTTCAATCTTGCGGTGTCCTTTCCCAGTGACAGTAGGGGCAACAAGGCACGTATTGTATTGTTGCCATCAAGGATAAAAAGATGGGGTTTTCATCATATTGCTTGATTTAATTCCTCTACATCATGTCATCTTGCTTAACGCGTTACTCCGCTCTTATGAACTTAATACTCTAGATGCATGCTGGATAGCAGTCGATGTGTGGAGTAATAGTAGTAGATGCAGAATTGTTTCGGTCTACTTGACACGGACGTGATGCCTATGTTCATGATCATTGCCTTAGATGTCATCATAATTATGCGCTTTTCTATCAATTGCTCGGCAGTAATTTGTTCGCCCACTGTAATATATGCTATCTTGAGAGAAGCCACTAGTGAAACCTATGGCCCCCGGGTCTCTTTTCCATTATATTTTATCTCTTTTCCATATTATTGAATCTCGTTTACATCTTGCTAAGTTTTTGATCTACTATTTTGCATTCTTTACTTTCCAATCTATACATCAAAAATACCAAAAATATTTACTTTATTATCTCTATCAGATCACACTTTTGCAAGTGACCAAGGGATTGACAACCCCTTTATTGCGTTGGTTGCAAGTTCTTGATTGTTTGTGCAGGTATTCGGTGACTTGTGCGTCGTCTCCTACTGGATTGATACCTTGGTTCTCAAAACTGAGGGAAATACTTACGCTACTTTGCTGCATCACCCTTTCCTCTTCAAGGGAAAACCAACGCAAGCTCAAGAGGTAGCAAGAAGGATTTCTGGCGCCGTTGCCGGGGAGATCTTCGTCAAGTCAAGCCATACCAAGTACCCATCATAAACTCTTCTCCTTGCATTACATTATTTGCCATTCGCCTCTCGTTTTCCTCTCCCCCACCTCTAAAACGATTTTTGAAAACCTTTGCCTTTTCTTCGCCCCTCTTCCGTTCGTCTTCTTGTGTGCTTGTGTGTTGGATTGATTGCTTGTTATGATGGCTCAAGATAATACTAAATTGTGTGACTTTTCCAACACCAACAACAATGATTTTATTAGCACTCCAATTGCTCCTATTACCAATGCTGAATCTTGTGAAATTAATGTCGCTTTGTTGAATCTTGTTATGAAAGATCAATTCTCTGGCCTTCCTAATGAAGATGCCGCATCCCATCTAAACAACTTTGTTGATTTGTGTGATATGCAAAAGAAGAAAGATGTGGATAGTGATATTGTTAAATTGAAGTTATTTCCGTTTTCGCTTAGGGATTGTGCTAAAACTTGGTTCTCATCTTTGCCTAAAAATAGTATTGATTCATGGAATAAGTGCAAAGATGCTTTTATCTCTAAGTATTTTCCTCCCACTAAGATCATCTCCCTTAGGAACGATATTATGAATTTTAAGCAACTTGATCATGAGCATGTTGCACAAGCTTGGGAGAGGATGAAATTAATGATACGTAATTGCCCTATACATGGTTTGAATTTGTGGATGGTTATACAAAAAAATTATGCTGGATTGAATTTCGCTTCTAGAAATCTTTTAGATTCGGCCGCGGGAGGCACTTTTATGGAAATCACTTTAGGAGAGGCTACTAAGCTCCTAGATAATATTATGGTTAATTATTCTCAATGGCACACCGAAGGATCCACTAGTAAAAAAGTTCATGCGATTGAAGATATTAATATTTTGAGTGGAAAGATGGATGAACTTATGAAATTATTTGCTAATAAAAGTGTTTTTTCTGATCCTAATGATATGCCTTTGTCCACTTTGATTGAGAATAATAATAAATCTATTGATGTGAATTTTGTTGGAAGGAACAATTTTGGTAACAACGCGTATAGAGGAAATTTTAACCCTAGGCCATTTCCTAGTAATTCCTCTAATAATTAAGGTAATTCCTACAACAACTCTTATGGAAATTTGAATAAGTTGCCCTCTAATTTTGACAATAGTATTAAAGAATTTATGAGTTCGCAAAAGAATTTTAATGCTTTGATTGAAGAAAAATTGCTTAAGATTGATGAGTTGGCTAGGAACGTGGATAGAATTTCTCTTGATGTTGATTCTTTGAAACTTAGATCTATTCCACATAAGCATGATATCAATGAGTCTCTCAAAGCCATGAGAATTTCCATTGATGAGTGCAAAGAAAGAACCACTAGGATGTGTGCTAAAAAAGATTAGTTTGTAAAAGCGTGTTCTTCTAGTTTTCATGATAATAATGATGAAGATCTAAAAGTGATTGATGTGACTCCTATTAAATCTTTGTTTTCCAATATGAATCTTGATAAAGATGGGACTGGAGATGAGTCAACTTTAGTTAAAAGGTGTCCCAATGATTTGGAGTTTTTAGATCTAGATGCAAAAATTGATAAAAGTGAGATTGGAGAGGTCAAAACTTTAAGTAGCAATGCACCCACTATTTTGGATTTCAAGGAATTTAATTATTATAATTGCTCTTTGATAGATTGTTTTTCCTTGTTGCAATCCGTGTTAAATTCTCCTCATGCTTATAATCAAAATAAAGCTTTTACTAAACATATCGTTGATGCTTTGATGCAATCTTTTGAAGAAAAGCTTGAACTAGAAGTTTCTATCCCTAGAAAACTTTATGATGAGTGGGAACCTACTACTAAGATTAATATTAAAGATTATGAATGTTATGCTTTGTGTGATTTGGGTGCTAGTGTTTCCACGATTCCAAAAACTTTGTGTGATGTGCTAAGTTTCCTGAATTTGATGATTGTTCTTTAAATTTGCATCTTGCGGATTCCAACATTAAGAAACCTATGGGAAGGATTAATGATGTTCTTATTGTTGCTAATAGGAATTATGTGCCCATAGATTTCATTGTTCTTGATATAGATTGCAATCCTACATGTCCTATTATTCTTGGTAGACCTTTTATTAGAAGGATTGATGCAATTATTGATATGAAAGAAGGAAACATTAGATTCCAATTTCCGTTAAGGAAGGGCATGGAACACTTCCCTAGGAATAAAATAAAATTGCCTTATGAATCTATTATGAGAGCCACTTATGGATTGCATACCAAAGATGGCAATACCTAGATCTATTCTTGTTTTTATGCCTAGCTAGGGCGTTAAACGATAGCGCTTGTTGGGAGGCAACCCAATTTTATTTTTGTTCTTTACTTTTTTCTCTTGTTTAGTAATAAATAATTCATCTAGCCTCTGGTTAGATGTGGTTTTATGTTTTAATTAGTGTTTGTGCCAAGTACAACATTTGGGAAGACTTGGGTGACATCTTTGCGATCTTGCTGTAAAAAACAGAAACTTTTGCGCTCACGAGGATAGCTGTCATTTTTTACAGAAGAGTACTTTGAGGTTTATTATTTTTTCAGAAGATTAATAGACAAATTCCTCATGTCCACCAATTTATTTCAGAATTTTTGGATTTACAGAAGTATTCGAAAGTTGCAGATTACTACAGACTGTTCTGTTTTTGATAGATTCTGTTTTTTGTGTGTTGTTTGCTATTTTGATGAATCTATGAGTAGTATCGGGGGTATGAACCATAGAGAAGTTGTAATACAGTAGGATTAACACCAACATAAATAAATAATGAGTTCATTACATTACCTTAAAGTGGTGGTTTATTTTCTTATACTAACGGAGCTCATGAGATTTTCTGTTGAAAGTTTTGTGTTGTGAAGTTTTCAAGTTTTGGGTAAGGATTTGATGGATTTTGGAATAAGGAGTGGCAAGAGCCTAAGATTGGGGATTCCCAAGGCACCCCAAGGTAAAATTCAAGGATAACCAAAAGCCTAAGCTTGGGTATGCCCCGGAAGGCATCCCCTCTTTTGTCTTCATCTATCGGTAACTTTACTTGAGGCTATATTTTTATTCACCACATGATATGTGTTTTGCTTGGAGAGTCTTGTATGATTTGAGTCTTTGCTTTTTAGTTTACCACAATCATACTTGCTGTACACACCTTTTAGGAGAGACACGCATGAATCGTGATTTATTAGAATACTCTATGTGCTTCACTTATATCTTTTGAGCTAGACAATATTGCTCTAGTACTTCACTTATATCTTTTTAGAGCACGGCGGTGGTTTTATTTTATAGAAATTTTTGATCTCTCATGCTTCACTTATATTATTTTGAGAGTATTTTATAACAACATGGTAATTTGCGTTGGTTATAAAATTAGTCCTAATATGATGGGCATCCAAGATGGGTATAATAAAAACTTTCATATAAAGTGCATTGAGTACTATGAGAAGTTTGATTCTTTATGATTGTTTTGAGATATGAAGATGGTGATATTAGAGTCATGCTAGTAGAGTAGTTGTGAATTTGAGAGATACTTGTGTTAAAGTTTGGGATTCCCGTAGCATGCACGCATGGTGAACCGTTATGTGATGAAGTTGGGGCATGATTTATTTATTGATTGTCATCCTTATGAGTGGCGGTCGGAGACGAGCGATGGTCTTTTCCTACCATCTATCCCCCTAGGAGCATGCGCGTAGTACTTCGTTTCGATAACTAATAGATTTTTGCAATAAGTATGTGAGTTCTTTATGAGTAATGTTGAGTCCATGGATTATACGCACTCTCACCCTTCCACCATTGCTAGCCTCTGTAGTACCGCGCAACTTTCGCCGGTATTATACACCCACCTTATACCTTCCTCAAAACAGCCACCATACCTACCTATTATGGCATTTCCATAGCCATTCCGAGATATATTGCCATGCAACTTTCCACCATTCCGTTTATTATGACACGCTCCATCATTGTCATATTGCTTTGCATGATCATGTAGATGACACCGTATTTGTGGCAAAGCCACTGTTCATAATTTTTCATACATGTCACTCTTGAATCATTGCACTCCCGATACACCGTCGGAGGCATTCACATAGAGTCATATTTTGTTCTAAGTATTGAGTTGTAATTCTTGAGTTGTAAGTAAATAAAAGTGTGATGATATTCATTATTAGAGCATTGTCCCAGTGAGGAAAGGATGATGGAGACTATGATTCCCCCACAAGTCGGGATGAGACTCCGGACAAAAAATAAAAAAAGAAGAAAAAAAGAGGCCATAAAAAAAGAGAGAAAAGGCCCAAATAAAAAAATGAGAGAAAAAGAGAGAAGGGACAATGCTACTATCATTTTTCCATACTTGTGCTTCGAAGTAGCACCATGATCTTCATGATAGAGAGTCTCCTATGTTGTCACTTTCATACACAAGTGGGAATTTTTCATTATAGAACTTGGCTTCTATATTCCAATGAAGGGCTTCCTCAAGGTGCCCTAGGTCTTGGTGAGCAAGCAAGTTGGATGCACACCCACTTAGTTTCTTTTTGAGCTTTCATACACTTATAGCTCTGGTGCATCCGTTGCATGGCAATCCCTACTCACTCAGATTGATATCTATTGATGGGCATCTCCATAGCCCGTTGATACGCCTAGTTGATGTGAAACTATCTTCTCCTTTTTGTCTTCTCCACAACCACCATTCTATTCCACCTATAGTGCTATGTCCATGGCTCACGCTCATGTATTGCGTGAAGATTGAAAAAGTTTGAGAACATCAAAAGTATGAAACAATTGCTTGCCTTGTCATCGGGGTTGTGCATGATTAAATACTTTGTGTGATGAAGATAGAGCATAACCAGACTATATGATTTTGTAGGGATAGCTTTCTTTGGCCATGTTATTTTGAGAAGACATGATTGTTTGTTAGTATGCTTGAAGTATTATTGTATTTATGTCAATATTAAACTTTTGTATTGAATCTTTCGGATTTGAACATTCATGCCACAATAAAGAAAATTACATTGATAAA
Organism: Aegilops tauschii subsp. strangulata; assembly: GCF_002575655.3. Classification (NCBI taxonomy): domain Eukaryota; kingdom Viridiplantae; phylum Streptophyta; class Magnoliopsida; order Poales; family Poaceae; genus Aegilops; species Aegilops tauschii. The sequence continues at coordinate 390,329,271 of NC_053037.3, forward strand.
TATGTTAGGTAGCATTCCACATCAAAAAATATGTTCTTCTCATTTACCTACTCGAGGACGAGCAGGAATTAAGCTTGGGGATGCTTGATACGTCTCCAACGTATCTATAATTTTTTATTGTTCCATGCTATTATATTATCTATTTTGGATGTTTAATGGGCTTTAATATGCTCTTTTATATTATTTTTGGGACTAACCTATTAACCGAAGGCCCAGTACCAGTTTCTGTTTTTTTTGCCTATTTTAGAGTTTTGCAGAAAAGGAATACCAAACGGAGTCCAAATGGAATGAAACCTTCGCGATGATCTTTCTTGGACCGAAAGCAAACCAGAAGACTTGGAGATGAAGTCAGAGACATAATGAGGAGGCTGAGGGAGTCCTGGACTAAGGGGTCCTTGGGTGTTCGGCCTGTTAGCCATGGGCCGGACTGATGGGCCATGAAGATGTGAAGACCGAAGACCCTCTACGTGTCCGGATGGGGCTCTGCTTGGCGTCGAAGGCAACCTTGGCGATCAATTATGTAGATTCCTTTTTCTGTAACCGACTCCATGTAACCCTAGATCTCTCCGGTGTCTATATAAACCCGAGAGAATCCGGATAGGCGGACAGACATTATCATAACCATAGGCTAGCTTCTAGGGTTTAGCCTCTACGATCTCGTGGTAGATCAACTCTTGTAATACTCATATTCATCAAGATCAATCAAGCAGGAAGTAGGGTATTACCTCCATAGAGAGGGCCCGAACCTGGGTAAACATCGTGTCCCCCGTCTCCTGTTACCATCGACCTCAGACGCACAGTTCGGGACCCCCTACCCGAGATCCGCCGGTTTTGACACCGACATTGGTGCTTTCGTTGAGAGTTCCACTGTGCCATCGACAAAGGGCTCGATGGCCCCTTCGATCGTCCATGATGACATTGTCCAGGGAGAAACTTTCCTTCCCGGACAGATCTTCGTATTCGGCGGCTTCGTACTGCAGGCCAATTCGCTTGGCCATCTGGAGCAGATCGATAGCTACGCCCCTGGCCATCAGGTCAGGTTCGGGAACCTGAACTACGTCGCGGACATCCGTGGAGACTTGATCTTCGACGGATTCGAGACCGCAGCAACCGCTCCCCTTCGCCCCGATGAGCACGGCTTAAACCTGCCATCCAGGAGATAGCTCCTGGGACAACTCCGGCCTTAGATCTGGAGCAGATCGAGTCATCCGAAGATGGGAAGCCCAGCCCCATCACGGAGGCTACCGATTTCGTGGCGTTGGAGCCGCACACAGATCCCACTTCGCATGATATTTGTACCTACGGAACCCCAGACTCGCCTCTGACGACGAGCTCCGAACCCTGGGAGCCCGCAGATACTGAACTCGATCGGTTATCGATCTTTAAGTTCAGCGCCGCAGACGTCTCCAACACTCGCCCATGGGCGACGTACTAAACTCACTAAAAAGCCTATCCCTAGCAGGTGATTCGCCGCCGAACTATGTCCGGTTCGAACTCGCGGCAGATGAAGGAGAATTTTGCTTCCCACCCGTCACCCACTTCATAGCCACTATCAAAGACCCAATCAACACGATTGACTCCGGCTCCGAGGACATCGACGGTATGGACGACGATGAGGGGCAAGGCCAGAACTCGCTATCCACTAGACGCAGGGCGGCCACTTCTTGGTATGACGTGTGTATGGTAGACACATCCGATGACGCTCCCGGTGATGACAAGAAGGATCCAGTCGAGGATAAACCTCCTGGTACACAGTCCGAACACCGGTGCCCCCGGCGCCACTCCAAGTCGCATCGCCCAAAATAAAACAATACTGGCACCAGAGAAGATAATACCTCGGACATTGAAGACCCTGTTGAGGAAGGATCCGAACAGGAGGGACAAGAAGGCGGGCAAGATAGCCCTGACGAACAGGCCACATATGGAGACTTGGAGGACAGTAATTACCTCCCACTCTCCGAGGTAGAGGAGAGCCTCGGCAACGAAGATTTCATCGTGCCTGAGGAACCTCTCGAGCAGGAGCGCTTTAAACGCCGGCTAATAGCCACTGCAAGGAGCCTAAGAAAGAAGCAGTTGCAACTTCAAGCGAGCCAAGATCTGCTCAACGATAGATGGACCGAGGTCCTGGCCGCCGAAGAGTACGGCCTTAACGGCGCGGTCAAAAGCCACCCCAAGCATAGGTGGCTCCCTCAATACGACGGCGAGGCGCTGGAGCCCGCACCACCATCGAACGATGCGGCAGGCCGACCACAGTTCGGTCCAGACCAAGCATCAGCCCAAGCAGAATACCATACCTCCCCACTCGGCCGTCAAGGCAAGACCAAAACAGCTCAGGGGCACACTCGAGACATCCAACAAAGTCGGGAGGGCAGAGGACACACAAGATCGGTGTACAGATCGCGGGGACATGCCCCGACAGGGAATGATGGTTACCTATTCAGACGCCACAGACCCGACCACGCTCGGTCCGAAAGCCGCAAACGGAATCCACCAGAGGTGCTCCATAGTGTGGCTCAACATAGAGGAGCCGCACACCCTCTCTGCTTTACCGATGAGGTAATGGAGCATGAATTTCCAGACGGGTTTAAACCCATTAACATCGAATCATAGGATGGAACAACCGATCCCGCGATATGGATTGAGGATTTTCTCCTCCACATTCACATGGCCCGAGGAGACGACCTTCACGCCGTCAAATACTTACCTCTCAAGCTCAAAGGGCCACCGCGGTACTGGCTAAACAGTTTGCTAGAAAATTCTATAGGCAGCTGGGAAGATTCGGAAGACGCTTTTCGAGACAACTTCCAAGGAACATATGTCCGGCCGCTAGATGCCGATGACTTAAGTCATATCATCCAACAGCTCGGCAAGTCAGCCAGGGATCTCTGGACTAGGTTCTTAGTCAAAAAGAACCAAATTGTCGACTGTCCGGACGCGGAAGCCCTCGCGGTCTTCAAACACGGCGTCCGGGATGAATGGCTAGCACGTCACCTCGGCCAGGAAGCCCCTAAGTCCATGACAGCCCTCACCGCTCTCATGACTCGCTTTTGTGTGGGAGAATACAACTGGCTCGCTTGTAAAAGCAATAACGCCAGCGACCCGGGCACTTCCGAAATCCAGGACGGCAACGGCAAGCCACGACGAACTGAACAAAACAGCCGCTATAACAATGAAAGTTCATGCGACACTGCGGTCAACACAGGATTCAACAATCCAAAACCCGGTGAATGGAAGAAGCCACTGAAGGCAAACCAAGATGGACCATCCACCCTTGACAGGATATTGGACCGACCTTGCCAGATTCATGGTCATCCTGATAAGCCCGCTAATCATACCAACAGAAACTGTTGGGTCTTCAAGCAGGCAGGCAAGCTCAACGCCGAACACAAGGGGAGGAGGCCGCCAGGCGATAAAGACGACGGAGCGGCTCACCAGTCGAACACCAGGGGCCAGAAACAATTTCCTTCCGAAGTTCGATGACTCCCAGAACGGAAATAGCAGTTCGGCTTCCGTCGCCCACCCCTTATACCAGTAAGGTTCGCACCGCGCGTACATCACTACGCACTCAAGATACCATGGGCATCGATTGAAGCACAATATGGACAACCCTGCAAACATTCCCGTAACGTTTTTTATCTGTTTTTATGTATTTCTTTCATTATTATCTTTTAAGAAATAGGTGACGAAAAGGACAGCATCTCCAACGGACTCTATCGGAGTTTGGATTCGTATACTCACCTAAGGGGCTACTCCCGTTAAGGATTCCCCCACCCCCGAGGACGGGCGACGTAGACGTGCGACAGGAGATCCAAAATAACTTTTTGTAGACCGCACTCTTTATTTTTGAGCCTATATTATGCCCTTTTGTCACAGCCCTCGCTTCAGCCTTGCTTGTGGGCTAGTCTTGGTTGTTGCATCATGTTTAAATTTTGCTTAAACTTGAAATGGGGATTGCCTAAACCCTAGCACCAGATCAAGTCAAATAGGTTCAACCTAAAATAATCCTCAGTGAATCCAAAATGCCTTTGAAAATGTTCATGATTTTTGTTAAAGGTGAAAACCTCTGCCAAAAATGATGCAAATATTTTTAGGCCATTCTGGATATTTGAATTAATTCATAAAGTATTTGAATTGAGGCATTTAATTGCTATAACTATTATTAAATGCTCCAACAATTCTGGAAATAGCTAAGGGCCTCTGAGAAAATTCAGTTATTGCCCATAATTAATTTCAGGATTTATAGAAATGATTTGGTGTTTTTACTAAATCAAAAACAAGTTGCAGAAATAGAAAACAGAACAGAAATTATGAAAAGACAGAAACCTCACCTGGGCCTTACCTGGCAGAAGAGGCCCAGCCCACCAGGGGCTGAGTGGTCTTCTCCCTCCTGCCAGGAGGACAGACAGGTGCGTGGCGAGCGCACCGACGACGTCTGGCCACCTCCTGCTTCCTCCCCGGGCCTGATAGCGATGCCACGGAGACGCCCCGTGGCCCCTCGCTCCTCTCCCTCACTCTCTGCTCTCTCCCTCGCCCCTAGTCCCTTTCCCGAGCGCGGCCAAACGCAGCCGTCGCCGCCGACGAGCTCCACCACGGCCACAGCCATCTCCGAGCCCCTCCGACGCGCACCCGAGCTCTGTCGTCGACCTCTACGCCGTCTACACCGAGCCACGCGACGGGAAGAGCCCTGGAGCGCCGTCCCTGACGTATTCTTCCTCCTCGGGCTACCGAGATCGCTGGTGACCTCCCGTCGTTGCCAGCCCCTCCCCGAGCACGCCGAGGCCTCCGTTCAACTCGCTGTGAGCTGCTGCGTCTTTCCCCCTCCTTCCCGAGCTCGTTCCTCTCCTGTAGCCGCCGATTCCACCGGAGCCGCGAGCTCGGCTCTGCCGACCAAGTCACCGTCGTGGCCGTCGCCACCACAGCTTGCGTCCGAGCTCACCGCTGCACTCACCGCACTCCCGCAAGTCGAACACGACCAACCAAGGCTCCTCTCGTGCCCCGCGTCGCCCAAACCGTTGCCGGCCGAACTCCGGCCGCCGCCCAAGTGGTCGCCGCCGTCGACCCCGGCCTCCCTGCGCCCAGCTGCGTGCACCCCTGGATGCGGGCGAGCGAGGGCTTCCTCGTTGTGCCCCCAGCGCGTCCAGCCGCCGCCCGTAGCGCGTTCCCGAGCGTGGCCGCCGCGTTCGCGTGCTCGCCGGCGTTCAACTCCGGCGACTGTCGACGTGGACATCATTAGCCACTAATGACCCAGCTAACCACCCCTAGAGCCACTGCCATGTGGGCCCCAGTGCCTAAAATAATTAATTTAATTCCTCTGTTAGATTAGCACTAATCACAGTGGGCCCCGCCTGTCAACTTTGACTTGGCCACGTCAGCTTTGACCGGGTCCCACATGTCAGCCTCCGTAGCTGACTCTGTGTCACTAACCAGTAGGCCCCACTGGTCAGGTTTGACCCAGGGCAGCCCTGTTGACCTGCTAAGGTCGGCATGAACTAATGCTGACGCAGTTAATCATTTTCTGGATTTAAAATAATTCAGAAAATTCCAGAAAATGCCCAAAACTTCTAAAAATCATAGAAATTAAACCGTAACTCCAAATGAAATAAATTATATATGAAAAATTATCAGAAAAATGCAATCTATCCATCTGTATAATTTTCATGCATGTTAGAACAACTTATGGCTGCTGTTTAGACCAAATCATATAAATGGCATTTAAACCCTCACATATGAAGTTTGAATTTGAACCTAAGGTTCAAACCAACTCCATTTAATATGTTGCTAGTTGCATTAGCTCAGAACACATCATATTGACATGTCATGATCATGCATCATATTGTGCATTGCATTGATTGTGTTTTCCTTCTCTGTTGCCGGTATTTGTCCCCTCTCGATAGACGTGCTTCCGAAGATGAGTTCGATGGCACCGATGAAGAGATATAATATCTTCAGAAGTGCCAGGCAAGCAAAACCCCCTTGTTCATTCCGATATAATCCCACTCTCTTGCTCCTACTCTCTTTTACTGCATTAGGACAACAATGATTCAAGTTTTACTTTCTTTGGTAGTTGAACCCCTTTCCTCTGCATGACCTGTCATTGCCACAGTAAATAGATGTAACCCACTAGCATGAGTAGGAGTTGTTTGAGCCCTGATGTGCCTACTCATTCATGCTTGTTTGCCATGCCTGCTATTGCTTAGAGTTGTGTCAGGTCTGATTCATCGGGGATGAATTGGAAAGTTGTGAACATGTCCTACTGTGTGAGAGCTAAGTGTGTGAACATGATTTGGTAAAGGTAGCGGTGAGAGGCCATGTAGGAGTACATGGTGGGTTGTCTCGTTGCAGCCGTCCTCAGGAACTGAGTTCTGTGTTTGTGATCCATGAATAGTTACTACCACACATTGGGTTCCGGTAACTCGGCCCCTCTCGGCTTATTAATCAACTCGATCTCTGTCCAGGAGTTGCAACTAGTTTCTGGTGTTTGTAGGTAGTGTTAGTAGTCTACCAAGTGGCACCCAGTACAGGTGGGCTTGGGACAGACTAGGCATAGTGGCACGGTGTACCAAGTGGCACCCGGATGATGGGTTTGCGAACCCTGCTCACATCGTTTGGGGCCGTGAGCGACACCCCGGCCGGATCTCCTTGCGGATGGAACCCGAATAGGCGATAAACCTGGACTAGAGACTTGTGTGGTTAGTCAGGTCGTGGCCGACTCCCTCGCCAGGCTTCCGCTTGAAGGTTGCCGAGATACACGTCGTGTACATGGTGGTAAGTGGCGAGAGCGTGTGTGAAGAAGTACACCCCTGTAGGGTTAACATCATCTATTCGAATAGCCGTGTCCGCAGAAAAGGACTTCTGGGTCGCATGTATAGTTCATAGACAAGTGAAAGTGGATACTCTAAAATGCGCAAGATAAGCGTGAGTGCTATGGATGGCGTTCTCGTAGGGAGACGGGAGCGGATCCATAGTGGTGTATTGATATGGTGAATATGTGGACTCGTGTGCGCCACCCCAAAAGAGTTACTTGCAGTCGTAGTCTAGGATAGCCACCGAGTCAAAGCTGGCTTGCTGCAGTCAAACTCCACCACCCCTTTGTTGATACTGATGCATATGTAGATAGTTCTGATGTAAGTCTTGTTGGGTACATTTGTACTCACGTTTGCTTATTTTACATTTTGCAGAGAGACTTCAGTCTCACTAGTAGTTCCGCGTGGACTTCGACGTTTAGCTTGATACCTTAGCTACGATCTTGTGCCCTCGGCAGGGTCTTGTAGATAGTCAGGCTTCTCAGTCTTTTCATTTGTAGTTGTCTGTACTCAGACAAGTTAAGCTTCCGCATGTGCTTGTTGCTTGTATGCTCTGTATGTTGGGGTCATTAGACCCATGTTTGTAATATCTGGCTCTTCGGAGCCTAATGAATAAAATACTCTGAGTCGTAGAGTCTTGTTGTGATGCCATGTTGTATTTGCACATATCGAGCATATTGTGTGTATGATTGAAATGCTTGGTATGTGTGGGATCCGACAATCTAGTTGTTTATCCTTGGTAGCCTCTCTTATGGGGAAATGTAGTCTTGTGCTTCCATGAGCCATAGTAGTCCGCTACAGCCCGGTTCACCGGAGTCCTGCTAGCCCAGCACTACTGCTCCGGAACACCTGACTGGCCGGCATGTGATTCACTTCCTTCTTGTGTCTGTCCCTTCGGGGAAATGTCACGCGGTGACATCCGGAGTCCTGCCTAGCCTGCTACAGCCCGGGTTCCCGGAGTCCTGTTAGCCCAGTGCTACAGCCCGGATTCACACGCTGCTGACCGACATGCTCGATGTTGATTCATGTATGCCTGTCCCCGTAAGTTAGTGCCACTTTGGGTTCACGACTAGCCATGTCGGCCCGGGTTCTCTGTCATATGGATGCTAGCGACACTATCATATACGTGAGCCAAAAGGCGCAAACGGTCCCGGGCCATGGTAAGGCGACACCCGTGGGAATACCGTGCGTGAGGCCGCAAAGTGATATGAGGTGTTACAGGCTAGATCGGTGTGACTTAGAATCGGGGTCCTGACACCTTTTTCCTCCGTTCCCTACCCTGTGCATGTGAAATAGCTGGGTTTGTGGTTTGTTTATACATATAAATTTATCATTGGCATATTGCTCTGCTCCTAGTAAAACTTTATCCGAACTAATCTTCAATACCCTCTCAATAATGAGTACGGCCTTAACGGCCGCTCTACATATGCACCTCAGCATTATCTGCCAGGGGCTCGGTACGGGAACAAACGAGTTGCCGGCAAAGTCCGAACAGCTCTATAGTGTACTTCGGCGTCACGAGTTTTGGCCTTATATGCATCAGCTCTGAATCATGTCTTGGGTCAATGGTTGGGTTGCCCGGCTCCTGTGCTTGCTACCCTACGTTCCGCTCTATCGGCTAGGGTAGTAAAGGGAGAACTACTGCGATTGTGCCCTGGCTTAGACCGGATAAGCACCTCAGTAGAGAAAGCCGAAAACCGACTGTCATGATGCTGCGCGAGCTGGTCAACCACTCGATGACTTTTTGGAATCTGTCGTGATTCTTCCGTGTAATACGAAGGACCTCCTTGTTAGGTCACATATGTAACGCACCACATCGGAATAAGTCATACGCATACCAGGGGCTATGTCGTAGCCCCAACTATAAAACTCCTATAGCTAAGTGAAAGTGTTAACGCCCTATAGTCCGATTGCCTGGTTCGCCGCATTGTCACCTCCTTTATGGACCAAGACGTTGGGTCAAGAGTGATTACATGCATTTTCCGAACACCCCCGTACTTCCTACAAGGGGGCTGAAGTCGACGACTGGAAAACTTTCAGATTGTATTAAAACGGCCGCACAGGAGGAGCACACGCTTTTGAGCAAAATATAAAAATATATTACTTATAAAATTGTCTTTTACAACTCTAATACACCTCACTCGAACATTATGTTCTTTGAGCATTGACCCTCTATCTGATAGGCGGCTTCCAGGACGTCTTCAAAATAATGCTCTAGCTGGTCCTGGCCCTTGGGCGGACTCTTCGCCGCAACATCGATGGCCTTCATCTTCACCCAGAATGTCTTGACTCGGGCAAAAGCCATCCGTGCACCTTCAATGCACGCCAACTGCTTCACAGCGTCAATACGCGGCACTGCGTCAACAAGACGCTGCACCAAACCAAAGTAACTCTTTGGAATAGGCTCGTTCGGCCACAACCAGATTATGACGTTCTTCATGGCGCCGCCGGATATCCTATGAAGTTCGGCCCATTGGGACATCTGCTCATTCAGCAACAGGGTGCGCTTTGATGCGCCAAATTGTGACCAGAAAAGCTTCTCCGTTGCACACCCCTCTTGCGCTTGGTAGAACTGCGCCGCATCGGAAGAACTCTTCGGCAAGTCTAAAAATTCAGCCGGAGAACTCCAGACCTGGTTCAGCTGAGCATAGTCCGGATCGCCAAATTTAGTCTGAAGCAAAAAGGGCTTACCGGCCGCTATCTCCTTAGCCTGCCGAATCTCCTCACGAGATGCCCTGGACTCAGACCGAGCCTCACTCGCCTCTCCTAAGGCCTTATCAAGCTCAGCCATTTTGGCTTCACTCTCCTTCTGAAGGTATTCACAGCGGCTGGCAGCATTCTTCAATTCAAGCGCCAGTGCGGATATTTTCTCCTCATTTCGGCGCCGAGCTGCTTGTTCGGCTCTTAGATCAGCCGATGCCTTTTCGGCAGCCGCATCACTACACCGGGCCTGCTCCTTGGCCCGGGCTAGCTCCGCCCGAAGAGCTTCAACGGCGGCAGCACCATCTGCATTCATGCACATTTTCTATAAAACTCTCTTCCGCGCCAGGCCTCAATTACAAACAAATTGGTGTAAAGAATGCTCGAAGTACATACCTTGCGAGTCGTCAAGATGCCTGTTGATCAGTGCAATGTCATCCCCCGCAATATCCAGCTTTCGCTGCAGTTCGGCCACTTCCGCATTCCGGGTAGGCGCCGGGGAGGAGACAACCTGTATTTAAAATTAAATCAAGGTTAGTACCTAAGCATATCTTTTTTGATCCTCCGATCGCCTCCTTCGGTAGGCAATCCGAGTCTCAGGGGCTACTGCATATACAATAGGTGCATTCTGTCAATAAAATTCAATTGGCAAAATTACACCACAAACCTCGAAGCCTCTTAGAAGGCTCATAAAGGCCTCGTGCAATCCGCTTTTCACGGACAGAACCTTTTCCACCACCGTAGCCATCAAGGCACGGTGCTCCTCTGAAACGGACGCTTGTCGCAGCATGTCCGTCAGCAGTTCCGGAGCCCCAGGGTCTTCGGACACCATCGCCGGAGTATGGCATTCCTTTGAAGGAATCCGATTTCTCGCCTCCAGAATTGTTTCCGGCTGCAAACCGGATAGTGCGGGGCCGTCATTCTTGACTTCCGAACCCTGAGGGACAGAGGCACCACCTTCGGGTAATGCCTTCTTCGTCCCCTGCACTACTTGTCGATCGGGAGGAGCTCTCCGGGACGATACCTCAGGATCATCCGCCCTGTGGGGCGAGCAAGCCGGAGATGGCATACCACTCTCCATCATCTCTGGAAGAAGGTCCCCCGAGGAGGAGGACAGTGGAGAAACACCAGGCGTTAACCTGTGAGGATGTACATACATCGAGCGATTACTTCACTAATAGGAAAGGGGTGAGGTACGTTTAAAGTGCCCCGCTTCACTTACGGTTTGGCCAGAGGTTTGTCCTCATCATAAAGTTCTGCGGCAACATCGCTTGCCCGGCCCGAGCCGCCCGTCGATGGCGTTTTTCCTCCCTTGGAAGGCTTCCCCTCCTGATCTTCGGAAGCGGCCCTCTTCTTACCATGGAGGGTTTCCGCTGTATCTTTGCCCTCGGGCAAAGAGGTTTCGGTTTTCCCGAACACAGCGTCTAAATTATCCCCGGAGCCGAGAGTACCTCTGGTCTCCTTGTTCTCGCTCTCCCCTGTAGACACCTGGCACGGTGTCGGAGTCAGCATTCTCGTCAGCAGCGCGGTCGCAGAGTCTTCGGGAAGGGGTGCCGGACACCAGATTAGCACCACTTTCTTTATCCAGTCCTGCATTGAGACGGATTATTCAGTATCTTGTCAGATCATGCTTGAATGAAAGATGTGCGGAGAGCAAATACTTACCTCAGTGTCTGGATGATTGCAGTCAAGGCCAACATCTTCGGTGGTGTCCGGCCATTGCCCTCATTCCCCGAAATATAGTCTCCACATTCATTCATGTGTGGTGCCGAAGAAGTGCTGAAGAGTCCGCCGCCCTTCTGGATTAAACTCCCACATACAGAGAGGCCGCCGCTGACATGGCAAGGTTCGGCGGACTAATATTACTTGAATGACGTTCACAAGGTCGAGGCCCTTCTCGATGAGGCTTCAGAGGCAACTTTGCAGAGTCTGCACGTCATTGGCGGATCCCCAGTCCAATCCCTTATTGATCCACAAAGCAAGCTGGATGGGAGGGCCGGGTCGGAACGCGGGCATAGCCGCCCACCTAGAGCCACGCGGCTCGCTGATATAAAACCACCCCTGCTGCCATAGGTCGGGGGACTCGGCGAAAGACCCTTCAAACCAAACCGCGCTGGCAAGCTTGCCTATTGTGGCGCTGCCGCATTCTGCTTGCTCCTCCTCTGTCACCCTCGACCTCACGTCAAAGGTCTTGAGCCACAAACCGAAGTGCGAAGGAGTCCGGAGGAAGGCCTCACACGTAACGATAAATGTCGAGACAAGAAGAATGGAGTCTGGGGCCAGATCGTGAAAATCAAGTCCATAGTAAATCATGAGCCCCCGGACGAAGGGGTTAAGCAAGAACCCTAACCCGTGAAGGAAGTGGGCTACAAATACCACCATCTCGCCGGATCTAGGGGTAGGTACAACCTGCCCTACTGCTGGGAGCCGATGAAGAATCTCTGGGGTCAGATACCTCGCCGCGCGGAGCTTCGCGATATCCTCCTCCGTGATAGAAGAAGCCACCCACCGGCCTGAACGGCTGGATCCGGACATGATTGGGGCTGGTGGTGATTGGAACTCGAGGTGGCTGGGGTTGAGGAAGAAGCAAGCGCAAAGGAAAAAGACGAGCCCGGGTCCCTATTTAAAGACCCTGAATACCGAGCATCTCCTCCTGGGTCTCAAGACTTACCTATCTCCAAAGAGTTGTACCCGGGGGAAGATTGGGTTACCCACGCTCGCATTGATGAAAATCTCGTGAAAAAAGGAGACACGATCTCTGCTTTGATAAGATGTGTCAGTGAAACCGCGTCCCGAGACGTGGGGTGGCGGGCTAGCCAAGAGGTTCGGATCAATAACCAGGCGGGCGTGACGTCATAAACAATTATCAGCAGGTTGGGATCGAGAAATATTGTATTCTCTGCAATGGCATACACAGGTCCGGACATACTTACTACATCCGAAGACTATTCTGGAGTTCGGAGGAAGGGAACCCGCCTTGCAATGCCGAAGACAAATCTGCGCGCGGGACTTCTCGTCATTGAAGCCAGGTTCAGGGGCTACTGAGGGAGTCCTGGACTAAGGGGTCCTCGGGTGTCCATCCTGTTAGCCATGGGCTGGACTGATGGGCCATGAAGATGTGAAGACCGAAGACCCTCTACGTGTCCGGATGGGGCTCTCCTTGGCGTGGAAGGCAAGCTTGGCGATCAATTATGTAGATTCCTTTTTATGTAACCAACTCCATGTAACCCTAGATCTCTGTGGTGTCTATATAAACCGGAGAGAGTCCGGATAGGCGGACAGACATTATCATAACCATAGGCTAGCTTCTAGGGTTTAGCCTCTACGATCTCGTGGTAGATCAACTCTTGTAATACTCATATTCATCAAGATCAATCAAGCAGGAAGTAGGGTATTACCTCCATAGAGAGGGCCCGAACCTGGGTAAACATCGTGTCCCCCGTTTCCTGTTACCATCGACCTTAGACGCACAGTTCGGGACCCCCTACCTGAGATCTGCCGGTTTTGACACCGACAGAGGCCACGAGGCAGGAGGGCGCGCCCAGGTGGGTAGACGCGCCCCCCACCCTCTTGGGCCCCTCGTAGCTCCACCGACCTAGTTCTTTCGCCTATATATACTCTTATACCCTAAAAACATCAAGGGGAGCCACAAAACCACTTCTCCACCGCCGCAACCTTCTGTACCCGTGAGATCCCATCTTGGGGCCTTTTCCGGCGTCCTGCCGGAGGGGGATACGATCATGGAGGGCTTCTATGTCAACAGCATTACCTCTCCGATGAAGCATGAGTAGTTTACCACAGACCTTTGAGTCCATAGTTATTAGCTAGATGGCTTCTTCTCTATCTTTGATTCTCAATACAAAGTTCTCCTCGATGTTCTTGGAGATCTATTCGATGTAATACTCTTTTGCGGCGTGTTTGCCGAGATCCGATGAATTGTGGATTTATGATCAAGATTATCTATGAATATTATTTGGTTCTTATCTGAATTCTTATATGCATGATTTGATATATTTGCAAGTCTCTTCGAATTATCGGTTTAGTTTGGCCTACAAGATTGATCTTTCTTGCCATGAGAGAAGTGCTCAGCTTTGGGTTCAATCTTGTGGTGTCCTTTCCCAGTGACAGTAGGGGCAATAAGGCACGTATTGTATTGTTGCCATCGAGGATAAAAAGATGGGGTTTTCATCATATTGCTTGAGTTAATTCCTCTACATCATGTCATCTTGCTTAATGCGTTACTCCGTTCTTACGAACTTAATACTCTAGATGCATGCTGGATAGCGGTCGATGTGTGGAGTAATAGTAGTAGATGCAGGCAAGAGTTGGTCTACTTGACACGGACGTGATGCCTATGTTCATGATCATTGCCTTAGATGTCATTATAATTATGCTCTTTTCTATCAATTGCTCGGCAGTAATTTGTTCACCCACCGTAATATATGCTATCTTGAGAGAAGCCACTAGTGAAACCTATGGCCCCCCGGTCTCTTTTCCATTATATTGCATCTCTTTTCCATATTATTGAATCTCGTTTACATCTTGCTAAGTTTCCGATCTACTATTTTGCAATCTTTACTTTCCAATCTATACATCAAAAATACCAAAAATATTGACTTTATTATCTCTATCAGATCTCACTTTTGCGAGTGACCGTCAAGGCTTGACAACCCCTTTATCGCGTTGGTTGCAAGTTCTTGATTGTTTGTGCAAGTATTCGGTGACTTGTGCGTCGTCTCCTACTGGATTGATACATTGGTTCTCAAAACTGAGGGAAATACTTACGCTACTTTGCTACATCACCCTTTCCTCTTCAAGGGAAAACCAACGCAAGCTCAAGAGGTAGCAGGGGTTGCCCAGCAGCCTTCTTGGGCTATGGCTTCTTGGTCCTCTTGGACACACGAGACAAATCTTCAGACTGCACACTGGATTCAAGAGGTGCAGTTTTCAGTGGCTTCTTGGTTGAAGCTTTTGGAGCAGCAGAGGCAGATGGCTTTGAAGCTTTTGCCTTCTTCTTCTGCTTTGGTGGTGATGGAGCATCATCAGAGTCTGCTTCTTCAGCAGATTGCTCCACAGCAGCTCTCTGGGTAGCAATATGAGACAGAAGCCCGTTGAAGTTGGCGAAGGGGCCAATCATGTTTTCATTGGCTTCACGAGTTCCATCTGACCTGGGAGCAGAGGGTCCAGGGTTGAAGTTGAGGCCAAACTCCTTCTGGTTCTTAACAGATGAATCTTTTGCAAACTGAAAGTTGCGCTTGAAGAGATTGTCTTCACGACACCATAGGAGAGAAGATGGGTCGGCATTCTCAGGTTGTGGTCCTCTTACCATACAAGGATAGAATTCATGTTCAATAGCTTCAGCCTTAGTCTTCGGTACCAAGTTTCGGTATAGACAATCACCCCACGGGTGCTTGATGGCATTCTTCTCAGCATATTCAGGTGTGACAAACTTGTACTTGAACCACTGATAACCCACAAGTATAGGGGATCGCAACAGTTTTCGAGGGTAGAGTATTCAACCCAAATTTATTGATTCGACACAAGGGGAGCCAAAGAATATTCTCAAGTATTAGCAGTTGAGTTGTCAATTCAACCACACCTGGATAACTTAATATCTGCAGCAAAGTATTTAGTAGCAAAGTAGTATGGAAGTAACAGTAACGGTAGCAAAAGTAACAATAGCAGTTTTGTAGTAATTGTAACAATGGCAACGGTAAAGTAACTAAGCAAAGAGCAATATGTGAAAAGCTCGTAGGCATTGGATCAGTGATGGATAATTATGTCGGATGCGATTCCTCATGCAACAGTTATAACATAGGGGGACACAGAACTAGCTGCAGTTCATCAATGTAATGTAGGCATGTATTCCAAATATAGTCATACGTGCTTATGGAAAAGAACTTGCATGACATCTTTTGTCCTACCCTCCCGTGGCAGCGGGGTCCTATTGGAAACTAAGGGATATTAAGGCCTCCTTGTAATAGAGTACCGGACGAAAGCATTAACACTTAGTGAATACATGAACTCCTCAAACTACGGTCATCACCGGTAAGTACCCCGATTATTGTCACTTCGGGGTTAACGGATCATAACACATAATAGGTGACTATAGACTTGCAAGATAGGATCAAGAACTCACATATATTCATGAAAACATAATAGGTTCAGATCTGAAATCATGGCACTCGAGCCCTAGTGACAAGCATTAAGCATAGCAAAGTCATAGCAACATCAATCTCGGAACATAGTGGATACTAGGGATCACCCTAACAAAACTAACTCGATTACATGGTAAATCTCATCCAACCCATCACCGTCCAGCAAGCCTATGATGGAATTACTCACGCACGGCGGTGAGCATCATGAAATTGGTGATGGAGGATGGTTGATGATGACGACGGCGACGGATGCCCCTCTTCGGAGCCCCGAACGGACTCCAGATCAGCCCTCCCGAGAGAGATTAGGGCTTAGCGGCGGCTCCGTATCATAAAACGCGATGAATCCTTCTCTCTGATTTTTCTCTCCCAGAACGTGAATATATAGAGTTGGAGTTGAGGTCGATGGAGCATCAGGGGGCCCACGAGGCAGGGGCGCGCCCAGGGGGGTAGGGCGTGCCCCCCAGCCTCGTGGATAGGGTGTGGGCCCCTGGCCTTGATTCTTTCGCTAGTATTTTTTATTAATTCCAAAAATATTCTCTGTGGAGTTTCAGGTCAGTCCGAGAACTTTTATTTCTGCACAAAAATAACACCATGGCAATTCTGCTGAAAACAACGTCAGTACGGGTTAGTTCCATTCAAATCATGCAAGTTAGAGTCCAAAACAAGGGCAAAAGTGTTTGGAAAAGTAGGTACGATGGAGATGTATCAACTCCCCCAAGCTTAAACCTTTGCTTGTCCTCAAGCAATTCAGTTGACAAATTGAAAGTGATAAAGAAAAACTTTTACAAACTCTGTTTCCTCTTGTTGTTGCAAATATGTAAAGCCAGCATTCAAGTTTTCAGCAGAGATTATGAACTAACCATATTCACAATAACACTTAGGTCTCATGTTTACTCGTATCAATGGCATAATCAACTAGCAAGCAATAACAATAAATCTCGTATGACAACACTTTCTCAAAACAATCATAATATGATATAACAAGATGGTATCTCGCTAGCCCTTTCTGAGACCGCAAAACATAAATGGAGAGCACCCCTGAAGATCAAGGACTCACTAGACATTGTAATTCATGGTAAAAGAGATCCAGTCATACTCAATATAAATTAATAGTAATGCATGCAAATGACAGCGGTGCTCTCCAACTGGTGCTTTTTAATAAGAGGGTGATGACTCAACATAAAAGTAAATAGTTAGGCCCTTCGCAGAGGGAAGCAGGGATTTGTAGAGGTGCCAGAGCTCGATTTTGAAATAGAGATAAATAATATTTTGAGCGGCATACTTTCATTGTCAACATAACAACCGAGAGATCTCGATATCTTCCATACTACACATATTATAGGCGGTTCCCAAACAGAATGTTAAAGTTTATACTCCCCTACCACCAACAAGCATCAATCCATGGCTTGCCCGAAACAACGGGTGCCTCCAACTAACAACAATCCTGGGGGAGTTTTGTTTGCAATTATTTTGATTCGGTTTGAGCATGGGACTGGGCATCCCAGTTACCGGCCATTTTCTCGTGAGTGAGGAGCGGAGTCCACTACTCATGAGAATAGCCCACTTAGCATGGAAGATATAGACAACCCTAGTTGATACATGAGCTGTTCGAGCATACAAAACAGAATTTCATTTGAAGGTTTGGAGTTTGACACATACAAATTTACTTGGAACGGCAGGTAGATACCGCATATAGGAAGGTATGGTGGACTCATATGGAATAACTTTGGGGTTTATGGATTTTGGATGCACAAGCAGTATTCCCGCTTAGTACAAGTGAAGGCTAGCAAAAGATTGGGAATCGACCAACTAGAGAGCGACAACAGTCATGAACATGCATTAAAATTAATAAACACTGAGTGCAAGCATGAGTAGGATATAAATCACCATGAACATAAATATCGTGGAGGCTATGTTGATTTTGTTTCAACTACATGCGTGAACATGTGCCAAGTCAAGCCACTCGAATCGTTCAAAGGAGGATACCACCCTATCATACCACATCACAACCATTTTAATAGCATGTTGGCACGCAAGGTAAGCCATTATAAACTCCTAGCTAATTAAGCATGTCATAAGCAACTATAATCTCTAATTGTCATTGCAAACATGTTTATTCATAGTAGGTTGAATCAGGAACGATGAACTAATCATATTTACAAAAACAAGATAGTTTGAGTTCATACCAGCTTTTCTCATCTTGATCAGTCTATCATATATCGTCATTATTGCCGTTCACTTGCACGACCGAACGGTGTGGATAATAATAATAGTGCACGTGCATTGGACTAAGCTGGAATCTGCAAGCATTCAATTCAAGGGAGAAGACAAGGTAATATGGGCTCTTGGTTAAATCAACAATAATGCATATGAGAGCCACTCAACATTTTCATCATGGTCTTCTCCTCTCGACCCCCAAAGAAAAGAAAAGAAATAAAACTATTTACACTGGAAAGCTCCCAACAAGCAAAAGAAGAATGAGAAATATTTTTGAGTTTTCTTTTAATTACTCCTACTACAGGTTTGGAAAGTAAACTAGCTAAAGGCTATAACTAATTTTTTTGGTTTTTCTTAAGGTTTTACAAACACACAAGAAGAATGCTTAGAAAAGAAAATAAACTAGCATGGATAGTACAATGAAAAAGTATGAGCACCGACAACTAGAATGAGTGTGTGAACATGAATGTAATGTCGGTGAGAAATACGTACTCCCCCAAGCTTAGGCTTTTGGCCTAAGTTGGTCTAATCCCACGGATCAAAACTGCCTTCTCCGGCGTGCGGAGGAGTGTCATCTGGGTGCCACTGATTGGCGATCTCCTCCGGATCCCACTGATAAACAGACTGTCGATAAGGGTCAAGTGGTGGCTCAGGCTCAGGCTCAGGCTCTGGGACTTTTGTTAGCCTCCAGTATGTATAAATGGCCTCGGGCAAGATGAGGTACGTGCCTGAAAATATGTTAAACAAAGAGGGTGCAGGCAAGATAATAGTCTCACAGTGAGTTTTATTAAATATCAATTTATACTTAAGCATCATCTTCTTATTTTTAACAATAAATTCATGTGCTACCATACTCTTATAATCTAGAAAAATAGGGGGCAGCAACTTTTACTCTTTCTCATAATGCCTAATAGGTATCTTAAAGTGTGCAGCAAGGCGCGAAGCAAAGATACCACCGACGATGGGGCCCTTTGTACGGTTCAAACTTAATCGCTTAGCAATAACAACGCCTAAACTGAAAGTTGTATCACGAAACAAAGCATGGCGCAAAATAACAATATCAGGGGCACTAAGATTTCCACTGTTCCCGCGACCAATTAAACATCTACTAGCAAATACTGCAAAGTAACGTAGAACAGGAAAATGTATACTAGTGATTCTTGCACCGGAAACTTTCCTCGTCTCCCCTGCAGCGATCATATCAATAAACCCTTCCACATCACTACGACGTGGTTCCTCTATGCTGCCCTCAAAGGGTATCTTGCATACCCGACAAAAATCATATAGTGACATCTCCTTAACCTTATCATATAAATGAAACTCCACTGAAGGTGGTGATTTCCTAGCATGAAAGTAAAAAATTTGCACGAAAATATTAGTGAGTAGGAGATACTGATCGAGCTGGTCGTGGAGAAAGTCGGTGAGGCCCACATTCTTAGCCAAATAATAAAAATCATCATGAATCCCGGATGCTCTCAAGAACTCATCACAAGGCCATTCACACGGCCGAATGATACGTCTCCAACGTATCTATAACTTTTTATTGTTCCATGCTATTATATTACCCGTTTTGGATGTTTATGGGATTTACTATACACTTTTATATCATTTTTGGGACTAACCTATTAACCGGAGGCCCAGCCCAAATTGTTGTTTTCTTGCCTATTTCAGTGTTTCAAAGAAAAGGGATATCAAACGGAGTCCAAACGGAATGAAACCTTCGGGGGAGTTATTTTTGGAACAAATGCAATCCAGAAGACTTGGAGTAGACGTCTGGGAAGCTTCGAGGAAGCCACGAGGGTCCAGGGCGCGCCCCCCACCCTCGTAGGCCCCTCATGGCTTCCCTGACCGACTTCTTTCGCCTATATATATCCATATACCCCGAAAACATCCGACAACACAATAGATCGGGAGTTCCGCCGCCGCAAGCCTCTGTAGCCACCAAAAACCAATCGGGACCCTGTTCCGGCACCCTGCCGAAGGGGGGATCCCTCACTGGTGGCCATCTTCATCATCCTGGCGCTCTCCATGACGAGGAGGGAGTAGTTCACCCTCGGGGCTGAGGGTATGTACCAGTAGCTATGTGTTTGATCTCTCTCTCTCCCTCTCTCTCTCTCTCTCGTGTTCTTGATTTGGCACGATCTTGATGTATCGCGAGCTTTGCTATTATAGTTGGATCTTATGATGTTTCTCCCCCTCTACTCTCTTGTAATGGATTGAGTTTTCCCTTTGAAGTTATCTTATCGGATTGAGTCTTTCAGGATTTGAGAACACTTGATGTATGTCTTGCATGTGCTTATCTGTGGTGACAATGGGATATTCACGTGATCTACTTGATGTATGTTTTGGTGATCAACTTGCGGGTTTAGTGACCTTGTGAACTTATGCATAGGGGTTGGCACACGTTTTCGTCTTAACTCTCCGGTAGAAACTTTGGGGCACTCTTTGAAGTTCTTTGTGTTGGTTGAATAGATGAATATGAGATTGTGTGATGCATATCGTATAATCATACCCACGGATACTTGTGGTGACATTGGAGTATCTAGGTGACATTAGGGTTTTGGTTGATTTGTATCTTAAGGTGTTATTCTAGTACGAACTCTAGGATAGATCGAACGGAAAAAATAGCTTCGTGTTATTTTACTACGTACTCTTGAATAAATTGATCAGAAAGAATAACTTTGAGCTGGTTTCGTACCCTACAATAATCTCTTTATTTTTTCTCCGCTATTAGTGACTTTGGAGTGACTCTTTGTTGCATGTTGAGGGATAGTTATATGATCCAATTATGTTATTATTGTTGAGAGAACTTGCACTAGTGAAAGTATGAACCCTAGGCCTTGTTTCCTAGCATTGCAATACCGTTTGTGCTCACTTTTATCATTAGTTACCTTGCTGTTTTTATAATTTCAGATTACAAAAACCTATATCTACCATCCATATGGCACTTGTATCACCATCTCTTCGCCGAACTAGTGCACCTATACAATTTACCATTGTATTGGGTGTGTTGGGGACACAAGAGACTCTTTGTTATTTGGTTGCAGGGTTGTTTGAGAGAGACCATCTTCATCCTACGCCTCCCATGGATTGATAAACCTTAGGTCATCCACTTGAGGGAAATTTGCTACTGTCCTACAAACCTCTGCACTTGGAGGCCCAGCAACGTCTACAAGAAGAAGGTTGCGTAGTAGACATCACCGAACCTCTGCGGTGCGAGGGAGATTATATTTGGGCTTTTTATCCTCTTTACTTTGCTTATCCTTCGAGCTTTGGCTCGAAGAACCCCTTAAAAATCTCTTCATCATTTTTTGAAATTTTTTGAAATTTTTAGTAACTCAAAATAAAAGTGAACCAAACTCAACAAAATTGATAGCAACTACTCCCACAAGTGCCTAGAGACTATATCATGCATTAGAACTACTTGGGACCAAATAAATTTGACATGCAAGCTCAAGAACAGGGTCACCTAGGAAGTAAAAATTTGCAATGAATAAAGCACTAGAAAAAAACTAATTGGACCATTGGAGGAGTCACATACCGAAGAACAATCCCCCAAAGCAGTTTTGTGAGTGGAGATTTGAGCAAGGAGATCGAAAACGGCAGCAAGATGAGCTAGAACTCGTGCTTGAGCTGGTTGGTGATTCTTTGGGAGGAAGAAGAAGTGTGTGGGTGCTGGAATAAGTGGAGGGGGGCCACCAGGGGCCCATGAGGCAGGGGGCGTGCCCTAGGGGGGTGGGCGCGCCCTGGACCCTCGTGGCAGGTGTTGGCTCCCCATGATGTGTTCTCAGTGCCAAATATTCTCAAATAATCTAGAAAAAATCATATTTCATTTTTAGGGCATTTGGAGAACTTTTATTTTTGGGGTATTTTTATTGCAAGGATAATTCAGAAAACAGACAGAAAATACTATTTTTGCTTTATTCAATCTAAATAAAAGAAAGTAAAAGGAGGGTACAGAAGGTTGTGCTTTCTAACTTCATCCATCTCATGCTCATCAAAAGGAATCCACTAACAAGGTTGATCAAGTCTTGTTAACAAACTCTTTTCGAATAACATGGAACCGGAGAAATTTTGAATAACACTAGGTTACCTTAACGGGGATATGTATGTCCCCAACAATAAGAATATCATATTTCTTCTTGACAGTAGGAAGAGGAAATTCAAAACCTCCAATAGTAATACTTGGAATTTTTCCAATAGAATTTATACTGTGGACTTGAGGTTGTTTCCTCGGAAAGTGTACCGTATGCTCGTTACCATTAACATAAAAAGTAACATTGCCTTTGTTGCAATCAATAACAACCCTTCAAAAAGGGTCTACCAAGGATAATCTACATACTATCGTCCTCGGGAATATCAAGAATAACAAAGTCCGTTAAGATAGTAACGTTTGCAACCACAACAGGCACATCCTCACAAATACCGACAGGTATGGCGGTAGATTTATCGGCCATTTGCAAAGATATTTCAGTAGGTGTCAACTTATTTAATTCAAGTCTACGATATAAAGAGAGAGGCATAACACTAACACTGACTCCAAGATCACATAAAGCAGTTTTAACATAGTTTCTTTTAATGGAGCATGGTATAGTTGGTACTCCTGGATCTCCTAGTTTCTTTGGTATTCCACCCTTAAAAGTATAATTAGCAAGCATGGTGGAAATTTTCAGCTTCCGGTATCTTTCTTTTATTTGTAACAATATCTTTCATGTACTTAGCATAAGGATTCATTTTAAGCATATCAGTAAAACGCATACGTAAAAAGATAGGTCTAATCATTTCAGCAAAGCACTCAAAATCCTCATCATCCTTTTTCTTGGATGGTTTAGGAGGAAAAGGCATGGGTTTCTGAACCCATGGTTGTCTTTCTTTACCGTGCTTCCTAGCAACAAAGTCTCTCTTACCATAACTTTGATTCTTTGATTGTGGGTTATCAAGATCAACAGCAGGTTCAACCTCTACATCATTATTATTGCTAGGTTGAGCATCAACATGAACATTATCATTAACATTATCACTAGGTTCATGTTCATCACCAGATTGTGTTTCAGCATCAGAAATAGGAATATCATTGGGATGCTCAGGTGTGTCAACAACAGGTTCACTAGAAGCATGCAAAGTCCTATAATTCTTCTTCTTCTTCTTTTTAGAAGGACTAGGTGCATCAACATTAGTTCTCTGAGAATCTTGCTCAATTCTCTTAGGGTGGCCCTCAGGATACAAAGGTTCCTGAGTCATTCTACCACCTCTAGTCACAACTCTAACAGCATTATCATTTTTCTTATTATTTAATTCATTGAGCAAATCATTTTGAGCTTTAAGCACTTGTTCTACTTGAGTGGTAACCATAGAAGCATGTTTACTAATAAGTTTAAGTTCACCTTTAACTCTAGACATATAATCACTCAAGTGTTCAATCATATAAGCATTTCTTTTCAATTGTCTACCAACATAAGCGTTGAAGTTTTCTTGTTTAACAATAAAATTATCAAACTCATCTAAGCATTGGCTAGCAGACTTATAACGAGGAATATCACCTTCATCAAATCTATAGAGAGAATTTACCTTTACTACCTGTGTCGGGTTATCAAGTCCATTTATTTCTTCAATAGGTGGTAAATTCTTAACATCTTCAACTTTAATACCCTTTTCTTTCATAGATTTCTTTGCCTCTTGCATATCTTCAGGACTGAGAAATAGAATACCCCTTTTCTTTGGAGTTGGCTTAGGAGTTGGTTCAGGAAGTATCCAATTGTTTTCATTAGTCAACATATTATTCAATAACAATTCAGCTTGATCAATAGTTCTTTCCCTGAAAACACAACCAGCACAACTATCCAGGTGGTCTCTGGAAGCATCGGTTAGTCCATTATAAAAGATATCAAGTACTTCATTTTTCTTGAGAGGATGATTAGGCAAAGCATTCAGTAATCGGAGAAGCCTCCCCCAAGCTTGCGGGAGACTCTCTTCTTCAATTTGCACAAAATTATATATTTCCCTTAAGGCAGCTTGTTTCTTATGAGCGGCGAAATATTTAGCAAAAAATTAATAAATCATATCCTGGGGACTACGCACACAACCAGGATCAAGAGAATTAAACCATACTTTAGCATCACCCTTTAATGAGAATGGAAATAACTTAAGGATATAGTAGTAACGAATTTTTTCCTCGTGAGTGAATAGGGTGGCTATATCATTTAATTTAGTAAGATGTTCCACAACAGTTTCAGATTCATAGCCATAAAAAGGATCAGACTCAACCAAAGTAATTATCTCAGGATCGATAGAGAAATCATAATCCTTATCAGTAATACAGATAGGTGAAGTAGCAAAAGCAGGGTCATATTTCATTCTAGCATTCAGAGACTTTTCTTTCAGCTTAGCTAATAATTTCTTAAGATCAGTTCTATCATTGCAAGCAAGAAAATCTCTAGCAGTTTCTTCATCCATAACATAACCCTCAGGCACAACAGGCAATTCATATCTAGGGGGAGAATCTTCATCATCAGTTTCATCAGTATTATCAGTTTCAATAATTTCATTCTCTCTAGCCCTAGCAAGTTGTTCATCAAGAAATTCACCTAATGGCACAGTATTATCAAGCATAGAAGTAGTTTCATCATAAGTATCATGCATAGCAGAAGTGGCATCATCAATAACATGCGACATATCGGAATTAATAGCAGAAGCAGGTTTAGGTGTCGCAAGTTTACTCAAAAACAGATGGTGAATCAAGTGCAGAGCTAGATGGGAGTTCCTTACCTCCCCTCGTAGTTGAGGGAAAATCTTAGTTCTTTCGTCTTTCAAGTTCCTCATAGTGATCAGCAGATATAAATCCCAAGTGACTCAAAGAATAGAGCTATGCTCCCCGGCAACGGCGCCAGAAAATAGTCTTGATAACCCACAAGTATAGGGGATCGCAACAGTTTTCGAGGGTAGAGTATTCAACCCAAATTGATTCGACACAACAGGAGCCAAAGAATATTCTCAAGTATTAGCAGTTGAGTTGTCAATTCAACCACACCTGGATAACTTAATATCTACAGCAAAGTATTTAGTAGCAAAGTAGTATGGAAGTAACAGTAACGGTAGCAAAAGTAACAATAGCAGTTTTGTAGTAATTGTAACAATGGCAACGGTAAAGTAACTAAGCAAAGAGCAATATGTGAAAAGCTCGTAGGCATTGGATCAGTGATGGATAATTATGTCGGATGCAATTCCTCATGCAACAGTTATAACATAGGGGGACACAGAACTAGCTCCAGTTCATCAATGTAATGTAGGCATGTATTCCGAATATAGTCATACGTGCTTATGGAAAAGAACTTGCATGGCATCTTTTGTCCTACCCTCCCGTGGCAGCGGGGTCCTATTGGAAACTAAGGGATATTAAGGCCTCCTTGTAATAGAGTACCGGACGAAAGCATTAACACTTAGTGAATACATGAACTCCTCAAACTACAGTCATCACCGGTAAGTACCCCGATTATTGTCACTTCGGGGTTAACGGATCATAACACATAATAGGTGACTATAGACTTGCAAGATAGGATCAAGAACTCACATATATTCATGAAAACATAATAGGTTCAGATCTGAAATCATGGCACTCGGGCCCTAGTGACAAGCATTAAGCATAGCAAAGTCATAGCAACATCAATCTCGGAACATAGTGGATACTAGGGATCAAACCCTAACAAAACTAACTCGATTACATGGTAAATCTCATCCAACCCATCACCGTCCAGCAAGCCTATGATGGAATTACTCACGCACGGCGGTGAGCATCATGAAATTGGTGATGGAGGATGGTTGATGATGACGACGGTGATGGATTCCCCTCTCCGGAGCCCCCAAGGGACTCCAGATCAGCCCTCCCGAGAGAGATTAGGGCTTGGCGGCGGCTCTGTATCGTAAAACATGATGAATCCTTCTCTCTGATTTTTTCTCCCCGAACGTGAATATATAGAGTTGGAGTTGAGGTCGGTGGAGCATCAAGGGGCCCACGAGGTAGGGGGCGCGCCCAGGGGGGTAGGGTGCGCCCCCACCCTCGTGGACAGGGTGTGGGCCCCCTGGCCTCGATTCTTTCGCCAATATTTTTTATTAATTCCAAAAATATTCTCCGTGGAGTTTCAGGTCATTCCGAGAACTTTTATTTCTGCACAAAAATAACACCATGGCAATTCTGCTGAAAACAGCGTCAGTCCGGGTTAGTTCCATTCAAATCATGCAAGTTAGAGTCCAAAACAAGGGCAGAAGTGTTTGGAAAAGTAGATACGATGGAGACGTATCAACCACTGCTCTGCCCAATATCTTCGGATCCACTGGATCCGGTTCTTGCGCTGGGTGTAGCTATCTTCTGGGCCAGACTTGTAGAGTTCATAAAGATCTTCAGGAAAATCCAATGCAATGTTGCCACGGCATTACCTGCCTCCTTTTCATGCAGACTTCTCTGAAGCCATAATGTTTAGACTGGTTGGCTTCAATACAGTGAAAGGCTTCCGTCTACTGGTCAGACAAGAATTGGCTTCAGGAGATTCGATATGATGCTGTAAGAATTCTGAAAATGAATGCAGACTATGAGAACCAAGGGATTCTCCCACAGACATGTACCTGTGACAGCATTAGAGATGCGAGGGAAGGGGAAGAGGTCATATGCATTCTCAGAAGATTTTGAAGATAAACCAGTTTAGAAGACATTGGCCTCATAGTGCGAAGACATTCACTTATTGAAGGAAGTTGGTTCCAGATTTGTACGAATCCACGAATAGGCACAAGTGAGGAATCTAACTAGTTTTGACGCATAAGTGAACATACTTTGCAATATATGAGATTCAGAAAGAGACGGATCCAGATTTGGAAGTGCATAAACCACTTTTGGTTGAAGTGGATGGATTTGACAGATCGAAGACTGTAAAAAGTGAGTTTTAATTACCACAGATGAACTGCTAGACGATGTAGAAGGGAGGCCGAGCAGTCCAATCTCCCGCGCCCTAACTTGGTGGCGGAAGACACCTACGGCGGCGGCGGAGAGGAAGAGGTCCGCGCCCGGCGTGAGGATGGCGTCGAAGAAGTCACAGTAGCTAAGCGCTTTGTCTCCGGTGTCGACGCGAGCTAGCGGTGGCGCTAGGGTTTGAGCGAGGTGTCGAGGTGGAAGAAAAGATATTGACCGCGAGGGGTGTGTATTTATAGAAAGGAGGAGGGTGGCGCAGCGCAATTACGCAGGTGCTTGCTACCTCTTGAGCATGCGTTGGTTTTCCCTTGAAGAGGAAAGGGTGATGCAACAAAGTAGCGTAAGTATTTCCCTCAGTTTTTGAGAACCAAGTTATCAATCCAGTAGGAGGCTACACTCAAATCCCTCGTACCTACACAAACAAATAAGAACCTTGCAACCAACACGATAAAGGGGTTGTCAACCCCTTCACCGCCACTTGCAAAAGTGAGATCTGATAGAGATAATAAGACAAATATTTTTGGTATTTTTATGATATAGATTGGAAAGTAAAGATTGCAAAATAAAGTAGATCGGAAACTTATATGATGGAAAATAGACCCGGGGGCCATAGGTTTCACTAGTGGCTTCTCTCAAGATAGCATAAGTATTATGGTGGGTGAACAACTTACTGTCAAACAATTGATAGAAAAGTGCATAATTATGAGAATATCTAGGCATGATCATGTATATAGGCATCACGTCCGCAACAAGTAGATCAAAACGATTCAGCATCTACTACTATTACTCTACACATCGACCGCTATCCAGCATGCATCTAGAGTATTAACTTCATAAGAACAGCGTAACGCATTAGGCAAGATGACATGATGTAGAGGGATAAACTCAAGAAATATGATATAAACCCCATCTTTTTATCCTCGATGGCAACAATACAATACGTGCCTTGCTGCCCCTGCTGTCACTGGGAAAGGACACCGCAAGATTGAACCCAAAGCTAAGCACTTCTCCCATTGCAAGAAAGATCAATCTAGTAGGCCAAACCAAACTGATAATTCAAAGAGACTTGCAAAGGTAACAAATCATACATAAAAGAATTCAGAGGAGATTCAAATATTTTTCATAGATAATCTTGATCATAAACCCACAATTCATCGGATCTCGACAAACACACCTCAAAAAGAATTACATCGAATAGATCTCCAAGAAGATCAAGGAGAACATTGTATTGGGATCCAAAGAGAGAGAAGAAGCCATCTAGCTAATAACTATGGACTCGAAGGTCTGTGGTAAACTAATCACACTTCATCGGAGAGGCTATGGTGTTGATGTAGAAGCCCTCCGTGATCGATTCCCCCTCCGGCGGAGTGCTGGAAAAGGCCCCAAGATGGGATCTCACAGGTACAGAAGGTTGCGGCGTTGGAAATAGGGTTTCATGGTGCTCCTGGATGTTTTCAGGGTATATGAGTATATATAGACGAAGGAAGTGGGTCAGGGGAGCCACGAGGGGCCCACGAGGGCGGGAGGCGCGCCTTCCCCCTTGGGCGCGCCCTCCTACCTCGTGGCCGCCTTGTTGCTTTCTTGACGTCCACTCCAAGTCTCCTGGATTGCGTTTGTTCCAAAAATAACTCTCCTGAAGGTTTCATTCCGTTTGGACTCCGTTTGATATTCCTTTTCTGCGAAACACTGAAATAGGCAAAAAAACAGCAATTTGGACTGGGCCTCCGGTTAATAGGTTAGTCCCAAAAATAATATAAAAGTGTATAATAAAGCCCATTAAACATCCAAAACAGATAATATAATAGCATGGAACAATAAAAATTATAGATACGTTGGAGACGTATCAAGCATCCCCAAGCTTAATTCCCGCCCGTCCTCGAGTAGGTAAATGATAAAAACAGAATTTTTTATGTGGAAGGCTACCTAACATATTTCTCAATGTAATTTTCTTTATTGTGGCATGAATGTTCATATCCAAAAGATTCAAGATAAAATTTTAATATTGACATAAAAATAGTAATACTTCAAGCATGCTAACCAAGCAGTTTATGTCTTATCAAAATAACATAGCCAAAGAAAGCTTATCCCTACAAAATCATAAAGTTTGGTCATGCTTCATTTTCGGCACACAAAATGCTCCCATCATGCACAACCCCGGTTTCAGCCAAGCAATTGGTTCATACTTTTTAATGCGCTTCAGCCTTTTCAACCCTCACGCAATACATGAGAGTAAGCCATGGATATAGCACTATGGGTGGAGTAGAGTATGATGATAGGGATTATGTGAGAAAACAAAAAAGGAGAAAGTCTCACATTGACGCGGCTAATCAACGGGCTATGGAGATGCCCATCAATTGATGTCAATGCGAGGAGTAGGGATTGCCATGCAACGGATGCACTAGAGCTATAAATGTATGAAAGCTCATCAAAAGAAACTAAGTGGGTGTGCATCCAACTTGCTTGCTCACGAAGACCTAGGGCAATTTGAGGAAGCCCATCATTGGAATATACAAGCCAAGTTCTATAATGAAAAATTCCCACTAGTATATGAAAGTGACAACATAGGAGACTCTCTATCATGAAGATCATGGTGCTACTTTGAAGCACAAGTGTGGAAAAAGGTTAGTAACATTGTCCCTTCTCTCTTTTTCTCTCATTTTTTTCTTTCTCTTTTTTTATTTGGGCTTCTTTGGCCTCTTTTATTTTCCATAAAGTCCGGAGTCTCATCCCAACTTGTGGGGGAATCATAGTCTCCATCATCCTTTCCTCACATGGGACAGTGCTCTAATAATGGAAATCATCACACTTCTATTTATTTACAACTCAAGAATTACAACTCAATACTTAGGACAAAATATGACTCTATGCGAATGCCTCCGGCGGTGTACCGGGATATGCAATGAATCAAGAGCGACATGTATGAAAGAATTAAAAAGGTGGCTTTGCCACAAATACGATGTCAACTACATGATCATTCAAAAGCAATATGACAATGATGGAGCGTGTCATAATAAATGGAACGGTGGAAAGTTGCATGGCAATATATCTCGGAATGTCTATGGAAATGCCATAATAGGTAGGTATGGTGGCTGTTTTGAGGAAGATATAAGGAGGTTTATGTGTGAAAGAGCGTATCGTATCACGGGGTTTGGATGCACCGGCGAAGTTTGCACCAACTCTCAAGGTGAGAAAGGGCAATGCAAGGTACCGTAGAGGCTAGCAAATTGCGGAAGGGTAAGAGTGCGTATAATCCATGGACTCACATTAGTCATAAAGAACTCATATACTTATTGCAAAAGTTTATTAGCCCTTGAAGCAAAGTACTACTACGCATGATCCTAGGGGAAGGGTTGGTAGGAGTTAACCATCACGCGATCCCGACCTCCACTCATAAGGAAGGCAATCAAAGAACACCCCATGCTTCAAATTTGTCACACAATGTTCACCATACGTGCATGCTACGGGACTTGCCAACTTTAACACAAGTATTTCTCAATTTCATAATTACCCAACTAGCATGACTCTAACATTACCACCTTTATATCTCAAAACAATGATCAAGTATCAAATTTATCATAGTGTTTAATGCACTCTATATGAAAGTTTTTATTATACCTATCTTGGATGCTCATCATATTAGGACTAATTTTATAACCAAAGAAAATACCATGCTGTTCTAAAAGACTCTCAAAATAATATAAGTGAAGCATGAGAGATCAATAATTTCTACAAAATAAAACCACCGCCGTGCTCTAAAAAGATATAAGTGAAGCACTAGAGCAAAATTGTCTAGCTCAAAAGATATAAGTGAAGCACATAGAGTATTCTAATAAATTCCGATTCATGTATGTATCTCCAAAAGGTGTGTACAGCAAGGATTATTGTGGTAAACTAAAAATCAACGACTCAAATCATACAAGACGCTTCAAGCAAAACACATATCATGTGGTGAATAAAAATATAGCATCAAGTAAAGTTACCGATGGACGAAGACGAAAGAGGGGATGCCTTCCGGGGCATCCCCAAGCTTAGGATTTTTGTTGTACTTGAATTTACCTTGGGGTGCCTTGGGCATCCCCAAGCTTTGGATCTTGCCACTCCTTATTCCATAATCCATCAAATCTTTACCCAAAACTTGAAAACTTCACAACACAAAACTCAACAGAAAATCTCATGAGCTCCGTTAGCAAAATAAAACAAACCACCACTTTAAGGTACTGTAATGAACTCATTCTTTATTTATATTGGTGTTAAACCTACTGTATTCCAACTTCTCTATGGTTCATACCCCCCGATACTAGCCACAGATTCATCAAAATAAGCAAACAACACACGAAAAACAGAATCTGTCAAAAACAGAACAGTCTGTAGTAATCTGTAACTTTCGAATACTTCTGTAACTCCAAAAATTATGAAATAAATTGGTGGACGTGAGGAATTTGTCTATTAATCATCTTCAGAAATAATCAACCTAAAATAACTCTCCAGTAAAAAATGGCAGCTAATCTCGTGAGCATTAAAGTTTCTGTTTTTTACAGCAAGATCATAAAGACTTCACCCAAATCTTCCCAAAGGTTCTACTTGGCACAAACACTAATTAAAACATAAAACCACATATAACCATAGGTTAGATGAATTATTTATTACTAAACAGGAACAAAAATAAAATTGGGTTGCCTCCCAACAAGCGCTGTCGTTTAACGCCCCTAGCTAGGCATAAAAGCGAGAATAGATCTAAGTATTGCCATATTTGGTATTGGGAAAGAAAAGAGAAAATTTCTTATCTATAGCATTTATATTTCTATTTTGGGAAAGCACATTGCCGCTAATGGTGGAAGAAAGATTAAGCACGCTACGGAAATTTGCATCTAAGCTAGCCTTCATCTCTTTGATAATTTCGTTTTGATAAAAGCATAAAAGAGAGGTGGATTCAACCTTCTCACTCATGGGGTGCCCAAATATAGTTTTCATCTTTTCATAGGTATCTATAGCATCCCCCTCAAGAAAACCTTCTTCAAAAATAGAATCTAAAACTTGCTTGAACGTAGAGGGTAAGCCAACATAAAAGCTTTTTAGGTAAATCTCAATTTGATATTGTGGCACATAGCTAGCTCGGATCCTTAATAGCCTATCCCAAGCATCTTTTAAAGACTCATCAAGTAAATAACGAAAAATTCTGGGATCATCTTCATCGAAATTGTTCAAACTCTCATTGATAAGCCCGGTAGGTCTTTCCATAGCATCATTATTTATGAACTTAGAGAGGACAGAGGGACTATCCAAAGTACTAAAACCCAGGAGAGAACCCTTAGCACTTTTCGATTCGGCCATGGTGAATGAAAGGCAAACGGTAAAGAGGCGAAGAAAAGGAAAAGGTGAAGTGGGGGAGAGGAAAACGAGAGACAAATGGCAAATAATGTAATGCGAGGGATAAGAGTTTGTGATGGGTACTTGGTATGTCTTGACTTGTGCGTAGACTCCCCAGCAACGGCGCCAGAAATCCTTCTTGCTACCTCTTGAGCATGCGTTGGTTTTCCCTTGAAGAGGAAAGGGTGATGCAGCAAAGTAGCGTAAGTATTTCCCTCAGTTTTTGAGAACCAAGGTATCAATCCAGTAGGAGGCTACACTCAAATCCCTCGTACCTGCAAAAACAAATAAGAACCTTGCAACCAACGCGATAAAGGGGTTGTCAATCCCTTCACGGCCACTTGCAAAAGTGAGATCGGATAGAGATAATAAGATAAATATTTGGTATTTTTATGATATAGATTGGAAAGTAAAGATTGCAAAATAAAGTAGATCGGAAACTTATATGATGGAAAATAGACCCGGGGGCCATAGGTTTCACTAGTGGCTTCTCTCAAGATAGCATAAGTATTACGGTGGGTGAACAAATTACTGTCGAGCAATTGATAGAAAAGTGCATAATTATGAGAATATCTAGGCATGATCATGTATATAGGCATCACATCCGCGACAAGTAGATCAAAACGATTCAGCATCTACTACTATTACTCCACACATCGACCGCTATCTAGCATGCATCTAGAGTATTAAGTTCATAAGAACAGAGTAACGCATGAGGCAAGATGACATGATGTAGAGGGATAAACTCAAGCAATATGATATAAACCCCAGCTTTTTATCCTCGATGGCAACAATACAATATGTGCCTTGCTACCCCTGCTGTCACTGGGAAAGGACACCGCAAGATTGAACCCAAAGCTAAGCACTTCTCCCATTGCAAGAAAGATCAATCTAGTAGGCCAAACTAAACTGATGATTCGAAGAGACTTGCAAAGATAACAAATCATACATAAAAGAATTCAGAGGAGATTCAAATATTGTTCATAGATAATCTTGATCATAAACCCACAATTCATCGGATCTCGGCAAACACACCGCAAAAAGAATTACATTGAATAGATCTCCAAGAAGATCGAGGAGAACATTGTATTGAGATCCAAAGAGAGAGAAGAAGCCATTTAGCTAATAACTATGGACCCGAAGGTCTGTGGTAAACTACTCACACTTCATCGGAGAGGCTATGGTGTTGATGTAGAAGCCCTCCGTGATCGATTCCCCCTCCGGCGGAGCGCCGGAAAAGGCCCCGAGATGGGATCTCACGGGTACAGAAGGTTGCGACAGTGGAAATAGGGTTTCGTGGTGCTCCTGGATGTTTTCAGGGTATATGAGTATATATAGGCGAAGGAAGTCGGTCAGGGGAGCCACGAGGGGCCCACGAGGGTGGGGGCGCGCCCTCCTGCCTCGTGGTTGCCTCGTTGCTTTCTTGACGTCCACTCCAAGTCTCCTGGATTGCATTTGTTCCAAAAATAACTCTCCTGAAGGTTTCATTCCGTTTGGACTCCGTTTGATATTCCTTTTCTGCGAAACACTGAAATAGGCAAAAAAAACAGCAATTTGGACTGGGCCTCCAGTTAATAGGTTAGTCCCAAAAATAATATAAAAGTGTACAATAAAGCCCATTAAACATCCAAAACAGATAATATAATAGCATGGAACAATCAAAAATTATAGATACGTTGGAGACGTATCAGTGCCCTTGGCGGTTCACATCTGAGGAACATGTGGCATGCATGCAACTTATCACGAGTTGATCTATGTTCCCACGCACGCCTGGATTGTCGGGTGGTCGTTCCGGTTTCTCTGGTTTTCAGGCAAAGGATAAGACATTAAAAGCAGTTTTAAAAGTGTGTCTCTGTATCTTCTGCTGACAAGGACACAAAGAAGGTATTCGACAAGTGTCAACAGAATGCACATGACTTAGACAGAAAGAATTTGAGGGAGTAGCACAGAAGGGATTAGGGTACGATCACATTGACTTAAGTCAGAAAAATAGCAACATGAAGACATAGCTATAAGTGAATGTTGTAGAAAATCATTGAGGACAAATCAACATTGCAAAGATATAGATTTTGAAGATAAACCAATGTTGAAGACAATCCAAAAGTGAAGATAATGCACTCATGACGCCAAATGAAAATCTTTGAAAAGTTGTGGTGGTGGCGTTACCCACCGTATAGGAAGTATTAGACCCAGACACGGCGCACAATTATCGTGGCGCTCCGAAGTCAAATTCCACATTAATGTATTCACACTCAGAGAGTAAGTCTTCATTGATTGAAGAAATACGTTACTTCGTGTGTTGCACATCTAAGTCATCAACATGCATAAGCGTTAGGATGTGTGTCCATTCACTGGACATTTGAGGATTCTAAGATATTTAGCTCACACCGCAGCTTGCAAAACCTCTTCTCATCCAAGGGCTTAGTGAAGATATCAGCCAGTTGCTCTTCAGTGTTGACGTGAATGATATCAATGTCTTCCTTGTTGACATGATCTCTGAGAAAGTGATGACGAATCTCGATGTGCTTTGTCTTTGAGTGCTGAACTGGATTCTTGGAAAGCTTGATGGCGCTTTAATTGTCGCAGAAGAGTGGCACATTCTTCGTGTTGACGCCATAGTCCTTGAGAGTTTGCTTCATCCAGAGGAGCTGAGCACAGCACGATCCAACAGCAATGTATTCAGATTCAGAAGTAGAGAGTGATACACAGTTCTGCTTCTTTGAAGACCAACAGACAAGAGATTGTCCAAGAAAGTGACATGTTCCTGAAGTGGACTTGCGATCAACCTTGTCACTAGCATAATCAGCATCAGAATATCCAACTAGATCAAATGTTGAGCCCTTTGGATACCATAATCCTAATGTTGGGGTGTGAACCAAATATCGAAGTATTCGCTTCACGGCAAGGTGATGCGACTCCTTTGGTGCCGCTTGGAATCGGGCACACATGCAAACGCTAAGCATAATATCAGGCCTAGATGCACATAAATAGAGCAAAGAACCAAACATGGAGCGGTATACCTATTGATCGAACTCTTTACCATTGTCGTCAGGGCCGAGATGACTTTTGGTTGGCATTGGCGTCGTGTACCCTTTGCAGTCTTGCATTCCAAACTTTTTCAGGCAATCTTTGAGGTACTTTTCTTGCGATATGAAGATGCCATTGCGCTGTTGACGGATTTGAAGACCAAGGAAGAATTTCAACTCCCCCATCATGGACATCTGATATTGCTCTTGCATCATGTAACCGAACTCGTCACTGTATCTCTTATCAGTGCATCCAAAGATAATGTCATCCATGTATATTTGACACACAAATAGTTCACCATCATATGTCTTCATGAAGAGAGTGGGATCTAGTGAACCAGGTTTGAAGCCTTTGCTCTTCAGGAATTCCTTGAGTGTGTCATACCAAGCGCAAGGTGCTTGTTTGAGGCCATACAGTCCCTTGTTGAGCTTGTACACCATATCAGGATGCTTAGGATCTTCAAAACCAGGCGGTTGAGCGACATACACTTCTTCTTAAATTTTGCCGTTAAGAAAGGCACTCTTCACATCCATTTGGTATAGAAGAATGTTGTGATGGTTTGCATAAGTTAGCAGTATGCGAATGGCTTCAAGCCGAGTCACAGGAGCAAAGGTTTCATCAAAGTCTATTCCTTCCACTTGTGTGTAACCTTGAGCAACGAGGCGAGCTTTGTTTCTGACAACTTGTCCAAGTTCATCTTGCTTGGTGCGATAGATCCATTTCATGCTAATGACATTGTGCTTGCGAGGATCAGGACGTTTGACAAGCTCCCAGCCATTATTCATCTCAAACTGTTGAAGCTCTTCTTGAATAGCTTGAATCCATTCAAGTTCCATTAAGGCTTCTTCGACTTTCTTGGGTTCAGATATAGAGACAATGGCAAAGTGACCATAGAAGTTTGCTAGTTGAGTAGCTCTTGATCAAGTGAGAGGGACAGGAGCATTGATTCTATCAATGATCTTCTCAATCTGGACTTCATTTGCAACCCGAGGATGAGCTAGACGAAGATTTTGATCTGACTGACTGTTGTCATCGTCTTCAACATTGGCTTTTGTCAGATGTGGGGTTCCGGCAAAACCCTTAAGGTTTGAACACTAGGGTGCGCACGAAGATCTACTCCCTACCGAGCTACGCCCACAATCTCGCCGCGGATCTAAGCTAGCACGATGAACAACACAAGAGACACAAGGTTTATACTGGTTTGGGCCACCATTGTGGTGTAATACCCTAATCCAGTGTGTGGTGTGGTGGATTGCCTCTTGGGCTGATGAGGAACAGTACAGAGGAAGAACAGCCTCGCAAGAGGTGTTCTTGAGCTCGGTGAACTTGGGTGGCTGAGGATGATCCGGATGATCCGTCGGCTCTAGATGAGATGGCTTCTACTGTGGTGGCTAGCCCTATTTATAGGGGCCTGGTCCTCTTCCCAAATATTGAGCGGGAAGGGAGCCAACAACGGCCATTTTGAAAGGGGACAACTAGTACAAGCTAGCCTGACTAAAGGTGGTCTCCAACTGCCAAAAGCACTGGTGATGACGCCGTCTTGGGCTCCATGGTGACCTCCATCCTGCCGTTCTACTGGTCTTGGTCTCGTTGCACTGATAAGGAAACCTTTGCTTGATGCCTCGGTACTCCGCGCCTGCGCTTGCCCCCTTTGCACCAAAGAGGAAACGAGGACACTGCGTAGGCTTGTGCCCGGCTGGCGCCCGCCTGGTCTTGATCGTCATGGCTTGCGTCACGGGCACCTCGCGAGGCATTCCTTGCCTTGATCTCTCCGCCTCCTCGCGAGCCTGCCTGATGAGGCCGCCCCTGAGGAGCCCTTGTGTCGTCCGCCCCGCGAGGCTTGGTCCCTCGCGAGGGTCTTAAGCTTGGGTTGATGAAGACGGGTCGTACTGGGCCGCTAGTGAGCCACGCCGCAGGCCGCAGGCAGGCAAGTCTGGGGACCCCCGTTCCCAGAACGCCGACAGTAGCCCCCGGGCCCAAGGCGCGCTCGGACTTGGCTTAGCAGCGAAGCCAAAGGGAAAGTGCGGAGCGCCGCGAGCCCCCAAAAGCCTACGGTCTCGGTCGACGCGTGGCGACTTGACTGGACGTGGGCGTCTCCACTTCCCCACGCTGCCTCGGCAACTGCCCAACTGACAAAAGGCTGGTCTGGGTAAGGCCTGCCTTCATTGCTCCCCTTCGCCTTGCTTTAGATCCCCTTCCTTGCTCCCTTGCTTCGGAAATCTCCAGATCTGCTCCATCATTCCCCTTCCAGCGAGCAATGCCGCCCCGCAAGGCCGTGGCCGAGGCTCCGCCGTCTTGGTTCTCGCCGGCCTTGGATCCTCCCAACATGACGGAGAAGAATCTTGTCGCTACGCGCCTGATGACGATGGCGCAGGGCAACGAGATGGGGGAGACTAAACTCCGGGCCGGCTCCGCCCATCCGGAGGCTAAAGGGAGCACCTTCTATCCCTTCTTCATGAGCTCCGTCGTCGCCGGCCTGGTTCCTCCCTTCTCCGAATTCTTCTACGCCGTCCTCCGCCATTACAGGTTGCAGGCCCTTCATCTCCATCCCAACTCTGTCCTCCTTTTGTCGATTTTCGCCTACTACCGCGAGGAGCACGTCGGGGTGATGCTGTCCGTGGCCTTGCTGCGCCACTTCTTCTCCCTCCGAATCACTGGCGGGCACACCTCGGCGTGTGCTGGCTTCGCCGCGTACTCTAAGGCCAACACGATCTCGAAGACCGGGAAGAGGGTCGACGGCTTCCGAAGCAAGTGGGTTATGATGGATGCCCGATGCATCCACTCTCGGCTGGCGTTGCCAACGGAGCAGCCCCAGCCCGACGAGGCGTGGTCTCGAGCGAAGCTTGATGACCGATGGGCGAAATCGGTGCTGGAGAAGATGAACGCTGACCTGAGGCCGGGTAACATGAAGGCTGCGAAGCTGACCGGGGCCACGCTCCTGAGGGAGTTCCTGACGCAGCGGGTGGCTCCACTTCAGGCGCACTCGCGCCCGCTGTGGACGCTTGGGGGTGCGGCCGACGATCTCCGCCTGAACTCGGTGGCCCTGGCCGACGAGGACCTGGTCGCAGCCCTCCGCTTCTTGGTTGGGGAAGACGTGGAAGGTCTGGAGGGCGCTCCTGCCCCCCTGTTCCTTTGCGTCGACTGGCAACAGGTGGTGGATGCCATGCCCACCTTTGACGGGCGCGGTCTGGTGCCGGAGGTGCCTCCCGAGGGCCAGAAGGCGGCGGCACCGGTGGAGTTGTCTTCTGACGATTCCCACGGAGGAGGAGAGGAAGACGAGGTGGAGGAAGAGCGCGACTCGAAGGCGACCGCGGAGGGGACGGGGGAGACTTCCCCCCGGCGCAGGGCCAGCATCCTCCGCACCCTGCCGGACGATGACGAGGTTGATGCCAAGCGAGGGGAAGAGAATCCGCCCATGATCCCGAAGAAGGACAAGTCCGCGCTGATCTCCCAAGGGGCCACTTCTGCCCATGATCCGCCCAAGGCCGCTTCCAGCCCCTCCGGTGCGCCCTCCTCCACTCCTGGACCTCTCGAGGCTGCACCCCGGACCAAGAGGCTTACGGGCTTCAAGCTTGGCAAGAGGCTGGCGGTCCCTGCCGCGATTGACCAGTAAGTGCTCGAACTCCGTCTTGTTCTCGTTTTTGCCGCCGAGGCTTGACGTCTTCCATCACTTGGTTAGGCCGCCGCTTGCGGCGAAGAGGCTGAAGGGGGACATAGTGGCTCCGCCTAGGACCAGCTCATCTGTTGTGGCCGCGCCCTCGCCTATGGGAAGGGGAGGCGGTGAAGTTCGTACTTCCCCTGCCCAATCATCCTTGCGAGGCCAGGAGAAGTCCCCTGGCGGGGTGCCAGCCCCCGTGGCCCTGCTGACTCTGGAGGTGCCGGCGCTTGATGCTGCCGCTGAAGTGGCCAAGACTCTGGAGCTCCCAGTCTCCCAAGCTGTGGTCACGCTGCCGCCCTCTTCTCCTGCACCACTGGCTCCGGACTCCTCTGCCGTCTTGGACCGCGCCCTCACGGAGTTGGGCCAGCTGCGAGGAGACCTCCAGGGCGCCAACTCCCACCTGGTAGCTGGGCACCTGGAGCTGGTCTCTGGCTGGGTTCACTCTGCTGCCTCTGTCCGAACGGCGCTGGAGCGGGCCGCGGCGGCTTCAGAGGGGGAGAAGCAAGCCGTGATCCAGGCCGCAACCGCTCGCGATGCTGCGCTGAAGGATGCCACGGTCGCCCAGGACCGTTGCAAGGCGCTGGAGGCCGAGCTGCAGGGCTTGCATGATGAGCTCGCCAAGGAAACTCGTGACCGCCAGGCGGGGGAGGAAGAGATGAAGGCTCGGGAGGACGCCATCGGGGACCGCAACGCCGAGCTGACCGCTGAGTGCAGCCGGCTGGGGACACTGGAGCAGAAGCTGAAGGAGGAGAAGGCCGAACTTGACGCCAAGGCGAAGGTCCTGGCCGAGGACCGCGTGGCCTTCGCGGATCTTGAGGAGAGAGCCCGCAAGGTGCTGAAGACGCTCTATGATGGTGGCCTGGAGAAGCCACTGGCTGGGGCCGAGGATGGCCCTGCCCAGCTGCTTCCCTTCTTGGTCGAAGCGCTCGAGGAAGTCGTGACTGGCGTCGGCCCCATGGCCGAGGTTGAGGCTCACGTCCTTTCCTCTTCGGTGCTGACGCGCGTCCTCAGCCACGTCTACCTTCGCAACCCTGGTACCAACCTTGACGAGCTGCTGGAACCTGTGGACGCCGAGCGCTCCGCCACTGCTGCTGAAGCCGTGAAGGGTCGAGCGGAAGCCTTGCTGGCGAAGTTTCGTTCCTTCGCCACCGTGTCCAGGGCAGGTGCTGTTGATCCCGTGGTCTCGGGAGGTGGAGCTGGTGAAGGTGACACCACCGCGGAGGCGGGGCTCCTGGCGAACGATGGCGCTGGCCAAGGGTGATCTTCTTGCGGCTTCTTTCCTGTTTTAACTCCTGCAATATGCACCGTGCCTCGTGGAGGCGTTTAAACTTGCATCTGGTATTGTGAAGACAATTATGGTCTATAGTATTTGCTTTCGGATTTGCTTCAAAATCTTGTGGTTTCCTTCCTATTTGCTTTATGTTCTACGTCGGCAGAGCCCGGCCCCGCGCATACCTCAACTGTCGTTAGCCCCGACCGGATCACCAGGACGGGACCAAGGAGTGAGGGGCTACGTGGCAAGTTAGGCTCCTGAGTCACGATGCTCAGGAGTCCCCCTTGACGCGCGAACAGCAAATAGGGAGGGGGTGTAGGAGTGGATCTGGCGTTCTACGTCGGCAGGGCCCGGCCCCGCGCATACCTCAACCACCGTTAGCATTGCGGAACTAAGGAGTGAGGGGCTACATGACCAGTTAGGCTCCTGAGTCGCGATGCTCAGGAGTCCCCCTTGACGTTCAAACGATCTTCATACCTTGGCTCCGCTCGGGGAGGGGCACGCGACGACCAAGTCCGAGGGACCTGGCTGGCTGGCGTGTACTCGGGCGTGACCCGAGCGCAGCCCCCGTGTCCAGCCCCCTCGCGTGACGCTCCCAAGGGGAGGGGTTGCGATGAGGCCGGACACTGAGCTCTAGGCTCCCTGAGGTTGATACGGCCGTGGGGCCGCCCTCAGTTGTTTATCACCAGCGCGGAGCATGTGCACGGGCATAGCCGCTCCTCGGCAGTGTCGTCAGCCAGTGCGGAGCATGGTGCTTCCACTGGTACGTGGGAGGGGGGGCCTCCGGGAGGAGCCCCCGGGGCGTGTACAGCCCCGCCCTGACATGTGGCTTGCACGGCAGGGCACGAGTTGTATCTGGGCACTCGTGAGCCAGCGCGGGACTCACGAGGCCCTACCTCAAGGCGGGTTGCGCCTGGTCTTGAGCCTTGGACGGTTGTGTGCGAGGTGTATCTGGGCACTCGTGAGCCAGCGCGGGACTCACGAGGCCCTACCTGAAGGCGGGTTGCGCCTGGTCTTGAGCCATGGATGGCTGTGTTTTCCTACAAGGTGGTTAGATACAAATGCTCTACATCCTCAGGTCCCGGCCCTCGAGCGAGCTCAGCCGCCACTGGTATGCCAGGTCACGATGTCGTGGACAAGGCCAGGGGGTGAGGGCTGGAGAGCCAGTAAGAGCTCCTGAGTCGCGATGCTCAGGACCCCCCTTTTAATGCGCAAGCGATTTGCATAGGGCCCGCGGTAGGCGGCAGAAGATAATCATAAGCAGGTTAAGTATGAAGGGCAAATCAGCTTAGGTAAATGCAGAAAGGATACATGCCACTGGGTCAGGCCCGAGCGGCTTGGGGATGATGCAGCCCGAGGGGCGCCCCCAGCAAGGTAAACCGAAGACATAAGCAAAAGGGATACACGCCGCAGGGACGGACCCACGCGGCCTGGGAATGATGCAGCCCTGAGGGCGCTCCGAGTTGAAATGAACTCAAGAGATGTCACCTGGTACCGTTGTAGATTGGTGTTGGAGTAGCTGAGGATGCGCAGTGAAGATGCCGACCCTCATAGGCCACCGGAGCCCTAAGCCTCGGGGGGCTCCGAGGGTCCAGGCGGTTCCTCGAGGACCGTCCCCATCTCCACCAGGACCGCGTGACGCCTGGCCTCCTGAGCCGCCAGAATGCTCCGCAGATGGCGCTGGCGAGTAGCAGCCGTGTTCGGCAGGCCAAAAAGCATGCGAACGTAGCTGTGTGGCGGGCCGTCGCAACGTCCTGCGTGCGAAGGCCCGAAGCGCTCCTGAGACGCGGCTCGGTTGAGCCCTGGGACGTCGATGCAGATGCCCAGCCCGCCATCCTCGCCTGGATGGGGAGCTACGCCGGCAGGCGGTGATCGCCGCATATGACTCTTGATTCCCGGAGCTCCTGAGTGGTCTTGGTGATGAACTCCTGAGGGTTGGGCCTTCCACGCCCTGAGACTTCCTGAGGGAAACGTGCCACGAAGCATGCCTCCAAGTGGTGCCCGAGCGCCTCCCTCGTGATCTTGGCAAAGTCTGAGGCCCTCCAGAAGAGAGCCCCCGAGCCCTGCCTGAGAAGGGCGCCAGGCGCGCCTTCCTATGCGACGGAGGGAGGCACCCCTCGCACGGCCGCCGATCCTGATGCTGCACCTCCTGAAATGCCAACCTCCTGAGGTCTTGAGTTGGGCGATGTCTTCTTCTTCTTCGGGACAGCCTCAGGAGGGTTCATGCCCCTGCTGTCCGGGTCCTCGATTGATGCGGCTTGGAAGGCGCGCTCAAGGGAGCACACCGCATCTCTCTCTTCGCAGGGGACCGTGATGATTCCGCCTCTTCCTGGCATCTTGAGGACGTTGTAGCCATGGTGGGTCACCACCATGAACTTGGCTAGGGTTGGATACCCAAGGATGGCGTTGTATGGCAGGCGAATGTGGGCGACGTCGAAGTCAATGAGCTCGGTGTGGTAGTTGTCGCGCTGCCCGAACGTGACGGGGAGGCGGACCTGCCCTATCGGGGTGGTGGAGCCGTCAGTGACTCCGGAGAAAGGCTTGGTAGGCTGAAGCTGATCATATGGCACTTGAAGGTTGTTGAACATCTCGACAGATAGAATGTTGAGCCCTGCGCCGCCATCGATAAGAGTCCTGGTAACTTGCACGTTGTTGATGACTAGGGAGCAAAGCATCGGGAGGTCGCCAGCGGTAGACACACAATTGAGTTGGTCTGCTGAGCTGAACGTGATGGCGCACTTGGACCACCTGAGAGGGCGTGTGGCCTCGAGCTTGGGGAGGACTGCGTTCACCTCACGAGCAAACTGCTTGAAGATGCGCTGAGAAGCTGGGGCCTGGGCACCGCCCAAGATGCAGGCGATAG
This sequence comes from Aegilops tauschii subsp. strangulata, assembly GCF_002575655.3. Lineage (NCBI taxonomy): Eukaryota > Viridiplantae > Streptophyta > Magnoliopsida > Poales > Poaceae > Aegilops > Aegilops tauschii. Next base: position 390,372,293 of record NC_053037.3, read on the forward strand.
CACATGGCTCCTGGAAGCTGAAGGAAATATGCCCTAGAGGCAATAATAAAGTTATTATTTATTTCCTTATTTCATGATAAATGTTTATTATTCATGTTATAATTGTATTAACCGGAAACATAATACATGTTTGAATAAATAGACAAACATAGTGTCACTAGTATGCCTCTACTTGACTAGCTCGTTAATCAAAGATGGTTAAGTTTCCTAACCATAGACATGAGTAGTCATTTGATTAACGGGATCACATCATTAGGAGAATGATGTGATTGACTTGACCCATTCCGTTAGCTTAGCACTTGATCGTTTAGTATTCTGCTATTGCTTTCTTCATGACTTATACATGTTCCTATGACTATGAGATTATGCAACTCCCGTGTACCGGAGGAACACTTTGTGTGCTACCAAACGTCACAACGTAACTGGGTGATTATAAAGGTGCTCTACAGGTGTCTCCGAAGGTACTTGTTGGGTTGGCATATTTCGAGATTAGGATTTGTCACTCCGATTGTCGAAGAGGTATCTCTGGGCCCACTCGGTAATGCACATCACTATAAGCCTTGCAAGCATTGTAACTAATGAGTTAGTTGCGGGATGATGTGTTACGAAACAAGTAAAGAGACTTGCCGGTAACGAGATTGAACTAGGTATTGAAGATACCGACGATCGAATCTCGGGCAAGTAACATACCGATGACAAAGGGAACAACGTATGTCGTTATGCGCTTTGGCCGATAAAGATCTTCGTAGAATATGTGGGAGCCAATATGAGCATCCAGGTTCCGCTATTGGTTATTGACCGGAGAAGTGTCTCGGTCATGTCTACATAGTTCTCGAACCCGTAGGGTCCGCACGCTTAAAGTTCGGTGACGATTTGTATTATGAGTTATGTAATTTGATGTACCGAAAGTAGTTCAGAGTCCTGGATGAGATCGAGGATATGACGAGGAGTCTCGAAATGGTCGAGACGTAAAGATCGATATATTGGAAGACTATATTCGGACATCGGAAAGGTTCCGAGTGATTCGGGTATTTTCGGAGTACCGGGGAATTCACCGGGAGAAGTATTGGGCCTTATTGGGCCATACGGGAATAGAGGAGAGAGGCCAAAAGGAAGGAGGCGCCCCCCCCCCTCTGGTCCGAATTGGACAAGGGGTGCAGCCCCCTTTTCCTTCTCCCTCTCCCCCTCTTTCCTTCTCTCCTACTCCGGAAAGGAAAGGGGAATCCTACTAGGACTTGGGAGTCCTAGTAGGACTTCCCACACTTGGCGCGCCCCCTCTAGGGCCGGCCTCTCCCTCCCTCCTTTATATACGGGGGCAGGGGCACCCCATGGACACACAAGTTGATCTGTTGATCTCTCCCAGCCGTGTGCGGTGCCCCCCTCCACCATATTCCACCTCGGTCATATCGTAGCGGTGCTTAGGCGAAGCCCTACGTCGGTAGCAACATCATCACCGTCATCACACCGTCGTGCTGACGGAACTCTCCCGTGAAGCTCTGCTGGATTGGAGTTCGCGGGACGTCATCGAGCTGAACATGTGCTGAACTCGGAGGTGCCGTACGTTCGGTACTTGGATCGGTCGGATCATGAAGACGTACGACTACATCAACCGCATTGTGCTAACGCTTCCGCTTTCGGTCTACGAGGGTACGTGGACACACTCTCCCCTCTCGTTGATATGCATCACCATGATCCTGTGTGTGTAGGAATTTTTTTGAAATTACTACGTTTCCCAACAGTGGCATCCGAGCCAGGTTTATGCGTAGATGTTATATGCACGAATAGAACACAAGTGAGTTGTGGACGATACAAGTCATACTGCTTACCAGCATGTCATACTTTGGTTCGGCGGTATTGTTGGATGAAGCGGCCCGGACCGACATTACGCGTACGCGTATGCGAGACTGGTTCTACCGACGTGCTTTGCACACAGGTGGCTGGCGGGTGTCAGTTTCTCCAACTTTAGTTGAATCGAGTGTGGCTACACTCGATCCTTGTGAAGGTTAAAACAGCACTAACTTGACGAAATATCGTTGTGGTTTTTATGCGTAGGTAAGAACGGTTCTTGCTAAGCCCATAGCAGCCACGTAAAACTTGCAACAACAAAGTAGAGGACATCTAACTTGTTTTTGCAGGGCATGTTGTGATGTGATATAAGTTGTTGTATGAGATGATCATGTTTTGTTGAAGTTATCGGCAACTGGCAGAAGCCTTATGATTGTCTCTTTATTGCATAAGATGCAAGCGCCAAATAATTGCTTTACTTTATCGCTATGCGATAGCAATAGTTGCAAGAGCAAATAGTTGGCGAGACGACCATGTGACGACACATTGATATAGATCAAGATGATGGAGATCATGGTGTCATGCCGGTGACGATGGTGATCATGACGGTGCTTCGGAGATGGAGATCACAAGCATAAGATGATGATGGCCATATCATATCACTTATATTGATTACATGTGATGTTTATCTTTTATGCATCTTATTTTGCTTAGATCGACGGTAGCATTATAAGATGATCTCTCACTAAATTTCAAGGTATAAGTGTTCTCCCTGAGTATGCACCGTTGCGAAAGTTCTTCGTGCTGAGACACCATGTGATGATCGGGTGTGATAGGCTCTACGTTCAAATACAACGGGAGCAAAATAGTTGCACACGCGGAATACTCAGGTTAAACTTGACGAGCCTAGCATATGCAGATATGGCCTCGGAACACTGAGATCGAAATATCGAGCGTGAATCATATAGTAGATATGATCAACATAGTGATGTTCACCATTGATACTACTCCATCTCACGTGATGATCGGACATGGTTTAGTTGATATGGATCACGTGATCACTTAGAGGATTAGAGGGATGTCTATCTAAGTGGGAGTTCTTAAGTAATATGATTAATTGAACTTAAATTTATCATGAACTTAGTACCTGCTAGTATTTTGCAAATAATGTTGTAGATCAATAGCTCGCGGTGTTGCTTCCCTATGTTTATTTTGATATGTTCCTAGCGAAAAACTATGTTGAAAGATATTAGTAGCAATGATGCGGATTGGATCCGTGATCTGAGGATTATCCTCATTGCTGCACAGAAGAATTATGTCCTTAATGCACCGCTAGGTGACGGACCTATTGTAGGAGCATATGCAGACGTTATGAACGTTTGGCAAAACTCGGTATGATGACTACTTGATAGTTTAGTGCACCATGCTTTATGGCTTAGAACCGGGACTTCAAAAATGTTTTGAAACGTCACGGAGCATATGAGATGTTCCAAGAGATGAAATTAGTATTTCAGACTCATGCCCGTGTCAAGAGGTATGAGACCTCTGACAAGTACTTTGCCTAAAAGATGGAGGAGAATTGCTCAACTAGTGAGCATGTGCTCAGAATGTCTGGGTACTACAATCACTTGAATCAAGTGGGAGTTAATCTTCCAGATAAGATAGTGATTGACAGAGTTCTCTAGTCACCATCACCAAGTTACTAGAACTTCGTGATGAACTATAATATGCAAGGGATAACGGAAACAATTCCCAAGCTCTTCGTGATAATGAAATCGGCGAAGGTAGAAATCAAGAAAGAGCATCAAGTGTTGATGGTTGACAAAGACCACTAGTTTCAAGAAAAGGGCAAAGGGAAGAAGGGGAACTTCAAGAAGAACGGCAAGCAAGTTGCTGCTCAAGTGAAGAAGCCCAAGTCTGGACCTAAGCCTGAAACTGAGTGCTTCTACTGCAAAGGGACTGGTCACTGGAAGCGGAACTGCCCCAAGTATTTGGCGGATAAGAAGGATGGCAAAGTGAACAAAAGTATATTTGATATACATGTTATTGATGTGTATTTTACTAGTGTTTATAGCAACCCCTCGATATTTGATACTGGTTCAGTTGCTAAGAGTAGTAACTCAAAACGGGAGTTGCAGAATGAACAGAAACTAGTTAAGGGTGAGGTGACGATGTGTGTTGGAAGTAGTTCCAAGATTGATATGATCATCATCACACACTCCCTATACTTTCGGGATTAGTGTTGAACCTAAATAAGTGTTATTTGGTGTTTGCGTTGAGCATGAATATGATTTGATCATGTTTATTGCAATACGGTTATTCATTTAAGTTAGAGAATAATTGTTGTTCTGTTTACATGAATAAAACCTTATATGGTCATACACCCAATGAAAATGGTTTGTTGGATCTCGATCGTAGTAATACACATATTCATAATATTGAAGCCAAAAGATGCAAAGTTAATAATGATAGTGCAACTTATTTATAGCACTGCCGTTTTGGTCATATTGGTGTAAAACGCATGAGGAAACTCCATGCTGATGGGCTTTTGGAATCACTTGATTATGAATCACTTGATGCTTGCCAACCATGCCTCATGGGCAAGATGACTAAAACTCCATTCTCCGGAACAATGGAGCGAGCAACAGATTTGTTGGAAATCATACATACTGATGTATGTGGTCCAATGAATGTTGAGGCTCGCGGCGGGTATCGTTATTTTTCCGCCTTCACAGATGATTTGAGCAGATATGGGTATATCTACTTGATGAAACACAAGTCTGAAACAGTTGAAAAGTTCAAAGAATTTCAGAGTGAAGTGGAGAATCATCGTTACAAGAAAATAAAGTTTCTACGATCTGATCGCAGAGACGAATATTTGAGTTACGAGTTTGGCCTTCAATTAAAACAATGTGTAATAGTTTCACAAACTCATGCCACCTAGAACACCACAACATAATGGTGTGTCCGAACGTCATAACCGTACTTTATTGGATATAGTGCGATCTATGATGTCTCTTACCGATTTACCGCTATCGTTTTGGGGTTATGCATTAGAGACAGTTGCATTCACGTTAAATAAGGCACCATCTAAATCCGTTGAGACGACACAGTATGATCTGTGGTTTGGCAAGAAACCAAAGTTGTCGTTTCTTAAAGTTTGGGGTTGTGATGCTTGTATGAAAAGGTTCTCATCCTGATAAGCTCAAACCCAAATCAGAGAAGTGCGTCTTCATAGGATACCCAAAAAGGAAATTGTTGGGTACACCTTCTATCACAGATTCGAAGGCAAAATCTTTGTTGCTAAAATGGATCCTTTCTAGAGAAGGAGTTTCTCTCGAAAGAAGTGAGTGGGAGGAAAGTAGAACTTGATGAGGTAATTGTACCTTCTCCCTTGTTGGAAAGTAGTTCATCACAGAAATCTGTTCCTGTGACTCCTACACCAATTAGTGAGGAAGCTAATGATGATGATCATGTAACTTCAGATCAAGTTACTACCAAACCTCGTAGGTCAACCAGAGTGAGATCCGCACCAGAGTGGTACGGTAATCCTGTTCTGGAGGTCATGTTACTTGACCATGACGAACCTACGAACTATGAGGAAGCGATGATGAGCCCAGACTCCGCAAAATGGCTTGAGGCCATAAAATCTAAGATGGGATCCATGTATGAGAACAAAGTGTGGACTTTGATTGACTTTTCCGATGATCGACAAGCCATAGAAAATAAATGGATCTTCAAGAGGAAGACGGACGCTGATAGTAGTGTTACTATCTACAAAGCTAGAATTGTCGCAAAAAGGTTTTCGACAAGTTCAAGGTGTTGACTACGATGAGAGTTTCTCACTCGTATCTATGCTTAAGTCTGTCCGAATCATGTTAGCAATTGCCGCATTTTATGAAATGTGGCAAATGAATAAACAAAACTGCATTCCTTAATGGATTTATTAAAGAAGAGTTGTATATGATGCAACAAGAAGGTTTTGTCAATCCTAAAGGTGCTAATAAAATATGCAAGCTCCAGCGATCCATCTATGGACTGGTGCAACCATCTCGGAGTTGGAATATACGCTTTGATAAATTCATCAAAGCATATAGTTTTATACAGACTTGCGGTGAAGCCTGTATTTACAAGAAAGTGAGTGGGAGCACTACAGCTTTTCTGATAAGTATACATGAATGACATATTGTTGATCGGAAATAATGTAGAATTATTCTGCAAAGCATAAAGGAGCGTTTGAAAGGAGTTTTTCAAAGAAAGACCTCGGTGAAGCTGCTTACATATTGAGCATCAAGATCTATAGAGATAGATCAAGATGCTTGATAAGTTTTTTCAATGAGTACATACCTTGACAAGATTTTGAAGTAGTTCAAAATGGAACAGTCAAAGAAAGAGTTCTTGCCTGTGTTACAAGGTGTGAAATTGAGTAAGACTCAAAGCCCGACCACGACAGAAGATAGAAAGAGAATGAAAGTCATTCCCTATGCCTCAGCCATAGGTTCTATAAAGTATGCCATGCTGTGTACCAGATCTGTTGTATACCCTACACTAATTTTGGCAAGGGAGTACAATACTGATCTAGGAGTAGATCACTGAACAGCGGTCAAAATTATCCTTAGTGGAATAAGGATATGTTTCTCGATTATGGAGGTGACAAAAGGTTCGTCGTAAAGGGTTACGTCGATACAAGTTTTGGCACTGATCCAGATGACTCTAAGTCTTAATCTGGATACATATTGAAAGTGGGAGCAATTAGCTAGAGTAGCTCCGTGCAGAGCATTGTAGACATAGAATATTTGCAAAATACATACGGCTCTGAATGTGACAACCCCGTTGACTAAACTTCTCTCACGAGCAAAAACATGATCATACCTTAGTACTCTTTGGGTGTTAATCACATAGCGATGTGAACTAGATTATTGACTCTAGTAAACCCTTTGGGTGTTGGTCACATGACGATGTGAACTATGGGTGTTACTCACATACAGATGTGAATATTGGTGTTAAATCACATGATGATGTGAACTAGATTATTGACTCTAGTACAAGTGGGAGACTGAAGGAAATATGCCCTAGAGGCAATAATAAAGTTATTATTTATTTCCTTATATCATGATAAATGTTTATTATTCATGCTAGAATTGTATTAACCGGAAACATAATACATGTGTGAATACATAGACAAATAGAGTGTCACTAGTATGCCTCTACTTGACTAGCTCGTTGATCAAAGATGGTTATGTTTCCTAGCCATAGACATGAGTTGTCATTTGATTAACGGGATCACATCATTAGGAGAATGATGTGATTGACTTGACCCATTCCGTTAGCTTAGCACTTGATCGTTTAGTATTCTGTTATTGTTTTCTTCATGACTTATACATGTTCCTATGACTATGAGATTATGCAACTCCCGTTTACCGGAGGAACACTTTGTGTGCTACCAAACGTCACAACATAACTGGGTGATTATAAAGGTGCTCTACAGGTGTCTCCAAAGGTACTTGTTGGGTTGGCGTATTTCGAGATTAGGATTTGTCACTCCAATTGTCGGAGAGGTATCTCTGGGCCCACTCGGTAATACACATCACGAGTTAGTTGCGGGATGATGTGTTACAGAACGAGTAAAGAGACTTGCCGGTAACGAGTAAAGAGACTTGCCGGTAACGAGATTGAACTAGGTATTGAAGATACCGACGATCGAATCTCGGGCAAGTAACATACCGATGACAAAGGGAACAACGTATGTTGTTATGCGGTTTGACCGATATAGATCTTCGTAGAATATGTGGGATCCAATATGAGCATCCAGGTTCTGCTATTGGTTATTGACCGGAGAAGTGTCTCGGGCATGTCTACATAGTTCTCGAACCCGTAGGGTCCGCACGCTTAAAGTTCGGTGACGATTTGTATTATGAGTTATGTAATTTGATGTACCGAAGGTAGTTCAGAGTCCCGGATGAGATCGGGGACATGACGAGGAGTCTCGAAATGGTCGAGACGTAAATATCGATATATTGGACGACTATATTCGGACATCGGAAAGGTTCTGAGTGATTCGGGTATTTTCGGAGTACCGGGGAGTTACGGGAATTCACCGGGAGAAGTATTGGGCCTTATTGGGCCATACGGGAATAGAGGAGAGAGGCCAAAAGGAAGGAGGCACGCGCCCCCCCTCTAGTCCGAATTGGACAAGGGGTGCAGCCCCCTTTTCCTTCTCCCTCTCCCCCTCTTTCCTTCTCTCCTACTCCGGAAAGGAAAGGGGAATCCTACTAGGACTTGGGAGTCCTAGTAGGACTCCCCACACTTGGCGCGCCCTCTAGGGCCGGCCTCTCCCTCCCTCCTTTATATACGGGGCAGGGGGCACCCCATGGACACACAAGTTGATCTATTGATCTCTCCCAGCCGTGTGCGGTGCCCCCCTCCACCATATTCCACCTCGGTCATATCGTAGCGGTGCTTAGGCGAAGCCTTGCGTCGGTAGCAACATCATCACCGTCATCACGCCGTCGTGCTGACGGAACTCTCCCGTGAAGCTCTGCTGGATCGGAGTTCGCGGGACGTCATCGAGCTAAACGTGTGCTGAACTCGGAGGTGTCGTACGTTCGGTACTTGGATCGGTCGGATCGTGAAGATGTACGACTACATCAACCGCGTTGTGCTAACGCTTCCGCTTTCGGTCTACGAGGGTACGTGGACACACTCTCCCCTCTCGTTGCTATGCATCACCATGATCCTGTGTGTGCGTAGGAATTTTTTTGAAATTACTACGTTTCCCAACACTAAGGACACCTAGTCCTCGCCCAATCACTCTGGTAAGTCTTCGAGGTAGACTTCGAAACCTTCACAGACTTCGTTCACCGGCAATCCACAATGACTCTTGGATGCTCAGAACGCGATGCCTAATCGGCTGGAGGATTCACAGTCCTCAAGTGTAACAAGTCTTCAGGTCACTCGGACAGAAAGACTTCAATGATTCCTAACACTCTTTGGCTCTGGGTGTTTTGGGTTTTGTCCTCGCAAGGATCTCTCTCTCTCAAATGCTTCAGAGGTGGGTTGCTCTCAAACGACAAAAGTCGTGCACTAACTCTGAGCAGCCACCAATTTATGGTGTAGAGGGTGGGCTATTTATAGCCAGGAGGCAACCCGACCTGATATGTCCGAAATGACCCTGGGTCACTAAGGAACCGACACGTGTCCAACGGTCAGATTTCAAACACACGCGGCAGCTTGGCTTGGGCTACAAGCAAAGCTGACTCATCCAGCTCTGGATAAGATTTGCTCTCATTGTCTTTGCTCAAAGACATAGGATTTGGTTGAGCATCACATCAGTCACTCTGACTTTGTTCACTTGGACCCCACTTAACAGTACGGTGGTTTCTATGACTCAATAAATAAGAAAAGGAAACTACGAAACAACTATGTCTTCGCACTCCATAGTCTTCAAGTGAATAGCTTCACATGTCATAATCTTCGTCGTGAATGTCTTCACGAACCACCATTGTCTTCAATGTCTTCACACATTTTTAGGGGTCATCTCTGGTAGGTAAACCGAATCAATGAGGGACACTACCTGTGTTAGCCTGCAATTTGCACAAACACATTAGTCCCTCAACCATGTTTGTCGTCAATACTCCAAAACCAACTAGGGGTGGCACTAGATGCACTTACACTCCTGTGTTGACATTCTCCTACTCCTTGGTGACCTGTCCGCGATTAAGGACCTTCACGTCTCCGAGCTGCTGATACGTCTCCAACGTATCTATAATTTTTTATTGTTCCATGCTATTATATTATCTTTTTTGGATGTTTAATGGGCTTTAATATGCTCTTTTATATTATTTTGGGGACTAACCTATTAACCGGAGGCCCAGTGCCAGTTTCTGTTTTTTGCCTATTTTAGAGTTTTACAGAAAAGGAATACCAAACGGAGTCCAAACGGAATGAAACCTTCGCGAGGATCTTTGGACCAAAAGCAATCCATAAGACTTGGAGTTGAAGTCTGGGACTCTACGAGGAGGCCACGAGGCAGGAGGGAGCGCCCCCACCCTCATGGGCCCCTCGTAGCTCCACCGACGTACTTCTTTCGCCTATATATACTCTTATACCCTAAAAATATTAGGGGAGCCACGAAACCACTTTTCCATCGCCGCAACCTTCTGTATCCGTGAGATCCCATCTTGGGGCCTTTTTCAGCGATCTGGCGGAGGGGGAATCGATCACGGAGGGCTTCTACATCAACACCATTGCCTCTCCGATGAAGCGTGAGTTGTTTACCACAGACCTTCGGGTCCATAGTTATTAGCTAGATGGCTTCTTCTCTCTCTTTGATTCTCAATACAAAGTTCTCCTCGATGTTCTTGGAGATCTATTAGATGTAATATTCTTTTGCGGTGTGTTTGCCGAGATCCGATGAATTATGGATTTATGAACAAGATTATCTATGAATATTATTTGGTTCTTCTCTGAATTCTTATATGCATGATTTAATATCTTTGCAAGTCTCTTCGAATTATCGGTTTAGTTTGGCCTACTAGATTGATCTTTCTTGCAATGGGAGAAGTGCTTAGCTTTGGGTTCAATCTTGTGTTGTCCTTTCCCTGTGACAGTAGGGGCAGCAAGGCACGTATTGTATTGTTGCCATCAAGGATAAAAAGATGGGTTTTATATCATATTACTTGAGTTTATCCCTCTACATCATGTCATCTTGCTTAATGCGTTACTCTGTTCTTATGAACTTAATACTCTAGATGCATGCTAGATAGTGGTTGATGTTTGGAGTAATAGTAGTAGATGCAGAATTGTTTCGGTCTACTTGACACAGACGTGATGCCTATGTTCATGATCATTGCCTTAGATGTCTTCATAATTATGCGCTCTTCTATCAATTGCTCGCCAGTCATTTGTTCACCCACCGTACTACATGCTATCTTGAGAGAAGCCACTAGTGAAACCTATGGCCCCGGGTCTCTTTCTTATTATATTACATCTCTTTTTTTACATCGCATCTCGTTTACTATTTTGCAATCTTTACTTTCCAATCTATACAACAAAAATACCAAAAATATTTACTTTATTATCTCTATCAGATCTCACTTTTGCGAGTGACCGTGAAGTGATTGTCAACCCCTTTATCGCGTTGGTTGCAAGGTTCTTGATTGTTTATGCTGGTACTAGGTGACTTGTGTGTCATCTCCTATTGGATTGATACCTTGGTTCTTAAAACTGAGGGAAATACTTACGCTACTTTGATGCATCACCCTTTCCTCTTCAAGGGAAAACCAACGCATGCTCAAGAGGTAGCAGCCGCGTGTCTCCATGTTTGATCGTATTTAGCTTGGTGTGTGTGAGGCTTGTCAACTGCTTTCCAGCGCCTCTGTATCTTGTCGTTTTTATGTTTCCTTGTATTGGTTTCGAGTTTGTAATCCTGGCCGGTTGATGGCTTTGTTAATTCAAAGTCGGGCTCTTCTTGAGCCTTCATTCCAAAAAAAAATTCAGGTCCCTGACGCGGGAGCCGAACGCTAGGGCGCCGTCCCCGCCGACGAAGTCGACCCAGTCGGGCTCGACCACCTCCTCCATCGCGGGGCACCGGGGCAGCTTCAGTCGATGGCCCCATCGGAGGCCCGACTGACGCCCACCTGGAGAAGCCGGAAGGCCTGAAGGTGGAGGGGTTCCTTGACGCCTGCCGACCAACAATGCGGGCACCTTCCGCGTCGACGAGAGCCTAGCCGAAGCTGCCCCCTTTCCAACTACTACGCCAGTGAATAAGATGAACAAGGAGCGCGGGTAGAATTATTACAAAATGCAGGGGTTAAATTACAATATCAAATCGTTTTCCCAGTTTCACTAAAAGAGGGACTGCGGGTTGAATACATAAAATCACAGGGGCCTTTTTGCAAAAACGATGTGACGGTGAGCGGGCAGAAGCAATAGCCGCTTTATTATTAGGGAGGGATAGGGAAATATTAGGTATACTAGGAAAAATGCCCGTGCGTTGCGACGGGAAAAATAACACAAGCTCCTAGCCCAATAATATGTTGGGGAACGTAGTAATTTCAAAAAAATTCCTACGCACACGCAAGATCATGGTGATGCATAGCAACGAGAGGGGAGAGTGTTGTCCACGTACCCTCGTAGACCGATAGCGGAAGTCTTCACGATCCGACCGATCAAGTACCGAACGCACGGCACCTCCGAAGTTCTACACACGTTCAGCTCGATGACGTCCCTCGAACTCCGATCCAGCCGAGTGTTGAGGGAGAGTTTCGTCAGCACGACGGCGTGGTGACGATGATGATGTTCCACCGACGCAGGGCTTCGCCTAAGCTTCGCGACGGTATTATCGAGGTGTAATCTGGTGGAGGGGGGCACCGCACACGGCTAAAATATCGTATATCAAGTGTGTTCTTGGGTGCCCCTGCCCCCGTATATAAAGGAGCAAGGGGGAGGCCGGCTGCCTATGGGGCGCGCCAAGGAGAGGGGGGGAGTCCTCCTCCTAGTAGGAGTAGGACTCCCCTTTCCTAGTCCTACTAGGAAAAGTAGGGGGGAAGGAAAGAGAGGGAGAGGGAAAGGGAAAGGGGGCTGCGCCCCCCTCTCCTAGTCCAACTAGGACTCCTCTGGGAGGGGGCGCACCACCTCCTGGCTGCTGCCCTCTCTCTCCCCTCAAGGCACACTAAGGCCCAATACTTCCCCGGGGGGTTCCGGTAACCCTCCGGCACTCCGGTTTAATCCGAAACTTCTCCGGAAAACTTCCGGTGTCCGAATATAGTCGTCCAATATATCAATCTTTACGTCTCGACCATTTCGAGACTCCTCGTCATGTCCGTGATCACATCCGGGACTCCGAACAACCTTCGGTACATCAAAACATATAAACTCATAATAAAACTGTCATCATAACTTTTAAGCGTGCGGACCCTTTGGGTTCGAGAACTATGTAGACATGACCGAGACACCTCTCCGGTCAATAACCAATAGCGGGACCTGGATGCCCATATTGGCTCCCACATATTCTACGAAGATCTTTATCGGTCAGACCGCATAACAACATACGTTGTTCCCTTTGTCATCGGTATGTTACTTGCCCGAGATTCGATCGTCGGTATCTCGATACCTAGTTCAATCTCGTTACCGGCAAGTCTCTTTACTCGTTCCGTAATACATCATCCCGCAACTAACTAATTAGTCACAATGCTTGCAAGGCTTATAGTGATGTGCATTACCGAGTGGGCCCTGAGATACCTCTCCGACAATCGGAGTGACAAATCCTATTCTCGAAATACGCCAACCCAACAAGTACCTTTGGAGACACCTGTAGAGCACCTTTATAATCACCCAGTTACGTTGTGACGTTTGGTAGCACACAAAGTGTTCCTCCGGTAAACGGGAGTTGCATAATCTCATAGTCATAGGAACATGTATAAGTCATGAAGAAAGCAATAGCAACATACTAAACGATCGGGTGCTAAGCTAATGTAATGGGTCATGTCAATCACGTCATTCTCCTAATGAGGTGATCCCGTTAATCAAATGACAACTCATGTCTATGGCTAGGAAACATAACCATCTTTGATTAACGAACTAGTCAAGTAGAGGCATACTAGTGACACTTTGTTTGTCTATGTATTCACACATGTATTATGTTTCCGGTTAATACAATTCTAGCATGAATAATAAACATTTATCATGATATAAGGAAATATATAATACTTTATTATTGCCTCTAGGGCATATTTCCTTCATAATAACCATAGCTCAAGATCCGAACTATACCCTATACATTCGTCCATCATACTACCTCTCGCAATTGACATCAAATGTCATGGACTTGTTCCACTGAGTGTCATGGATTTTTTCCACTGAGGTAGGATGGGTCCCTCACATGTCCCCGCATGACCACTTAGTGTATAATCGCCGCCTAATGGGCGCCAATTTGTCGCACCACACATGCACACAACTCGAGGCCATGGGGTCTAGGGTCGAATTTTTTCTCCATGACTTTGATTTCTCCTCCCCTCGATTTGCCAACAAAACCGAAGCTCAAATCAGTCTTCCACCCTATTTGAGCCTTGTTGAGGCACCAACCGATTGGAAGGAAGCCCAACGGCTCATATTTTCATAGTCCGAAAGAGGTTGCATAGTTTGGACTTCAGACTCGAGATGGCTCATATTGAAACTCGCATTGAGCACTGTGACAAAGAAAAAAGAGCAAAAAAACACAAAACCAAATGAAGCATGTAGTTCTGTGGACAAAAATTGATTTAAGTACAATACCACATGAATCACATACTTGCGCCCTGGTTAACATGTTTGCTACCACAAATGATTTACACTGTAACACTAAGATACAAACAACAATAGATGTCCCAGCCTTTTCTTAAAATTGAAATTCTTTGCATCGAACAAAGGCATCATTAAACCCATTAAGCTACGCGTGAAGGGCGGTCAACCAGCTATGCCATGTGGCGCAAGCTGGTTGGCCATGGTGAATTTTTTTTTTGAAATATTATTTTTAGATGGTAGTGAGGAATTTTTTTTAATATTTTTTCTTTTTAGATGGAGGTGATGGCCCCGCATATTTTTTAGCTGGAGGGCTACATAACGTGGCGCTTGCTAGTAGGTTGCGTTGATGATATTTTCTTTTTATTTTTACTTTTTTTTCTAGATGGAGGTGAGGATTTTTTTAATGTTCTTCTAGATGGAGGTGACAACTCTGTCTATTTTTTTAAAATGAAAACGTGTGCATAATTTCCTCTCAAGCGGCGTCACAGGATAGCGCCCCAACCACCGGTGTGCATTAACTTGCTCATTTATTCATCTTCCCCTCAACCACAAAGGCATACGAAACTGCCTCAAACACCGCACCATTGCCTGCACATTACCTCCCCTTCCATTACTCCCCTCATTACATATCCCTCCATTAGCCTACTAATGGGGAGGAAAGAGCGCTTATAAAACCCCTTTGCTGCAATACTCATCAAACATGAACGCCTGCTCACCTCCTCATTTGGGAACCAGCCTCTGCACCTCCCCTGATTTATCTTAATCCCAGTATGATGCTTTTCAATTTCTCAGGTTGTGCTCCGGATCGACATGTGTCGACGTTTTAGTTCGTATGTCTTTTGCTGCTCCGATGGGCTTCATCACTTACATGCATGTTGCTGCTTTCATGTGTTCCATATTGTTCTTCTCGCTGGCTTTATCATGTGCAGAAAGCATAAAATGCTGATATGACATATTAGGCTTTGAAGTTCCATGGTACATGGTATTAGTTTTTTTTTGCGAGAAACATGTTATTAGTTCTTCTAGATACTACCTTCCTCATACAAAATAACCTCTATTGGTCCTCATATAATTAGACTGAATCAGTGTCATTAAATAAATGTTAATTTCTTCTGTGATCGGTGATAATTGATAACTGATACGAAATACTACTCTTTGTGTATGGTTGGCACCTATGTTTTCTAGTCACACAAGGTATTCTAGACCCATTAAGCTACGCATGAAGGACGACCACCAGCTATGCCATGTGGCGCAAGCAGGTAAGCAGGTTGGCCATTGTGTAAAAGCTTTTGGAATATTATGGAAGTGAGGAATTTTTTAAAATGTTTTTTTCTTTTTAGATGGAGGTGATGACCCCACATATTTTTTTAACTGAAGGGCTACACAAAGTGGCGCTTGCTAATAGGTTGCGTTGATGATATTTTCTTTTCTTTTTTACTTCTTTTTCTAGATGGAGGTGGAGATTTTTTTAATGTTTTTCTACATGGAGGTAAGAACTCGGTCTATTTTTTAAAATGAAAACGTGAGCACAATTTCCTCTCAAGCGGCGCCACAGGGTGACGCCCCAACCACTAGTTAAGTTCTCAAGTAACACCAACTTTACTGTACACCCTTTTTTCTGTTCCAATTCTGATAATATGACTACGTACAATTTGAGGTTGATGTTTACATGCAAGCAATGGGGCAAAAAAAGGTTCTCCAAGCAAGAGACTGAGAATATCCGTGGATGGATGTTACCTGCAAAAATTCCCCACAATTATCTTCTTTGTTGAATGCAACTTCAGCAAACGTCCAAACATAGATGCAAAGTATATTGGTTTGCTTTGTGTTGTATAGTTCTTCTTTGGCACATTGAACATATAAACCCAGCTATACAACCCGCCCAACGAGTGCCATAGCGCTTTCAGTTCGATCCCGCCCGCACGATCTATCTCGCCCGCACGATCTATCTCGCTGGCACTTTTTTTACCGTGCTGTCGAATATCCAGCCATTCGCTAACATTCTGCTCTCGTGCTTTAGTCGATGACAGGTGGGGCTCCTTTGCCCGCGGACCCATCTTGCAGTGTGTGTCCCGTATGTACGTGTCGTCTGTCTTCGGTGAAAAACGATTGACCGCGACGGTCGTGGGCGACGTGGGTGGGTCGCGTCTGCTGAAACCTCGAGCCCCGCGTCCCTCCTTCCCCGCTCTCCACCCCCACGCTTCCCCGTGCAGCCACCGCCTCCCCATCCCCGCTCTCTCCGCCCCGCCCAGAGTCCTTCGCGCCGCCCTTGAGGAGCGGATCGACGACGGCCACCGCCTCCCCATCCTCGCTCTCTCCGCCCCGCCCAGAGTCCTTCGCGCCGCCCTTGAGGAGCGGATCGACGACGGCGAGGATGAGAGATCGAGGAGGGAGGGGTGACGCCGGCCAGCCGCAGGCCTCACCACCGGCTCGTGTGGAAGCGCTGGACAGCGGCAAGAAGGAACCATCTCTCTGCTTCTTTCTCTCTTCCCCGCAAGCGGCACTTCTGGATCGGGCCCGGGATTCATGGTCGGTGTGGAGGAGCGGGGGAGGGTGTGGAGGGGAGATGCGAGGAAGGAGTGGTCAGGTGATGGTGGAATTTAACAGGCCATCACTGCCTGTCGCTGCTTTCCCGTCGCCGTGCCCCATCCCCAATCTTAGCTGCACATCTATCTTTCTCCTCTATTTTCTTGCCGCTTGATTCGGCTGGTTCTTTGATAATCTGATTTTGATTTCTCAATTTATGTTTTTTTCTATAAGATGTGTGCAGATCGAATGAAGAAGACAAGAGGAAGACTGAAGAACAAGGTGAGCTATCTCTCTTTCTCTCTCAGCTGCCTATATTGTTGGTGTACATGTAGGTAAAACACGAAACCTCGTTGATTACTCATGCCCTCTTGTTTCTGTCACTCAGCAAATTTGGGCAGAGTAGGGGAAAGCGAGGGTCAGAAGAGCAAGGTCTTGTCAGAATTTTAGAGATAGAAAATGGAATACTTGGAGGTGTACTGCAGGAAGGTGGACGATGCCAATCAGACCAGGGTCAAGCAGCAGCAGTCTGTGGCCACTAAAGAAGCTGAGGTTGATATGTTAGTGGCTACTCTAGGGGAGCACAAGTTGTATCTCAAGGTATGCATGCTAATCATCGTCATGATGATTCACTAATTGGGTTGGTTGTATGTTCACTTCCTGAGTGGTTGTTTGGCTCCCTCGAGATGATGGAATCTGGCTGTTGTTGGTAACATGCACGATTCAAATTGTGGATTGCTACTAAATAGGGCTTGGCGATGCCTGATTGTTTTTTTTTTTTGTGTCAAAAAGGTAGCTACTGGCTTGTACTAAACCTCTAGGCAATACAACCTTACTTTAATCTTTTTACTAGGATGCTTTTGTCAATTTCTCGGCACTTGCGCATAAAGACAAGAGCTACGTGTCGCTCAAGGAACAAGTTGCCGCTGTCGTTCCTGTGCTTGACGATCTGAAATGCAAGACAGAAGAAAGGATCAAGTATTACGATATTCAATCACAGATTGAGAAGATATGCTCTATAAGTTAATTAACTACATGTCTGCATTAATATATTTTCCTGATGGGTTTCCCTACTATGGCTCATGGTCATAGATGTAGTTTGCCTTTGCTGCTGTTGTTTCTCTCAATATTTCTATCCCACTATATTGTATGTGTTCTGAATGTACCTGTATATGAAAGATGATTATCTCCATTATTATTGTTCGTACTACCATTTTTATCCAAGATTCAAAACACCTAACGCGTGCCTTTTTTTAAGTATCTTTAATGCAGCCTATTGGTTCTTAACTTACTACCAACTACTAGCGGAGATAGCTTTCTGAAATAAGCATGCTAAGCATGAACGTTGTTCTACTTATGGGAAGAACCCTCAGGTGATGATAGGTCATGGTTCTTTGCCATTTCCTTTACAAAATCGGTTGAATCTTGTGATTCTAAGTTAGTATCAAGTCCTATATACCTTTCTGTTTGTATAAATTCACAACTCTCATGGAAACTCTCGAATTGCGAGTATTAATCTCAGGTTGCTGGGTATGTTTGCTGATAGTATGCTGCCATGCATCCACTGAGCAATTTTCTTGTGATTTTACTTGTGATGACACATTTCTAATCGTTCTCTTTGGGATACTGAAATATGGTTTGCCTTGGGAAATATCTGATATAGGATCCATGCTACTTTATTTGAATTGTTTTTATGTTTGCACCCTTATTTTGATTTTAGTTACGATGTTCTCTTTCTTTTGGTTGCTCACATGTGTTTTTTGTCGCCATTCTCCATCTAGAGATCCAGGCAGCGTCTAGATTGCTGTTATCATCCTCCATCAACAAAACCATGGGGTATTTTCGGCTCTCTTCTATGTCTCTGTTCCAGTGATAAACTGTCGTTTGATTCTTTTTGTGTGTGGCATGTCTGCTTATTTTGGCCCCTGTTAATTGATGCTAACTATGCTGGCCATTTGTGCGTGCCTAGGTCCTTGTGGGAGCTGCATACAAACCTTGTGGATGTATTTGGTTGGTAGCTGCAACAGCCTACCAATCGGATAAGAGAAGCCAAGGGGCCATCGGCGATGGTGTAGCTTCAGCATCCTGTCAATCGAAGGAGAGGCCAAGGAGTCATCGGCAAGAAGCAACCTTATCCTGGACCTTGAAGTGGAGTAATGGTTAACAATGTTTTATGGATCATATGTTTTCTTTTGTTCACACTTGAGAGCTACAAGCATTAAGATGTTATGATAAATTATGTACCAAAGTTTGCTTTGTCCGTGGTCATATCTATATGTGTTAATTTATTTTCCTATAGTCGTATCGATATTATTATCCCTATGAGTTGTCCCCTTTGTTCTATAGTAATGTAATCAGAGCGAGAAATGTAAATGTGATTGAATTATGGTGTGGCTCTTACAAAAATATGTGAATGGGATCAGAATTGTGTATATATTATTGATTTAATAGTTTGAAACTAAGCCATGTTGAGTGTGGAGTTTTATTTTATCTATGTTTGCACCAATG
This sequence comes from Aegilops tauschii subsp. strangulata, assembly GCF_002575655.3. NCBI lineage: Eukaryota > Viridiplantae > Streptophyta > Magnoliopsida > Poales > Poaceae > Aegilops > Aegilops tauschii. The sequence continues at coordinate 390,391,394 of NC_053037.3, forward strand.
CAAATCATGAATTGTTTACTTTGATGTTGACACATGTCAAATATATACGTAGTCAGGAAAAGGTGTTAATCTTTTTGTCCCTGTAGCAGATAATTCTCCTGTTACTTGGACAAACAAGTGCAAGGGGAAGTGCAGGTGGAAGGGATCATTGTTTGACACATCACAGGACAACAACATGCACGCCAGTGACCAATCAAACAAGGGACATATGAATAAGATGAAAACCTTTCAGCCTTCTGTTCACACGAAAATACATTTTTGTTGATTTTGTGTCATCATCTATTTGAAAACAATCTTCCATGATTAAGATTTTTTTTCTCTTTTTTACCATTGGAAAAGATTCAGTGTTGCTGCAGACCTGCAATAGCATACACCTCTTCGCAAACAACTTTAAGTCAACATCAAATGCTCCTAAATTAAGCAAAATAATTGGTTTTAGTTCCTGGTTTAAATTGGTCTTCGTGCCATTTGGCTATGTTTATAGCTACCCTTTTTTTGAATGCAAGTTTACACCTACTCGGACTTCTAATTGCAGGCTCAACTATTTGGACCTCTTGATGATCTATTTTGTTGCATCCTTATGTTAAGCAATTTTTTGCATTTATTTCATGGTTTGAATTAAAATTAAAAATTTTGCCTTCATGTTACTCAAATAACATAAAAAATTATGCATGCTTAAGTATATATTTTGAAAGATAAGCCATTTTTATTTTTTTATAAAAGGGTTAGCCATGTTATCCTAGGTGTTTTTAAAACATAAAATTACTAACAAATGCAAATATTTTCAACCCATACATGGTTTCAAATGGGTCTCTGCGCCATTTGGCGCACCAGGTCATCTAGTATATAGAAAAACAATGAGAGTTGTCTACTGATTCACACGTACATGAAACCTACGGTCGGTCCTCTAATTCGTTTGATGAAGTTAGAATTATTTTTGAATGCATAAAATCTGTTGGGACCGCTTCTTATCAGCAGATTGTTAGCTGGAGTTGAAGCATATAAAAGTAAAAAAAAACGTAAGTACATATATGTTCAGTAAACACAGGTGAGTACCTAACATATTTATGGGCATCCAAGGTTTTATGTCTGTTCATCAAGAAGATATGCATGGACAAATATCTTGATGAACGGAAGCAGTGGCAATAGCAGAAGGATTGCTGAAAAGAAACATTATTGATTCAATATTCAGTCAAAGCTTTTTATCACCAAAGAGGGACAACCAAAGTGCTAGTCTGGTACTCACTTTCATCCACCCCACCGCATGAATAACTTCAACATTGCACGACGACGAACGGCGAGAGTGCGCAGTCAAGAAAAAAGCAGGCAAAACAACAAACATGTGTCCGACTGAAAATGCAACTTTAACTATCCGACTGAAACCACAAACAGTTAACACAGCAGTCACTCGATGTTGCAAGACAATGTGACTTTAACTATCAGACTGAAACCACAAGCTACAGGCCTGAAGAAGAGATGGCACAAATCCTCAACTTAATTAACTGGCCACTTCTATTGCTGGAAAAACATCTCTCTCCATAGCACAATACCATCAGGTGACACCAGCCGGCAGCCAACAAACCAGCTTTGTTCGGTCAAAATTAGATCCCAGATGAATCCCCAAATCAAAGCAGGGCAGCACCGCACCAGCAGATTACAACCTGATCATAGAACATGAAGCAAAACATAATTGTGGAAGGCTGAAGATTATGTGGGCTTGTTGATTTCAGCCTGGAGATTTGAATCCCCGAAAATAGGGCTGTATTAAGATGTAGATTCCTAGAGTTGTTACACTGTTGTTTGTATACCTGTGCAAAACAAAATTTAAGTACAATTAAATCCTATTAACCTAATGCAATAATTCAAAATAATCAACCAAATTGCATTTACTGAACATGAGAACTTATTCTTGGAATATGTCAGAAAGGAGATCAGACACCATCAACAATAGGTTAATTAGAAAATAAATGACATGTCAATTCGCATAGAAAATCTTCAAGTCATATTTGACATGAAAATTTGACTATTACAAATGGCAACTAAATTACACCGGAGAAGGAAAACATCAAGAAGCTAGAGAGAAAACGGACCTGAAAGAACAACCTGAAAATACAATTGGACCAACAGGAAAGAAATCCATCTCCATCGATCAAAGTTGTTTTCACTCTGTCGAGATACGACGAGCGGGCTATCCATACGTAGTGGAGTACACATACAGCATAATCTGATGTCATCGGTTCATCAATTGATTGAAAAGAAAAGGTTCAGACCAAGCATGCATGAGCACATCCCAAGAGGTCCTAGCATTGACTTCCTACACCTATAACAGATTTTAGTACCATGGAGCAGTATTTTCCATATGCGATCATCCTCCCCTACTGATTCACGTGAAGTTTTAACAAGCCAATGCAAGTTTTAACTGTCGGACTGAAACCACACACTATAGGCCTGAAGAACAAAAGGAAAAAAAATCCTCAAATTAACTGACCGGCCACTTGTACTGGAATAACATATCTCTCCTTAGTGCATTATAGCATCATGTTAAACCAAAGGCAGCAAACAAACCAGCTCTGGCCAATCAAAAATAGATCCCATAGGAATTCCCAAATCAAAGCAGAGCAACACTACACCAGCAGATTACAACCTGATTAGAGATGCCAGCCCAAGGGCAAGGAGAGGAGGGCATACCTTGGTGGTCGCCGTCGGATCCTCGTCAACAGCTTGGCCTACCTGCAGCTCATCCAGAGAATATCATAGATTTTGCTGCAAGAGCCTGACTCGCCGCATCAATGACCAGCAGTCCACCTGCAGGAGGGCACAGGTGGAGGCCATGACGGCCGTCATCGACGATGTCGCCTACCTCGCCGGCTCCCAGCTTGCCACTGCCGTGGCCTACCGCAACATCAAACTCCCAACAACGCTAACTTTTCCAAATGAAGGAAGCAAAGATTATTTAACAACAATAATTTGTGTTCTCAAATTTAACATCCTTCAGAGCACCAGGGTCTCTAGCTCTCTGCCAGTCTAAATTTTCAAACGGTCCAATGCCAAAACTTCACAATGTCACCACAAGCTTATCTTCTGCTGTTTCGATTCGAAAGAACTCCTAAGAATTTCAGGTGTCATCGACCCGAGCATGGAAGACAAAGCTTGGCAATGTCATGGTTATGTCACTCCTAATCGATGGCAGAATTAGTTTGAGAAATATATGCAGAACAAAGGAACTGGGGGAATGTTATAAACTGGCCACTTCTAGGACTCTGATCTACAAAAATAGAACACATAATGTTTCTGGCTTGATTGTAACTGATGCACGAACTGAAAACATTTGATGTGCTTAACATTCAAAGGACTGATGTGCTTGATGGCGATTTGAAATACATGTTTACTTATCTTATCCATCACTGTAACCACATACAAAAATAGTATAAAATCACCATTTTGATGTAAAAATCATCTAAACAGACGATTGGCAATAGTACTGCACATAGCTAAATGATTTGAACTGAGTTGACCTCTTGTAGAAGGCTGAAGGTCATGCTACCTCGTTGATTCCACCATGTATATCTAAATTCGCGTTGTTGGTGTGGTTGGGCATTTCATCAAACACCTGGAAGATATAGTTTAATTAGTACCAGTACATAGTGATTTTGATGCTTACCAACGCCAACACTGGGAGATGAGCGGGCAGCATGTATCTTGCCAGATCAAAATTATTGTACGTTGATCCGCCATTCTGTATCCGTAGGTGGTGTTAGACAGTGCGGATGACGGCGCCATGTGAGATTGCATCCAGTGTGCTCAAAGGGGGCGCGTGGTGACGGAGGCCGACGGCGGCGGCGGCGGCAAAAAGGATCAGGGAGCGTCTGCGTCGAGGGCGCACACGAGTGGAGCAGGACGATGGACCGGCGACCTTGGCATCGGCGATGGGGTCGATCGGGCCAACTCGATCCAAAGCAGAGAAGCACGACACAGGTGTAGGAGGTTGGAGATTGAGGAGGGTGCGGGTTGGGGAGGGGAAGGAGAATAGGAGGTTGGCGGATGGCCGGAGAAGAAGATCGGCGGCGGCGGCGGCGAAGGCCAGAGCTCCGGCGTGCAGGCCGGAGGGGCGGCGGGTCCAACCCTAGCTTGTTCGTGTGTGGGTCAAAGAAGGAGATGGGGGCGAGGAGTAAACAGCGAAACGTTTTTTTTTTTTTTTTGCTGTTTGGTTAGCATTGCCCCACTTTGCCACACATTTTTATCAAGTTTGCCTAAGGTTAGTTCATCAAAATGAGAGCCACAAGTTGGTAAGCCTAAGGGAATCTTGCCACACTTTTTATGTGGATGTCATGTGGGGCCCAAGTGTGGTTTGCCTAAGGTGTGGCTTGAACCAAACACTCACCTAAGTTGGTCAAACTTGCTTAAGTTTAGGTGTGGCAATTTTTGGCAAAGTTAGTCACAAATCAAACAGCCCCTTAATAACACGAGCCGATGACAGCGAGGGAGTCGGACCAGCGAAGCGGACAGGGCAAGCGGCCCACACGTGAACGGATAAAATTCTGAAATTAAACGTTTTTGGATGAATAGTATTACCTTGGATATACAAAATAATATAGATGAAAAAAACTGAAAGCGTAAATTCACGGGAAGAAGCATATTGTGACGGTGAACCCACGGAGTCAATCCGTACTTTATTATTAGCGAAAAAGATAGAGGTATAAATAGATGAATATCTTTTCCTAATTTTTTTCTTTCCCTAATCTATCCCTAATAATAAAGTACGGATTGATTTTGTCGGGTTCATCGTCATAATACGCTTTCTTCTCATGTCATAATACACTTTTACGATTTGTATAGACAAAATCGTAATATAAACGAGGTGGTACTAATTTTATGTCGGGTTCACCGTCATAATACGCTTTCTTCTCATGTCATAATACGCTTTTACGATTTGTATAGACAAAATCGTAATATAAACGAGGTGGTACTAATTTTATGGAATTTTTATCCATCGTCTAAGAAAATTTAGTCCGAAGGCCGCTACGCGCCCAACAGGCTGGGCCTCGACCTGATGTTCCGCACGCTGCCTCGGCCACATCGTCAAGATGGAAAAACGATTCCTGATGGCCGGCTCCTGCCACCGTCAGGGCGGAAAAAGAATGAAAACTAATCTAATCCACTTGTGAATCAAACTCCCAACCTCGGCTTCCATCTATGGGGAAGTAGCCAGCCGCACGGTACTATGATAGCATGAGATTCGATTTCTATTAGTCCCATATCGCTTCTTTAAATAAAATCAGCCAAGAGAGACCCGATAAATCCCACTCAAAAAGAAAGAAAAAGATAACATAGAGGCAAGGAGGGGACAATCCAGACGCGGCGGATGGCGGGATTCGACGGTCGACAGCCGGCAGGGTGCTCGTGCTGCCGGCGATGAACACACCACATAGAGGCAGGCAGGGAGGGGCCGGGGCGGTGATCGAGGTAGACTATGTCGGCGGCGGCTGCACATCGGGACTGGCGATCAGGAGGGTGCGGTGGCTTGTGTTGATGGGGACGACAGATCCAGAGTGGAGGCCAGCTCCGGACGCGGCGGTTGGCGGGGTTCGTCGGTCGGCGGGGTGCTGGACGTTGGTGCTGTTGGCGACGAACACAACACAGAGCAGAGGAACTCAGGTACCAGCAGCACAGTCCGCCACCAGCTTCTCTCTTTCCATGTCGCGGACAGCCGCAGACTTTGCGGTTGGGCACGTACTGAGGACTGGAAGAGCGCACGCACGCTGCGGTCGTTTAGGACCCCACACCGGCACGTTGCCGGGACACTTGAGGAGCTGGCCTGCAAAGGCGCAGTACTGTGCGAGCACAGCCGCGCGGCCCTTCTCGATGGCGGCGGAGCCGGCGTCGGCGAAGGCGTACATGGTGGCCATCTGAATCTGGTAGTGGTATGTGATCCTGTTGAGGATGGACAGGGGATGTACTGACGCCTGACAAGACATCGACGGCCAGCGTTGTATACGGTTTAACTCCATGCAATCAAGTTGAATCGTTGAATCGGTGACGAAGAGTTTGCTTGATAGCTGCTTGTGGATTCTCCCGATCAGAGAGAGTAGGCTGGTAGTACGAGTTACTCTGTATTTTCATTGGACGGAGCATACGCGGAATGTTGCGACGCCCGCCGGACAATGCGGCGTGTCCGCTTGAACCCGTTTGTGATGATGCAGTCAGCCCTGTGGCAGCTTTGCGGGTTTTTGTTTGACGGCGGAGCGGCGGGATGACCCGTCCATCTTGCAACCTGACGCAAGGGCGCGGCAGGCGCTGCTAGCCGGCGGTGCGGGACGCGGGAGCTGTGGCATGCGGTCGATGCGCTGTTGAGACGTGGAGGTGGATTGGATTGGGTCTTCCCTGACGAAGACAATCTTCATGGTACCTGATGAAGACTGCCGCTATAGCTGCATGAGCGCGACCCCAAAAAAATGTAGATGTACATTTTTTTTGCGGGAAGAAAAAATGTAGATGTACACGTACGCACAGGACGCTCTTGCTCTCAATGAAAAAACTAACTATACACATGAGTCTTTGTTTTGCCACAAAGATAATCCTATTTCGGGTACAATGACCAACCAAGAGCATGTAAAAAATAGACTTTGTGTCAGAAAATTAAATAAACTCACAATGATAAAATAAATTTTCAATATCTCTAAGAAAAAGAATGAATTTGAGGTAACCTAAATTAATTATTAGCCTCCTTAGATTTCCTCAATTTAAAATTGTACCAGCAAAAATAAGGTTTGAAAATGCAGAAATTTTGTTGTAAATGTCATCAATGAGATTTTGTATAGTAAAAAACTCTTTTATTTTGTGCACAAAGACTACAATTAACATGCTAAAAATCGACACTAGCAGTAGATACAGTATAGCTATAAATCTATGTATGAAATAATGCATGTCTTAGTAACTATTTTTGGCACTATTAAAGTTGAATTGTAAATTAAGCTTTCACTGCTTATGCTATTAGTGCTTCACCATATTGAAGTGATGGACATGTACCCATGGAGTGTCTTAAACAATTATTATTACGCCAATGATTTTATTTTTCCCGTTGCAACGCACGGGCATGTTGCAGTACAGCTCAAGGCAGATCGTAGATTACATGGCTAAGCAGCCCACCTTTTTTTGTAATTGTTTGTTGTGTTATTTAAATTAAATTGGTTTATGTATTCTGCTGGAGCAGTCACATGTCATACTAATTTCAGAAGAACAATTTCTAATTTAATGGTTAATGTATTGTTGGTCTAAAATGAAAATCCCAAACAAAAACAGAGTCACAATTTGTATTTATGCGACGAATAATGGAAGTTTCAAATGCTAAATTTAAACTAAGATTTTTGAAATAAACTGTTGTCTCTAAAGCTTGTCTCATGTAAGCCATCAACTAAATGTATTATATTAGCATGAATAATTGTTAAGTGCAACCAGTGGTCAGTTTTATTTGATTTTGAATAAACAAGGTGGGCTATACATTATATGATCTCAGTAGCTTGATTTGAACCCCGTTGCAACGCACGGTCCCTTTTGCTAGTCTCTCCCTAATAATAAAGCACGGATCGACTTTGTCGGGTTCACCGTCACAATACGCTTCTTTCCGTGATTTTACGCTTTCAGTTTGAATTTAAAACATATTCGAGGTGGTACTAAATTTCTGTCTCGGTAATTCAACCATAGTTGTTTTCTTTATTTTGCGTTCTAATGATTGGCCCGTCGATTGTGTACACAAATACATAATTGGGCTAGGCTTTCCTTCCCTCAAAAAAAGAAAGAAAGCGCAATGTGTGGCCGCATTACACCCGGTCTCTTTCGTCTTCTTGCATCGATCTCTTTCTTCCTCGACAGCAGCTCTGCAGCAGACCTGGACTCCTTCACCTTCTTTGATCTCACCCGTTCTCCTTCTTCAAGGGCACAATTCCTTCTCTTCAAAGCGTACCAGATCGAGGAAAAGAAACTATTCGATTCGTTATTAGATCGAGAGGGAGAGGTCACGGGGACCAAGCACAAAGTCGTCAATGCCGTTGCTCCTCACCTCATTGATCCCCTTCGTTACGCCGCCGCTGGTCCTCATGTTGCCGCTTGATCGGCATCGAGGTTGTTGGCCAATCGACAGGAAAACCAGATCGGGATAGAGAGGCCACGAACTCACGGGTACCAAGCATGAAGTCAGAAAAAATCATATCAGGATCGAGAGGAAAGTGGCGAAGGGCGAAAGACTCGCAGACATCGATGACTCCTCCACCGGAATCGCCGCCTGCTTCTCCAACGACACGCTTCATATGCGTACACGCTCATGTCATTGTCCTGCCGATGACCCCTATGCTGAAGGAGACAAGGAGAACGACTTCCAGTCGGGATCGAGACAACTCCTCCTCGAAATCAGCTGCAAGTTCTCCTCTCTTCCATGGACGGGGACATGGTGCCCTGAGGCTTGGTTGGGTTCGATGGATCAAGAAGAATTTGATGGGAGGAAATCATTGACATGCTGTAGTGGGTCTTGGAGTCGTTCGGCAAAGGAGCCAGCCTTGAGGCTATTGGACGGGAGTCGACGGGCAGGGGATGGAGCGCGTCATGGCTGTTGGGCTCTGTTGCGGGCATCATGAGTGCATCCCGAGTCCATCCATCAGTCAAGGTGTCCACCCACTACAGTTCGAGATGCCGCTGCCAAGCCTGCCGGTGAGAATATACCAGTCGCAACTTACATATTGTTACCATCGGTTGGTGATTCTTTTGCTACTTCGGGGGCCACCAGCAGCACCGGCTGCGAACTTTGCATTGCCGGTATGTGTCTGTGGGATTGTTTCGCAGATCATGTCAACGAGACTAGCAAATTGAAGAAACATGGTCTGAAGATATTAGCGTACACTGTAATGTAGATTCTCCCAGTGAACATATCAGAATATCAGGTTCCCAGATCTTAAATAAACTGTAGCAGTTAATTGTTGATAATGTACTGTAACCCTCATTTGCATCTGCCTAGCCTTTCATCCAGCAGCATTTTGGTAAGCATATCTTGGGCCCAGGTAAACAAAGAAGAGTTGAGCTTTCACTCTCTGGTTGGCTGAAGATATCTAGAGTTTAACGCTGCCGTGGTGTAAGGAAAGCCATGACCTCAATTCTGAACCAAAGAATCCAAGGATAAGCAGAAATATGCTATGCTTGCAACTCAGTTTGTATCTTCTCCAACGAATATTGCCCTGGTACTGACAGGTTGTTACTACATATCTTGGTGTGGATTTCACCAGCAGTTCAACTTTTCAATCCAGTATATATTCTGGTCGTTTTTCTCCTCCTGATTAATTACCTGGCGATTAAAATTAAAAGAAAGGGACAATACTTTAAGACCTACATAAGGATTCTCAAGGTATATGTTTTACATGATCGTATCGAATCACAAGAATACTTATGCCCCTGTTGTCGTCATCGCCAAACTAGGCGCTCCATGTGCTGATGCTGCTCACTTCGGTTATGGATTACCTGAAGCTTCTGAACAATTTTCAGTTATTTCTCTCTTATATATTTTCAATTTCAGCACTACTTCATTGCCTAAAGCTTGCAGAGTATTATCTAAGTACTTGCTATTCATTATTGCCTGAAGCTTCTGAACAATTTAGTTATTTCTCTGGTAATGGAAAATTATTATATATTTTCTTGTGCTTTCTTTACTGCAGAGACCACTAAGTATTCACCCGAGCCAATATATGGTGTTACAGATGTACACAGGTTCACTGGACCCTTGATAGTCACGGTTGACAGAGATCAAACCTTTTGTGGATAACTAGGAAGGAGAAAAATGATGTACTGTAGTTTAATTGCCACAGGTTCGCACATATACAAGTTCACTTACACTTTCGATACTACTCAAATATCCTCTAGATTTCAATGCAAATTCATGGATGATTTGCTTTCATTTATTTCTGCCAGGTTGAATGTGAGGAGCTTGCTTTATTGATAATTTGATGTTTGTGTGTTTACATTGCAATGGAGGCCATGATAGGCATGTCATATATTCAGGTATGTGTATTGAAAACTATTTTTGTAGTAGGTTTATATGGATGATTACGAGCAATGTTATACAAAATCAAATGTTCTCATGTATCATTTTGGTTGTTATGCATGTATATGGCAGAGTAAGGCAGCCCCTATTTTTAACAATTCATACCCGAGAGCTGATGTGTTAGTTACTGCTGTAGTATTTTAATTCTTTAGATTTAAAGGATGATATCTAGCGGAGGAAGGACAAGACCTTGCAGCTAGAGGATATTGTCAGGCATGACCCATATACCGTGGCATTAGTTGTCGATAGTGAAGTTTGGTATGCAGCTGGAGATGACATGATTTTTTTTCTTTATTATTCTATTGAAATCGCCTAGCTGCATTTTACATGTTAACCATGTATTTTTTTTCCGGCTGAATCTGTTAATCGATAGATCATCGATCAAAATTTTGTGGAAAGAAAATGTGAACCGGTATTCCATCTAGATAGGATTGTAGAATGTTGTTCAGTTGAGATTGTTGTTGTAGCAAGGCTGGTTAACCTTCATTGATTTAGTTTCAAAATCTTCAAATCATTTAAATTTGGCATATGTGGTTGATGATGGTAACTATATATAGCTGCACTGCATATACAGATGAAGATCATAATGCCAAGGTAATGTACATGTGTCATATGATGACATAGTGGGTTGGGGCAAAGAGAAGTGACAACATATAAGTATTTGTTTTCTCCCGTTGCAATGCACGGGCACATTTGCTATAATCTTTCCCTAATAATAAAGCACGGATTGACTTTGTCGGGTTCACCGTCGCAATACGCTTCTTCCCGTGAATTTACGCTTTCAGTTTTTTTGTCCGTCCGTCTCATCTATCTTTTTCTATCTGACAAGGTGGTATTAATCTTACTACGTCCCCAACTAGCTCTGGTGTTTGAATCGTCATCCCTGCTGCGTCGCCCAGCTGGGCCTAAATCCACGTAATATGGGCCTATTTTTTAAATAAAGTTATATGGGCCAGCTGGTCCTGTGGGGTAGTGGTTAGCGTAAAATAAAAATAGGTTTCGTATACATCAACAGCTAGCTAGCGCTTCTCGTACGTACGTCGTCGATCGGTCGCTACTATAGCAGGAGCAGCCCGGATAATTTTCGTACGTCTGTCGCCAAACTGGGCCTCGCCAGTGTGTTATGGGCCAACTGGTCCTGATGTGCTGATGTAACAACTTTTAAGGATGCCACCAACTAAGCTATTTTTCTTTGTGCAAAAAAAAGGCCAGTATTCTAAGTCATAGTCCCACATTGCTTTTTGACATCAAATCACACCTATTTATATATACGTGAGTTGCCACAATCAACAAGCCATGGCATCAATAAATAAAAAGAGGGTTCGCTTAAGAGAAACGAGGAAATTAACTCAGCCTCGGAAAGAAGCATGGGGTGCCTGCCGGGCATGCGCATGCATGTCCAATCAAAATGCGACGCTGCATGTGTCCCGATGAAACGGCTCGACCAGAATTATGAGCCAAATCAACCTGCTACTCTTGGTGAGACGCTTTCAGCAGAAAGATGACTAAATCTTTGAGAATAAACTTGGGCACGTGCGTGTAATCTGATCACACTCGAAATCCAATTAATATGAGTGACACATTTAAAATGTGTTTATATGCCTATTGAAAATGTTATATAATTTTTTAAAATCGTTCATGCATTTAAAATTGTTAGTGTGGTTTTAAGAAAAGTTTTCACGTATTAAAATAATGTTCATATAAATTGAAAAATGTTCACCCTTTCTCAAAAAATGTTCATGTAATTCTAAAAAGTGTTCACATACATACAAATATCCGTAATTTAAAAAATATTTATGCTCTTTAAAAAGGTCCATGTGATTTAAAAAGTCTTTATGTGTTTTAAATGGAAGGTTGATGCATTTTGAAAAACAACATGTACAATTTAAAAGTGAATGGGTGTATGAGGGACGACGTATGGACTAGGTGTAAGCCGTAGAACGGGAAGGGCGACTGTCACGTCCAACTTGAGGAGATTAGTTTTAAAAGTATTAGACATTGACTTGTGATGGCGTGGTTCAATGTCAGCTGCGCGCGGAGTAATCGAGATCATCATCATGGGATCAACCACGTCGAAGGCATTGCGTTCTGACAGATTAAAATACTCTTCAAAATATTTAACTATCAGACACTAACTCAAAATATAACATGTTATATATATGAAAATTTCCTGAGAAAAAATGTGTATAAATTTTAAATATATATACATGCATACCTGAAAAATTCTTTCAATGGACTAATTTTTTACATCACATTCATTCGAGTAAGGCACTCAGAGTAAAACAGATCGAGGCTTCAGTCATTAAGATGGCCCTCAAAGTAGCCCTTGACCTCCACCTCTCCTTTCTAACTGGCATTTGCTCGGTATGATGATGAAAACCACAATCTAGTGTACATAATAAAACTTGCAAAAGGGCGAAAGGATGAATAGGTTGATGACAATGAGGGGACGGAGCAATTGTGATAAGTGGCGAAATATAATTTTTGTTACCCCGTTGCGACGCACGGGCTTTTTTGTTAGTATATATATTATATATATATATATATATATATATATATATATATATATATATATATATGTATATATAATCTTTCCCTAATAATAAAGCACGGATTGACTTTGTCGGGTTCACCGTCACAATACGCTTCCTCCCGTAAGTTTACGCTTTCACTTTGAATTTAAAACATATAGACGAGGTGGTACTAATTCAGGGAACCATGACTATGCATGCGGTGCCGGGTCACAAGCGTCATCCATCCAATCTCCCGAAAACACGCAAACATGAAATCTGACAAACGATGCGTTGCCGCAGCAGACTCGGCCTCCTTCCTATTCTTTCGTAGATCTCCCTCGACTTGGGCTTCGTACATCGAATCGAGAGAGGCTCTTACCTGGGAGGCTGGGAGAGAGCAGTCAGGCGGCGGCGGCTCGAAGCACAGTCGGGCGGTGGCGGCTAATATTTACCCATTGCCACCATTGCCACCCGTATAAGTAGATAAAAGACCTAGCGAGTCGATCCCCATCTCCCTCGACTCGATCCCTCGATCCCGCAGGTCGCGTACGGTGCTCCTCTCTCCCTCGATCCTTTCTTTCCCCGTCGCGCCGCACCCACCCACAACCCACCATCGATCCCGCAGCCCTTCGGCGCTCCTCTCGCTGACCACCACCGTCGCCTCCCCCAAGGCCACCGGCGCCGCGTCTGTGCCACCTCCTCCCTCACCGGCCTCAAGCCCCTTCTCCAGCGCCTTCCCTCTCCTCTACAGCAGGATGGTGAGGGGAGGACATGAGAGGGCGGACGCGGCGGAACGGGACGACCATCTGATGTCTTCGGTGTGGTAGCCCAACCCACCACTCCTCATGCGACGATGACGACGAAGGGCAGAGGACCATCTAACTACGTTCCGCAGGTGATGGAATTGGAGAAGCAACTTTGGTCAGAAGGTCGATGGACCGAGGACCGAGGAACTACAGATGCTGTGGCGGAGGCCGTGGAGACTACTCAGCCTTGGTCCAGAATCTTGGCAAACCACTCATGGTGCATTCCTCTCTCTTCCTTCTTGATTGAACTATTTGTGTGTCATCCCCTTCTCTGATTGAAGTACAACATGCAGATACCTAATGGACACTGTCTTCTCTGAAATTGTCTCAATGACAGTGGCCCCGGGCCCCACCCGGTAGCCTCTCCGGGGGGGCAAATGATCCAATGAAGAAGTAAAGTGGGGCAAAAGATCCAATTTCTGCCAATGGAGAACTTTCACCCCCATCTAATGGTGGAAATAAAGGAGTCAATAATTCAGTCAAGCCATTAGTTGTCTAATGTACGCAAGTGTAATGCTCTGCTCGTGTCTATTCTGATGTTGGAATCAACGAGGCAGCACATAACTGTGTTTGATGCATTCTTCAGGTCGACATACCCGTGCGCCTCCTCTTCCCACTCCTATCTTCTCCTTCGCTCCAGGTCAAGCGACATCCCATCACTTGGACCCAGGAATCGCTGCCTTCCAAACCGTACCTCGCGCAACCTTGCCGAGCAATTGATATGTCCATCCAGTAGCTGCAGCCCAAGCTCGCTACCGGGACGCTGGCGGCGGCCGCCGAATTCTTGCGTGGACGTGACGGCCAGGTACCTCGCCCTATCCCTCATCTCTTATTTGCACACTCTTCACCCAATTTTTTCTTCTTATTTGCACATCTGTTGTAACATCAACGAAACATTTTCAGTGGCGGACCTAGGACCAAAGTATTGGGGGTGCCAAACATCAGTACATTGGTAAGAGTTTTGAAAAATTACATGAAGTTGTATAATTTGGTCTAAACGTTATTGTATATTCAGCAATAATTCAAAAACTAATGTTAAATATACTATATGAACTGTTTTTATGTTTTGTAGGGTGTGCCATGGCACCCATGGAAACCCCCTAGATCCGTCACTGGACATTATGGTAGGATTTCTGTGATCATCCACTTATGTGCTACTTCAGTTCCAAAGAAAACAGATGTATTTGACTCTTTTTTGTTTACATCCAGCATGCAGACAATGATAAGAGGAAATCAGTATTAATAGCACGATTTTCCGACTTACTTGGCTTGGTATGGCGCTGCCGTATACTTGGAGACACTGTGCGGGTGCTACATTTGGTACAATGTCATGGCGGCATAGAATCTGTAAGTGAAAGAGGTCAAGACGAGTGCCTCCTTCTCCATCATGGTTTGTGGTGATCTGCAGGTCAGTATGGGGAATCCCTAGCTCCACGTAGGCCGCGGCTCTGCGTCGCTAACCGTGATGGGCGCCGGCATCATTGTTCTCGCCACGTCGTCGTTGGGGCTGCTCTAACCGTGGTGGGTGCCGCCGCGCCGGCATCATTCTTCTCGCCACCCCGCGTCGTCGTCGTTGGGGCTGCTCTAACCGTGGTAGGCACCTCCGCGCTGGCATCATTCTTCTCGCCACCATTGTTGCGACCAGTGTCGTCGGTGCATGTGTTGCAGCCTTGCAGGTCGCTGTCGTGGACAGTTGGCTGCTGGAGGTCGTGTTCGGGGAAGAGAACGAGCAGAAGAAGATTGGGAAAGAGAGGGAGGAGGGGAAGACAATGAGACCATGATCGATCGCAGAGATTGTGCGGCACGTCCGGTGTGGCCCGAACCCGCGTCTACGAGTGATCGTCGTCAAGTGCGTACTTGAGGAATACAGAGAGGGAAAGCAATCAGCTAACATGGTGCCGGAGTTCCTCCAAGATTTTGTTTTGCACAACTAGGACGGCCATAGCACTAGGCAGATGCGGCACCAAATCATAGTCCTAGACTCCTGATGCACCTTCTAGCACATGCAGGCGTTGCTTCTTAAGTACTCCCTCCGTTCCTAAATATAAGTCTTTTTAGAGATTTCAATACAAACTACATATGGATGTATATAGACATACTTTAGATTGTAGATTCACTCATTTTACTCCATATGTAGTCACCTATTGTAATCTCTAAAAAAACTTATATTTAGGAACGGAGGGAGTACGTAGGTATTGATTCTGATTTGTATGGATGGCCTCCTTCTACATACAACTAGAGAACTCATAGGTTATTTCCTTTCCTAGCATGGCCTGCACGGCACTGCTTGCAGCAGTGGTGCCAAAAATTACTGCCCATTAATGATTCCTTCACAGACAATAGTAGTTTACACTAATACGGTGACCATCTCTTTCTACGATGCAAGGAAGCAAGGAAAATGTGGCGTGCCTGTGGCCTTGAGGAACTCCGGCTGATGCTCCTTACATGTCCTACTCCGCGTCAGCTGCTAGAAGCCTTGTTCTCTCTGCCTGAAGATGAAAAGTTAAAGTGTATTCTCCTACTATGGCTGTGGTGGACTGAGCGGAATAAAGCTAATCATAAACAGACCCGGGCGTCAGTAGAAGAATTTCAATTTCTAATGACCAGGCATGTAGCCGAATGGCGCCAGTTCTGTATGAAGCCGGAAAGCAAACAACAGCAGGTGTTCAGAAAACCAGTGTGGAAAGGGACAGAGGTGGATACAGTGAAGATTAATATTGATGGAGCCTTTGACGGTTCCAATCAGCTTGCAGGCTGGGGCTGCATTGCGCGTGACCATACAGGAGATGTCATTTTTGCCGCTGCGGTAAAACTTGACTATATGAGTGAGGCTTTGCATGCTGAGGCGTACGCCCTTATCAGGGGTATCCAGCTGGCTGGAAACTATGGGATGGGTAAGGTTGTTTTTGAGACTGACTGCCTGGGTCTGGTCCGAGCTATGAAATCAAAAATGTTCGATCGGTCGCCTCTTGGTGTTGTTTTCCGGGAGACAAGGTTTCTTCTTCAGTTGGGTATTAGTGAATGGAGTATTATCCACTGTCCCCGCACTTGTAATGTTCCAGCTCATGAGCTGGCAGCTATAGGGAGAAGTGGTGCTTATGGTGACCAGCATGTATGGTTGGCTCACCTCCCATCCGTTGTAAACGTTGATGTGGCCGCTGATGTAGTCGGCCAGCCTTAATTTTGGAATGCAAGGTATTCCAATTTCAAAAAGAAAACTACTAATGTTTTCCTACTATATTTATGAGTATTTGTATTCCACGCAATTATTCTTAGTCATGATATGCTGACATGAAGTTCCTCTTCTAGGACAAGCATGGGGGTGTGCCTTATTGCATAGTTAAAACAAGAGATGTATAACATTCCCTTTCTTTTTACAGTATTGACAGAAAGTTCTTCACATCAAGTTGTCATTTGGTTTCACAAGTTTTTACACTAATTCAGTCTCATTGTTTTAGTAGGTTTTCCAAAAACATGTTGCCCTGCTCCTCCGTCCATAAATATCCCTCAAGGGTATCATGTTTGTTTTTTAGTTATCGAATTAATATTGTCTAGACTCACTGAAACCTGTATTTTTCTGTCCTAGGGTTTCCATTGGTATTGTTCCATTGATTTTTTTTGTTGGATTCGGTTGTAGTTGCTTTGGCTCTTTGTAGACGGTGATCAATATTACAAGTGATTACAGTTTCTTAATTGTATTTGTCATGATAATTTCCTTTCTTACTAGATTAATGTTGGTATACTTATGATTTCCTTCATGCATGCATCAACATTATCATAGTTCCCAGTAGGAGTTGATTGAAAGGTTTCTAATACACAATATTCACTAGCAAGTTCATCGATGGACTGCCCACCTAAGCTATATAGCAGAGGGTTTGCGTAATGCATGCCATCTTTAACCTTATTGTTACTTCAGTAAGAGTAAAGAATAGTCATATATTTGCAACCAACTCTCCCTCCATGAGACAATAGTCCAGTTTGTACATTTTTATTTTTACACAAATCTTATCAGCAACAAAAAATGGATTACAAGTTCACGAAACAACAAGTCAACGCAGGATGCGATTGATCACATTCGTCGAATAGGTGGACAACGGACAACATGACACCCTCGGCGATGGTGTTGAAGAGAAGTAGCATAAAGGATGAGCCGCTTGGGGCGTGCGAGGATCTGTTTCCCGTTGCAACGCACGGTGACTTCATGGATTCATCGTCACAATACGCTTCTTCCCCCACCGCCGTTGCGTCCGCAAGGAAAAAAAAATTATGACGTGTGGGGATCGAACTCGCGCCCTGCATTACTGTCGACGGGGCGGAACCAGCTGGGTTGGCTGCCCTTTCTTTCCACTAGATGACTCGTTGCGCCAATGGCGCAAAGGCCGAGAGGGAGCCAAGTATTGTGAGAATATTTAGACACTCAAGTCGAAAACCAAATGTGGCCAACACTCCCACATCCTCTGCTTGGAAGCCGCCTTTTCTCACCGGATCTAACATAGATACATGATTCTTGGAGAGCAAATTTCAGAGAAAATATAAAGCATGGAAGGCTTTAAGTTGTACTATTGAGACCATACCACCATATCTTCATTTAGTTTCTTTGGAAATCTAAAGGTCTAAGAGGATGGTACATGTGAGAAGCTGTGAATCCACAACAAAAATCTAAACTAACTTCCAAACAAACATTTCAAGTTTGGAAGCCACAAAGAAGCAGCCCAGATCTCTCGTTGTAGTGCAGGTTCAAGAAAATGGGCTGAATGACCATCATAGCAACATGTAGAAGCAGCAAAAATATAGGCTTGGTGTGTAACTGATCATGAAAGATAGCTTGGTCAGTTTCTCCATTGTTGGCTTATACTGAGCAAGAACATCAGCCTGCAGAGAAGAAAAATGGAGGACTGCTTTATTCTGCGGTACATCCACAATAGTACAGCAAATAAAGTAGTTAAATGTGCGTTAAGATGTAAGACCTTTTAGATCACTATTTTAGTGATCTAAAAGGTAAGTAGTGATCTAAAAGGTCTTGTATTAGTTTGAAGAGGGAGCACTTAATAAGACTGTAAGCCAGTACATCAAAGTAATGCCGGCTTCCCATTGATTTGATCAAACCAATATGACAAAGGGAAGGTGAAACTTCATAAAACCATATAAATTGACCACGATGTCTTAATTTAAAACTCTGAAATGAAGTAATAAACATTAAGTCTGAATGTTGTCACTAAAAAAGCATAAAAAAGGCAGACCAGCCACGAGTGCATCATAACCAATGGTTCATCATGCGCAAACCAGGCAGCAGTAGCCTAATAACTTAGACGAAAAAATGCAAGAAGTCAAAGCACAAGGTGGGAAATAGGATCGAGCATTGACAGGTAACCAAATAATGAAGGAATATCCCCATGAAAATCAAGAACGGTAAATTAGCATCCAGAAGTACATAGAAACAAACATTCCGCTTGGCAGTGTGTGATCTTAGTATGATGTCAATAGCTGGGACTAAGAAGGTAACCACGTAGAGTGTCACACCTAAGGGCGTTTTCTTACGTCTCTACTCTCTAGTAATACAACTCACTATTGATTGATTTAACTAAGGTATTCTTCAGCTGGGTATTTATAAAGGGAATTCACTTTGCTTTTTTACCAGCGAGTAGAGAGCAACTGAAAGACTTATGTTTTTAAATCTTTGTAGAGAACAAACCTCACCAAGCTGTTGTGCAGACTTATTGTCAGTGAAAGATGCTACAGCTGAGCGAAATTGGCTTGGGATTTCTTCTATGCCTGCTGCTCCCTCCTGCAGCAATTATTTAGAACAACAAAACAATTTACTGTGAGATGAGAGAAGGCACACTAAAGAAGCACATCCGTAAGTGTATATCTAATAATATAGATGCTACAAATCAATAGAACTAAAATACTCCAGCAACTGGGATCAGCTAGATCTATGTCTACATCACCAAATCAGAAGTTTAGTTACCTGTGGTTCGCTTGATAGCAGTTGCAGGTTTTCATGCGCTGGACTCAAGAACCGACTAGCAGCGACCAAATATAAGCACAACCATCCCTCACAATTTGAATTCTACCCCAGCAAGTACAGACACGTCCTCTGCAACCTCACACAGATATGAAAGCATCAAAAAACGCACCGCACTACGCCGCCACCACGACCTCCAAAACATGTATAACGACTGAAATAAGCGGACACATTCTGCTCACACACAAGCATGACATATAAGCGGGACGAGGCCGAACAATACACGATGGCGTGCCAGATCCAGAAAATTAAAATGATCAGCAATTTAAACACCATGACAACACGTACAGGAAAGGAAATATGCATTTTAGCTAGACAGAAAGCAAGCAAACCTCGATGACAGAACAGAGATGCAACAAAGCAGAAGATCGGGACGCAGCAACACAAGAGATCACAGAACCTAATAAATAAATGGACATGAAGTGGTCAGTGCACCGGCATGCTATGGAATAGACAGGTAAAAGAAGAGTCGTTCCCCAGACAACTTAAAAACGGTCCATTTACCTGAGTTAGAGAGGAGAAGCAGGCAAGCAGAGCAGCCAAGATGGATGAGCATACGAAGGACGAGCGGCCGGCAAAACCAAACACAAAAACAGAAACCAAATAGAGATCAATTTTCAGCTGAACTAGTAGATTCACTCCTTCAGGTATACATCCTAATTGCGAAAATACGCATGTGAGCTTGAGCGCCTGTGAGCTCGGAATCTGTGCCACTTGTTTCTCTCGCGATCAGTGTTGCAATGAGTATAGCGTCAGGTGTATGCTCACGGGACTATTTGCCCAAACAGTTAGATGGCCCACTGCTCAGAAAGCGCCGTCAGTTAATGCGGTGGCAGACCAGACGGGACCTGGACCAAAGGAGCCGTTATTGGTAATGGAGATGCATGTCACACAAATAAGCCTCGCTTAGACACGTTGATTTATACTTGTTGACAACAGCAGGCACTCCCCTGCATTACAGTACAGAGTTCACTACTCCACCGATGAACCACTTACAAACCTAGAGATCTACTCAACACACTCAAACTAATTACTGAGTACACATGTCAGCAACAAGGCAAAGGCATCTTTTCCTAATCTGACTGTACTAACAACGAACTACACTTCTAATCAGAAATTCTTTCTAGCACGTTTGGCGCTGTGGCGATTGCTTTCCTCCACATCGCCATCCGCTGTTAACATCAGCTTCAGGGATTCCTCCTGCTCCAGCTCCAGTTGATTAGCAGCAGGATCATGCTCTCCGAACCCTTCCTCTCCATCTGGACACCCATGAATCCCTTGCTCCATCATCTGCTCGGCGAGCTGTTGTTCCTTCCGCAGTTCAGCATCCCCACTCACCTGATAAAATGCTAGTACAGTAAACATGCATGTACACGAGATTCTTCACTAACAATCGCTGGCTTACCATGGACACTTGCAGAGACACCGTGGAGATGCCTGAGTTTTCATGTATCACGGGCTCATCTCCCTGGTTAACTGATGCTTCAGACTCCTCCTCTGCCTGCATTGGACCACCATTGGTTCAGTTAGTAACATCAACACCACGGTCAACTCAAGCCAGATTAAAGCAAGCGGGATGTACCTGGATCGGATCGCTGCAAACCCTTGTGCATTCTTCAGAATTTCTCAATGACGATGCAGGGTGGGAGACTGCTGAGGCTCCCATGAGGCACCTCTACACTGAAAAGGGTTGAGCTGCTCGACGAGCCAGCATCCCCTCCCCATTTGTACTGAGCCATCCCTCTCATCCCGCCAATGTCCTTTGTCCTCAGTAGTCTGATGAGGGCTGGGCATTCACACTAGCACGAACGAGTATTCTCAACGATTGGCTTCCCCTGACGAAACAAACAAACAAATCAGCTTCTGTCACGTGCACTTCAGGTAATATGTAATTTAATTACTGGCAATATAAATCCATTCACTAAGAGAGCACAATTTTAGTATTCAGCCATAAGCAGCAAATATCCAAGATTTTCAGTTTGCACAAATTCATATTCAAGCAACACCAAATTTAATTCCGCACCACAGACCATCTTACACTCTAACAAACCAGAGACATGGTGAACATGACCAGTACATATTCAGAAAATTCAGAGAAGACAGTTCAATACGGTGAAACTGGTTTAACAGATAACAGCTACGCATACATGGTCAACTGGTTTAATTCTAGTCCATAGAAATCAAAAAAACTTCAGTCGGATGAAATGGAAATATATCTTATTAAGTTCTACACCATATAGGTCTTCGAGCATTAATTACTGGCAATATAAATCTGTTGTAACATTCATCTACAAACAATAAGGCATGGGTTCAGTTACAGTCAATTGATTCAGTTAGTAATATCAACACCACTGAACCAATGGTGGACAGTTACAGCCAATTGATATGAGTTTTCATCCTCCATCATTTTCAGAGTGTTCACCGTCACAGATTCAATCATATCTTCTAAAACAGTCAATCTGATTCAATCATATATTCTAAAATAGTCATTCTGTCCTGTATTACCATAACCAAAATGATTTCTTATCTATAATTTTCCAGCGTCTTTTGATCCGTATCGATTTGCAGAACTCATTCAAACAATTGCAAAATGGTACTACAAAATGCTCATGCAATTTATAGGCTAGGGTTCAGTACCTTTGCGTCCATCCTAGTGTCTTCGGGTCCAACTGCTCTATCGAGTGCTCGGACCCCTGAGCCTTGTCCCCGCCTGCCGCTTCCGGCCGATAGATCTGGCCGTCCGCACTTGAACTGGCCGGAGCTGGAGCAGGTATCTCCGCCGGCGCGGCCACCGGGAACCGCACGGGCTCCATTGTCCCGTTATTTTCATTGACCTCCTCAAGCAGAGTTCTAATCACTCCACACCAATTTTTCACGGGCAGAATGTAGATCAGTCCCCAAAATATGAGCGCAGAACCATGGTAAAGAATAGCTCACGAAGCAGATCTGTACCTGTTTATTGGCTGCAGCAAGAATTCCATGGTCGACGGAACCCCTCCGAGATCGCCGGACCGCCCACTCGCCGTCGCCGGAGTCAATGTCTCCACCTCTCCCCCCACCGGGATAAGACACAAATCCAACTTCACTTCCTTATCCACCGAGTCGCCCAACCACTGCATTAACTGCGTGCACTGCCGGCGCTAGCGGGAACCACCGTACCTGATCCACGGATCAGGACGCCGGCGACAACGTCGAGCCACGGCTCATCCACGCACCGTCGACGGCGTTCAACCCTGCCCCATCTGTCAGATATGTATAGTTCAGATATCTTCACTTCCCGTGCTCCCGCTGGACCCGCCGGCCGGCTCAGTCATTAAATGCACCGAGTCTCATAGCATTTCTGGACGTCCCTGATAATCACATACTCAAAGATCACAAGAAATTAGAGGATGGAACTTGACTGCCTTCTGTATCATTTGAAGGATGAACTTGATTGCCTATTAAAATGATAAAACGCATGATTGCCGCGGCACATGTATTTTTTTGTGGGAAAACATGCTGTTAGGTGCAGAAGTAAAGAACATATCGCATGGATGCTTGTTGGCATGTATAAAATCATCAGACCAAGACAGAAGAACCATGATTATCATATGTACTGGAACTAAGATTTACATAGTAGCAGCCATTGATCTAGTTACTCAAGGGTAGTGCTACTGTTAAACAATAACTCTAAAGCAAAGTTACTGAATCTACTAAAGTGGAAGAGAATTCAGTTATTTACCTGGGAAGCAACATCACTTCATTTTCAATAGAAATATGACCAGTTCATTTTCAAAGTAAAGATACTCATCCTTGAAAAGTGAAACAAAACTGCAGAAGAGCAAGGTGTCAAAATCAGATGAGAAATTAGATATTGATAGTTGAACTTGGCGAGCATAGCATATGCTAAGATCGGACAATATGATTAAACACAACGATGGAGCAAGTATCACAAGTAAACCAACACTGACACACTTCAGTAAATATGGTCTGAATATTTCAGAACTAAGTCTTAGGGTTTGGGTTCAGGGATGTGAAACTGCACCAATCATCCAATTTACCGGCGGCGGCAACAGACAGCGGGTCAAATGAAAATTCATGGAGTACTACTATCCAAGCCACTAACTAAATCAAGACAGTGAATCTCAGACGAACACTCGGCAAGATCTGAAGATAGCAAGCATCTTCAGAGAAATGGCAGCAAGAACAATATCTACAGCATGTAAGCCACCCTACTTGAGAGGCCGAGCTCAGACCCGTGCGGCTGCTAGTTCTTGCTGCACGCATGTGGACGGAGAAGGAGGAGATCCAGCCGTGGTCAGGGACCCTGTGTTCCTGTTGCTCGTGGCCGGGACACCGCCGGCGTGGGCGACGGGTGCGCTCACTCGCCCTGGAGCTCGTCCTAGCCCACCTGGTGCGGTGCGGCTCGCCATGGCCTGCCGTCGTGCGGTGCGGCTGCGACCCTGTCTCTTCCTGTTAAGCACGGAGGAGCCTTCTCATTCTTGCAACCTACGTACACGCAGAGAACGAAATAGTGATCATATCATACAGAAATTGCATGTAAGATTGTATCTTCAGGCACACATATATCTTCAACCGAAGCAAAGAAAACTCATACATATGCACATGATATCCCTGTAAGGATGTGACAAGAATATCGAGAATTAATATCAAGCAAGAAAAAAGCATGAGTTGCAGATTTAGTGAGGTGAGATGGGGCTGACCTGTAACTCACCAATTGCTGAAAGAAAACTTGTGATCAACTTCTCCCTTTAGTAACATCCACCTCCAAACTCTGGAATCAAATCAGAAATCCAGATGGAAGGAACGAAAAAAATAGATGTGAATGATCTTTACAGAAAATGAAAAAAAACACGATTGACATGTTTGTAAATAAAATAACAACCTGTATGTAATCCGTCAGGGAAAATGATATTCCAAACAAAAATGTTAAATTTCTTCCTCTGTAAGGTGAAAACCCTCAAAAGGAGTAACCCCATGGTCCCATTCTAAATTTCTTGGGACACATATTTAATGACTAAAGTTTTCAAATTTCTCGGAATATTAATCATAAAGCTGAAGAATGCATGAAACAACGGACAAAATATATCTATCATAGGATTTCCTCAAAGACAAAAATACAAAGAGAGTATTGGGATAAATTATCGAATCTTTTCAAGTGAAGAATGCATACCCAGGGGTCCCCCCCCCCTCCCTGGCCTCCCCAAAGACACACACACACACACACATCATGTTCCTGCCTCTAGTGTACAGCTTCTTATGTGAAGGCTGTACCAAAGTACATGAGATAACATGAGGTTAGTTATTTTTCACAGTAATAATCTTAATTGTGAGACATCACTATGCAATATCTCAGAGCCGGTAAAAAAGAGTTACACATTATCGAGGGTTTGTGACAGGATGGTATGCCATCGACAAATTAAGGTGATAAACAATTTGGTGTATTTTCTCTTATGGGCAAGGAAGCAAGAGTTTTGCTATTACAAATTTACTATACATACATGTTGAAGTTTTTGCATACCTACAGCTTCGAACTGATTGGTTCATCCAATGTGTTGGGGAACGTAGCTATAATTCAAAATTTTCTACGCATCATCAAGATCAATCTATGGAGTTTACTAGCAACAAGAGGGGAGGAGTGCATCTACATACCCTTGTAGATCGCGAGCGGAAGCGTTCAAGAGAACGGGGTTGATGGAGTCGTACTCGTCGTGATCCAAATCACCGATGATCCTAGCGCCGAACGGACGGCACCTCCGTGTTCAACACACGTACGGAACGGTGACGTCTCCCACGCCTTGATCCAGCAAGGAGGAGGCAGAGGTTGAGGAAGAAGGCTCCAACAGCAGCACGACTGCGCGGTGGTGGTGGAGTGACAGTTCTCCGGCAGGGCTTCGCCAAGCACACGCGGAGGAGGAGAGGTGTTGGGGAGGGGAGGGGCTGCGCCTTGGATGTGGTGCTGCAGCCCTCCCCTCGCCCCTCTATTTATAGGGAGAAGGGGGAAGGGGGCCGGCCCCTCTAGATGGGATCTAGAGGGGGGCGGCGGCCAAGGGGGAGGTGGCTTGGCCCCCAAGCAAGGGGGGCGCCCCCCTTTAGGGTTCCCCCAAACCCTAGGCGCATGGGCCCTAGGGGGGTTGGCGCCCCAGCCTTCCCTTCCACCTACAGCCCATAAGGCCCTCCGGGGCAGGTGGACCCTCCCGGTGGACCCCCGTAACCCCTTCGGTGGCCCCGGTACAATACCGGTATACCCCCGAACACTTCCGGTGACCGTATGGTGACTTCCCATGTATAAATCTTTACCTCCGGACCATTCCGGAACTCCTCGTGACGTCCGGGATCTCATCCGGGACTCCGAACAACATTCGGTAATCACATACATACCTTCCTTATAACTCTAGCGTCATCGAACCTTAAGTGTGTAGACCCTACAGGTTCGGGAATCATGCAGACATGACCGAGACACCTCTCTAGCCAATAACCAACAACGGGATCTGGATACCCATGTTGGCTCCCACATGTTCCACGATGATCTCATCGGATGAACCACGATGTCGAGGATTCAAGCAATCCCGTATACAATTCCCTTTGCCAATCGGTAAGTTACTTGCCCGAGATTCGATCGTCGGTATCCCAATACCCTGTTCAATCTCGTTACCGGCAAGTCACTTTACTCATTCTGTAATGCATGATCCCGTGACTAACTACTTAGTCACATTGAGTCATTATGATGATGCAATACCGAGTGGGCCCAGAGATACCTCTCCGTCATACGGAGTGACAAATCCCAGTCTCGATCTGTACCAACCCAACAGATACTTTCGGAGATACCTGTAGTGCACCTTTATAGTCACCCAGTTACGTTGTGACGTTTGGTACACCCAAAGCATACCTACGGTGTCCGGGAGTTGCACGATCTCATGGTCTAAGGAAATGATACTTGACATTAGAAAAGCTTCAGCAAACGAACTACACGATCTAGTGCTATGCTTAGGATTGGGTCTTGTCCATCACATCATTCTCCTAATGATGCGATCCCGTTATCAATGACATCCAATGTCCATGGTCAGGAAACCGTAACCATCTATTGATCAACGAGCTAGTCAACTAGAGGCTCACTAGGAACATGTTATGGTCTATGGGTTCACACATGTATTACGATTTCCGGATAACACAATTATAGCATGAACAATAGACGATTATCATGAACAAGGAAATATAATAATAACCATTTTATTATTGCCTCTAGGGCATATTTCCAACGGTCTCCCACTTGCACTAGAGTCAATAATCTAGTTACATTGTGATGAATCGTACACCCATAGAGTTATAGTGTTGATCATGTTTCGCCCGTGGAAGAGGTTTAGTCAACGGATCTGCGACATTCAAATCTGTATGTACTTTATAAATATCTATGTCTCCATTTTGAACATTTCACGAATGGAGTTGAAGCGACGCTTGATGTGCCTGGTCTTCTTGTGAAACCTGGGCTCCTTGGCAAGGGCAATAGCTCCAGTGTTGTCACAGAAGAGAGTCATTGGCCCTGATGCATTGGGAATAACTCCTAGGTCGGCAATGAACTCCTTCATCCAAATTGCTTCATGCGCTGCCTCCGAGGCTGCCATGTACTCCGCTTCACACGTAGATCCCGCCACGACGCTTTGCTTGCAACTGCACCAGCTGACTGTCCCATCATTCAAAATATACACGTATCTGGTTTGTGACTTGGAGTCATCCAGATCTGTGTCGAAGCTAGCATCGACGTAACCCTTTACGACGAGCTCTTCGTCACCTCCATAAACGAGAAACATATCCTTGGTCCTTTTCAGGTACTTCAGGATGTTCTTGACCGCTATCAAGTGTTCCATGTCGGGATCACTTTGGTACCTTCCTACCAAACTTACGGCAAGGTTTACATCAGGTCTGGTACACAGCATGGCATACATAATAGACCCTATGGCCGAGGCATAGGGGATGACACTCATCTTTTCTTTATCTTCTGCCGTGGTTGGGCATTGAGCCGTGCTCAATCTCACACCTTGCAATACAGGCAAGAGCCCCTTCTTGGACTGATCCATATTGAACTTCTTTAATATCTTATCAAGGTATGTGCTTTGTGAAAGACCTATGAGGCGTCTCGATTTATCTCTATAGATCTTGATGCCTAATATGTAAGCAGCTTCTCCAAGGTCCTTCATTGAAAAACACTTATTCAAGTAGGCCTTTATGCTGTCCAAGAATTCTATATCATTTCCCATCAACAGTATGTCATCCACATATAATATGAGAAATGCTACAGAGCTCCCACTCACTTTCATGTAAACACAGGCTTCTCCATAAGTCTGTGTAAACCCAAACGCTTTGATCATCTCATCAAAGCGAATGTTCCAACTCCGAGATGCCTGCACTAGCCCATAGATTGAGCGCTGGAGCTTGCATACCTTGTCAGCATTCTTAGGATCGACAAAACCTTCCGGCTGCATCATATACAATTCTTCCTTAAGGAAGCCGTTAAGGAATGCCGTTTTGACGTCCATTTGCCATATCTCATAATCGTAGAATGCGGCAATTGCTAACATGATTCGGGCGGACTTCAGCTTCGCTACGGGTGAGAAGGTCTCGTCGTAGTCAACTCCTTGAACTTGTCGATAACCCTTAGCGACAAGTCGAGCTTTATAGATGGTAACATTTCCATCCGCGTCCGTCTTCTTCTTAAAGATCCATTTATTTTCTATCGCTCGCCGATCATCTGGCAAGTCTGTCAAAGTCCATACTTTGTTTTCATACATGGATCCTATCTCGGATTGCATGGCTTCAAGCCATTTGTTGGAATCTGGGCCCACCATTGCTTCTTCATAGTTCGAAGGTTCACCGTTGTCCAACAACATGATTTCCAGGACAGGGTTGCCGTACCAGTCTGGTGCGGAACGTGTCCTTGTGGACCTACGATGTTCAGTGGTAACTTGATCATGATCGTCATCATTAACTTCCTCTCTCGTCGGTGCAGGCACCACAGAAATATTTTCTTGTGCTGCGCTACTTTCTGGTTCGAGAGGGGTCATCTCATCAAGTTCCACTTTCCTCCCACTTACTTCTTTCGAGAGAAACTCTTTCTCTAGAAAGGACCCATTCTTGGCAACGAAGATCTTGCCTTCGGATCTGAGGTAGAAGGTATACCCAATGGTTTCCTTAGGGTATCCTATGAAGACGCATTTTCCCGACTTGGGTTCGAGCTTTTCAGGTTGAAGTTTCTTGACATAAGCATCGCATCCCCAAACTTTAAGAAACGACAGCTTAGGTTTCTTTCCAAACCATAATTCATACGGTGTCGTCTCAACGGATTTCGACGGAGCCCTATTTAAAGTGAATGTGGCAGTCTCTAAAGCATAACCCCAAAATGATAGCGGTAGATCGGTAAGAGACATCATAGATCGCACCATATCCAATAGAGTGCGATTGCGACGTTCGGACACACCATTACGCTGAGGTGTTCCAGGCGGCGTGAGTTGTGAAACGATTCCACATTTCCTTAAGTGTGTGCCAAATTCGTGACTCAAATATTCCCCTCCACGATCTGATCATAAGAACTTTATTTTCCTGTCACGTTGATTCTCAACCTCACTCTGAAATTCCTTGAACTTTTCAAATGTCTCAGACTTGTGTTTCATTAAGTAGATATACCCATATCTACTCAAGTCATCAGTGAGGGTGAGAACATAATGATAGCCACTGCGAGCCTCAACGGACCGCACACATCAGTATGTATGATTTCCAATAAATTGGTTGCTCGCTCCATTGTTCCGGAGAACGGAGTCTTGGTCATTTTGCCCATGAGGCATGGTTCACACGTGTCAAATGATTCATAATCAAGAGACTCCAAAAGTCCATCTGCATGGAGTTTCTTCATGCGTTTGACACCAATGTGACCAAGGCGGCAGTGCCACAAGTATGTGGGACTATCATTATCAACCTTACATTTCTTGGCATTCACACTATGAATATGTGTGACATTACGTTCGAGATTCATTAAGAATAAACCATTGACCAGCGGGGCATGACCATAAAACATATCTCTTATATAAATAGAACAACCATTATTCTCGGATTTAAATGAGTAGCCATCTCGCATCAAACGAGATCCAGATACAATGTTCATGCTCAAAGCTGGCACTAAATAACAATTATTGAGGTTTAAAACTAATCCCGTAGGTAAATGTAGAGGTAGCGTGCCGACGGCGATCACATCGACCTTGGAACCATTCCCGACGCGCATCGTCACCTCGTCCTTCGCCAGTCTCCGCTTATTCCGCAGCTCCTGCTTTGAGTTACAAATATGAGCAACTGCACCGGTATCAAATACCCAGGAGCTACTACGAGCGCTGGTTAGGTACACATCAATAACATGTATATCACATATACCTTTGGTATTGCCGGCCTTCTTATCTGCTAAGTACTTGGGGCAGTTCCGCTTCCAGTGACCGTTTCCCTTGCAATAAAAGCACTCAGTCTCAGGCTTGGGTCCATTCTTTGTCTTCTTCCCGGCAACTTGTTTACCGGGTGCGGCAACTCCCTTGCCGTCTTTCTTGAAGTTCTTCTTACCCTTGCCTTTCTTGAACTTAGTGGTTTTATTCACCATCAACACTTGATGTTCCTTTTTGATCTCCACCTCCGCTGATTTCAGCATTGAATATACCTCAGGAATGGTCTTTTCCATTCCCTGCATATTGAAGTTCATCACAAAGCTCTTGTAGCTAGGTGGGAGCGACTGAAGGATTTTGTCAACGACCGCATCATCCGGGAGATTAACTCCCAGCTGAGACAAGCGGTTGTGCAAACCAGACATTTTGAGTATGTGTTCGCTGACGGAACTATTCTCCTCCATCTTACAACTGTAGAACTTGTCGGAGACTTCATATCTCTCGACCCGGGCATGAGCTTGGAAAACCATTTTCAGCTCTTGGAACATCTCATATGCTCCGTGCTGCTCGAAACGCTTTTGGAGCCCTGGTTCTAAGCTGTAAAGCATGCCGCACTGAACCAGGGAGTAATCATCAACACGTGTTTGCCAAGCGTTCATAACGTCTAGGTTTGCTGGGACGGGTGCTTCACCTAGCGGTGCTTCAAGGACATATACTTTCTTGGCAGCTATGAGGATGATCCTCAAGTTCCGGACCCAATCCGTATAGTTGCTACCATCGTCTTTCAGCTTGGTTTTCTCTAGGAACGCGTTGAAGTTGAGGTTGACATTAGCGTGGGCCATTTGATCTACAAGACATATTGTAAAGATTTTTAGACTAAGTTCATGATAATTAAGCTCATCTAATCAAATTATTAATGAACTCCCACTCAGACAGACATCCCTCTAGTCATCTAAGTGATACATGATCCGAGTCAACTAGGCCGTGTCCGATCATCACGTGAGACGGACTAGTCATCATCGGTGAACATCTTCATGTTGATCGTATCTTCTATACGACTCATGTTCGACCTTTCGGTCTCTTGTGTTCCGAGGCCATGTCTGTACATGCTAGGCTCGTCAAGTCAACCTAAGTGTATTGCGTGTGTAAATCTGGCTTACAGCCGTTATATGCGAACGTTAGAACCTATCACACCCGATCATCATGTGGTGCTTCGGAACAACGAACCTTCGCAACGGTGCACAGTTAGGGGGAACACTTTCTTGAAATTTTAGTGAGGGATCATCTTATTTATGCTACCGTTGCTCTAAGCAAATAAGATGTAAAACATGATAAACATCACATGCAATCAATTAGTGACATGATATGGCCAATATCATTTGCTCCTTTTGATCTCCATCTTCGGGGCGTCATGTTCATCATTGTCACCGGCATGACACCATGATCTCCATCATCATGATCTCCATCATCGTGTCTTCATGAAGTTGTCTCGCCAACTATTACTTCTACCACTATGGCTAATAGTTAGCAACAAAGTAAAGTAATTACATGACGTTTCAGTTGACACGCATGTCATAAATTAAATTAAGACAAATCCTATGGCTCCTGCCGGTTGTCATACTCATCGACATGCAAGTCGTGATTCCTATTACAAGAACATGATCAATCTCATACATCACATATATCATTCATCACAATCTTCTGGCCATATCACATCACATGACACATGCTGCAAAAACAAGTTAGACGTCCTCTAATTGTTGTTGCAAACTTTTACATGGCTGCTATAGGTTTCTAACAAGAACGTTTCTTACCTACACCAAAACCACAACGTGATATGCCAATTTCTATCTACCCTTCATAATGACCCTTTTCATCGAATCCGATCCGACTAAAGTGAGAGAGACAGACACCCGCTAGCCACCTTATGCATCTAGTGCATGTCAGTCGGTGGAACCTGTCTCACGCAAGCGTACGTGTAAGGTCGGTCCGGGCCGCTTCATCACACAATGCCGCCGAATCAAGATAAGACTAGTAGCGGCAAGTAAATTGACAAAATCGACGCCCACAACATCTTGTGTTCTACTCGTGCATAGAAACTACGCATAAACCTGGCTCTGATACCACTGTTGGGGAACGTAGCTATAATTCAAAATTTTCTACGCATCACCAAGATCAATCTATGGAGTTTACTAGCAACGAGAGGGGAGGAGTGCATCTACATACCCTTGTAGATCGCGAGCGGAAGCGTTCAAGAGAACGGGGTTGATGCAGTCGTACTCGTCGTGATCCAAATCACCGATGATCCTAGCGCCGAACGGACGACACCTCCGTGTTCAACACACGTACGGAACGGTGACGTCTCCCACGCCTTGATCCAGCAAGGAGGAGGGAGAGGTTGAGGAAGAAGGCTCCAACAACAGCACGACGGCGTGGTGGTGGTGGAGTGACAGTTCTCCGGCAGGGCTTCGCCAAGCACACGCGGAGGAGGAGAGGTGTTGGGGAGGGGAGGGGCTGCGCCTTGGATGTGGTGCTGCAGCCCTCCCCTCGCCCCTCTATTTATAGGGAGAAGGGGGAGGGGGGCCGGCCCCTCTATATGGGATCTAGAGGGGGGCGGCGGCCAAGGGGGAGGTGGCTTGCCCCCCAAGCAAGGGGGGCGCCCCCCTTTAGGGTTCCCCCAAACCCTAGGCGCATGGGCCCTAGGGGGGTTGGCGCCCCAGCCCACTTAGGGGCTGGTTCCCTTCCACCTATAGTCTATAAGGCCCTCCGGGGCAGGTGGACCCTCCCGGTGGACCCCCGGAACCCCTTCGGTGGCCCCGGTACAATACCGGTATACCCCCGAACACTTCCGGTGACCGTATGGTGACTTCCCATATATAAATCTTTACCTCCGGACCATTCCGGAACTCCTCGTGATGTCCGGGATCTCATCCGGGACTCCGAACAACATTCGGTAATCACATACATACCTTCCTTATTACCCTAACGTCATCGAACCTTAAGTGTGTAGACCCTACGGGTTCGGGAATCATGCAGACATGACCGAGACACCTCTCTAGCCAATAACCAACAGCGGAATCTGGATACCCATGTTGGCTCCCACATGTTCCACGATGATCTCATCGGATGAACCACGATGTCGAGGATTCAAGCAATCCCGTATACAATTCCCTTTGCCAATCGGTAAGTTACTTGCCCGAGATTCGATCGTCGGTATCCCAATACCTCGTTCAATCTCGTTACCGGCAAGTCACTTTACTCATTCCGTAATGCATGATCCCGTGACTAACTACTTAGTCACATTGAGCTCATTATGATGATGCAATACCGAGTGGGCCCAGAGATACCTCTCCGTCATACGGAGTGACAAATCCCAGTCTCGATCCGTACCAACCCAACAGATACTTTCGGAGATACCTGTAGTGCACCTTTATAGTCACCCAGTTGCGTTGTGACGTTTGGTACACCCAAAGCATTCCTACGGTGTCTGGGAGTTGCACAATCTCATGGTCTAAGGAAATGATACTTGACATTAGAAAAGCTTCAGCAAACGAACTACACGATCTAGTGCTATGCTTAGGATTGGGTCTTGTCCATCACATCATTCTCCTAATGATGTGATCCCGTTATCAATGACATCCAATGTCCATGGTCAGGAAACTGTAACCATCTATTGATCAACGAGCTAGTCAACTAGAGGCTCACTAGGGACATGTTATGGTCTATGGGTTCACACATGTATTACGATTTCCGGATAACACAATTATAGCATGAACAATAAACGGTTATCATGAACAAGGAAATATAATAATAACCATTTTATTATTGCCTCTAGGGCATATTTCCAACACAATGCCCTCTCCTCCAGCTCATAAATCATGAAGCCGTGTCGGGCCATTAATCTTCTCCTCTAGCAAGCACCTGGGTGAAGATACTAAATCAAACACACACAAAAGTGCCAATGAAACACAGATTCTGCGGCACAAACTGAAGGTACGACAAACATTTGCTGCAGTAGTAGTTTAAACACATGCTGATTGCAACGGAGAATAGGATGGTTCTCATTATTCTCATTTAAGCCCAGTCATCTCATTCATGTCAAGGGTACTGTAAAACATGATTGTTAAAATTCAGAAACATCAACTATATAACCTCCTGACTATCACCAAAAAAAGAAGTGAATCCCTGCCACCGGAGATCTTGGCACAACAAAATCGAAGCCGCTCACATGGGCACGTTCCTTAATCTCCACATACATGTTGCACGCCTCAGGGTCTAGCTTACCAGAACTGAGCTCTTCGCATCCACTAAACACAATCTGATACAAATAGACCATTCTACCACGGAGCTCGGGGAGAAACATGGCGGCGGCTCCTCGCCCTTTCACAATGAGCATGTTTGAGCCAATCAAGAAGGCAAAAAGGAAATGAACAAAACAATTGCAACTGTAGAAATCAGGATGCTCCCTGCAAATAACATATCTCAAGAACCCATAAAAAATGAAACTGCAGTCCATAGGGCAGGCTGCGAAGTATGTGTGGCAGCAAACAAGAACTGCATGATCAGATCATCCTCGTTGGCCGGCATGATGTCCTAGTCACATAGCAGTGGTGCTACTAATTAAATTGATAACTGTGATGCTTTTATCTAAATCTGAAGACAACAAATGGTGTCATGAGACCGAGTTTAACTATGTGTGGAGGCAAACAAATATGGTTTTAGAATGGCTACAGCCAAAACTACTTTTGTATTGACTAACAATAAAAAATAATTAGAATAATAACGTGAGAATGAGGTTAGTAGAATCATGTCTTGGAAATTATGCATTTTTTGTATTTTCTGCCTTTCGTGTCAATGTCAAACAGCATACACTTCGTACAATACACTAACTGGTAATTGTCAGACAAACAGGAAAATGACACCACTGAATATGACCTAAACATGAAAAGGTTAACTCATGGAAATTTAACAGACTATCTACAAGAAGCAATGTTCTCTTTCCATCTTTTGTATCTCCGTCAAGCAAGCCATGAGTAACAAAGATGACAAGTTGGAACAGTACATGAGCATCTGAATATTTCAGAACTAAGTCTTAGGGGTTCAGGGATGTGAAACTGCGCACACGCGCACGCACAAACAGAGTGAGCGAGTGAGTGCCTGGTTGACTCTCGGAGAGAGAGAGAGAGAGAGAGAGAGATGGGGATCGTACCGAATCCAAAGCAACAGGAGCCAAGCTGCGAGAAATCCATCGACGGTGGCTCAGATCCCGCGCCAACCCGACCAGCCCCTCGAACGGAATGCATCACGGGCCCTGCCTCTCGGTCCACAGCCCGCGCCGCCGCGGATGTCCCGAGCCCCGTGGAGTGCGCCGCCGGCCACGAGCGCCGCGACGGCGGTGGTCCTGCTCATGGAGTCGTCCATGGCCGCCCGGAACGCGAAGAGGAGGGAGGGGCTCGCGGCGCGTGGGGTGGGCGCGGGGGGGGGGGGAACGGGGGAAGGAAGGGGCGGCGTCACCAGGAGGCTAGGGTTCGTGGGAGGGGATCGGGGAAGAGAGCAGCGTGGGTGGGTGGGGGCGCGAGTGCGGGCGGAGGCAGCGGCTAGGGTTTCTCCACGGACGGGCTGCGTTTTATATGCCTGCGCATGAAATGACTAAAATGCCCTTGGCGGGGCACGGAATTTACAGGCGGTGGCATAGCGATTTAAAGGCGACGTGGAGGCAACGGTCATGATTACGAGTCTAGAAGGGTTTATATGTTCAATTAGATGGGATGTGTGCTATAAAAAAAAGGACACGAAAGAGATTCGACACAGAGGGGATATTCGGATGGATTTCTTAGAAAGAAAGACCCCATAATGAGAAGGTACGGCAAGACTAATTAACTGAAGTCAAAGATTTCTTCATAAAAAATTACATGCAAAGACCACGTAATGGGAAGGCCCGCATGGATAGGCTACAACACACATGCAGTGTGCATATGCCCTACCCATAGCGGTATGTTTTTTTTATCATATGTATGTTTTTTTACTAATTCTAAAACATATTAAGTGATACTAATTATTCGATTGATTATTTTGAAACAACACCCAAACTTTTTACTAATTCTAAAATAATTAGAGATTAAGTGATACTAATTATTCGAGTGATTATTTTGAAACAACACCCAAATGAATTCTACAAAAAAATAAAAATTCGACCGGCGGAGATTTACTAATCATTTAAACGATGATAGGGAAGGGAGGTATTAATTGTTAGTTATTTTGTACCACAGGCACTTTTGTTATCTATATCTATATCTATACCACCTACTAATAAAAGGGCTATTGCTTCCTACCACCATAATTTCGTCCGCTTTTCGTCCGTCCACCTCGTTCATGTAGTTTCATATGGCTTGCCCGAGGTGGTACTATTTTTCTGCGCAGGTTCACGATGGTTCACTTTTTATTTATGGGCCACCAGCCGGCGTGTACGTCCGCCTAGGATAGGCTGCAACGAACACACGAACCAGCCCATCTAGAAAGGGTTCTCGTAAAAACGGAAGAAAGTAAAATAGTCCAAACAAGAGGACACAGGTTTCTTCACGATAAAATAGTCCCACCTCGGCTTTTTTCATTGAATTCCACCAGTTCTTATAGTTCGCGTAAAATAGTCCCAACAAGTAGCTTGGGAATCAACAAAGATTGTGGGGGCATACCATGCATGTTAAGGAGGGAACGAAGGAATCACATCAAAATGGCAAGCTCCTTGCTTAATTAAGTAAGAGGTGGGATTAGAAACCAAGGAATAACATGCATGGCATGACCCGGTACTCTGAATGAGAGAATAAGGAATTGTGGGCAAGAATCACGAAGGAGAAAAATCTATGTGCGATGGCCAACTAGGCCATGCATGACCCGGTACTCTGAATAAGAGAATTAAGGAATGGTCGCCGGCAACACAGTGGGCGGTGGCATCATGAAGCCCTTCTGAGAGCATTTCCAGCCGTTCGGCCCCCGAGGGCGCCGTCCAGAAACGGCCCGATAACTGCGGTGTGTTTCATTCATCACATAAATCAAATAATTCACTACAAATTATATCGTTTAACAAATAAAAACTCAAGTTTCATCTCCATTCCCGGCCTCGCCCTTAAGTCTCCATAGGTGCTTCACCAGATCGTGTTGCAGTTCTTCATGCACCTGTGGGTCTCGGATCTCCTGACGCATATTGAGGTAGTCAGTCCAGTTTGCCGGTAGTTGGTGATCAACTTGGGCAAGAGGACCCTGCAAGTAATATGGTTCAGTGTCAAACACTGGCTCTTCCTGCTCGCTCTCAATGATCATGTTGTGCAAGATGACACAGCAAGTCATGATCTCCCACATTTGATCTTTCGACGAGGTCTGAGCAGGGTACCGGACAACAGCAAATCGAGATTGGAGCACACCAAATGCCCGCTCGACATCCTTCCTGCAAGCCTCCTCAATCTTCGCAAACCAGGCGTTCTTGCCTCCTGGCACAGGGTTTGAGATGGTCTTCACAAATGTCGACCATCTCGGATAGATGCCATCAGCTAGATAGTACCCCTTGTTGTACTGCCGCCCATTGACCTCGAAGTTCACCGAAGGAGAACGACCTTCGACAAGCTTGGCAAAGATTGGGGAGCACTGCAGGACGTTGATGTCATTGTGAGTTCCTGGCATCCCAAAGAAAGAGTGCCAAATCCAGAGGTCCTGTGTGGCCACTGCCTCAAGCACCACACTGCAACCGCCTTTGGCGCCTTTGTACAACCCCTGCCAAGCAAATGGACAGTTCTTCCATTTTCAATGCATGTAGTCGATGCTTCCAAGCATCCCAGGAAATCCTCTTGCTTCATTCTGTGCTAGGATCCGAGCAGTGTCTTCCGCATTGGGTGTTCGCAAGTACTGCGGTCCAAACACTGCCACCACTGCCCTGCAGAACTTGTAGAAACACTCAATGGTGGTGGACTCGGCCATGCGCCCATAGTCGTCTAGTGAATCACCGGGAGCTCCGTATGCAAGCATCCTCATCGTTGTCGTGCACTTCTGGATCGAGGTGAATCCAAGTGTGCCGGTGCAATCCTTCTTGCACTTGAAGTAGCTGTCGAACTCCCGGATGGAATTCATAATCCGGAGGAAAAGCTTTCGGCTCATCCTATAACGGCGCCGAAATGTTTTCTCACCGTGCAATGGAGCGTCGGCGAAGTAGTCCGAGTAGAGCATGCAGTAGCCTTCCAGACGATGCCGGTTCTTTGCTTTCACCCGCCCAAGCGCCGAGCCACCTCGCCGCGGCTTCTCACTGCTCGCGAGCAGGTCGGCGAGGGCGGCGAGCACCATGAGATGCTCCTGCTCCTGGACGTCGACTTCGGCTTCCTCATCCAGCAACGCCGCGAGCGCCTCCTCATCTTCGGAGTCCATCGCCGGGCCGGGCAATTCACCGAACACCTTGTGGGCGAGGTGGGCACAAGCCTGCCGGCGTACAGGCCCTACGCGGCCGGAGCGCCGGAAAAGGTGCAGGGGCAGCGGCGAAGAGGCTGCCTCGGCAACACTCCTTCTTTTTCTAGGCTGGAGATGGTCTACCTAGCCGCGGCGGGCGGTGTGAAGGAAATATGCCATAGAGGCAATAATAAAGTTATTATTTATTTCCTTATATCATGATAAATGTTTATTATTCATGCTAGAATTGTATTAACCGGAAACATAATACATGTGTGAATACATAGACAAACAGAGTGTCACTAGTATGCCTCTACTTGACTAGCTCGTTGATCAAAGATGGTTATGTTTCCTAGCCATAGACATGAGTTGTCATTTGATTAACGGGGTCACATCATTAGGAGATGTGATTGACTTGACCCATTCCGTTAGCTTAGCACTCGATCGTTTAGTATGTTGCTATTGCTTTCTTCATGACTTATACATGTTCCTATGACTATGAGATTATGCAACTCCCGTTTACCGGAGGAACACTTTGTGTGCTACCAAACGTCACAACGTAACTGGGTGATTATAAAGGTGCTCTACAAGTGTCTCCGAAGGTACTTGTTGGGTTGGCGTATTTCGAGATTAGGATTTGTCACTCCGATTGTCGGAGAGGTATCTCTGGGCCCTCTCGGTAATGCACATCACTTAAGCCTTGCAAGCATTGCAACTAATGAGTTTGTTGCGAGATGATGTATTACGGAACGAGTAAAGAGACTTGCCGGTAACGAGATTGAACTAGGTATTAAGATACCGACGATCGAATCTCGGGCAAGTAACATACCGATGACAAAGGGAACAACGTATGTTGTTATGCGGTCTGACCGATAAAGATCTTCGTAGAATATGTGGGAGCCAATATGAGCATCCAGGTTCCGCTATTGGTTATTGACCGGAGACGTGTCTCGGTCATGTCTACATAGTTCTCGAACCCGTAGGGTCCGCACGTTTAAAGTTAGATGACGGTTATATTATGAGTTTATGTGTTTTGATGTACCGAAGGAGTTCGGAGTCCCGGATGAGATCAGGGACATGACGAGGAGTCTCGAAATGGTCGAGACGTAAAGATCGATATATTGGACGACTATATTTGGACATCGGAAAGGTTCCGAGTGATTCGGGTATTTTTCGGAGTACTGGAGAGTTACGGAAATTCGTATTGGGCCTTAATGGGCCATACGGGAAAGGAGAGAAAGGCCCCAAAGGGCGGCCGCACCCCTCCCCATGGACTAGTCCGAATTGGACTAGGGAGGGGGGGCGCCCCCTTCCTTCCTTCTCCTTCTCCCTTCCCTTCTCCTACTCCAACAAGGAAAGGAGGAGTCCTACTCCCGGTGGGAGTAGGACTCCCCCCTTGGCGCGCCCTCCTCCTAGGCCGGCCGCCTTCCCCCTTGCTCCTTTATATACGGGGGCAGGGGGCACCCCATAGACACAACAATTGATCTATTGATCTCTTGGTCGTGTGCGGTGCCCCCTCCACCATATTACACCTCGATAATATCGTAGCGGTGCTTAGGCGAAGCCCTGCGTCGGTAGAACATCATCATCGTCATCACGTCGTCGTGCTGACGAAACTCTCCCTCAACACTCGGCTGGATCGGAGTTCGAGGGACGTCATCGAGCTGAACGTGTGCTGAACTCGGAGGTGCCTTGCGTTCGGTACTTGATCGGTCGGATCGTGAAGACG
Source organism: Aegilops tauschii subsp. strangulata (assembly GCF_002575655.3). Taxonomy (NCBI): domain Eukaryota; kingdom Viridiplantae; phylum Streptophyta; class Magnoliopsida; order Poales; family Poaceae; genus Aegilops; species Aegilops tauschii. The sequence goes on from NC_053037.3 coordinate 390,431,390, forward strand.
TACGACTACATCAACCACGTTGTGTTAACGCTTCCGCTTTCGGTCTACGAGGGTACGTGGACAACACTCTCCCCTCTCGTTGCTATGCATCACCATGATCTTGCGTGTGCATAATTTTTTTTGAAATTACTACGTTCCTCAACACGGTGGTCGGCGCCGGGATCGGCAGGGTGGCGCAGGGTGGCGGCCGAGCGCGGGGGGCAGGAGGGCGTATCTGGGCGGGTGGATTGACTTTTCGCCTGTCAATGTGGCCCCAGGAACACTTTTCGCTTGCGCCGGAGCCCCCGAGCGCCCCCCCAGTGCGCCGGATTCGACCTGTGAGCGCCGGGCGCAAAAACGGCCCGAGCCGGCGGAATTCGGCGTCCTGGGGGTGCGACTGGGCCGTTTTTTCGGCGCCGGCGCAAATAAATTGTCTGAGGAGACCTTCCTGGGGGCGCGGCTGGAGATGCTCTAAGCACATTTGTATGTGCATATAACACACGTACCTATTTTTATTTTCTTCAAAAGATTAATTTTCGAGTTTGATCGTACACACGGCCATTAGTATGACATCTGATAATAATGCAAGTCTCATTACGTGTTGTATATTTTTTCTTTGATAAATTACATAGCTTTCGAAGTGCGCATATGACAACAAAGCTAGCTTAGATTGGATTTAATTATTATTGTATTCAAGCTTCAGTGTGGAGCTTTAGCACTTAACTTCCTGCCATGCTTGTAGAGGTAGAAAGCCCATTTTGCTTCATATGCCTAAGAGTTACTTAAGAATTTGGTGCAACTTAAGCATATAATATTTTTTTTTCTACCGCTTCTTGTCATGGGACAAATTGAGTCGGAGGCGACGGCGAAGGAGGCGAGGCGATGTATGATCCACGCCGCCAAGGTTCGGCAGTCATGACCGAAGTGACGGAACCATCTTTTGAGGAAATTCGGAAGTATTCATGGGAGGAGAAAAAAGGAGGGGTGTTCCCAATCCCGGCCCAAGCGGCAAGTTGATGATTTACTTTGTGCAACAATGAAGGGAGGTACTAAATGTTTATAATTCAAATTTTATTTATTTGATACCCGTTGCAACGCACGAGCCCTTTTGCTAGTAATGATAATAATAATAATAATTAATAATTATTAATAATAATTAATAACTATAATTAATTTAATTTATAATTTATAATATATATAATAATAAAGCACGGGTTAAGTTTGCTGGGTTCACCGTCGCGTCGCTTTTGCAAAAGAGTCCCTGCGGTTTTCAAAATTCAACCCGCGGTCCTTTTAAAGTGAGAAAACCTTTCGAGGGGGGCAACTTGTATACGATCGGGCCTTCGGAAGCGATCATACGATCCATACATCTGAGCCACCCAATGGCCATCCTGGGGTACTGGTCGAGCAAGGAGCAGAGGCGTTACACAGTTTGCACAAAACACCTCGACGTACCAAAATATAGCAGCCCGAGGTCCTATTCACCCCACGATTCAATAGTCAATCACCAAAAGTAATCCATTCTCCGCACGAGCAGCCGGAGTGCTTCGCCGTGAGTCGTCCCGACACAAGCCGCCGACCTCGCTGGATCAACCATCCCTAGCCGCACAGCCTCCTAGATCCGACCATCCCAATCCTTCATGACACTAGATCTGGTGGTTCCGAAGCACGTCGCCTCCGTCTCCGCCCACCACGAGAGCCACCGTCGCCCTCCCGTGCAACCCAGCAGATGGCTCATCAAGGTCCGGCCACCCGCCTCCGTTGGCTACGGCGACCCGGTACCCTTGGCCGCGGATCTGGCCACATCTCAGTTGTTCCCCTTTTGCCAGATCGATTTCTCTAGCGGATGGCGTGGTTCTTGTACTAATTCCTGGCTCGATGTGTGGTGCAGATGGTCCTCTCGTCCCATCCTATGTTTCTGTCGTCCACTAATCTTATGCAAGCAACCTTCTTTGCTTGCACATCTAATCAACTCCTATGATGTACATGTATTCATCAATTCGTAAGCCAATCTTTTTTCTGGTGCATTTGATCTTCCGAAAGTTTTTTTAGGGGCTGTATTTCTTCTTCCAAACCTGTCCAAGATGTTGTTATTGAGGCAGAGAACACACTGATGATGTTATTTATTGTACGCAAAGAAGATGTTTTTTGTGCTAGATGTTGCTGCTGTGTAATTCATTTTTCAGACTTTGAAAACAAGCATGTTTAAAAAGAGTTTTGAGATAAATATTTTTCAAGTTTGTGTTCTTGATAATCAGTATATTGGAATATATGGCACAACCGGAGATATTCCAATATCAGTAATGTCTACAGCCAGGGGATCAGTTTTTGATTTCCTTTTTTATATATTTTCTACATCACCAAAACTATTCGTTTCATGCATATACAATACTTCACACAATCCATTATGTGCAATAGTACCAGGTACAAAATCAAAGCAGAGAGCTGCTAAGTGCAATATTACTGGAGCTCAGGGGGCTGAATGTATAATTTGGCATCCAAACCCACCTCACCCATCTGTACCATACGATCACCATCTGATGGCCCAAGTGTCTGATCGCATGATCGCATCTGAAGCCCCAATCTCATTCTAGTCTCCCCCTCTTTCGAGGCCAGATCCGGCCCGCCCAGGCCCGAGTGCTGTAGCCGCCCGTAAGCCGCCACCACCAGCGCCCGACCCCGAGCTCCTCCTCCCGTGCGCCTCCTCCCCTGCCTCCCTAGCGCGTCGTCCGGCGACCGGCGCCGTCGTCGGCGACCACCCAGGTCACGCCGCCGCTCCCCTGCCTTCTCTCTTTCCCCTCTCTCTCTCTCTAATCTCCTTTTATCTCCTTCTCTCCAGGAGCTCAGCGCCAGGGCCATGGATGCCCAGTCCTCGAGCTCGAGGTTCGAACGCCGCCACGTGACCTCCACCGGCCAGATCCGGCGCCTCCCTCCGGGATCTGCGCGCCCTCCACCTCCTCTACCCGATCCGGGGCCGCCCAACCCGCCATGACCTCCACCATGGAGCTCCTGTAGCTCGTCCCCTGCCTCCTGTTCCTGTGCTCGAGGGAGACGCGCCTCCAGCGCAGTGAGCACAAGGCCCAGCCGTGCCAAGGCCTACCCCGACCACCTCTGCGTCCAGCCGGCATACCCTACGTGATGCTCGACCCGGTGCGCCAGCCGCCAACCGACGCCAGATCGCAGCACCCTTCACCACCGTTCCACCTCAGCTCCTCCTCTCATCCGTGCCCCCGAGCTCCTCGCTATGCGCCGCCCTGGAGGGCACGCGCTCGCCAGCCGGTCGTCGTTGCACTCGCAGGCGACCTCGCCGTCCCCTCTGCACTGCCCTCCACCTCAACTGATGATTTAGCTGGTTATAGCTTGTGGATGTTCTCTGTTGTTTTTTGCACACAAGGTGTTTGTGTGTTTGTCCGAGCCAATGTTCATGAGCTTTATCTTTGCTGTGAGTACTGCATCTTTCTGTCCATCTGATTGTTCCATGTTATACTATCTGTTGAAGAAAATAGATCTGTATTGTTTATCTTGATTTTTCTGATTGTAGATAAATGACATGGCTGAGAAAGTCCCTTCAATGAAAGGAGGAGTATAGTCTTGGCCATGGCTGGGAAGGAAGGAGAACATGTAAATTGAGGATTTTTCAGAGAGATCGGGACTGCTTGATTTATCAGTGGACTGGTGTGCTGGTTGATTAGGATCTTTCAGAGAGATCATGGTTGCTTGATTAATCAGAGAGAAACTGGATCAGTACTTGGGAGTTGGGACTGGTGTGCTACGGTTGCTTGATTAATCAGAGAGAAACTTATCATAATTTATGATTTCCTTTTCTTGATTTGGAGCAAGTGTCTTTGCTGGAGTCAGCGTCCTTGTGGTTGATCTCATATACATGAGGTATGGTATTTCTATCCTTAAAAGTATGTAACAAATCCACAATTCATTTTGAGTTATTCCTGTGTTTTTTTGGGATCAGGATTACCCGAGTCAGCTCCTTGTGGTTGATCTCATATACATGAGGTATGGTATTTCTATCTTTAAAAGTATGTAATAAATCCACAATTCATTTTGAGTTATTCATGTGTTTCTTCGGATCAGGATTATCCAATTATTAAAGCACATACATTGGAGTTGAAATATAGGCGGGTTGTGTACACGGGGTACATGTACGTGATGTAAACAAAACCTATATAACTCAGGTACGCCATACATCTAGCTTAATTTTTGCATGGGCGACAATTTGAAAAGCTTACTGCAGATCCGCCAAAGATAGATTATACACAATATTAAAAATCATCTTGAGAAATCTTGTAAGTTTGTAAAACTTAAAATACACACCTCTCTTTACAGGTTCACAATTTCGAATTCTATCTGTCATATTGTTTTTTCTAATACAGCGGCATCTCTACTACCCTCCTGTAAAGCGATTGGCCATTGTTAGGATAAAAATAGCAACTACACACGTATTTAATCAATCTTTTGGCCTATATCCTTCGGTATTATTATTGCCAATTTGAGGGGGAAAAGGCAAAACATGTAAAGCTTTATAAGTTTTATATCCTACCCTAATCCCAAATCTTTATGTTGTTCTTTATGCAAGACTCCATAGCACCCCGGCCTTGATCACAAATGAGTCGCTGGCTGCCATAGCACTATCAGTTCCCTGTGGTGATCGTCGTTTATATTGGTTTGTGGCGCAGGGAATCGGTACTACAAGAGAGCTTCAAGCTGACGGCCAATAGATATGGAAGACATGACTTGATGGAGAAATCAGGTGCATATGAACAACATATTGTCTTCCAATTTTTTTCATCATTCAGTAGGACAATTTCCTAATTCTGTATGAAAAGGTTATTAGTATGGATATATATTTATCGAATTTAATTAGCATATATGAGGTTCTTTGTTCAGCCCCCCTTTTGCTCATGACTACATAATTATTCGGACTTGTATTCTAGATAGATGCTTTTCTATGAACCTCATAAAAAATGTAATATGCCTTAGATCCTAATTGACTATTTATACATCGGATAATTTCAGCTTGCTGTGTCCCAAGATACCTATTTTTTTTAACCAAAAACAGGTGAAGTCCTAACAATCTATACTCCTGCATTGTATCTTCAAATGTATATTGCTTCTGTAGGATTCGAACAGATGGTAGTTTGCAGACTGATGAGTTGGTTCCAGTAACATCACATGTCAAGGATACCTCTCTCCACTTAACAATCAATTTTTTTTAATGATGATGTTCAGAGAAGTGCGTTTAATTTCTGTCGCAGTGGGATGTTGTGATTAGTTCAGTTTTGCTTGATCTATTTCGAGTTAATTCCTTTTTGTGATGTGGTGTTAGGGAACATACATTCTGCTCTCTTGTTCTTCAGCTTGGGGTGTCGGCAGCTACCTATTACTACTAGGGAGTCTTATTTCGGACGGAAAGAAAATCCAATATTGGTTTTTATCCATTTGTATGCCTGCGTTAGCCTTATGAAGCACAAAGGATGTCCCAGTGATCAGTCACGGATGATACTTGGTGTATTCTTACTAGGCTAATGGGCAAATACTCGAATAACTGAATCACCTGCAATCTTTCTTTTATTGTAACGGCGGTGTTATATCTGCAACAACAGTTTGTAATTTTTTATCTATAATTGTGAATATACATCTTGGTAGCTATAATTGATCAATCACGGATGATACTTGGTGTTTCCTTATACTAGGCTAATGGGAAAAATACTCGAATAACTGAATCACCTGTCAACAACAGTTTTTAAAATTTTCTGTATAATTGTGAATATACATCTTGGTAGCTATAAATTATACCCTCTGTTTGGTGTTGGTAAGAACATATGCTGAGCTTGTTTTATGCTCTTGTTCAAGACATCTCGGATCTGTTAAACCATGAAGTCTCTTCTTTCACTGTGGAAATATGGGCGGCTGAGCGCCTGTGCTTCTTTGCCAATCGGTTGGATGCCTTGAGAAGGGTCAAATAGGGTGGACGATTGATTTGGAATTTGGTTTTGTTAACGTCAACAGGAGGAGGAATGGAGGAGAAGCCAAGCCAAGGAGAGGACGAAGATTTGAGCCTAGGACACTGGGTGTCGATAACGGTAAGGTGTGTCATCTCGCGACCAAGCACATTGTGTTGGGATTGATCACGTTATTAGGTTGGGCATATGATATATATTTTCTACAATACGCTTCTTCGCGTAATTCTATGCTTTCAATTTGAATTCAATAAGAAGATATATATATATACGGGGATCGAACCCAGTACATTCCTTTTCATCGCAAAGGCTGCATCCAGCTGCTCTACTCCACAATTGCGTGCAGATTGAGGATTTGGTACATAAGGAAATAGTCGGACATCGTCTGCCCCGGCTGGGCCTATCTGGAGCCCCTGGTGGGCCTATGCGCGCACACAAAATCAGCCCACCAATCCGTTAATTTGCCTATTTATAAATAGTCCCACCTTGCTATCTTAAATTAAATTCTTATAATTTATATATGTCTTTTAGGTTTCAGGGTCTCAAGGAGCGACTCGGGAATCAAAACTATTTCAAACCATTTATTAATACAAAGTTGGGTCATCTATTTTGAAACGAAGGAAGTAACAGATTAGATCTCAAAGAGAGATGTCGAGGGACAACGATTAAGCCAAGGAACGGAGACCTAATATAGTGGCTAATTAATTAGGAAAAAGGAAGGTGGGAAGAGGGAGGGATCACGTTGCCTGCTTGACATGTTTGGGAGTATGGAGACATGGTACAAGGATAGCTACAAGATCAATCGTTCTTGACTCACAGCTCAAACCTGTACTGCCACATGACAGCTATTATTATTTTTACTTCTCCATATATTTCTGCATATTAAGTCATAAAATCCCTCGATAATTGGTAAACAGTAGAAGATATGTGCCAGAATCAACAATTCAACACATATAGTTACAAATAAAATAAAATTATACTGATAAAAACAAATCATAATCGACCAAACTTGCATGCAAAAGCGTTTTCAGAATAAAAGAAAATTAATACAAAATAATATACCCTACTTAAATTAAATAGTATTTTAAGTAAAAACTGATTTGTATCCTTAGCGATGGATTCCACTAAAATGCATAATCAATCACTATATAATCAGATTGACATAATATGACATTTTTATTTCGTCGGAGTTGTACAGTTGCAATTTAAATTTAAATCAAAAAAATTGAAAGCTGTAAGAAAAGAAAATACATCAAAATCGCAACTGGAATAGTGCATTAAAGAGAATGGACCACAACCGGTCATAAAAGAAAATTACATGACTCGGTCACATAATCTAGGATGTATTATACATTGTGTAATAGTGTAAGCTACAAAATACATCCATATGAGAATGTTCTGCTAATATTTAGGATGTTAGAGATTCGCACCAAGTTTATGAGCCATGATGAGCCGTTTCTACTCGATATCTTGATGTTGAAAGAGAGATGGACCCGTTGCAACGCACGGGCCCTTTTGCTATAGGAACCTAAAAAACAAATCTTTCCCTTTCACTAATCTTTCCCTAATAATAAAGCACGGATTGACTTTGTCGGGTTCACCGTCACAATACACTTCTTCTCGTGAATTTACGCTTTCAATTCGAATTTAAAACATATACATGAGGTGATACTAAATTTCGTCCGTCTGGACCTAGGCGCCGCACGCACAGGGTTGGCCATCGCCCGTGGCATCACCCAGCCTCTTTGGTATGTGATCGATACCGTAAAAGTTTATAATCGTCCAAAAATCAATAAATAGTCCTGATTAGATGCACTTTCGTCAGAAATTATCCGTGTAGAACATGAGTTGGAGTCAAACTTCACCTTCCTCGCCGCCTTTGCTACCCTCCAATAAATATCGGTTCCCAGAAAGAGGAGACGGGCTCGGGACGGGGAGAGAGATGAGAGAGATACAGATTTTTGTGACAACTAGCTGTTCGTGCAGCTCCGATGTAGTCAGATGGAGACACAGAGAGAGATGAGATGATATTCTTTTGTACTATGCTATTGTTCGATGAGATGAGATGGAGCAGGTTGTTTGATGCTGCTTATAAGATGGATCAATGGGGTTGAGAGAGATCAGAGTGAGAAGAGAGAGTTGTGGTGATTTTTTTAATTTTATGATGATCTTCGGTGTTAGTGCTACTACTATTGGAGCTGAACCAGAGGCACACTATATTGAGTACTTTGCAGATGAAAAAGAGAGAGGAAGATCGTGTTGCATAGTACTTTGACGAAGACCCTCAATTCAAGTAATTCAAACCTTCTTAGTTCGTAACATTTGATGCATGAATTCTTGTTCGTACTTTAATTTTGTTTTACTACTTTTAGGGTAATCGCTACTTTATTTTTTCTTTAGTTCACGACCATTTCGTCCAATATACGTCATGGATAGAAAATGGGGATACATTAAACCAAGTTTTTCACTACTTATTAACACAACCTTCGCTCACAAGATACCAGTCGCTTTGTTTGCCGGTCGCCTCGACCAGATCACCCGGTGCTCATTCACACCAGCAAGCAACTCCTTGATCTCTTCTATAAGAGGGCTAAACCTCGAACGGTCTTGATCTCTTGATTGGAAAGCAGGTGCCACACCTTGATTGTTTGTCTTGAGACAAACTTTTTCAACACCCAATTCCATCGCCAAGTGAACACCTGTTGTAACATTTGAGTGGTAATAAATTACTTTTTTGTTTTCTAAACATTATGTTGCACCCGTTGCAACGCACGGGCATATGTGCTAATTAATAATAAAGCACGGATTGACTCCGTGGGTTCACCGTCACAATACGCTTCTTCCCGTGAATTTACGCTTTCAGTTTTTTCACCTATTTCTACATCCGAGATGGTACTATTCATATGCCATAATAGGCCTCCTAAATATCGTACGTTATTAATTTCCTTCGTCCACCGTCGTTTCGTCCGTGCCAAGCCATACCAGCTTGCCCATGCGCTACGGCCCAATCAATCCGACCCACCTATCCTTTTTTTTTGAAGCAAAAATACACATGTTGGTGAGAGGATTCAAACCCAAAACCAAACGCACGACACACAATGGCTGAGCCAACCGAGCTAGCTTTTGTTATTTGTTACAACAAATGTTGATTCTGTTCTTAAATAGTCCCACCTCGTTTTCTACCCAATTTATATAGGTATTTAAATTTCTCGAGTATCAGGAAGTCGTCTCAAAGATCATGACAGAAGATTAAGGAAGGAAAGTGAGGCTAATGAATCTTCTATATAAATGTTGTGGGCTGCCAAACAAACTTGAGGTGACAAGAGAAAAGAAATATGAAAGGCAATCGAGCTATAAAATCGGACCTAGCAAACTCGGAAGGCATGCATGCCGCCCCTGGTAACAGATGGCGCTATGCGGCGGTTGGAGGGCGACTGGCCACCTGTGGTGGTCACCTTGGGCGCGACAAGGAAGGAGGCAGAGTCAAAGTGGGCTTCCAAGAGATGGATCCAGACTGAAGACAGATGACCTTAACGTCTCAGGCTTCAGCTACTGCTTGATCTGTCGCTATCTATCATGTTGGCTGGTACCGCGCTGGGCCACTACAACGAGTACGCAGAAGTGCACTACCTTATCACAGGGAGCCTCATAATTGGAGGCCTCCGATGTCAATCAATTATGACAATAAAATATGTGAGCAAAATTAATACTCCGTATATCATAATATTGTTATGTTGTTTGGGTGACAAGAGAGTTCAGGGTGGTCAAAGGTGCCTAGGTTTAATTGAGAAATGAAAAAGTTGCAATCAGTTGATTTTTTTTCACCATAGCGATGTATGGTCATTCAACTACCCATCTCTTTATATAGGCAAATGCATGTATTGTGCATTTATGATACTTTAACAAATGGATAATTTAGTTTTTGGTTAGGACGAATCTTGATGGCATCACATATGAGAGTGTGCTTCCATGACAACGCACGGAAACACCAGATAACATGGAACAATATATTTTTCTGCCGTTGCAATGCACGGGCATTTTTACTAGTAGATATAGATAATTATATATAGATTGCAGCGAGACTTTTTTTTTCAGGCAAGACTAAGAAAAAAAATTACATGAACGTGGACAGGCTGGCTGCCACGGCCCAGGCCTAGGCCCAGGAAGGAAGACAAATCTAACCCAGACTGCCCGCACGCCGCTGTCCCTACAAAGGGAAATCGCTTGCCGTCCCCCCCAAATCGAGAGGTAACCCTAGTTCCCAAATCTTCGCTGCCGCCGCCACCCCCACCCCAGGCAACCCTAGTTCCCAGATCCTTCTTGGACCCAGCAGCCATGGAGCGATCTTTCACGGCCGCCTCCTTCCAGCCCCCCGTCGTCGATCCAGCCGGCGCCAACCCCTCCCGCTACCCCTCCTGGGTCCTCCTCGACAGCATAGCCTACCTCGCCGACCGCGACAACGCCACCACCGTGAAGGGCAGGGCCAGCACGGGGCACGAATTCAAGGTCAGCTTCTGCCTCGCCGACCCGCCTGCCGTCTCCTACTTCTGCGTCCACTTTCCCGGGATCAGCATACAAGAGGTTTGCACCACGGAGCCCCGCGTCGTCTCCTCCGCCGATGATCTCGTCCTCCTCTGCTTCGCCTTCAAAACCAACCCACCTAGCACAGACGAAGACTCCCAGCACCTCGAGTACTTCGTCTACAAGGCTGCCCCCGGTGGCAAGCACACCATCAGACCCGTCCCTTGTTCTCCAGCCTACAAACACTCATGGCACGCTGCCATCGTGCCCCGCGAGGGCGACAATTTCCTGGTCGCTGATCTTTCCCCGAATGGAGAAGACCTTGGGCACTACAACCTGCACATCTTCTCGTCGGAGACGAACGAGTGGAGCACCAAACACCTGCAGCTGCAGGCGCCCATCTCGGATGTCCTGCCACGGGACTTGCCAAGCCAAATCGACAAGGTGATCACTCTCGGAGAAAGCATGGTAGGATGGGTCGACCTCTGGCGCGGCATCGTCGTGTGCGATGTGCTTGAGAAGGATCCTATTCTCTGCTTCCTCCCGCTGCCCAAGGCCGATTTTGACCTGCACCGGGAAAGTCGAGCACGGCAAGTGCGGGACGTCATAGGCTTCCCAAATGGTTTCATCAACTTCGTCGAGATTGAACACTGTGTCAGATGGTTGACTGTTGTCAGAAAGAGCACTTCGACAGATATCATCTATGATGCGGAGCTCCTCAACCATGATGATATGGACGTTACAGATGACCAACCTTATTATGAACCTGCTGGCTGGAAGATTCGGACAATGCTTAGGAGCATTTTTTGGAACTATTGGCACAAGAGTCACATTGTCCATGTTGATGAAGTATCAGCCTTTCCACCTGCACCCTCTAAGCTGCATCATCATCTATGGAATGGTAAAGACAATAAATGGACATTGGGAAACCTCAAGACTACGAGCTTCCCGACCTTCAGTGTTTACAGTGGTAATGTTGTCTACCTCGTGTCTAAGGTGGAGTCTCAGGAAGAAGACACATTGCTTGTTGGTGTTGATATTGGAAAGAAGAAGCTGGAAGTCATCGACCAATATTGTTGCGGGAGATCCATTTCCTTTGATCCCATTCCACTTCTTTGTGTTGCTATTGTAAAGAAGTGGGAAGTCACCGAACCATATTGCGGCGGGAGATCCACTTCTTTTGATCCCATTTCCTGTGCATTCTCCGAATATCTGAATACCACTCCAAGTCCAAGGCATGGTTTTCTTTTACTTTGCTTCTGTTCACAAAACTCAAGAAAAAGGATTTGTCAAACCAGTTCTGAACTTATTTTACCTCACGACACCTGACATTTTGTCTCTTGTTTTGCTAAAGGCCATGTGATGAGGAAGTTGCAGCAGAGTCTGCTCAGGACTGAAAGTATCATGATAATCTATACCGTACTGCTGTGTGAAGCCTCGAGCCACAAGCCTCTCCTTGTATTTATCAACAGAACCATCGGGACGGAACTTCGTTTTGAAGATCCATTTGCTGCCAACAATGTTAGTACTAGGTGGACGGGGTACCAATATCCACGTTTTGTTAGCCTGAAGTGCCTCAAACTCAGCCTCCACAGCAGCACGCCAAGCTGGCTCAGAGAGAGCAGTACGATGAGATGCAGGCTCCACCATAAAAGCCTGACGACGATAGGGATATCGAACCGTGCCATCCCGATACACCTCGGGACGAGAGATATCATTGCGCTGTCGCATGACGATGACCCGTGCCGGTTCAGCAGCGGGAGGCGCTGGAGGCAGCGACGCTGGTGGTGTAGAGGATGTCGACGAGGGCGAGGAAGTGGCCTCGTCACGGGCCGGAGACGGGCCAGGCGAAGAAGCCCCGTCAGGAGCCGGCGAGGCAGATGACCGCGCTGGCGACGGAGAGCGAGACCGCGGGTCGTGGTCGACGACCGGGACCGGCGTATCGGCCTGGGCGGGGTCGACACCAGAAACAACACGAGAGGCCGACCCGGGCGAGCGGGGTGTGCCTGCATGCGAGCCGGGCCCAGGCGTGCCAGCCGAGGCATGCAGAGGCAGTGCCGATCCGGGAGCAGCCTGCGTGCCTGCATGCAAGCGGGCCCCTGGCGTGCCGCCCGAGGCATGCAGAGGCGGTGGCGCTGATGGAGCAGGGACATCGAGCGATGAAGTTGACGTCGCGGGGACCTGCACAGGAGAACTAACAACAACACCAGGTGCATTAGCCGGTAACAAGGTAATGCCATAATTACGCATGTCGGTACTCTGAGTAACTGGCTCATCTGACGAAAACGACACGGGAAGGAGTTGGGATACATCAACAGTGGCACCGGGAGTGGCATAGGGAAACAACGTCTCGTCGAACACGACGTCACGGGAGATGTAAACACGACCAGTGGAGCGATCAAGGCACTTGTAGCCTTTATGCATGGGACTATAACCAAGAAACACACACATCCTAGAGCGAAACTCGAGTTTACGTGAATTGTACTTACGCAAACTAGGCCAACATGCACAACCAAAAGTGCGGAGAAAAGAATACTTCGGAAGCATGTTGAGGAGGCGAAATACAGGTGTGGCATTGTTGATAACAGGCGTGGCATCTTGTTGATGAGATAGCAAGCAGTAAGAAATGCCTCGTTCCAAAAACGAAGAGGCAGTGAGGAGTGTGCGAGGAGGGCTAGACCCGTCTCAACGAGATGACGATGCTTGCATTCAGCTATACCATTTTGTTGGGAGGTATGTGGACAAGACACGATGAGCAATGCCGGTGCGTTGAAAATAAGCATGGAGACGGTGATACTCACCCCCCAGTCTGACTGAACAGAACGAACCTTAGCATTCAAGAGACGCTCAACATGGTTTTGGAAAGTGTAAAAAATGCTCTCAACCTCAGATTTATGCTTGATCAAGTATATCCAGCAGTAACGACTATAGTCATCAATGAAGCTGACATAGTTTTGAAGATGGCAAAGTAGGCCCCCAAACATCGGTATGAATAAGCTCAAGTGGTGATGTAGAAACACGAGTAGAATAATTATATGGTAACTGGTGACTCTTAGCACGCTGACAAGCATCACACACAGAGGACTCGTTGTTTGAAGAACACAACAATTTATTGGAGCTAACAATGGTATGAACTATTTTATTCGAAGGATGACCAAGACGCCGATGCCACTGCTCGGTAGTCAGCCTAACGCCGGAAGATGCATGACGTCCAGAGGTGACGGCGCGACTGAACGGAAGAGGGTAGAGGCCGCCACGACTCCTACCGCGAAGAAGAATTTTCTTCGTGAACTTGTCCTTGACATAGAAAAAGAATTTATGAAATTCAACAAAGATTTTATTGTCAGAAACAAGACGATAAACGGAGAGCAAATTAGTGCTAAGGTCAAGAAGAATATTTTTGAGTTCAATTGGAGCGGATGAACCAGGTAAACGAGAGTGGCCAACATGTGTAATAGACAAACCTGCACCGTTGGCGACTTGCACTTGATCCGTGCCGTTGTAGCGCTCCTGGATGTTCATCCGGCTCATGTTGTTGGTGAGATGATCCGTGGCGCCGGTGTCGAAGAGCCAAGGTTGACTGGGTGCAGGTTGGAAAGAGGCAGAATTTCCAGCACGATTTTCGTCGTACTGAAACGCGTGGTTGTAGCGTTGTTTGCACTGGAGAGCCTCGTGCCCCCAGTACCGGCAAACTTGACAGCGGGGGCGCTCGCGCCGGTTGTTGCGCCTGCCACTGTCGTTGCCCTGTTCTCCTTCGCCGTTGCTACCACCACCACCCCCTTGGTTGGGGCGGTTGTTACCGCGGGAGGCCTGCTGGCCGCCGTTGTACTGGCCGCCTCCTTGCGAGCCAGTAGGACGACCCCCACCGCGGCCGTCGTTGGTGGTGTCGGCGAAGATGCGCCCCCCTCCACGGCCGTCGCCTTGCCGCGCCACGGCATTAGCGGAGGTGGAGAACTCGGGGGCGAAGGCGTTCTGCTCCTTGAGGGATTCGCAGGAGAGGAGCATGGAGTAGAAGTCCGACATATTGAGGTTATCAGCGCCGGCGGCTGCCAACACCGTGAGAGAGTGCTGGAGGGACTCATACTGAGGCCCGAGACCGACGACGATGTAGTCGATCACCTCAGCATCGGAGAGAGGCGACCCCACCTGGGCCATGGCGTCCGCGAAACCCTTCATCTTATGGAAGTAGGCGGCGGCGGTGAGGTCGTTCTTCTTCAGCGTTGAGAGTTGACGCCGCATCTGGCGCACCCCGGCCCTGTTTTGCACCGAGAACATGGACTCGAGGCACGCCCACACAGAGGACGCGGTGGTGCGGCTGATGACATGGCCGAGATCTCCTCCGTCATGGAGCCGACGAGGATGCTGAGAACACGCTGATCCGTGTAGAACCACAAGGCGTACTCCGGATTGGGCTTGGTCACGGCCTTGGCACCGCCTCCTTCGGTGATCGTGGCCGAAGGGGCTCCATAGGAGCCGTCCAGGAAGCCGTACCAGCCCTGGCCGGCGATGTTGGGGACGATCTGCATCTTCCAGAGAAGATAATTGGTGCGATCTAGACGCACCGTGATGGTGTTGAGGTTCTGGCCGATAGGGGCGGAGATGATGGCGCCGGCGGGGATGGATGGTGCGGAGGACTGGGACGAGGTGCTCGAAGTGGAGAGGGAAAGCTGCAACGCGGCGGCGGTGGAGCCCATCGCGTCGAAGTGCTCCTGCGGCGGCGCGTAGGCGGCGGCAGCGGGGAAAAGAGACGGCGGCGGCGGAAGCGCGTGAGCGAAACCCTAGGTCGGATCGACCTGCTCTGTATACCAAGTCAAAAGGAATTATTTGCCGTGGTTAGCCCCAACCAACCGGCATCTCTTTATATTGATTAGATCAACTTGTACAACAAGGAAATACAATGGGTATATGTGACGCCGGATAATCAAGCTACAGTAACCTCTGCTAATGACACCATGTCACCTCCGTTACTGTCGCTAATCTCGCGTTAGTTCGAAACCTATTCAAATTCAAATTTGAAATTAAGGCAAACAACGAAAGTTTTCCAAAAATAAAACTAAAATGTTCTAAATGTGTCGGATAAATCATAGGTAATTGTGGTGGTGAAACCAAACTTTTATGAAATGCTTAACTCTATAATGATTTAAATAGTAGCAAAACTAATTATTTAAATGCCTTTACTAATTAATAAAATATCAAACTAAATTATTTGGGGACTAGAGTTTTTGTGGCAGTGGACTAAATTGAAATACCAAATTAGATGCCAAGTATATATTTTACAAAAACTAAAACAATATGAAACAAAGATAGAACAAAATAAAAGAAAAGAAAATAAAACCAAAAGAGAAATAATAAGAAAAATAAAAGAAACACCCCCATGCTGGGCCAACCGGCCCAGCTAGCCAAGAGGCCGGCCCAGCCGCCCCCTCTCTGGCCTACTTAGGCCCCTGCACTCCCACCGAACCCTAACTACCACACGTACTCCCCCCACTCTCCCTCTCCCTCTGATCCAATCGGGATCGGGGCGCACCACACCGTCGCCCCTCGCAACCACCTCGACCCCGCGCCCCTTCTCCTTCCGCGCGGCGCTGCCCGACCCGAAGCCGCTCGTCGTCCCGACCCCTTCGCTCGCGCCGTCGCCGGATCGCCGGCGCCACCTCGCCCCGACGTCGCCCCGCGCCTCGCCCTGGCTCCGTGCTCGAGCCCCGCGCCGCCCGGCGACCCTACTGCGGTGGACGAGCCACCCGCCGGCGATGACCCCCTCCCTCGCGCCCGTGCCACGGCCTCCTCACCGGACCCCACCACCGCCCGTCGCCTCGTCCTCTACGTCGTCGCCTCCTCCCCTGCGTCGACCGTCCCCATCCTCCTCCCCAAAGGCTCCATCGAGCCTCGCCGCCCGTTCCCCTGCAACGTGGGGTGAGGACCTCCCCCGCCTCCCCCTCTGCCCTTTGTTACACCGACCACCGCGGTCGCGTCCGCCTCGCCGGCCACTGGCCTCGTCTGGACCACGCTCGCCGCGCCTTGTCTCCGCCCTCTCCTCCTCCCGCGGCCGCGCCACCGCGTCGCCCGCGCGCCACTGGCCGCACCGGCGCCACCCCCTCGCCTCCGCCCGCCGTGGCCCCGGCTGGCCGCGCCGGCTTGCCCCGTCGCCGGTGCCCCGGCGGCCTCGTCCCGCCCTGCGGGCGAGTGCTCGCTCGGCTGCGCCCGCAACCGCCTGCCCGTATGCCCGTTAAGGCCCTTGTGCCTATGACCAGTGGGCCCGGCCCTAGAACGTAAAAAAAGAATTAAAAATAATATTAATAAAATTAAAAATTAATTAATTAATTAATTAGTGAATTAATTAAGTTAATTAACCCTGTTTAATTAGTCTAATTAACTAGTTAGTTTAAGTGAACCATAATTAGTTTAGTTAAATCCTAATTAACCTAACCAGAGTATGACAGGTGGGTCCCACTGGACCCACACGTCAGTTTGACCAGTCAACACCTCTGTTGACTGCTGACGTCATGATGACGTCAGCATGCACTATTCTGGATAATGTTGAATTAAAATAATTAAATGAATTCTAGAAATGATTTAAAACTTTAAAAAATCATATAAAATAAACCGTAGCTCAGATGAAAATACTTTCTACATGAAAGTTGCTCAGAACGACGAGACGAATCCGGATACGCAGCCCGTTCGTCCGCCACACACCCCTAGCATATCGAACACGCAACTTTCCCTCTCCGGTTCATCTGCCCGAAAACGCGAAACACCGGGAATACTTTCCCGGATGTTTCCCCTCTTCGCCGGTATCACTTCCTGCCGCGTTAGATCACCTCTAGCACCGCGTATTTCCATGTTATGCTTTGTGATGCTTTGATTGCTCTGTTATTTATTGTGTCCCCCCTCCATTACTTCTTTCCGGTAGACCCCGAGACTGCTGCCGGTACCCCTGTGATCGACTACATCGACGACGAACCCTTCTTGCCAGAGCAACCAGGCAAGCCCCCCTTGATCACCAGATATCGCCTATTCTTCTCTATACTGCTTGCATTAGAGTAGTGTAGCATGTTACTGCTTTCCGTTAATCCTATTCTGATGCATAGCCTGTCACTGTTGCTACAGTTGTTGATACCTTACCCACAATCCTACATGCTTAGTATAGGATGCTAGTTTTCCATCAGTGGCCCTACATTCTTGTCCGTCTACTGTGCTATACTATCGGGCCGTGATCACTTGGGACGTGATCACGGGTATATACTTATATAGTTTTTACATGATACATGTGGTGACTAAAGTCGGGTCGGCTCGAGGAGTACCCGGGAGTGATTCACGGATTGGGGGTTGAAAGGACCTTTGTCCCGACGGCCCTCTGGGTGGATCTTTGTGGCGGAGCGACAGGGCAGGTTGAGACCGCCTAGGTGAGAGGTGGGCCTGGCCCTGCTCGGCGTTCGCGGTTACTTTAAAATAACACGCTTAACGAGTTCTTGGTATTTGATCTGAGTCTGGCCATTTGGTCTATACGCACTAACCAACTACGCGGGAACAGTTATGGGCACTCGACGTTGTGGTATCAGCCGAAGCCTTCGTGACGTCAGCGACTGAGCGGCGCGCGCCGGATTGGACTGGAACGCCTATTAGGCTAGGTTTGCTTTCGGCCGCGTTCGCAACGTGCAAGTGTGCAATGGGCGATGGGCCCAGACCCCTGCGCCATAGTATTTAGACTGGCGTGCCGACCTCTCTGTTGTGCCTAGGTGGGGCTGCGACGTGTTGATCTTCCGAGGCCGGGCATGACCCAGAAAAGTGTGTCCGGCCAAATGGGATCGAGCGTGTTGGGTTATGTGGTGCACCTCTGCAGGGAAGTTTATCTATTCGAATAGCCGTGTCCCTCGGTAAAAGGACGACCCGGAGTTGTACCTTGACCTTATGACAACTAGAACCGGATACTTAATAAAACACACCCTTGCAAGTGCCAGATACAACCCGGTGATCGCTCTCTAACAGGGCGACGAGGAGAGGATCGCCGGGTAGTGTCGTGGAATTGTCACGGCAGATGTCCTCATGCAAGGACTTAGTCGTGGAGCCATCGCAACTAGGAAGCTTAAAGGGGTTAAGCGGGACAAGGAACACGAGGGTTATACTGGTTCGGCCCCTTATGGTGAAGGTAAAAGCCTACGTCCAGTTGAGGTGGTATTATTTAGGGTTTCGACGACCAGGGAGCTTAATTGCTATGCCTGGCTATCAATCTGTTGTCTCTCTCCCTGAACCGCCGCCGGGTCGTCCCTTTATATAGAGAGGTTGACGCCCAGCGGCTCTCAGAGTCCCGGCCGGCTTATAACAGTATCCGGCTCGGACTCTTAACTACTCTTGCCTTACACTACAAGTCTTGCCATAACGGCGGTTTATCACTATGGGCCTTAAGCCGCCTCCGGGTCTTAAGCCCATTATTGATCCGCCATCCTCAAGCTTGGTACTGGGCTTCTCGTGATGATCTGTACGAGTAACCCGGCCCCTCCTGGGCGGGTGACTCTAATGGTTATATCCTCAACATTAGGCCCCAGATTGATTTGAACCGGTTCATGTCAATCTTCAATCCCTTTGAAAGAAAATCTTCCGGCTTCTGCTTGTGCGAAGGCTATAACCCGCCGTAACGTCATCTTCCGGATTCCGGGTAACCCGCCATGACGTCATCTTCCATTAAACTCATTTTTTATCCTGTCATATCCCAACGGATCTTACCTTTAATGATCATCCTGAAAATCGAGGCGTTTCTGTGGCGAGATAATCACGTCTTGGCCTCCTCGTTTCTCGCGCCCATTTATCAGCCGGCCCTTATAAATAGGCCCGGCCCGTGGGTCTTCGTCACTCTTCTCCTCCATCGTCTTCCTCCTCTGACGCTCCAGAGCCCGAGCTCCGCCGCCGCCGCCGTCGCGCCCCTGGTCTTCCTCAACCTCGGCCGCTGCATCACCCTGAACTGGTCCAGAGAAACGGCGGCAACCTCCGCACCTCATCAGCGCCAGTAAGTCCCTGCCACTCTTCACAGTAGATTTGCATTAGGGTTCCGCCGTTCTTCCCCTGTTCTTCGTAGTTCATCTCGAGTTCTTCACAGTTCTTCCACCGCGACCCCTTTTGATCCGGAAAACAGGGTAGAACTCCTGCGGTAGTGGTTTCGCACTCATTTTTATGCTAGTAGATCCCTTTTATCCGCAGAAAGACCTCGTTCTGAGCTCATGAACTTCTCTGTATCAGCTTTCTAGGTCTAGAATTTTTTTCTTTCTGGGCGATTGTTTGATCCAAAATAATCCCTACAACCTGTGAAACCTGTTTGTACCACACTTAGACGAAAACTGCATCTGTTAACCATGGCGGCTCATATCTCCGGCTTAAAAGAGGCCGTGCTCGGTGAAACTTCCGGCTCAATCATGATAGAGCTTTAAACAACTTGAATTACTTATGACATCCACAGCGGCTTAGATAATCCGACACAATTAGCCATATATCATTAGGCCCCTTCATAAGCCGCCATCTTGAATATTACACTAGAATCTTCCTCCGGCTTATATTTGAACCAGACATTTCCTTTTGTCATAGGCTTTCGTCTTTCACAATGCCGCCCAAGGCTCCCAAGGCACCCATTACGTGCAACTGGGTGAGGTCCAACGTTACTGATGACACCTTAGATGATTTCGTGAAGACGGGTTACCTGCCTAAGAAGGAGGTCATGTCCTATTGTGCCCCTGACCCGTCGGAAGAAAGACCTCAACCAAGAGATGGAGAGGTTGTGATATTTGCTGATCACATGAGCCGGGGCTTTGCACCTCCCGGCTCAAAATTCTTTAGAGATGTTCTGAACTTCTTCGATCTGCGACCGCAAGACATAGGACCCAATTCCGTGTCAAACATTTGCAACTTTCAAGTGTTCTGCGAAGTATACCTTGGGGAAGAGCCCAGCCTACTGCTCTTTAGGGAGCTGTTTTATCTGAACCGCCAGAACGAGTGTGCCAACGGGCCTAGCTTGGAACTTGGCGGAATTTCAATCCAACGTCGGAGAGATTGCCTCTTTCCCTATGCTGAACTGCCAAGCCACCCGAAGGACTGGAACCAGACATGGTTCTACTGCCAGGATACTTCTCCGGCTGATGAGAACCCTCTGCCCGGCTTTCGCGCCCTGCGTCTGGAGTCAAATCACCCCCTGCCAGACAAACTATAACAAGCTGAACGTCAACCGCTCATCCCACCATCAACAAGATAAAAACTCTTCTGGGAAATGGTCTTAACGGCATTGATCTTGTCCGGATCTGGATTGCCTGGCGGGTGATTCCATTGAGCCGCCGCCCCGGCTTAATGTGTGATTATACGGGCCGGAAGGATGACCCTCTGCGGCACAGCCCCAACGACTTACCTGAGGACGTCATTGACGACATGACCAAGTCCCTTCTGAACGAGAGCTTGGCAGACTGCGGGAGGACAGGGTTAAACCCCTTCTGCAAAGCTAACCCGGCTCCGGCGGTAAGCCACTGACCTGAGCACCTTGCTTTCCCTTTTAATAGTTTTCATCTTAACCTTAAGAAATCTTTGTTGTATTTTCAGGCTAATGATAAGTTCTGAAAGGTCAAGTATGATCATGAGGCGGCTAAAAAAGCCAGGAAGGCTAAGAAAGCCGCCAGGAGAGCCGCTCCCCGCAAGAAGGGGAGTAAACCTAGCGCTTCAGACCTACTTCATCTGGAGGACACCTCCGAGTCAGAGGTAACCCTTCATTCTTATGCTCTTCTCCTATTATTTTGTTGTTCTTAACCACCTTATCGACACTGATTATCAGCAGGAGGACACCGGAGCGAGTAACCCGGTGATTGAAGAGGTAACTATACTTTCCTCCGACTCGGAGCCCTTGCCAAGGCTGAAAGTCCGAAGAGTAACCCGGAAAGTAAGATTTTCCCATTCTTTAGCTTATCAAGATCCTCAATTTCTTTTGAAGCAACATAGTCATGAGAGCCGGAGGCAAACCCGGGCCAACAAGGATGCAGACCTCTACTTCGGCTTACCTGAAGCATCAAGGAAGCGCCAGACCGAGGTTATCTCCAACTTATATCCTTTTCATCCTTTGGCGGGCATCACACGTCAACCACTCAACTCTTCTGATTCAAATTATCAGGAAACTTCACCTTCCTCCGGTGACTCCATGCAATCTAACTTGCCGGCTTTCAAGACTGCACCCGGGTAATGACGATCATCTTATTTTGTGTTTTATCTTACTCATGTTTTTGCACTAACCTTTTGACTTTCAGCGCACAAGCAAAGCTCAGCAAGAGGGCAAAGAAAAATCACCCGGTCGAAGAACCGGTCTTGACTGAACCCACCGCCTCTGCTTCTGAGCCGCCGTCTGCACCAAACACCACCACTCCAACTGAACAACAAGCCACGGAGAGTTCTGACAACCCGGAGATCCCCAGCTCAGCTCAACCGGCCGATGACCCGGATGTGGTGATTACCCGCCGAATATGTTGAGCCGGGAAGACCCACTGTGCTGGCCAGATGCTCTGCCAAAGAAGAACTGCTGGAGCGCCGCAAGGCCAGACTGGATATCACTGACTACGCTAACTTGAGCATTGGAGACATTGTTTCTGGTTACATTGGTCAAGTGCACAACAGCCGGGACCTGGAGATTGACATGGTAAAGCAGATACAACAAAAATCTGAGGTACAACTCTCTTGCTTACTCCATAGTCATCCTTACCATGCTAGCCCCCAAGTCTATTACTTATGATAGAATATGTTGTAGACTTAACTTCCGGCTTACCTTCATGAACCGGCACTATAAATAGAATCTTTCAGCATACATTAGCCCCCAAGTGCCAAGTGTCTTTGCTTGCAAAGTGCTTGGGACTTTAATGTTGCATGATGATTACTCAAACTGTAACCCGGAATTTGTACAGGCTGCTTGCAAGAAACTTGAATCCGAAATCTCTGAGCTGAAGAACCGCCTGAAGACTCAGGAAACTGAGACCCGGAAGGCCAACGCCAAATTTGAGTTCAGTGTTGCCGCCTAAGAAAAACTGAAGAAGAAATTTGAAACAGAAAGAAAGACTTGGGCCTGACCCGCCGGCTCGCGGGGGTGGTCTTCCCTTGCGACGGTTGTTGCCCTGCGCATTGGCATTGGCCACAAACTCCATGCTGCCATCAGCCTTACGTTTGTTACCTCCCTGGCTCGCCGGGTTATGCTGAGGGCCCTTGCCATTCCCGTTCTTTTTTCCCTTCCCTGTCCTTTCATCATCCGACGCGGGATCCTTGGTACTATCAGAGTCGGCGTACTTGACCAGAGCCGCCATCAGCGTACCCATATCATTGCAATCGCGCTTGAGCCGCCCGAGCTTCATCTTCAAAGGCAAAAAACGACAATTCTGCTCAGGAGGAGGAGGCGGAAGGCGCCTTTGGTTGAAGCACTTGTTAGCATAGTGACCTTTCTGCTAACACTTGTTGCAAGTCACCTCTGAGAGTGGACGGTGATAAGGAGCATTGGACTTTGGAGCTTGATTCTGAGACTTATTCTGATAGCCAGAGTTGGAAGAGTTGGAAGAACCATGGCCACCTTTGTTCTTCTGCTGGTAAGGCTGACGAAACGGAGGAGGAGGAGGCAACCAGAACTTCTGTTGCTTAGCTGTCACAAGTGAGGAAGAAGAAGACTGAACTGCGTCTCTGACTCTCTTCTTAGAAGCCTCACACTTGAGCTGAGCAGCCTCTTGCTTCAGTGCCATATTGTAGAATTGATCAAACTGAGTAGGCTCAACAAGAACGAGAGCTAACTGCAGATCCTCTTTAAGGCCACCTCTGAAGTGATAGATCATACACTTTTCATCAGGAACGTCTTGTTTAGCGAAGCGAGCAAGTTTCTGAAACTGGATGTTGTATTGATACACAGACATGTTGCCTTGCTCCAAGTTCTGTTAAGAACCAGAAGATAACAGCAACTAGCCCACTTCCAACAGAGATTTGGGCATCAAGATGACCTCTAATGAACATGGTGCAATTGAACAAAATGAAGAACATCACGAGACAAAGAATTTGACATACTACACGCATGAATCGGAGCTACATGCAAGGAGTTATGCAACGAGGAACACGGACACTTGCTATAGAATATCCCAGACTTAGAAAAAAACTAGGGTTCGGGAAGTCAACCTCTACAGTGCGGATCTGGATCGGGAGCAACAGGAGCTCGAGGAGCTCGCCGGTGGCGGTTGCCGACGGCGGCGCGGAGAGGGAGGAGGTGCCGGGGAGGCGCGGTGGCCGGCGGGAAGAAGGGCGGCGCCGGAGGGAGGCCACGTCGGGCGCGGGCGGCCGGCGGCTGCGAGGACGGCGGGGCCGGCCGGCGGCGGGGCGGCGCGGTGCCGGCGCGGAGGCGGCGGGGCGAGGCGGAGGTCGGGCGGCTCGGGACCCGTGGCGGCGGCGCGGAGGTGGACGCGTCCGGCTCCGCCCGGACGTGTCCGGCGGCGGAGAGGGACGAGGGTTAGGGTTGGACTGCGTTCGTTTTTCGGGAGAGATGCCAATTTATAGGTAGAGGGAGCTAGGAGACTCCAAATGAGGTGCGGTTTTCGCCCACACGATCGTGATCGAACGACCTAGAGCATGGAAGAGAGTTTGGTGGGTTTTGGGCTGGTTTTGAGGGGGGTTTTGCTGGACACTCAAATGGACATGACGGATGCCCGGTTAACCGTTGGAGTACCAAACGACCTCCAAATGGAACGAAACTTGACCGGTGGTCATCGGGTGGTATATTAAAGCCACTTGACAAGCTTCGGTCCATTCCGAGAATGTTTGACACCCGCACACGAAAGAAAACCAGAGGGGTGCACCGGAGGAGATAGGAGCGCCGGATTGCAAAACGAACAACGGGGAAAATGCTCGGATGCAAGAGACGAACACGTATGCAAATGCAATGCACATGATGACATGATATGAAATGCATGACATGAACAAAATGCAAAATGAAAGAAAAACCCGACCACGGAGGGAACATCATATCACATAGCCGAAAATGGCAAGAGTCGGAGTTACAAATATGGCAAGTTACATCCGGGGTGTTACAACACTCCACCACTACGAGAGGATCTCGTCCCGAGATCTAGGACTGAAAGAACTCCGGATATTCGGAACGGAGATGGTCCTCGCGTTCCCAGGTGGCTTCCCGGTCGGAATGGTGCGACCACTTCACTTTCAGGAATTTGATTGACTTGTTGCGAGTCTTGCGCTCAATTTCTTCAAGGATAGCAACGGGGTGCTCATGATAAGACAAATCTTCTTGGAGGTCAATCTCTTCGAAGTTGATAGTGCGCTCAGGCGTCTTGAAGCACTTGCGGAGCTGTGACACATGGAACACGTCGTGCACGTTCGCGAAGTTGGAAGGAAGCTCAAGTTGATAGGCGAGGTCGCCTCTTTTGCCAATGATCTTGAAAGGACCCACGTATCTAGGGGCAAGCTTCCCTTTGATACCGAAGCGACGAGTGCCTTTCATTGGAGAGACGCGGAGGTAGACATGGTCTCCGATCTCGAAAGCCAACTCATGGTGCTTACTATCATAGTAACTCTTCTGGCGCGATTGCGCAGCTTTGAGATTATCACGGATGACTTTACACATTTCTTCAGCTTCAGTGATTAAGTCATTGCCAAGAAGTTGGCGTTCACCAGTCTTTGACCAATTGAGAGGAGTACGGCACTTTCTGCCATAGAGAATCTCGAATGGGGCTTTGCCCGAACTCGCTTGGAAGCTGTTGTTGTAGGAGAATTCAGCATATGGAAGACAATCTTCCCATTTCATGCCAAAGGAAATGACACAAGCCCTGAGCATATCTTCAAGAATTTGATTGACTCGCTCGACTTGGCAACTAGTTTGAGGATGGAAAGCTGTGCTGAAGCGAATGTTTGTGCCCATGGCCTTCTGGAAGGAGTCCCAGAACTTAGAGGTGAAGATGCTTCCACGATCTGAAGAAATCAATTGTGGAATGCCGTGCAAGGAGACAATTCTGGAGGTGTATAGCTCTGCCAGCTGAGCTGCTGTGATGGATTCTTTGATTGGAAGGAAATGAGCCACTTTAGAAAGCTTGTCAATGACAACGAAGATAGCATCATTTCCGTGCTTGGACTTGGGAAATCCAGTCACGAAGTCTATTTCGATATGATCAAACTTCCATTCTGGGATAGCAAGAGGTTGGAGGAGACCAGCTGGTCGTTGGTGTTCTGCTTTCACTCTTCGGCAGACATCACATTCATTCACGAACTGAGCAATTTCTCGCTTCATTCGAGTCCACCAATACGACTGCTTGAGGTCATGGTACATCTTCGTACTTCCAGGATGAATGGAAATGAGAGAATTGTGCGCCTCATTCATAATGACTTTCCTTAGATCACCTTTAGGAACCACAATCCGGTCCTCGAAGAATAAAGTGTCTCTGTCATCAATGCAATAGCACTTGTATTTGGAAAGACCCTTGTCGATACCATGTTTCACCTTCTTCACCATGGCATCAAGGAGTTGTGCCTCACGAATTTGATCTTTCAAAGTAGGAGAGACTATGAGGTTGGCAAGAAAGCCTTGAGGAACAACTTGGAGATTCAGCTTGCGGAAAGCTTCACAAAGATCCGGTTGAAATGGCTTGAGAATTAAGCTGTTGCAATAAGCCTTCCTACTTAAAGCATCTGCAATGACATTAGCCTTGCCTGGAGTATATTCAATACTTGGATTGTACTCTTGGATCATTTCGACCCATCGAGTCTGCCTGAGGTTGAGGTTGGGCTGAGTGAAGATATACTTGAGACTCTTGTGATCGGTGAAAATGTCCACTTGTCTTCCCAACAAGAGATGTCTCCACGTTATTAATGCATGGACAACTGCCGCCAACTCAAGATCGTGAGTGGGGTAGTTCTTCTCGTTGGGCTTCAACTGACGAGAGGTATAGGCCACAACTTTCTTCTCTTGCATTAACACAGCACCGAGACCTTGGAGAGAAGCATCACAGAAAACTTCAAACGACTTGGATTCATCCGGAGGAGTCAAGACAGGAGCTGTGACTAGTTTCTCTTTGAGAGTGTTGAAAGCAACGTCACACTCAGGAGACCAGACATACTTCACATGCTTCTGGAGGAGGTTGGAAAGAGGCTTTGCAATCTTGGAGAAATTCTCAACGAATCTTCGGCAATAGCTTGCAAGACCAAGAAAACTGCGGAGCTGCTTGACATTTTGAGGAGGTTTCCAATTCACAATTGCGGACACCTTCTCGGGGTTAACAGCGATGCCCTTGGCAGAGATGATGTGACCAAGGAAAAGAACTTCATCAAGCCAAAACTCACATTTAGAGAACTTCGCATAGAATTGATACTCTCTGAGCTTGTCAAGCACCAATCGCAAATGTTTGGCATGATCCTGCTTATTCTTGAAGAAGACCAAGATATCATCGAGATACACCAGGACGAATTCATTGGTATAGGGGTTGAAGATGAAATTCATCATCCGAGAGAATACCGGA
Source organism: Aegilops tauschii subsp. strangulata (assembly GCF_002575655.3). Lineage (NCBI taxonomy): Eukaryota > Viridiplantae > Streptophyta > Magnoliopsida > Poales > Poaceae > Aegilops > Aegilops tauschii. The sequence continues at coordinate 390,458,364 of NC_053037.3, forward strand.
GGAGCATTGACAAGGCCGAAAGACACGACAGTATATTCATAAGAACCAAAGCTTGTTCTGAATGCTGTCTTGGGAATATCTTCTTCACGAATGCGAATCTGATGATAACCCATATGAAGGTCAAGCTTCGAGAATACTTTAGCACCCTTGAGTTGCTCGAATAGCTCGTTGATGTTGGGAAGTGGATACTTGTTCTTGATTGTCTTCTTGTTCAATGGACGGTAGTCGACACAAAGTCGGTCCGTGCCATCCTTCTTCTTGACAAAAAGAACACCACAACCCCATGGAGAAGAACTCGGTCTGATCAAACCCAGACGCTCTTGTTCATCGAGCTGTTTCTTCAATTCCTTCAGCTCGTTGGGTCCAAGCTTGTATAGACGCTTGCAAACGGGTTCAGTGCCAGGCTCTAGTTCGATAACGAACTCAACTGGCCGGTGAGGAGGCATACCCGGAAGCTCTTCTGGAAAGACATCTTGATACTCACAAACGACTGGAATCTGAGAGATGGCATTCAATTCGCCCTTCTCATTGAGAGAAAAGAACCGAATGGTTTCATCACGAGCAGCATAGATAATCACATCCTCAGACGAGTGTGTCAATTGAATTTCCCTGGCAGCACAATCAAGTTGAGCCTTGTGCTTAGAAAGCCAGTCCATCCCGAGAATAAGATCAATATCCGAGTCACCAAGAACAACTGGAGAAGACTGAAATTCATAGTCGCCCATCTTGATGGAAACATCCGGAACCATCATACTAGAACTCAAACGTTTACCCGGAGAAACGACATCCATGGGTTTACTCAGATGAGAACAAGTGAATTCATGCTTGGCAAAAACGGTCTTGACATGAAACAGAGCGAAGCACCAGTATCAAAAAGAACTTTTGCAGGAATATCATTAACAGGAAGATTACCCATTATCACATCAGTAGATTCCTCCGCTTGAGCTGCATTCATCATGTTCACCTTTGCAGACTTTGGATTATGCTTGACCACTGCATTGCTGGAAGATCTGACAGGAGGAGGAGGCGGAAGGCGCCTTTGGTTGAAGCACTTGTTAGCATAGTGACCTTTCTGCTGACACTTGTTGCAAGTCACCTCTGAGAGTGGACGGTGATAAGGAGCATTGGACTTTGGAGCTTGATTCTGAGACTTGTTCTGATAGCCAGAGTTGGAAGAGTTGGAAGAACCATGGCCACCTTTGTTCTTCTGCTGGTAAGGCTGACGAAACGGAGGAGGAGGAGGCAACCAGAACTTCTGTTGCTTAGCTGTCACAAGTGAGGAAGAAGAAGACTGAACTGCGTCTCTAACTCTCTTCTTAGAAGCCTCACACTTGAGCTGAGTAGCCTCTTGCTTCAGTGCCATATTGTAGAATTGATCAAACTGAGTAGGCTCAACAAGAACAAGAGCTAACTGCAGATCCTCTTTAAGGCCACCTCTGAAGTGATAGATCATACACTTTTCATCAGGAACGTCTTGTTTAGCGAAGCGAGCAAGTTTCTGAAACTGGATGTTGTATTGATACACAGACATGTTGCCTTGCTTGAGATTGCGGAACTCCTCACGCTTGCTCTCAACAACACTTTGTGGAATATGGTGCGCTTTGAAGTCCCGACAGAAGTCAGTCCAAGTGATCACACGACCTCCTCTGGAATCTTTGTATTGTTGATACCAATCAGCAGCTTGGTCCTTGAGCTGGAAAGAAGCGAACTTGACATAGTCCTCAGGCCTGACATTGCTACATTCGAAATGCTTGTTGATGTCCATGAGCCAATCATCGGCATCCGTGGCCTCGGCACAGTAGCTGAAAGACTTGGGCTGATTTGCGAGAAACTGGTTGAGAGTAGCAAAGTGAAACTGATTGTTGCCTTGACCTTGATTGCCTTGATTGCCTTGCCCTTGAGTACGTTCTTGCAAGAGTTGCAGAATCATCTGAGCATTGGCGTTGGTGGCTGCCATGATAGCTTGCCATGCCTCCGGAGGTGGAGGTGGTGGCGGAGGGTTCGACTGACTCCCTTCATTGCGATCCGGATTCTGACGCGTTGGCGGAGCCATCCTGAAGAGGGTGACATCCGTTAGCATCTTGATAGACAAATAGATAAGTAGGATCAACGGATAGAAATTGCAACATATAGTCTTCACAATAAACATTCGAACGAAGGTGAACGAATGAATTCCGTAGTAAATCATCACACCTCCATTAGTTGAGAAGCCACTTAGAAAAAGATATGGAAACAACGCATGACTTCGAAGCAACTCGAATATCACAATTTAAAACAAAACAAAGTATTGGCTTGCAGAATAAGCCGGAACAAACATATGATAGAGATTTCGTCCGAAGTTTTCGTGGTGGGACCCACACGGGCTCAATCGTACAGCACCATCATGTACAAGGCTGTGCACATGACATACGAAGCGTCCCCGAGTCGGCATAGCCAAGGACTCTTTAAGACACTACGAGACCACTGTAAAATCAACCGTGGAAAGGCGGACCACTAGACGTCGAACCCCAATCTCATATCATGCGTCTGTCGGAAGGATATTCTAAGGCTACTTGAATTCCCACTTATAAACTCCCGAAACTTTCTGGTTATGCAATCTGGTGTTGGGGATACAGGGGACACAAAATATATCACCCAAACTAGCAATCCCTAGATCCAGCTGTATCCATCCGTCAACACATAACCAAGAAACCTTCGGAAATCGTTTACCTCAACCTTCGAAAAACATCCGTTATACAAGTTATGGCAATACTCCCGAACTCCCGCCCCAGTACTGGGTGGCGTCGAGGTGATCTCACCAACAACTGCATAAAAGAGATTTCGATGTCGGCGAAACTCAGGTATTCCAGAACTGCAACGATAAAATTGTGACGACAACACCTCGGAGCTCAACTCCCTGGGACACTGCCACAACCCCTAAATGACAGGAGGCACCAAGAACAATGTTCTCGTCACAAAACCATCGGAACGATTCCAAGATACCCGCGTGATCCTAAATTTTTTTTAGTGAAATTTGAGGAGAGAATAGTCAAAACTTCTACGTCAGGAGACCTCACCAGAGCGACGAAGGGACTGAGGAGTAAAAAGAATCCTACTCTCCGATATATATAATCCTAAGACTTAAAACATTTTTGTTCTAGACTCAACAACGCCAGCGATTCGATCAAGCAGGGGCTCCTAAGTCGGGGATGGCTCTGATTACCAACTTGTAACGCCCATGATGCGGCTATATCTCCCACGTGTCGAGGCACGACTTAGAGGCATAACCGCATTGTGGTTTTGTCGCAAGAAGGGTCATCTTCACACAATCCCATGTAATGAACAAGAATGGGATAAAGAGTTGGCTTACAATCGCCACTTCACACAATACATAAATATAATTCATACATCATCCAAAATGCACACATATAGACCGGCTACGGTCAAAATCCAGATAAAAATAAGACAACCCCAAATGCTAGATCCCCGATCGTCCCAACTGGGCTCCACTACTGATCATCAGGAAAAGAAACATAGTAACGACCACGTTCCTCATCGAACTCCCACTTGAGGTCGATCTCGTCAACTGCACTGGCAGCGTCGGCACCTGCAACTGTTTGGTAGAATCTGTGAGTCACGGGGACTCAGCAATCTCACACCCGCGAGATCAAGACTATTTAAGCTTATAGGAAAGGAAGGTGTAGTGGGGTGGAGCTGCAGCGGCAAAAGCATATATGGTGGCTAACTTGCGCAAATGAGAGCGAGAAGAGAAGCAACGGAACGGCCGTCAACTAGCAATGACCAAGAAGTGATCCTGAACTCCTACCTACGTCATACATAACACAGACCGTGTTCACTTCCCGGACTCCGCAGAGAAGAGACCATCACGGCTACACACGCAGTTGATGTATTTTAATTGGGTCAAGTGACAAGTTATCTACAACAGGACATTAACAAATTCCCATCTGCCTCATAACCGCGGGCACGGCTTTCGAAAGATAATACCCTGCAGGGGTGTCCCAATTTAGCCCATCATAAGCTCTCACGGTCAATGAAGGAAAAACCTTCTTCCGGAAAGACCCGATCAGTCTCGGAATCCCGGTTTACAAGACATCTCGACAATGGTAAAACAAGACCAGCAAAGCCGCCCGAATGTGCCGACAAATCCCGATAGGAGCTGCACATATCTCGTTCTCAGGGCACACCGGATAAGTCAAGCTACGAGTAAAACCAGACCTCGAGTTTCCCCGAGGTGGCCCCGCAGGCTGCTCGGTTCGGACCAACACTCGAAGGAGCACTGGCCCGGGGGGGTTAAAATAAGATGACCCTCGGGCTCGCGAAAACCCGGGGGAAAAGGCTTAGGCGGCAAATGGTAAAACCAAAGTTGGGCCTTGCTGGAGGAGTTTTATTAAAGGCGAACTGTCAAGGGGGTCCCATAAATCACCCGACCGCGCAAGGAACGCAAACTCAAGGAACATAATCCCGGTATAACAGTAACTAGGGCGGCAAGAGTGGAACAAAACACCAGGCATAAGGCTGAGCCTTCCACCCTTTACCAAATATATATAGATGCATTAATTAAATAAGAGATATTGTGATATCCCAACATATCCATGTTCCGACATGGAACCAACTTCAACTTCACCTGCAACTAACAACGCTATAAGAGGGGCTGAGCAAAAGCGGTAACTTAGCCAAACAACGGTTTGCTAGGAAAGGATGGTTAGAGGCTGACATGGCAATATGGGAGGCATGATATAGCAAGTGATAGGTAGCGCAGCATGGCAATAGAGCGAACAACTAGCAAAGAAAAGATAGAAGTGATTTCGAGGGTATGGTCATCTTGCCTGCAAGGTTCTCAGAGTTGTCGAAAGCTTGATCCTCGTAAGCGTACTCAACAGGTTCCTCATTCACGAACTCGTCTCCCGGCTCTACCCAAGACAAGAACACAAACAAACGGAACCACAATCAACAACGAGAAATGCACAAGCAACATGATGCAAAACATGTCTGATATGCAAGATATGATATGCGATGCATATGCGTGCTCCGGAAGGAACATGATGAACAAGGCAGTAACATGGCAAACTAAGCATGCCATTGGAAAGATGAGATGATTTCGGTCGAAATCGATATAAAGATCACCGGAAACGGATGCACGGTTTGCAAATGGCAAGCAAAACAAGAATGACACGAATCTGCGATTAACAGCATGATAGCACTTAAAATGCAACAAACAACAATGCTACAGCACCCCAACATAGCAACAAAGCATATGACAGTAATCTACAGGAGATGCTTGACAAAAGATGAACACTGAGCTACTGCTAGTTCACAACATATCAAGCTCAAACAAGCATGGCAAAAGTGCAAAAGATAACAGGATCACAGACTTGGAGAAAAACTGGACATGGCAGAAAACAGTATCAGGTAGCAATGTTCAGGGCACGAAATCAACTTGCTACAGGAACTTAACATAGCAAAACAAGACATGGCAGTGTTCTACTAAATGCATATGACAAAAGTCCCTTAATGACCATAAGCCAAAAAAGGACCAGAAGATATGATGGCAAGCATGTAAACATAGCAAGTTTCGTTATCAGGTTTCAGACTTAGCAGAAAACAGAGCATGGCAGAAACAATAATATGAAGGCCTATTTGTGAGCTTGATGCACTCACTACAGAGCAATGCATGACAAAACATGGCATACACCCTTGGAAAGATGGCATGGCAAACAACAAAACACATGTAGAGCTCATGGCATACACCCTTGGAAAGATGGCATGGCAAACAACAAAACACATGTAGAGATCATGCCCATAAGATGCACAGATTTAAAGATACAAAAATGACAAATTTCCAAGTTCTGTTAAGAACCAGAAGATAACATCAACTAGCCCTCTTCCAACAGAGATTTGGGCATCAAGATGACCTCTAATGAACATGGTGCAATTGAACAAAATGAAGAGCATCACGAGACGAACAATTTGACATATTACACGCGTGAATCGGAGCTACATGCGAGGAGTTATGCAATGAGGAACACGGACACTTGCTGTAGAATATCCCAGACTTAGAAAAAAAAACTAGGGTTCGGGAAGTCAACCTCTACAGTGCGGATCTGGATCGGGAGCAACAGGAGCTCGAGGAGCTCGCCGGTGGCGGTTGCTGACGGCGGTGCGGAGAGGGAGGAGGTGCCGGGGAGGCGCGGTGGCCGGCGGGAAGAAGGGCGGCGCCGGAGGGAGGCCACGTCGGGCGCGGGCGGCGCCGGCGGGGCGACGCGGGCACCGGCGGCCGGCGGGGCCGGCCGGCGGCGGGGCGGCGCGGCGCCGGCGCGGAGGCGGCGGGGTGAGGCGGAGGTCGGGCGGCTCGGGACCCGTGGCGGCGGCGCGGAGGTGGACGCGTCCGGCTCTGCCCAGACGTGTCCGGCGGCGGAGAGGGACGAGGGTTAGGGTTGGACTGCGTTCGTTTTTCGGGAGAGATGCCAATTTATAGGTAGAGGGAGCTAGGAGGCTCCAAATGAGGTGCGGTTTTCGCCCACACGATCGTGATCGAACGACCTAGAGCATGGAAGAGAGTTTGGTGGGTTTTGGGCTGGTTTTGAGGGGGGGTTTTGCTGGACACTCAATTGGACATGACAGATGCCCGGTTTACCGTTGGAGTACCAAACGACCTCCAAATGGAATGAAACTTGACCGGTGGTCACCGGGTGGTATATTAAAGCCACTTGACAAGCCTCGGTTCATTCCGAGAATGTTTGACACCCGCACACGAAAGAAAACCAGAGGGGTGCACCGGAGGAGATAGGAGCGCCGGATTGCAAAACGGACAACGGGGAAAATGCTCGGATGCAAGAGACGAACACGTATGCAAATGCAATGCACATGATGACATGATATGAAATGCATGACATGAACAAAATGCAAAACAAAAGAAAAACCCGACCACGGAGGGAACATTATATCACATAGCCGAAAATGGCAAGAGTCGGAGTTACAAATATGGCAAGTTACATCCGGGGTGTTACATAGGCCCCTTGAAATCCTTGGGCATACGTTCATTACGAAGAGCCGGCACCAGACAAGGAACACCTGCGGTCCTCGTAGGTATACCCGCATCGGTGGAAGCCGTTGGATAAGCCGGGAGTGGCTGGTAAGCCGTCAACTTAGCCCCCTGCTCCGCCTCTTGCCGTGCTCGGTCTTGGTCTACCGTGTTAGGGGCTCCATTATGAACCGGGCCGTGGCCAGGAGGCAAGTCACGGTGTCGGACATTGCTTGAGCCGGTCGCCGAAACATGTGCCTGCAATAACTCGGGCTCCGGCCTGGACGAGGGGTTGAATGAATCCTGTCCCGGCTATAAGAATATGCCTCCTGTTGCGCCAGAGCCGTCTGAAGGAGTTCTCTGACCCGGCGGGTTTCAACCGTCGTCGGTGAGTCTCCGTCGATTGGGAGAGCCACCAGTCGCGCCGCCGCGGCGACCATGTTTTCCAACGGGTTGGCATAATGACCCGGTGGTATTGGCAAGTACTGAGGCGGGGTAGTGTTCACCCGGGGAGGCCCCATCACTTGGGGCTGAATTGACGTTCCAGCTCCAGGCGCCATGATCTCTAGCGGGTTACTGGGCCCTGCACCAGGCGTGTTGAAGAGGTTTCGAGGGTCGTAAACCGGAGGGAGTCGAGATTGAGCCTTCTGATGCCTCCTTCTCATGACCTCATTGGACGCGTTCTGATCCATCATGAGCCGGAAAGATTGCGCCTGAATCAGCTGAGTCTGGGCATCAAGAACCGCCCTCTCGGCAGCCATCCTAATCCCTTCCGCCGACAGATCCTACTTGGCTTTTGTTAGATCCAGCTTTAACTGTGCCACCTCCGCATCATGCTGAGCCTGATCTGCTGGGGCGACCGTAGCAGTTAACAGGGCCGTCAACTTGTCTGTGAGATCCATCAGCACCTGTGCCGACGAGTGCCCAGGGCCTCCTGCCCCAGTAGCGGGGTTTTGAACAGGTTGTAAGCTGGCCATGAAGATTCCAACCCGGCTCGGCGGCTCAGAGGGGTCCGGAATACTGTCGCCGTCGGAGCAACCCCTGAGCCTGCCATCTTGAAGTTGGTATAATGAGTTTGTCTCATCCGTGGACGACTCGCCGTCAGAGCGGGCGACCACCTCATCACCAGATCCAGATCCTTCAGAGAGTCCTTCATGGATGCATCCCACAAAGGCACGCTTCAAGGCAGGCAGAGCCCGGGCGGGTCGTGCACGCTGAGCCGTCTCGATGAGATCGGCGCAGAGGTCCAGCTCAAGGCCCGGCTCACCAATCTTGCCGATGAAGACATGGATTCCGCCGAAGGGGACCCGGTACCCGTACTCGATTGAGCCAGCGTCGGGGCCCCAGTTTGCATCGTCGATGTAGAGCTTGCCGCGATGACTCTTGGTCATCCGGCCCACAACGTATCCCTTGAGCCCTTCGAAGCTGCCCTTCAAGAACTCAAATCCACCGTGCACTGGCCCCACGGTGGGCGCCAACTGTCGTGGAATTGTCACGGCAGATGTCCTCATGCAAGGACTTAGTCATGGAGCCATCGCAACTAGGAAGCTTAAAGGGGTTAAGCGGGACAAGGAACACGAGGGTTATACTGGTTCGGCCCCTTACGGTGAATGTAAAAGCCTACGTCCAGTTGAGGTGGTATTATTTAGGGTTTCGACGACCAGGGAGCTTAATTGCTATGCCTGGCTATCAATCTGTTGTCTCTCTCCCTGAACCGCCGCCGGGTCGTCCCTTTATATAGAGAGGTTGACGCCCAGCGGCTCTCAGAGTCCCGGCCGGCTTATAACAGTATCCGGCTCGGACTCTTAACTACTCTTGCCTTACACTACAAGTCTTGCCATAACGGCGGTTTATCACTATGGGCCTTAAGCCGCCTCCGGGTCTTAAGCCCATTATTGATCCGCCATCCTCAAGCTTGGTACTGGGCTTCTCGTGATGATCTGTACGAGTAACCCGACCCCTCCTGGGCGGGTGACTCTAATGGTTATATCCTCAACAGGTAGGATTATGCTATGCGATGCTACTTGGAGGACTTCAATCTACTCTCTTCTACATGCTGCAAGATGGAGGCTGCCAGAAGCGTAGTCTTCGATAGGACTAGCTATCCCCCTCTTATTCTGGCATTCTGCAGTTCAGTCCACCGATATGGCCCTTTACACATATACCCATGCATATGTAGTGTAGCTCCTTGCTTGCGAGTACTTTGGATGAGTACTCATGGTTGCTTTTCTCCCTCTTTTCCCCCTTTCCCTTCTACCTGGTTGTCGCAACCAGATGCCGGAGCCCAGGAGCCAGACGCCACCGTCGACGACGACTCCTACTACACTGGAGGTGCCTACTACTACGTGCAGGCCGCTGACGACGACCAGGAGTAGTTAGGAGGATCCCAGGCAGGAGGCCTGCGCCTCTTTCGATCTGTATCCCAGTTTGTGCTAGCCTTCTTATGGCAAACTTGTTTAACTTATGTCTATACTCAGATATTGTTGCTTCCGCTGACTCGTCTATGATCGAGCACTTGTATTCGAGCCCTCGAGGCCCCTGGCTTGTATTATGATGCTTGTATGACTTATTTTATTTTTAGAGTTGTGTTGTGATATCTTCCCGTGAGTCCCTGATCTTGATCGTACACGTTTGCGTGTATGATTAGTGTACGATTGAATCGGGGCGTCACAGTATACAACACGTACACGTATATATATATATATATATAATACAACTCTAACAGAATGTGCTCTGGCTCCTAGCCCCCGATCCTGGCCGAGGGGACACATACCATTGTTACATTGGAGTTTAAAATGGAGCCTTCTCAGGATGTCTGCATTCTCGGCCGTCCGATCAGGTGTCCAAACGAATCCCGACCCTCAGATCTTCATATGGCTTGATCTGGGCCGTTGGATCCTTCTAATGTGACAATCAATGAATAGTGTCCAGACTTGCTACACCCGCGTTTTACTGGGCGCACCGTTCGTGCCACCGCGTGTAGTTCTCGGTGCCCGCCGAGGGTACTTTCGACATTCCACGTCCGAGCCGTTGCGTGGCAGTCCGTGGCTGGCTGCGAGCACACGAAGGCGAAGACGGCGCTCGATTGGGTGAGAACCCTAGCTTCCTCGCCTCGCCCCAACCTTCCTCCTCTCCCGGTTCCTTCTCCCTCCCGTGTAACGCCCACGATGCGGCTATATCTCCCACGTGTCGAGGCATGACTTAGAGGCATAACCGCATTGTGGTTTTGTCGCAAGAAGGGTCATCTTCACACAATCCCATGTAATGAACAAGAATGGGATAACGAGAGTTGGCTTACAATCGCCACTTCACACAATACATAAGTATAATCCATACATCATCCAAAATACACACATAGACCGACTACGGTCAAAACCAAATAAAAATAAGATAACCGCAAATGCTAGATCCCCGATCGTCCCAACTGGGCTCCACTACTGATCATCAGGAAAAGAAACATAGTAACGACCACGTTCCTCATCGAACTCCCACTTGAGGTCGATTGCGTCATCTGCACTGGCATCGTCGGCACCTGCAACTGTTTTGGTAGAATCTGTGAGTCACGAGGACTCAGCAATCTCACACCCGCGAGATCAAGACTATTTAAGCTTATAGGAAAGGATGGTGTAATGAGGTGGAGCTGCAGCCGGCACTAAGCATTAATGGTGGCTAACATACGCAAAAGAGAGCGAGAAGAGAAGCAACGGAACGGTCGTCAACTAGCAATGATCAAGAAGTGATCCTGAACTCTTACTTACGTCATCCATAACTCAAACCGTGTTCACTTCCCGGACTCCGCCGAGAAGAGACCATCACGGCTACACACGCGGTTGATGTATTTTAATTGGGTCAAGTGACAAGTTCTCTACAACCGGACATTAACAAATTCCCATCTGCTCATAACCGCGGGCACGGCTTTCGAAAGATAATACCCTGCAGGGGTGTCCCAACTTAGCCCATTTTAAGCTCTCACGGTCAACGAAGGAAAAACCTTCTCCCGAAAAGACCCGATCAGTCTCGGAATCCCGGTTTACAAGACATTTCGACAATGGTAAAACAAGACCAGCAAAGCCGCCCGATGTGCCGACAAAACCCGATAGGAGCTGCACATATCTCGTTCTCAGGGCAACACCGGATGAGACATCCTACGAGTAAAACCAGACCTCGAGTTTCCACGAGGGGGCCCCGCAGTCTACTCAGTTCGGACCAACACTCGAAGGAGCACTGGCGGGGGGGGGGGGGTTAAAATAAAGATGACCCTCGGGCTCGCGAAAACCCAAGGGAAAAGGCTTAGGTGGCAAATGGTAAAATCAAGGTTGGGCCTTGCTGGAGGAGTTTTATTCAAGGAGAACTGTCAAGGGGGTCCCATAAATCACCCAACCGCGTAAGGAACGCAAACTCAAGGAACATAATCCCGGTAAGACGGAAACTAGGGCGGCAAGAGTGGAACAAAACACCAGGCATAAGGCCGAGCCTTCCACCCTTTACCAAATATATAGATGCATTAATTAAATAAGCGATATTGTGATATCCCAACATATCCATGTTCCAACATGGAACCAACTTCAACTTCACCTGCAACTAACAACGCTATAAGAAGGGCTGAGCAAAAGCGGTAACTTAGCCAAACAACGGTTTGCTAGGGATGGTTAGGGGCTGACATGGCAATATGGGAGGCATGATATAGCAAGTGGTAGGTAGCGCAGCATGGCAATAGAACGAACAACTAGCAAAGCAAAGATAGAAGTGATTTCGAGGGTATGGTCATCTTGCCTGCAAGGTTCTTAGAGTTGTCGAAAGCTTGATCCTCGTAAGCGTACTCAACAGGTTCCTCGTTCACGAACTCGTCTCCCGGCTCTACCCAAAACAAGAACACAAGCAATGGAACCACAATCAATCACGGGGAATGCACAAGCAACATGATGCAATACATGAATGATATGCAAGATATGCTATGCGATGCATATGCGTGCTCCGGAAGGAAAATGATGAACAAGGCAGTAACTTGGCAAACCAAGCATGCCACTGGAAAGATGAGATGATTTCGTTCGAAATCGATATAAAGATCACCGGAAACGGATGCACGGTTTGCAAATGGAAAGCAAAACAAGAATGACACGAATCTGCGATTAACAACATGATAGCACTTAAAATGCAACAAACAACAATGCTACAGCACCCCAACATAGCAACAAAGCATATGACAGTAATCTACAGGAGATGCTTGACAAAAGATGAACACTGAGCTACTGCTAGTTCACAACATATCAAGCTCAAACAAGCATGGCAAAAGTGCAAAAGATAACAGGATCACAGACTTAGAGAAAAACTGGACATGGCAGAAAACAGTATCAGGTAGCAATGTTCAGGGCACGAAATAAACTTGCTACAGGAATTTAACATACCAAAACAAGACATGGCAGTGTTCTACTAAATGCATAAGACAAAAGTCCCTTACTGACCATAAGCCAAAAAGGACCAGAAGATATGATGGTAACCATGTAAACATAGCAAGTTTCGTTAACAGTTTTCAGACTTGGCAGAAAACAGAGCATGGCAGAAACAGACATTATGAGGGCATCTTTGTGAGCTTGAGGCACTCACCACAAGGCAATGCAGGACAACACAAGCATACCTACAGAAAGATAGCATGTTTATAAAGCTAGCCATGGCAAGAGAAAGTACATAGCGTGTATGAAACAACTACAACAAGCTTGGCAAAATTGAATATCATGCTAAGAATCTGCCAGGAATATTTTTATAGAAAAAGTAGAGCAAGATTGAGTCATGCTATGGCACTCCATAATTTGCAAACAAAGGCATAAATGGATCAATTACAACAATATTTACAAAACATCCTTACTGAACATCACCAAAATAAGCATGGATCCCTCTGTAGACACATGGATACATAGCAACAAAATAACAGCAGTCACAGACTTAGAGAAATCACCAAGTCCCTAAAATCAGAAACATTACGGAGCCTAGTTTGCATGCTTGTGCTAGTCACCACAGAGATCACAAAAATACATGGCATACACTTCTGTAAAGATGACATGGCATACAACAAAATACATGTAGAGCTCATGCCCATAAGATGCACAGATTAAATGCAACAAAAATAACAAATCCTCAAGTTCTGATAAGTAACAGCAGATAACAGCAACTAGCACTCTTGCGCCAGAGATTTGGGCATCAAGATGGACTCAAATGAACATGGTGCAATGGAACAAAATGAAGAGCATCTCGAGCGAACATTTTGATATAATACACGCGCGAAACGGAGCTATATGCAGAGAGTTATGATGCGTCAAAGTATGCCACAGAATGTAATAATCTCAATACTTTGAGAAAAATCGGGAAGGGAGAGAAGAGGTCAACCGAGGCGGATCCGGATCGGGCGCGGCGCTCGAGCTCGGGGACGGCCGGAGTTCGCCGGAGGGAGGGCGCCGACGTGGAGAGGAGGAAGCAGGGGTCGGTGGCGCGCGCGGCGCCGTGCGCGCGGAGAGGGAGGGAGGCCGCCGGAGCACGGGCGACGGGCGCCGAGGTCGGCTGGAGGCACGGGGTGGCGCGGCGGCCGGCGGTGATGGCGCGCGGCGGCGGCGAGGCGGCGGCGGAGGTGCGGAGGCGCTGGAGGGAGACGGCGGCGGGGCGCGCGGGCTCACGGACAGGCTCGGGGGGGCCCGACGCGGGCCTCGACGGGCCGCGGGCGGAGGAGAGAGAGTGCCGGCGGAGGCTGACGTGGCGCCCTCTGGTTGGTCAGGCGCGGCGGCGGATTTCGTCCGGCCGGACCGGACACGTCCGGCGGCGGAGAGGGAGCGGGGCTAGGGTTGATCTGCGAAATATTTCGGGAGGGGAGGTGTATATATAGGTAGAGGGAGCTAGGAGACTCCAAATGGAGTGCGGTTTTCGCCCACACGATCGTGATCGAACGACCTAGAGCATGGAAGTGACTTAGAGGGGTTTTGGGCTGTTTAGAGAGGGGGTTTTGCTGCAACACACAAACGGACTTTGCGGTTACCCGGTTAACCGTTGGAGTACCAAACGACCTCCAAATGGAACGAAACTTGACCGGTGGTCTACCGGTGGTATACCAAGGCCACTAGACAAGCCTCGGTCCATTCCGAGAACGTTCAACACCCGCTCACGAAAAGAAACGAAAAGGGGTGCGCCGGAGGAGATGGGAGTGCCGGATTGCAAAACGGACAACGGGGAAAATGCTCGGATGCAAGAGACGAACACGTATGCAAATGAGATGCACATGATGACATGATATGAGATGCATGACATGAACAAAATGCAAAAATGGAAAAGAAAACCCGACCACGAAGGGAATATCATAACACATAGCCGAAGATGGCAAGAGTTGGAGTTACAAATATGGAAAGTTACATCCGGGGTGTTACATCCCGTTCCAAACCAGCCACCACCCCCGCCCTGCCGTCGATCTCCTCTCCCCCAACCTCGGTGCCGCCTCCACCCTCTCCCCATAGGCGCCCACCGCTGCTATTTCACCTTCTCGAGAAGGTCAGGTGGAGGTAGATCCGCCACGCCACACAGTGCTGCCGTTCCCGAGCCCATTGACGAAGGAGATGCATGGCCATCCCCTCCCCGCGCGGTGGTGCACGTAGGAGGTGCACGTCTCCGTCGAAGTCGTCGTGCCTCCCTCCATATTCTGTGCTGCCGATGGCGATGGCCACCAGTGAGCAGCACACACTTACAGCGCGAACCACCACCACCATGCTCCTCCGAAGGTAAGCCCACTTTGTGATGGCTACTCATTATTCCTGCTGGTGCTAATCTTGTTTCCCGTGGATGCCTCTACCAGATCTGCCGCTACTCGTCACTAGTAGAAAAAGGGTCAAATGTGAAGCACATTAGTGCCGGTTTGATTTTGAGCCGGCACTAATGTGTCTATTAGTGCCGGTTCCAACGGCTAGGCGGGCGGAGATCGTTAGTACCGGTTCGTGAGCAACCTTTAGTACCGGTTTGTGTCACGAACCGGTACTAATGAGGCTGCGTCAGGCTGTGGTCAGGCTGGGGCCCCACGGGAACTGTTGAGGATATAACCATTAGAGTCACCCGCCTAGGAGGGGCCGGGTTACGTCATAATGATCATCACGTGAAGCCCAGTACCAAGCTTGAGGATGGCGGTTCAGTAATGGGCTTAAGACCCGGAGGCGGCTTAAGGCCCGTAGTGATAAACCGCCGTTATGGCAAGAATTGTAGTGTAAGGCAAGAATAGTTAAGAGTCCGAGCCGGACACTGTTATAAGCCGGCTGGGACTCTGAGAGCCGCTGGGCGTCAACCTCTCTATATAAGGGGACGACCCGGCGGCGGTTCAGGACAAGCAACATCAGATTGATAGCTAGGCATAGCGGTTAAGCTCCTTGGTCATCGAAACCCTAAGTAATTCCACCTCAACTGGAGTAGGCTTTTACCTTCACCGTAAGGGGCCGAACCAGTATAATCCTAGTGTCCTTTGTCCCGTTTAACCCCTTTAAGCTTCCTAACTGCGATGGCTCCACGACTAAGTCCTTGCACGAGGACATTTGCCGTGACAATTCCACGACAGTTGGCGCCCACCATGGGGCCCGCGCACGGTGGATTTGAGTTCTTGAAGGGCAGCTTCGAAGGGCTCAAGGGATACGCTGTGGGCCGGATGACCAAGAGTCGTCGCGGCAAGCTCTACATCGACGATACAAGCTGGGGCCCCGACGCCGGCTCAATCGAGTACGGGTACCGGGTCCCCTTCGGCGGAATTCACGTTTTCATTGGCAAGATTGGCGAGCCGGGCCCTGAGCCGGACCACTGCGCTGACCCCATCGAGACGGCTCAGCGTGCAAGACCCGTCCGGACTCTGCCTGCTTTGAAGCGTGCTTTCGTGGGATGCGTCCATGGAGGACTCTCTGAAGGATCTGGATCTGGCGATGAGGCGGCCGCTCGCTCTGACGGCGAGTCGTCCACGGATGAGACCAACTCGTTGTACCAGCTTCAAGATGGCAGGCTCAGGGGTTGTTCCGATGGCGACAGTGTTCCGGACCCCTTTGAGCCGCCGAGCCGGGTTGGAATCTTCATGGCCGGCGCACAACCTGTTCAAAACCCCGCTGCTGGGGCAGGAGGCCCTACGCACTCGCCGGCTCAGGCATTGATGGATCTCACAGATAAGATGACAGCCCTGTTAACTGCTACGGTCGTCCCAGCGGATCAAGCTCAGCATGATGCGGAGGTGGCACAGTTAAAGCTGGATATAGCGAGAGCCAAGGAAGATCTAGCAGCGGAAGGGATCAGGATGGCTGCAGAGCGGGCGGCTCTCGACGCCCAGACTCAGCTGATTCAGGCACAGTCTTTCCGGCTCACGATGGATCAGAACGCATCCAATGAGATCATGAGAAGGAGGCATCAGAAGGCTCAATCTCGACTCCCTCCGGTTTACGATCCTCAAAACCTTTTCAACACGCCCGGTGCAGGGCCTAGTAACCCGCCAGAGATCACGGCACCCGGGGCTGGAACGTTGTTTCAGCCGCAAGTGATGGGGCCTCCCCGTGTGAGTACTACCCCGCCTCAGTACGTGCCAATACCACCGGGTCATTATGCCAACCCGTTGGAAAACATGGTCGCCGCGGCGGCGCGACTGGCGGCTCTCCCAATCGATGGCGACTCTCCAACGGCGGTCGAAACCCGCCGGGTCAGAGAACTTCTTCAGACGGCTCTGGCGCAACAGGAGGCATATTCATATAGCCGGGACAGGATTCATTCAACCCCTCGCCCAGGCCGGAGCCCAAGTTATAGCAGACACATGGTCTCAGCGACCGGCTCAAGCAACGTCCGGCGCCGTGACTTGCCAGCGGGCCACGGCCCGGCTCATAACGGAGCCTTTAACGCGGTAGACCAAGACAGAGCACAGCAAGAGGCGGAGCAGGCGCCTCAGTTAACGGCTTACCAGCCCCTCCCGGTTTATCCGACGACTTCTATAGAGGCGGGTATACCTACGAGGACCGGAGGTGTCCCTTGTCTGGTGCCGGCTCTCCGTAATGAACGTTTGCCCAAGGATTTCAAAGGACCTAGGAAGGTACCTAATTACACGGCTGATTTACAACCCGACGCATGGATCAAGAGCTACGAGATGGCTATGGAGTTACTGGAGGTTAGTGAAGCGGCAATGGCCAAATACTTCACCATGATGTTGGATGGGACTGCCCGCACTTGGTTGAAAGGACTGCCGCCTAACTCCATCGGGTCATGGGCCTAGCTAAAAGCCCGGTTTATCCAGAACTTCAAAGATACATGTAGGCAATCTATGTCCATTGTGGATTTGATGAACTGCAAACAGCAAGAGGGTGAGTCTACAACCCATTGGGTTCGCCGGGTCAAAGAGATAATACATTCGTCTGATAAGATGGATGCCGGCTCTGCAGTTTTAATGTTGGAGCAAAATTGTCGTTTTGCGCCCCTAAAGATGAAGCTCGGGCGGCTCAAGCGCGATTGCAATGATATGGGTACGCTGATGGCGGCTCTGGTCAAGTACGCTGACTCTGATAGTACCAAGGATCCCGCGTCGGATGATGAAAGGACAAGGAAGGGAAAGAAGAATGGCAATGGCAAGGGCCCTCAGCATAACCTGGCGAACCAGGGAGGTAACAAGCATACGGCTGATGGCAGTATGGAGTTTGTGGCCAACGCCAATTCACAGGGTAACAACCACTGACGTAAGGGGAGACCACCTCCCCGAGCCGGCGGGTCAGGCCCAACGCTGGAGCAGTTGTTGAATGAGCCTTGTCCAAGGCATGGCTCTAGGGAGAAGCCGGCCACTCATCTATGGAAGGACCGCGCAATCATGAAGGCCTTCAAAAATTCCAATGCTTTTAATGGCAACAATGGCCCGGGCGGCGGCTCAAATCCCAATTCTCAGAGTTTCCAAGGGGGTTTTAATCAGCAATCTGGCCAGGGTAATCAGCAGCAGCAACAGGGGGGATACTAGACCAATCCAAAGGAGCTCAATGGTGGGCAGTATCATGTGTTTACTACCAGTCTGTGCAAGCGAGACCAGAAGCTTCATAAGAGGGCTGTAAATGCTGTTGAGCCGACGGTTCCCCGTTATTTGAGATGGTCTGAACAGCCTATTGTGTGGAGTAGGGAAGATCACCCTCCCCGGGTTGATAATCCGGGTCACCTGGCCTTGGTGGTGCCTCCTCAGGTTGGAGGTTATAAATTCACTAAAGTGCTCATGGACGGAGGCAGCAGCATCAACATCCTCTATTATGAGACCTTCCGTCGTATGGGATTAACTGATAAGAACCTCAGCCAGTCCAATACCGTTTTCCATGGGGTGGTGCCCGGTAAGTCGGCGTATCCAGTTGGTAAGATCGAGCTGGAAGTAGCCTTTGGAGAGGAGTACAACTACAGGGCGGAAAAACTAACCTTTGAGGTGGTTAAGATAAGAAGTCCGTACCATGCTCTATTTGGGCGGGCGGCTTACGCCAAGTTCATGGCGCGGCCGTGTTACGTGTATTTACAGCTCAAGATGCCGGGTCACAATGGGACCATTACGGTTCATGGCAGCCGAAAGATAGCCTTGGAATGTGAGGAAGGTGACGCTGCTTATGCTGGGTCTGTTTGTGCGACAGAGGAATTGAAGTTTTACAAGGATAATGTTGACCCGGCAGATATGACGTCTTTGAAAAATCCAACCACGGAGCATGAGCCGGCAATGAAATTTAAGTCAGCGGATGAGACTAAACTTGTTGATTTTGTTCCACGTGACTCATCTCAGCAGTTCAGCATCAGTGCCAATCTGGATCCGAAATAGGAAGGCGCGCTCATCGAGTTCATCCGTGAGAACAGGGACATCTTTGCATGGAAACCTTCTGACATGCCGGGTGTACCTAGAGAACTCGCTGAGCACACCCTTAATATCGATCCGAAATTTAAGCCAGCCAGGCAATTCCTCCGGCGGTTTAATGAGGAGAGGCGGAAAGCCATTGGTGAGGAAGTAGCCCAGCTCTTGGCGGCCGGGTTTATTGTTGAAGTTTTTCATCCAGAATGGTTAGCTAACCCAGTGCTCATGCTCAAGAAGAACGGCACCTGGCGGATGTGTGTGGACTATACGGATTTAAACAAAGCTTGTCCGGCTGATCCTTTTGCTCTCCCCCGTATTGATCAAATTATTGATGCTACGGCGGGTTGTGAGCGTTTAAGCTTTTTGGATGCTTACTCTGGATACCATCAGATCAAAATGGCAGTTAAGGACCAGGAGAAGACGGCGTTCATCACTCCCTTTGGAGCCTTCTGTTATGTGTCTATGCCTTTTAGGCTCAAGAGTGCACAGGCGACTTACCAGCGTTGCGTGCAGAATTGTCTTCATAACCAGATTGGGCGCAACGTTCATGCCTATGTGGATGATATCGTGGTTAAATCCAGGGAGAAGGAGACCTTGATAGATGATCTGAGAGAGACCTTTGATAATCTCCGGGTCTACAAGATGATGCTTAACCCGGCCAAGTGTGTTTTTGGTGTTCCCGCAGGCAAGCTCTTGGGTTTTCTGGTCATAGAGGCATTGAAGCTAACCCGGAAAAGATCAAGGCAATCACCTCTCTGGCTAAACCGGCGTGCATAAACGACGTCCAGCGTCTGGCGGGTCGAATCGCTGCTTTGAGACGGTTTATAAGCCGGTTGGGTGAAAAGGCCATGCCACTGTACCAGATGATGAAGAAAACAGATGACTTTATCTGGAATGATGCTGCTAATGCTGCTTTTGAGGATTTGAAAAGACAGCTAGCTGAGCCACCAGTCCTTGCTGCTCCTGTTGACAAGGAGCCTTTATTGCTGTATGTAGCCGCTAACACACGAGCCGTCAGTGTGGCTGTGGTGGTGGAGCGTAAGGAAGCGGGTAAGGAGTATCCGGTTCAGCGGCCGGTTTACTACGTCAGCGAGGTACTCATTGAGTCCAAACAACGGTATCCACATTGGCAGAAGCTTGTTTATGGGGTATTCATGGCAAGCCGGAAGCTTAAGCATTATTTCCATGGTCACCCTATCACTGTGGTTAGTTCTGCTCCCCTAGGAGATATCATCCAAAACAGAGAAGCCACTGGAAGAGTTGCTAAGTGGGCTATAGAACTTGGGCCTCATGGTCTAAAATACGTGCCGCGCACTGCTATCTAATCTCAAGCATTGGTGGATTTCATCAACGATTGGACAGAGCTGCAGGTGCCTGAAGAGAAACCGGATAATACATACTGGACTATTCACTTCGACGGGTCCAGGCAATTGGAGGGCTTGGGGGCTGGAGTTGTATTATCTTCCCCTCGAGGTGACAAGTTTTTCTATGTGCTACGGTTGATGTTTCCCTGTACTAACAATGCAGCTGAGTACGAGGCCTTGCTCCATGGTCTTCGGATGGCTAAGGAGATGAGCTTAAGCCGGGTGAGGTGTTTTGGCGACTCAGATTTAGTGGCCCAACAAGTGTCAGACAAGTGGGATTCCAAGGACCCCCTCATGGCGGCTTATCGCCGCGAAGTTGATGCCATTCCTGGACATTTTCAGGGTTACCAAGTAGAGCACATCGATCGCAGGAAGAACGAGGCGGCTGATGCATTAAGCCGGCTGGGCTCTCAGTGAAAGCCGGTGCCGCCTAATACTTTCTTGGACATTTTGCATAACCCTTCTGTTAAGTTGCCTACAGAGGAAGACTTGGCTGTTCCTGACCCGGAAGCACAGTTGGTGGCGGCTCTCCACATTATCTCAGATTGGACAGTACCATACTTGGCTTACATGACTCGGGGACAATTGCCTGAGGATGAAACTTTGGCCAGACAAATAACCCGGCGGTCTAAGTCAATGATAATTATCAATGGCGAGCTGCATCGTCGCAGTGTCACTGGAAGTTTCCAGCGTTGTGTTTCCCCTGAGGAAGGTCAAGAAATTTTACGTGAGATTCACGAGGGGGATTGTGGCCATCATGCCGGCTCAAAATCCCTTGTGGCCAAGGCTTTTCGTCATGGTTTTTATTGGCTAATGGCTCATGCTGATGCAGAGGACTTGGTCAGTAAATGTGACGGTTGTTAGAGGTTCTCACGACGGGCTCATGTGCCGGCTCAAGAGTTGAGGATGATTCCAATCACTTGGCCATTTGCGGTCTGGGGGCTTGATATGGTTGGGCCTTTTAAAAGGTCTAAGGATAAGAAGACCCACCTCTTGGTGGCGGTCGACAAGTTCACAAAGTGGGTTGAGGCAGAGCCAGTTAGTAAGTGTGACGCAGCCACAGCGGTTCAGTTCATGAAAAGGGTGATATTTCGCTTTGGTTTTCCACACAGCATTATAATTGACAATGGCACCAATCTGTCTAAAGGCGCCATGGAAGAATTTTGTCAACGAGAGCATATCTGGCTCGATGTTTCATCAGTGGCTCACCCTCAATCCAATGGTCAGGCTGAGAGAGCCAATCAGGAGATCTTAAAGGGCATCAAGCCCCGGCTTTTGGTCCCTTTGCAACGGACGCCGGGTTGTTGGGTAGAGGAGTTACCTTCCGTGTTATGGAGCATCAATACTACTCCTAACAGGTCTACGGGTTACACGCCTTTCTTCCTGGTTTACGGAGCTGAGGCGGTCCTCCCTAGCGACATCCGTCATGACTCGCCTCGAGTGGCGGCTTATGTCGAGGCGGATAATGAGCAGGCGCGTCAAGAAGCTATTGACTTGTTGGATGAACAACGTGACGTAGCAGCAGCTCGCTCGGCGATTTACCAACAAGACCTGCGCCGCTATCACAGCCGCCGGGTTAAGTCTTGGGTCTTTCAGGAAGGTGATTTGGTGCTCCGGCTCATCCAAGATCAAACAGATGCGCACAAGTTATCCCCACCTTGGGAAGGGCCCTTTGTGATCAGCAAGAACTTGCACAACGGGTCATACTACCTTATTGATGTTCGGGAGCACAGAGATTCACGTAAGTCGGAGGAGGAGACCCGCCGGCCGTGGAACATAGCTCAGCTTCGGCCTTATTACACTTGAGCCACCGGCTCTCATAATGTACATATTTCTATAGCCATGTATATATTATGATAAATAATAAAGCAGAACCTCTGTCTTTTTTTCCTCCAAAGGTAAATGTATTATTGTTATTTCCATTGCAACATTACATGGTCACTTGGAGGTTGATCCGGCTTATGATCGTATTCGAATCTAGCCGTTATCAATATGATCACTTGGGGGCTTCCTGTTCAAACATAGGTTGTATTCGAACCAAAGAGAACATAGCTGTCGATACCCACTTGATTGGCATATTGCCGAGCTCATTGGGGAGTTTTTCTTGATCATATTTGAATCATAGCTCAACCCCCTTTGGGAACCGACGTGGATCGTATTCGAATCAGCGTCATTAAACAACTCTCAAGGTCATTTGGGGGCTTCCTGTTCAAACATAGGTCGTATTCGAACCAAAGAGAACATAGCTGTCGGTACCCTCTTGATCGGCAACGCCAAAGCCACTGGGGGCTATATGATCGCATTCGAATCTTAGCTTAACCCCTTTGGGACGGTTCTCTGGTCGTATTCGAATCAGAAGCCCCTAAGTTTTTGATCTCTTGATTTGCAACAAATTCTTTTGATCATATCAAAAGTGTTCCAGGGTGGTTCTTTGTCCACCGGCTTAACTTTGATTAATAATGTTGATAGGACACAATAAGCATTATAGGTGCCGGTGAACCGGAGTTGAGTTCTCAACCTTATTATTTGGGTTACATAAACCGGAAGTGTACTTGAAGGCTTGCAGCCGCCTAGAGACTTGTGATTTGTTTTCTATGCAGGACAATTAAAGACAGCTCTTTAAGCTTAAGGAAAGCAAATGATCAAACATAACCCGGAGGAATATAAAAGAGCAGCCTAAACAGAGTTGAGCGCTGCACACGTGCACGATGGCACGACAAAATTAAGTGTTTGTCCTACTCTATTACAGGACTTCCCGAGTCCAAAAGGTGAGGCATTGTTTTTAAGGCATAACCATAAGCCGCCTACGAAATTAAAGCGCTTGTTGGGTTGAAGCTTCCGGCTCATCCCTCTCCGCTCCTCCGGCTGTTTCCATGACCTGGAAGGTTGATGATTTCCAGTCAATGCCGCTCAAAGCTTCAAATTGAGCCTCATCATCAATTAACCCGGCCGGGTCAACTTCAGGGGCGAAGGTATGCTTACGAGTTGGCGGAATCAGGCTGACTGCCTCATAGCGTGGTGTTGGGATCCTCTGATTCTTCGCGTCATAGCCCGGCTAATATTTGGTAAGATCTGTGTCATTGCCAATCAAAGTGGCCACAGGGCGTACGCTCTTCACACAGGCGGCGAAGTCCTTCTGGTCAAAGGGGGTGTCGGCTTCCTTCAAGCTGGGATACCCAAGGGCGATGTCGGCCGGGTCTAGCTCCGGTAGAAACGCCTTGGCCCGGCTCAGAGCGGCTATGGCTCCGGCTCTTGCAGAAGCCCGTTTCAGCTCTTGGAAGCGCTGAGGAAGTATGCCAAGCCGCCTGAGTAAATCTGCCAGGTGAGTGGGAACTTCATTGGACAGAGCCACAACGGCTAAAGCACGTTGTGACCAGGTGTAAAGTTGTTCCACCAAGGTGTAAACCGCCTTCAGCTTAGTCAGCATGCTCTGGTTGAGATTGGAACTCCTGGGACCTGCATTACAAAGTCAAGTGAGCTTTTGGCAATTGAGATGTTTATGGGAACTAAATGATGTGAACTGATTAGAAATTTACCAAAGATTGCGGAGACCATCTGAGAGACATGGCGTTTTAAGCCGGATAGCTCGGCGGTTCTTTCAGTAAGAGTGGCCTCCGCTTGTTCGGCCCGGCTGAGCAAAGCAGTTTTTTCATCTGCCCAGGCTTTCCTTTCTGCTTCAAACTTTTTCTTCAGTTTCTCTTGTGTGGATACACTGAGTTCAAATTTGGAGTTGGCTTTTTGGGTTTCACTCTCCTGGGTCTTCAGGCGGCTCTTCAGATCAGAGATTTCCGATTCAAATTTCTTACAGGCGGCCTGTACAAATTCCGGGTTACAGTTAAGGTGATTATAATGCAATATTAAGTCCCAAGCACTTTGCAAGCAAAGACACTTGGCACTTGGGGACTAATGTATGCTGAAAGGTTCTATCTACAGTGCCGGTTCATGAAAGTAAGTCCCAAGCACTTTGCACGCAAAGGTACTCGGCACTTGGGGGCTAATGTGTAAAGTTGCTCAACTACTTGATTAACATAAGTAATTATTAAGCCGGTATTAAGTCTACAACATATTCCATCATAAGTAATAGACTTGGGGGCTGGCATGGTAAGGATGACTATGGAGTAAGCAAGGGAGTCGTACCTCAGATTTTTGCTGTATTTGCTTCACCATGTCAATCTCCAGGTCCCGGCTGTTGTGCACTTGACCAATATAGCCAGCGACAATATCTCCAATGCTCAGATTGGCATAGTTAGTAATGTCCAGCCTGGCTCTGCGGCGTTCCAGAAGTTCCTCCTTGGCAGAGCACCTAGCCAGCACGGTGGGTCTTCCCGGTTCAACATATTCGGTCCGGGTAATCACCACGTCCGGGTCATCTAGATGAGCCGGGCTGGGGATCTCCGGGTTATCAGAACCCTCCATAACTTGCTCATTAGATGGGGCAGTGGTGGTTTCCGGAGCTGGTGCAGACGGCGGCTCAGGGGCAGAGGCATCAGGTTCAGTCAAGACCGGCTCTTCGGCCGGCTTACTTTTCTTCGCCCTCTTGCTGGGCTTTACTTGTACACTGAAAGTCAAAGAGTTAGTGCAAAACCATGAGTAAGATAAGCACAAAGTAAGCTGATCATCATTACCCGGGGGCGGTCTTGAAGGCCGGCAAGCTAGACTGCATTGAGTCGCCGGAGGAAGGTGAAGTTCCCTGATAGTTTGAATCAGAAGAATTGAGTGGTTGACGAGTGACGCCCGCCAAAGTATGAAAAGGACATAAGTCGGAGATAACCTCGGTCCGGCGCTTCCTTGATGCTTCGGGTAAGCCGGAGGAGAGGTCTGCGTCCTTGCTAGTCCGAGTCTGCCTCTGACTCTCATGAATCTGTCGCTTCAAAAGAAATTGAGGATCTTGATAAGCTAGAGGATGTGAAAATCTTACTTTCCGGGTTACTCTTCGGACTTTCAGTCTTGGCAAGGGCTTTGAGTCGGAGGAAAGTATAGTTACCTCTTCAATCACTGGGTTACTCGCTCCGGTATCCTCCTGCTGATAATCAGTGTCAATAAGACGGTTAAAAAAGGAGCCTAAAGAATCAAGGGCTACCTCTGACTCGGAGGTGTCTTCCAGGTGAAGCAGGTCCGAGGCGCTAGGCTTACTCCCCTTCTTGCGGGGAGCGGCTCTCCACCTTCCTGGCTTTCTTAGCAGCTTCATGGTCATACCTGACCTTCCAGAATTTGTCATTAGCCTGTAAAATACAACGAAGGTTTCTTGAAGTTAAGACGAAAATCGTTAAAATGAAAGGAGAAGCATTCAGGTCAATGGCTTACCGCAGGAGCCGGGTTAGTCTTGCAGAAAGGGCTTAAGCCCACTCTCGCGCAATCTGCCAGACTCTCGTTCAGAAGCGACTTGGTTGTATCGTCAATAACGTCCTCAGATAAGTCGTCTGGACTGTGTCATAGAGGATCATCTTTCCGGCCTGTGTACTCACACATCAAGCCGGGGCGGCGGCTTAAAGGAATCACCCGCCAAGCAATCCAGACCCGGACCAGATCAACGCCGTTTAGGCCGTTTCCCAGAAGAGCTTTGATTTTGTTGATGGTGGGAATAAGCGGTTGACGCTCAGCTTCAGATAATTTGTCTGGCAGGGGGTGATTTGACTCCAGACGTAGGGCGCGAAAGCCGGGCAGAGGGTTCTCATCAGCCGGAGAAGTATCTTGGCAGTAGAACCATGTCTGGTTCCAGTCCTTCGGGTGGCTTGGCGGCTCAGCATAAGGAAAGAGACAATCTCTCCGTCGTTGGATTGAGATTCCACCAAGTTGCAAGCTAGGCCCGTTGGCACATTCATTCTGGCGGTTCAGGTAAAATAACTCCCTAAAGAGTAGCAGGCTGGGTTCTTCTCCAAGGTACACCTCACAGAACACTTGAAAGTTACAAATGTTCGACACAGAGTTGGGTCCAATGTCTTGAGGTCGCAGATCGAAAAAGTGCAGAACATCTCTGAAGAATTTTGAGCCAGGAGGAGCAAAGCCCCGGCTCATGTGGTCAGCAAATATGACAACCTCTCCGTCCTTTGGTTGAGGTCTCTCTTCGGACGGGTCAGGAGCTCGGTAGGACATGACCTCCTTCTTAGGCAGGTAACCCGTTTTTACGAAGTCATCTAAGGTGCTATCAGTAACGTTGGATCTCACCCAGTTGCACGTAATGGGCACTTTGGGAGCCTTGGGCGGCATTGTGGAAAATGGAAGCCTATGACAAAAGAGAATTCCCGGTTCAAATTTAAGCCAGAGGAAGATTTCAGTTTAGTATTCAAGATGGCGGTTCATGAAGGGGCCTAATGATATATGACTAACTGTGTCAGGTTATCTAAGCCGCCGTGGATATCTTAAGCAATTTAAGTTATTTAACTCTATTGTGAGTGAGCCGGAGATTTCACAAAGCAGGGTCTCTTTTAAGCCGGCGATATGAGCCGCCATGGCTAACAGATGCAGTTTTTTGTCTAAGTGTTGCACAAACAAGTTCCACAGATTGCAGAGATTACTTTGGATCAAACGGTCGGCCAGAAAGGAAAAATTTCTAGACCTAAAAAACTGATACGGAGGAGTTCATAAGCTCTAAATGAGGTCTTTTTTCGGGCAAAAGGGATCTACTAGCATAAAAATGGGTGAGAAACTGCTACCGCAGGGAGTCTGTACCGTTTTCGGATCAAAAGGAGCCTCGGTGGAGGAACTGTGAAGAAATCGAGATGAAACTACGAAGAACAGAGAAGAAGCATGGAACCCTAATGCGAATCTACTGTACGGAGTAGCAAGGACTTACTGGTGCTAATGAGCAGCGGAGGTCGCCGCCGTTTCTCTGGACCGGTTCAGGATGATGCAGCGGCCGAGGCTGAGGAAGACGAGGGGCGCGGCGGCGGCGGCGGAGCTCGAGCTCTGGGGCATCAGAGGAGGAAGACGATGGATCGAGAAGAGTGACGAAAGGCTTATGGGCCGGGCCTATTTATAAGGGACGACTGGTAAATGGGCGCGAGAAACGAGGAGGCTGAAGACATGATTATCTTGCCGCAGAAACGCCTCGATTTTCGGGATGGTCATTAAGATAAGATCCGTTGGGATATGACAGAATAAAAAATGAATTTAATGGAAGATGACGTCATGGCGGGTTACCAAGAATCCAGAAGATGACATCACGGCGGGTTATAACCTTCGCACGAGCAGAAGCCGGAAGATTTTCTCTTAA
Organism: Aegilops tauschii subsp. strangulata; assembly: GCF_002575655.3. Lineage (NCBI taxonomy): Eukaryota > Viridiplantae > Streptophyta > Magnoliopsida > Poales > Poaceae > Aegilops > Aegilops tauschii. The sequence goes on from NC_053037.3 coordinate 390,485,801, forward strand.
AGGTATTGAAGATTGACATGAACCGGTTCAAATCAATCTGGGGCCTAATGTTGAGGATATAACCATTAGAGTCATCCGCCCAGGAGGGGCCGGGTTGCTTAGCGCAATGCTCATCTGCACGTTGCTTAGCTTTAAACCTTGAGGAATAGTGTAGACTGCACGGAGCTATGTGCAGTGAAGTTTGCACTATTCCGAAAGGCTTGAAGCTAATTAACGAGCATTGTGCCTCTTTTTAATCTTTAATAACTTATTACAACTCCGGACTTCTTGTGTTACGGCAAAAACTGGACGTACTTCGTGTACAAACTGGACAATCTCTTTCGAATTATCAGGGTTTCTGACGAGAACTCATCTGTTACATGGGCACTTCATTTTTTTAAACTTATTACAACTCCCGACTTTTTTGCGTTCCGTACACACCATTCAAAGCGACGTCATCAATTTTCAAAACTTTCTGACCTCATTTGCTATTTTTAGTCATTTACCGATTTGTTTAGAGAGCTAAATGTCTGTGAAATTGAAAATCACTACAAAATGAACTCTGAAAATGTCGAAACTTGGCATGGTTTCATCATTTCACCCACATAGTATGTGCAAAAGAGTAGAGATGGTTACGGCAAAAACTGGACGCACTTCGTGTACAAACTGAACAATCTCTTTCGGAGTATCAGAGTTTCGCACGAGAACTCATCTGTTACACTGGCACTTCATTTTTTTGAACTTATTTGAACTCCAGAGTTTTTCTGTGTTCAAAATGCACCATTCAAAGCCACATCATCAGTTTTCAACCCTTTCTGACTTCATTTGTTATTTTTCATGCATTTACTGATTATTTTGAGCTATAAGACCCTGAAATTGAAAAGCATTTCAAATGAACTCTGAAAAGGTTGAAAGTTGGCATGGTATCATCATTTCACCCGCATAGCATGTGCAAGAAAGTAGGGAGGGTTACGGCGAAAACTGGATGCACTTCGTGTACAAAACAGACAGTCTCTTTCGAAGTATCAGGGTTTCATACGGAAACTCGTCTCTTACAAAGGGATTTCATTTTTTTTGAACTTATTTGAACTCCAAAGTTTTTCTGTGTTCAAAATGCACCATTCAAAGCCACATCATCAATTTTCAGCCCTTTCTGACTTCATTTGTTATTTTTCATGCATTTACTGATTATTTCGAGCTATAAGACCCTGAAATTGAAAAGCATTTCAAATGAACTCTAAAAAGATTGAAAGTTGTCATGGTATCATCATTTCACCCACATAGCATGTGCAAGAAAGTAGAGATGGTTACGGAAAAAACTAGACGCACTTCGTGTACAAAACGGACAATCTCTTTCGGAGTATCAGGGTTTCATACGGAAACTCGTCTGTTACAAAGGGATTTCATTTTTTTGAACTTATTTGAACTCTAGAGTTTTTCTATGTTTAAAATGCACCATTCAAAGCCACATCATCAATTTTCAACCCTTTCTGACTTCATTTGTTATTTTTCATACTGATTATTTTGAGCTATAAGACCCTGAAATTGAAAAGCATTTCAAATGAAATCTGAAAAGGTTGAAAGTTGGCATGGTATCATCATTTCACCCATATAGCATGTGCAAGAAAGTAGAGAGGGTTACGGCAAAAACTGGACGCACTTCGTGTACAAAACGGACAATCTCCTTCGAAGTATCAGGGTTTCATACGGAAACTCATCTGTTACAAAGGGATTTCATTTTTTGGAAATTATTTGAACTCCAGAGTTTTTTTGTGTTCAAAATGCACCATTCAAAGCCACATCATCAATTTTCAACCCTTTCTGACTTCATTTGTTATTTTTCATGCATATACTTATTATTTGGAGCTATAAGACCCTGAAATTGAAAAGCATTTCAAATGAACTCTGAAAAGGTGGAAAGTTGGCATGGTATCATCATTTCACCCACATAGCATGTGCAAGAAAGTAGAGAGGGTTACGGCAAAAACTGGATGCACTTCGTGTACAAAACGGACAATCTCTTTCGGAGTATCAGGGTTTCATACGGAAACTCGCCTGTTACAAAGGGATTTCATTTTTTGAACTTATTTGAACTCTAGAGTTTTTCTATGTTTAAAATGCACCATTCAAATCCACATAATCAATTCTCAACCCTTTCTGACTTCATTTGTTATTTTTCATGCACTTACTGATTATTTCGAGCTATAAGACCCTGAAATTGAAAAGCATTTCAAATGAATTCTGGAAAGGCTGAAAGTTGGCATGGTATCATGATTTCACCCACATAGCATGTCCAAGAAAGTAGAGAGGGTTACGGCAAAAACTGGATGCACTTCGTGTACAAAACGGACAATCTCCTTCGAAGTATCAGGGTTTCATACGGAAACTCATCTGTTACAAAGGGATTTCATTTTTTTTTAACTTATTTGAACTCTAGAGTTCTTCTGTGTTCAAAATGCATCATTCAAAGCCACATCATCAATTTTCAACCCTTTCCGACTTCATTTGTTATTTTTCATGCATTTACTGATTTTTGTGAGCTAAATGACCCTGAAATTGAAAAGCATTTCAAATGAACTCTGAAAAGGTTGAAAGTTGGCATGGTATCATCATTTCATCCACATAGCATGTGCAAGAAAGTAGAGAGGGTTACGGCGAAAACTGGATGCACTTCGTGTACAAAACAGACAATCTCTTTCGAAGTATCAGGGTTTCATACGGAAACTCGTCTGTTACAAAGGGATTTCATTTTTTTGAACTTATTTGAACTCCAGAGTTTTTCTGTGTTCAAAATGCACCATTCAAAGCCACATCATCAATTTTCAACCCTTTCTGACTTCATTTGTTATTTTTCATGCATTTACTGATTATTTGGAGCTATAAGACCCTGAAATTGAAAAGCATTTCAAATGAACTCTGAAAAGGTGGAAAGTTGGCATGGTATCATCATTTCACCCACATAGCATGTGCAAGAAAGTAGAGAGGGTTACGGCAAAAACTGGATGCACTTCGTGTACAAAACGGACAATCTCTTTCGGAGTATCAGAGTTTCATATGGAAACTCGTCTGTTACAAAGGGATTTCATTTTTTGAACTTATTTGAACTCTAGAGTTTTTCTATGTTTAAAATGCACCATTCAAAGCCACATCATCAATTCTCAACCCTTTCTGACTTCATTTGTTATTTTTCATGCATTTACTGATTATTTCGCGCTATAAGACCCTGAAATTGAAAAGCATTTCCAATGAATTCTGGAAAGGTTGAAAGTTGCCATGGTATCATGATTTCACCCACATAGCATGTGCAAGAAAGTAGAGAGGGTTACGGCAAAAACTGGATGCACTTCGTGTACAAAACGGACAATCTCCTTCGAAGTATCAGGGTTTCATACGGAAACTCATCTGTTACAAAGGGATTTCATTTTTTTAACTTGTTTGAACTCCAGAGTTTTTCTGTGTTCAAAATGCATCATTCAAAGCCACATCATCAATTTTCAACCCTTTCTGACTTCATTTGTTATTTTTCATGCATTTACTGATTTTTGTGAGCTAAATGACCCTGAAATTGAAAAGCATTTCAAATGAACTCTGAAAAGGTTGAAAGTTGGCATGGTATCATCATTTCATCCACATAGCATGTGCAAGAAAGTAGGGAGGGTTACGGCGAAAACTGGATCCACTTCGTGTACAAAACAGACAGTCTCTTTCGAAGTATCAGGGTTTCATACGGAAACTCGTCTGTTACAAAGGGATTTCATTTTTTTGAACTTATTTGAACTCCAGAGTTTTTCTGTGTTCAAAATGCACCATTCAAAGCCACATCATCAATTTTCAGCCCTTTCTGACTTCATTTGTTATTTTTCATGCATTTACTGATTATTTGGAGCTATAAGACCCTGAAATTGAAAAGCATTTCAAATGAACTCTGAAAAGGTTGAAAGTTGTCATGGTATCATCATTTCACCTACATAGCATGTGCAAGAAAGTAGAGAGGGTTACGGCAAAAACTGGATGCACTTCGTGTACAAAACGGACAATCTCTTTCGGAGTATCAGGGTTTCATACGGAAACTCGTCTGTTACATGGGCACTTCATTTTTTTAAACTTATTACAACTCTAGACTTTTTTGCGGTACACACCATTCATAGCGACGTCATCAATTTTCAAAACTTTCTGACATCATTTGCTATTTTTCAGTCATTTACCGATTTGTTTAGAGAGCTAAATGACCGTGAAATTGAAAATCACTACAAAATGAACTCTGAAAATGTCGAAACTTGGCATGGTATCATCATTTCACCCACATAGCATGTGCAAAAGAGTAGAGAGGGTCACGGCGAAAACTGGACGCACCTTGTATACAAACTGGACAATCTCTTTTGGAGTATGAGGGTTTCAGACGAGAACTCATCTGTTACATGGGCACTTCAATGTTTTTTAAACTTATTTGAACTCTAGCCTATTTTTGCGTTCAGTATGCATCATAATAAAACAGAAAATAAATACAATAGAAAAGGCAAAAACTATATAAAAAAATTACTCAAAAATAAATAGCAGAAAATAAATAATGCATACAAAAAAATTATATAATTTTTTTTATATTCACAAAGAAACTAAATACAGGAAATAAATTACTCGGAAATAAATAGAAGAAAATTATATAAAAATTGGTTGGGGCGCTGCCCAGTGGGCGTGCCAGACATAGGGTTTGCAAATACAGGCCCACAAGGGCCAGCAGGCTCACACGGCAGCGCGCCGAAGTTAGGCCCAGAAGCCTGCTATAGAGAGGAGTTCGAGACAGCAGCCGCGCCGGGGCTTTTAAACTGGTGCGGGCGCCCCTCGGCTAGCGAGGTGGGACTAAACTTGCCCGCACCGCTCCTGCGCCAGCACACCCCTTTAGTATCGGGTCATGGCTCCAACCGGTACTAAAGGGGGGGTCTTTAGTACCGGTTGGAGCCACCACCCGGTACTAAAGGGGCAGTTTCCCGCCCCTTGGCCTGGCGAAAATTGTCCTTTAGTACCGGTTGGTGGCTCCAACCGGTACTAAAGGCCCCTCCTATATATATGGCACTTACGAAATATTCAGTTTCATCGACCACCACTTCTTCTCCAACTACTTCGCGCGACATCGCCTCCGCCGCCGCCGCGCCGTCGCCCATCGCGCGCCGCCCTCGTCGCCCCCGCCACCCGTCGTCGCCGTCACCGCCGTCGCCCCCGCCCCGTACCACGTCGCCGTCTTGATCGCGCCGTCGCCCCGGCCTGCCGCTCATCGTAGCGCCGTCCCCGTCGCATCGACGTCTCGCGCCGCCGCCCGTATGCCGCCGCCCGTATGCCGCCGCCCCCCGCTCGTACACACACACATACACATATTGTTTTTACTTATTTTCTGTTTTCTATTGTGTAGATTAATGTTAGATAAATTACGTAGATAAGAATGTTAGAATGTTAATGTTAGATGAATTATATGGAAAAGATGTTAGATATTAATGTCAATTTTAGATGAATTAGCTAGATATTAATTAGGTATATATATGAGATTTGAACTAGTTGAATTAATATAACTAGTTTATTTTTAGTAGTAAAATTAATAGAACAAGTTTATTTTTAGTAAGAAAATTTAGGTATATGAGATTATTTGAACTAGTTGAATTAATATAACTAGTTTATTTTTAGTAAATGCTTAGTTGAACTAGTTGAATTAGTAGAACTAGTTTATTTTTAGTAAGAAAATTTAGGTATATGAGATTATTTGAACTAGTTGAATTAATATAACTAGTTTATTTTTAGTAAATGCTTAGTTGAACTAGTTGAATTAGTAGAACTAGTTTATTTTTAGTAAGAAAATTTAGGTATATGAGATTTGATGATCTAATTAAAATATTACTATATATATAGCTACTTTATATATTTTAGTAAGAAAATTAATAGAACTAGTTTATTTTTAGTAAATTCTTAGTTGAATTAGTTGAATTAATAGAACTAGTTTATTTTTAGTAAGAAAATTTAGATATCTGAGATTTGATGATCTAATTTAAATATTACTATATAGAACTAGCTACTTTATTTTAGTAAGAAAATTAATAAACAAGTTTATTTTTATTAAATGCTTAGTTGAATTAATAGAACTAGTTGAACTAATAGAAATAGTTGAATTAGTTGAATTAATAGAACTAGTAAGTGTTTAATGTTTCACTATATGAACATAGGGAATGTCGTCTGACGACGAAAAAGATTTCATTAAGTGCGAATTTCGTGAAGACCAGCGCGGCCTGTGCGACAGAAATTTCCTTGTTGATGATAGGCGCTTTAGCATCAAGCTGGATGAGACCTTCGAAGTGGATACAGTAAGTCACAACGACAAGTCTTTTTTCGTAATTAAGCATGACTTATATATGCTTCATTTGCTTCAACTTATAATTTTAAATTTTCACTATTCTACTAGCGCATCCCCTGCTATGCAAGAATTTTTGTCTTGGATAAGATAGGTTTAAGTGCTATGGAAACTATGGAGGTAAAGAGAGTTTACCTGAAGACCGAGCATGGTTATACTTTCAACGTCAAATTATACAATGCAGACACGTACACCTATTTTGAATGCAAAACTTGGCAAGCACTATGCAAGGCTTATGCATTTGAGCCTGATATGGTTATCACCTTTGATATTCGTCCGAAAGATGATATTGAAGGTAATAGAGACATCTGGGTCGATGTGCAGACGCCTCCAGTTCTACCATTATGTGAGTTTCTCAACCATATTTATGTCTTTGATATTGTTTATTAAAAAATAGTTGACAACTAATTTCTATTGACAGCTTATTTCCATTCAAGCAAACATGTCCGGCGCTTGGTAGACAGGACCTACTACTGTCTCAGAGCTGAACTAAACTGCGAGGAGATAAGTCATTATGTTTCATGGCTTGAGGATCTTGATGCTGTTAAGAGAAATCATTTTCCTGAATTTGAAAATCTTAGTACTCAAAATGTGCGACCAATAGTGATCGTATTGAACTACGGTCACATGTATTTAGGAAAGATGGTAAGATTTTTACTATTAGTCCTTAGTGCATCTTTTGCATACATTATTTTTCAAGCTAAACTTTCATTGCTAAGTATATTAATTACTATACGATGTTCTTCAACAGGGACTCCCGATGACAGTTGTGCCTCAGTGGATCGAGACTAAAGGTCGCATGTCAATTGTTAGCTTACGGGCCAAGATATCCTACAGTGCACATGAGTGCATTCAGGATTTCTGAAAGCGATGAATGCTTAATAGTGAAAGATTGGAGCAAAATTGTTAACGATCGCAGAGAAGTACTAGGGGGCAGCAATCAGAAGCGCATCCCACGATTAGGAGACAGGTTCATCTGCATGCTCCAATATGATGAATCAGGAGAGCTATACATGTTCTATGCTATTTTACCTGAGAGAGAGCAGCAGGAGTGATTTAGCTAGTTATCATGCTCTTAGTACTTGTTGTCCTCTAATGCGTGTCCGTGTTCTTCGTCCTGAACTTAATCTCATAGAGTGATTTGCTTTTGTGGTGTTATGAACGCTTATAATATCATGACCATGTTGAACTCAATGATATCTTTGCTAGCTAGTATATACTGTTGTTGGTGATGATATGATGCAAGAGTTTTTATATTAATATGATGATGATGATGATGAGTTATTATATCATTTATGAAAGAAACCACATATTAGTTTCAACCGCATGAAAATAAAAATTAAAACCAAAACACACCCAAACATTTAGTACCGGTTGGTGTTACCAACCAGTACTAATGTCCTACACGCACCCGGGCCTGGCTCGTGCCACGTGGTGGCACGTTAGCGCCAGTTCGTGCCGAACCGGTACTAAGGGGGGGGGGCTTTAGTCTCCACTCTTTAGTGCCGGTTGCAGAACCGGCACTAAAGGCCCTTATGAACCGGCGTTAAAGGCCCATTTTTCTACTAGTGCGTGTTGCTGCTCTTTGTGTTGTTGCTTCTGTCTTTGGGGCGTTTGCGGTGTTGTGGCTCACGGTAGTCAGGCATATCCTACCAGCGCTTCGAGGTGGATGTACTTTGCCAGAACAAAGCATGAATGCCGGCAACCTTGTAGCATCTGCAGTCTGCACGTCCCCAGGTGCATCCCTTTCTCTAATCTGTTAACAATCCCAGTTCAGTTTGGGTCCCTAATGTGTGTGTTCTTCTCCAATGCATCGTCTTGATTCTTCATGTGATTGCTAAAATGCTAGCCAACAGATTGGAAGTATGCATGTGCCTGCTCTTTTTAGTTTGAATCAACCATCCTTATCTTTTGGGATCCATTTATGGTTAGATTACTGAAATATTATTTCCTGTGCTTGCTAGATTAATAAGTCGCCACACCAAGCGAGTTGTGCGTATACTGGGTTGTAGTTGAATTAGTTTAGTGTCTATTCTATGAACGATGTCAACTATGCCTTTCAGTAGGGGTTTCGAATTTCCTACTTACACTGGTTCAGTCCCTCTGATGGCTAGAGAAATGAATCCTGCATGAAACTGGTCGACGGCTTTGAAGTATTTAGATTGAAGATTATGGAGATCATTTTGGTTGAGAACTAGAACTGAATTAAGCTAGAAATACGCTACAACACTTGGTGTAGGATTCAATATATCAGATGGAATGGTAGATGTTAATTATTCAAGGTGGATGGTCCACTACAACTATTGCTTACATGATTCATTATTGGTCAGTTGCATGCTTTGTTAGTCGATTGGGTATAGGGGTCATTCAAGAAAATAAATGATAGAGGAAAATATTACCCCTGTAGTAAGTTTGATTGAGACAACTTCTCTCTAATTATTTGCAAATGTTTGAGATGTTTATGGACCTTTATAGGGTGAATTGGTGAAAGTGAATATTTATGATTCCAGAGCTCATGGTCTCCATTTTTGTTCACATGTTTCATTATATAGGACATTGCCCGTGCGTTGCAACGGGGCATAAATATTTTAATGATGAACAACAATCTTGTGAAACAAATATTACCTTCAAATTTCTCATACACATCAAGCAGCATCAAATTTCTCATGCACATCAAGCAGCATCGAAGCATACACCTCCGTGGAAGCTCCGATCGGACAAACCCAAGTTGATGACATATACATGCAATATCAAAGCTAGAACAAATAGTAATCAATTATGAGACAAAGCACATTGTAGCAAAATCTAATACTGTTTACTCACAGCCATATTGCTTAACTTATGCATCACCAGGAGGGCAATTGATTAGTTCCTGAAGGCACTTAACGTGGTTTCATTGGCACGCAAAATAGTGAGAACATTCTTTCTACCAGCTTCAAAAACCACGTTGCATAATGCCATTCATTCTTCCATCTAGAAAGTGTGTGGAAACACTAAGCTATACTACATTATATGGTATTTGATAAATCCAGTTACGAACATGGAACATAAATTTTGACTTTTTATAGTTGTCCCAAAAAATTCACACAATTTATATGTTGCAACACATAGAAAGAGAAAGCATACGTTCAGAACCAATATTTATCACACCAAAATGGATGTAAATAGAAACATCACTTTTTCTTGGAACGGATGTAAAATTCATATTACAACAGTCATCTAATTTCCTAAATGGACCTACACAGACCAGGAAAGAATTTTTGCTTCCCTAGGGAATCTTCCTGAATTGTTTCTTATATTTCCATTCCTCCTAATCTTCGGTTCTGTACAAAGCTCTTCAACTGCACAAAACAGAAAAAACAAAGAACACAATTGCATGATCAACATAAGTCGTGTGTTCTAATGGAAAGCGCCGTAATGCAGCAATATAATTCTATGCTGATTACAGCAGAAGTTGCAATATAGGTCGACAAAAAAGCAAGTTTCAAGCACCTGGAAACAGATTATAGTACAAAATTTTAGCATCCTTGAACCACTACATACTAACACAAATTAATTTATCAGTGTTCATGCACATAGAACAAACTGTGTTGCCCACTATAGGTTAGGAAATTAAAGATGAATACTTATTAGAGTGTAACTGACATGTTGAAAGATCCTGCGAAGTTTGAAATTAATCGCATAGATACTGCTGATCCTAAAAATTGAATTGCAACGAAAAGGTGGAATACAAGTAGAGAAAAATAACAGAGATTTCAATGGGCGGGCATGGCCGAGGACATGACAGCTTCAACGCCACACCATCTTCAGTACAGAGATTTTGTTTGAACTGTGGTGGACTCTGTACATGGTCCAGATTAGCTCATAATGAACACTATTAGGTTTACCTCTCCAATTTCTGCTTGCTGCAGCTTTTGTGCTTATGAAGAGGAGCCTCAAGTGTTGCTCATGGCCCCAAGAGTTTTCATCGCAACCCATCTCGAAGAACAGGGCAAAGAGATCAAACAACTCATCCAATCGACATAAACTATATCTCAAACCTTGAATGCAGCTCCACTTTCCGAAAATCACTGACCAGTTCACAAGGACATCTCCAGGCCTGAAAAGGCTGAAAAATACAAGCATATAATAAGTTTCTATGCTCAGCAGTAAAAATACAAGCATATAATAAGCAATCACCAGATAACTTACTTCTCGCCAAGCAGATTTGAAGCATGAAATTTCTGCCCTCATGGACGCGCCATGGAGAAGAGTAAATTCATTAAACACTCGTACCTAAATGAAAGCAGGAATTTGAGCAACAAAACGGGCATGTAGAAAAATATCTCAGCGACTGCGAACAATTGATCAAAAGGCATGACTTACAGTGGATAGACTGAGGTCTCGGCCGTGCATAGATTCTACCCAGTAAAATGGCAGCAACACGCCAAGAACAACGACAGTTAAGGATCACATCTGTCCATACATGGTCCATACTCCCTGAAATCCTGGAAGAACAAACCGTGAAAAGTTGAAATTAGGAGTAAATAACATATCAAAAGAGTTCACAAATAGAAAGGAGAAAATCCGATATATGTACAAAGACAAAATTATGTTTCCGTATCATAAACTCTGTATATCCAAATCGCTAGGAAGATCCTCTGCTGGGCTACTACTGCAAGGACATCCAGCATTCTGCTCGTACTTTTAAACACATGAACGAATCAACATGTATGCACTGAATGAAAATATCCTCATGAAACAAACCAAAGGGGGATGAAAAGCAGATCTGAGACTTGAGGAGAGAAGAAATATCATACTGATGTACAATCCAAATAACCTAAACCTGAAAATAGAGAATAGAACCATGTATGCATACTTGTACCCTTTCTGAATCATTAAATACACCATAACTATTTTAAATTTATTCGTTTAGCAATTAGGACACCGTACATAGAAGTAATTAATTACCTATAAACATCAAAAGTTAACTAAACAGTAGGCTATTTACATGGACCAAATCAAATTTGTGACTGGTTTTAAGGTTGGAATTGAACACTTGCAGACATAGACGACTCAAATCAACCTTGACTAATCAATAAACAATCGATTCCAACATACGGAGAAGAATCTAAGTTTCTTGTGAGGCTTCATCTAGGAACAATATGATTCCCAATCAATGAAGAAACACGTCACACCACTTACATGGGACCGAAGAGGTTCTGGCGGAGGTGCCGAAGACATGCGAAGGCGGCCCCGGAGGTGCTCGGATCTGGCTGATGCAAGGGTCCATAGCGCGATAGGGAAGGCAGGGGCTCAGGGGCGTCGCCGTACAGCCGATGGTGGGGGCGGCGAGCAGCGATTGCTAGAGATGTGCTGGCCGACGAGGTGGAGATGGTGGCTGCTTGGGCCTCCAGCGGTGGCTGGTCTGACCGGCGCGGCTGCGCGGTTGTGCCCCTGGTCGGGGTAGGGAGGGCAGCGGAGGAGGTCGTCGGGCGGCGTACAGGGGCTGCAGCGGCCGGTGGAGGACCACGGGTGGACCAGCGCGGCGGCGAGGTGGTGCCGAGGACGGCGAGCGATGGCCGAGGAGCTGAGGGGCGGGGTGGGGAACTGGGGATGAAGCCGACGCTAACCCTACACCTAGCCATTGTGTGCGTGTGTGTGTGTCGATGAGAGAGATGTGGCCCATGTGGGCTTTGCGGGGCTTGGCCCATGCGCGCCTGCGCGGGATGAGCGACGACGGACGAAGATTGCGAGCGACGTAAGAGGGGAGACGGAACTTTATGTTTCTTTTAGGTAGTAGAGAGTAGAGAAGTAGAGATACCAAGTAGTATATTTAAGTCATTTGGTCTGTTCTGTATTTTGTAGCAGTTTTTACTTGCAAAAAAATAAATAGCAAATGAAATTCCAATTAGATATGTATGCACTGTTCTAAAAAAGGCCATAAACTGATTGTGCGGTGCACTTGGTATGGTCTGTGCCTCCCTTCGCCGCCTCCCCATACGACCAGGTAGAGGAGGAGCACGGGCCGCAAAGACGACGAGGTGGCCGAGCTGCCTGTGGCGCCGTCGCCGTTCCTCGCGAATCAGTAGGAGGTGTGCTGGCCGCAGAGACGGTAGAGATCTCTTTCGCTCACTCTCTCAACGCTATAGGGGAGTGGCGGGCCAAGGTGCGCTTGCCGGCGCCGCCCGCTGACCGGTGGATCCAGGCGTACCCTCTTCGACGACCTCTCGGGCACGTCACCGCTGGCGACGGTGAGGACCATGCACTCCATCCACCATTGGCCACCAGCAGTAGCAAGACGAAGGTGCCGCGGCGGGGATAGCTCGAATTCGCTCGACAGGAGGAGAGCGGGATGCAGAGACGACTATCCGCGGCTCCGTCACCGTTGCCATTTATATCACAGCAGATAAGGTCGACGATCTTGGTTTGGCCTATCTCTTGCGCTTTTTCTTTGCCACTTCCATATTTACATTTTGCTGTTGTACAATTGGATCTATTAAAGTGATGTCTGGGTCGTTGTTGCAGCCTTGCAGGTGAAGGCCTTGTGGTGGGACTCCTTGCCTGCTAAACTAACAACAAATGGACTTTCTTTTAGAGTAAAAGCGGGTTTGGTGCATTGGTATGAAGAGCTTTGAGAGTTGTTTAGGTGGCCAGCGTTCATGTTAATCTCCGTGTGTGTGTCGAAGAGGATATAGGATATCTGTGTTGTGTGTATGCAGCCAATTCTCATGTTTTGGATTCGGTAGCCACTAATTTTTTTGAAGCACAATCAAACAGCTAGCATGAATAGATGATCGGCCTAATATTTTCCATTTGATGCGTGATTGAAATGGTGAATTTGCTAGAAAGAAGAAGAATTTTTTAAACTCCCAATCAGAGTCAAACTCCTAGCAATGAACAAATGATTAGCTTAATAAACTTTTTAAATGGGTAATGTAATTGGCCAGATAAAGAATGATAGCTTTGTATTATGAATTATGCGCAGGCCTCTGTTGTCGTTTAGATCGCCACCTATATATGCATTCCAAGGCTTTCTATGGTGATGCTACAGGTTCATGTTCTTGAAAATTTTCTTTGCTTGTTTCTTCTTTTGGGTCTAGCGTATGAGCTAATTTGGGGCTTCTCTTTCTTAACTTCATTGGGCAAGACTTCGCTGCACGCCTGGGGGTGTCTCTCCATGGCTGCCAAATTAAAGGTCCTAGGTCCCAGGTGAACTTGTGCTCCTTCTAAATGATGTAGGGTAGAATCCTAGAGGCCGATCTTTCACGTTTGGAGAGGATCCCTACGAAGAATACGAAGAACACGAGGAGGGGAACGAGGGAAAAACACTCAACCAACAAGAATAAAAGTCACACATGCGCTAGATCATCGAGGCACGAGGTAATACAAGATCCAAATCCAACAAGGGACGATACAAAGGGTAACCGGTTCTTCTCCGTGAGGAGGTCTTGAAGATGGTCTTCTCCAAAAGGAGGTCTTGAATCAAACAAGGATCTTCTCCGAAGAGGTGTCGTTCCTCGCGAAGGAGTAGATCCGGATGGATGAGCGAGGCTCTATCTCACAAATGAGCTAAATCAACGCTAAGTCTCGAAGAGAGGAGGAGGAGTCCTATATATAGGCTAGGGGGGCGAAGGGGTACATGGGCCTCAACCCAACACGCGCACGCAGGCGTGGTCCGGATGATCCGGGTGAGGAGCCGGATGATCCGGGCTCTGTCCGGATGATCCGGGTGGTGGCCCGGATGAGCTGGTGACGCAGGCGGTGGCGATGTAGGTCCGGATGTCCGGATGGGGGTCCGGATGTCCGGGCAATGTCCGGATAATCCGTGTCGGCGTCCGGATGGTCTGGCTTCGGGGTCCAGCTTCGGGTGTCGTTGGGGGAGTTAGCCGGATCGTCTGGACCGGGGTCCGGATCGTCCGGGCCCTCGTCCGGATCGTCCGGCCAGCCATGGACTTGGCGGTTTTCTTCTCCGTCTTCACGCATGTCTTTTGCTTCCGGCTCTCCTTGCTTCCTAGCTTCTCCATGGCTAACTCCTTGGTACCTGAGTATGCAAAGTGTCTCCGCTTGAGGTAGTAGCCATGTCTCGTGTGATTCGAAAGGGAGTTGTGAGAGGAGTGATGTCACCTCGGTTTTGAGAGCTCTTGCACGTGCTCTAGTCATAGGTCCAAGTGGTGTTGTAGGAGATGTAGATGCGTCCATGGGGATGATCATGGGATGCTCCGCATCATCTCCCCCCCCCCTTGGGAAAGATCCGACCTCAGATCGAAATCTTCATCACCATGGTATGGCGAGAGGTCTTTGATGTTGAAGATGTTGCTCACATTGTACTTGTCTCTTGGTAGGTCGATCTTGTAAGCGTTGTTGTTGTAGCGTGCTAGCACCTTGAAGGGTCCATCGGCTCGCGGTAGAAGTTTGGACTTGCATTCGTTGGGGAAGCGGTCCTTGCGAAGGTGTAGCCACACGAGATCTCCAATGTTGAATATCATGGGTTGCTTGTTGACGTTGAGCTTGGTCGCGAGTCGTTGTACTTGGCGCTCGATGGTGTGCCTTGTATCCTCATGCATCTTCTTGATGTAGCTTGCTCTTACACTCGCGTCCATGTTGGTGCGCTCTTGTAGTGGAAGAGGTAGAATTTCCAATGGGGACAACGGGTTGAAGCCGTAGACGACCTCGAAGGGGGACTTGCCGGTAGTCGAATGTCTTGCGCGGTTGTAGGCGTACTCGGCGATGGGTAGACACTCCTCCCACTCCTTGATGTTCTTCTTGATCAACACGCGAAGTAGAGTGGAGAGTGTACGGTTCGTCACCTCCGTTTGGCCGTCGGTTTGAGGATGGTATGCCGAGGAAAACAAGAGCTTGATTCCGAGCTTGGCGCATAGCGTCTTCCAGAAGTAACTCAAGAACTTGACGTCGCGGTCCGAGACGATTGTCTTTGGTACTCCATGAAGTCACAATATTTCCCTACAAAAGAGATTGGCAACATGTGAAGCATCGTCTATCTTGTTGCATGGAATGAAATGTGCCATCTTAGAAAATCGGTCCACAACAACAAACACGGAATCCTTTCCATTTTTAGTTCTAGGCAAGCCAAGTACAAAATCCATGCTAATGTCTTCCCAAGGTTGATAAGGAATATGAAGAGGCATGTAAAGACCATGGGATTGAGCTTTAGACTTAGCTTTGCGACATGTGGAGCATCGGTTGGTGAAGCGTGAGACGTCGCGGAACATCTTGGGCCAAAAGTAGTTCTTGGAGAGCATGGCGAATGTCTTGTCGCGACCAAAGTGTCCCATGAGTCCGCCTCCATGAGCCTCTTGCAAAAGGAGCAAACGAAGAGAAGACTCGGGAATGCAAAGTTTGTTAGCTCTCATAAGATAATCATCGTTGATGTAATATCGTTCCCAAGATGTATGCGTCAAACACTTAGCATAAGGAGTAGCAAAGGAAGGATCATGCGCATACAAGTCTTTTATGTGCTTAAAGCCAATAACATTCAACTCAAGTTTAGTGACAAGCGTGCATATGCGGGAAAGGGCATCCGCCACAACATTTTCCTTACCCTTAATGTACTTGATCACATAGGGGAAATATTCAATAAATGCACTCCATTTGGCATGACGCTTGTTCAACTTAGTTTGACCTTTCAAGTATTTAAGCGTTTCATGATCGGTATGTATGACAAACTTATGAGGTCTAAGATAATGTTCCCAAACATGTAGCACACGCACTAAAGCATAAATTCTTTGTCATAGATGGGATAGTTAATTTGAGCACCAAAGAGTTTTTCACTAAAATATGCAATGGCTCATTTTTCTTGCATCAAAACTCCGCCAATTCCGGTACCACTTGCATCACAATGAACCTCAAAAGTTTTGTCAAAGTTGGGTAAAGCAAGAATCGGAGCATGAGTAAGCAATGATTTGAGCTCATCAAAAGCGGCAGATTGCAAGGGTCCCCAAACAAAAGGAGCATTTTTCTTACTCAAAGCATGCAAAGGTGCGGCGATGGTGCTAAAGTCTTTCACAAAGCGGCGATAGAATCCCGCAAGGCCAAGAAAGCTACACACTTGTTGCAAATTAGTGGGTTGGGGCCAAGTTTTAATTGCTTCAATTTTAGATTCATCAACATGGACACCCTTGGAAGAAACAACGAAGCCCAAGAAAACAAGCTTGTCAACACCAAATGTGCACTTTTTCATGTTGGCATAAAGACGTTCCTTGCGAAGAGTTTGCAAAACAGCCCTAACATGATTTAGATGCTCTTTCATGGATTTGCTAAAAACAAGAATGTCATCGAAGTAAACCACAACAAACACTCCAATGTAAGAACGAAGCACAAAATGCATAAGACGCATGAAAGTACCGGGAGCTTCCGATAAAACCATAGGCATAACCAACCACTCGTACAAGCTAAATTTGGTTTTGAAAGCGGTTTTCCATTCATCACCTTCTTGTATGCGGAATTGATAATAGCCACTTCTAAGATCAATTTTTGAGAAAATGGTGGCACCGCTAAGTTCATCAAGCATATCATCTAGGCGAGGAATGGGATGCCTATAACGAACGGTAATAGCATTGATATGTCTACAATCCGAGCACATGCAAAAACTACCATCTTGTTTGGGCACAAGTATAACCAGAACGGCACAAGGGCTTAAGCTTTCACGTACATGTTCGTTGTCGATTAGTTGTTGTACTTGCCGTTGGATCTCCTTAGTTTCTTCGGGGTTGACGCGGTAGGGAGCCTTGTTTGGTAGGGGTGTTCCGGGGATGAGGTCGATTCGGTGCTCAATGCCTCAAAGTGGAGGTAGACCCGGAGGTAGCTCATCGGGGAAAACATCTTCGAATTGCTGCAAAAGAGAAGACAACACTAAAGGTAGATCGTGAGAGGTGTTAGTTTTTGGTTCCCCGTCCTTGCACACAAGGACAAAGTGCATAACACTCGATGGGTTCTCACACACTTCTCTCATCTCACTTTTGGTGGCAAATAGGACGAAGTTTTTCTTGTCGCTCACCGTGGAGGCACTCGGTCTTGGCTTGTGGCTCTCACTCTCTTTTGGGTGGATCACTTACTCACTCTTCTCTCTACGATGGGTGGCTTTCTTGTCGGCGATCACTTGACTAGGAGACATAGGTCGTAGCACGTATTCCTTCCCTTTCATATTGAAGCTATAGTGATTTGTATGCCCGTTGTGGATGACGCCGCGGTCAAATTGCCATGGTCGACCAAGAAGGAGGTGGCAAACGGACATCGGGACAACATCACACTCCAAAGTGTCTTCATATGCTCCAATTTTGAAGGAAACCTTGACCGTATGCTCAACTTTTATAGTGCCGGAATCGCTTAGCCATTGGACCTTGTATGGATGCAGGTGCTTCATCTTGACCAATTGTAGCTTGGAGCATAGTTCTTCACTTGCCAAGTTGTGACAACTACCTCCATCGATGATGACCTTGACGGACATTCCATTGATGCTGGCCTTTGTGTGGAAGATGTGGCATCTTTGGTCTTCATCTTGTTGATGTTTAAGAGTCAAGACTTTGGAGACAACGAGAGTGGGGCTCGAATCCTCATCAGAAAAGACTTGATCGTCTTCATCTTCGTTCACGCGCTGGTGCATGGCCACTTGCTCAAGGGCTTCCATTTCCTCTTCACTCATGGAGTCATAGGTTCCGTCGTCGTTGAGGATCATGGTGCGCTTGTTTGTACATTGGAAGGACTTGTGGCCTCGGCCGCCGCAAGTGAAACACTTGAAGGAGCTTGTCTTAACGGTCTCATCGGTTGGAGTAGATGATGAAGCGCGCGGCTTGAAGTTGCTTGTAGTAGGTGGAGGAAGACTTGAGGTTGTCTAAGTTTTCTTGTAACTTGACTTGTCGTCGTTGTTTGTAGATGGCTTGGTTGAGGTAGAAGTTGGGGGAGTCGTTGAAGCTTGGTTGTTGGAGAAGCCGTAGGTCTTGGATGAGTACTTGGCGTACTTGAAGTCATCTTGCACTTGACGTTCCGCCTTGGTAGCTTGATGCACGAGCTCAATGAGGTTGGAGTAGGGTTGGAAGTCGGCAATCTTCTTGATGGGATGGTCGAGGTCATTCAAGAAACGTGCCATAGTTTGCTCATCATCTTCCGTGACGTTGACTCGTATCATGGCTATCTCCATTTCCTTGTAGTATTCTTCAACATTCTTTGTTCCTTGCTTGAGTAGTTGGAGCTTCTTGAAGAGGTCGCGGTTGTAGTAGGTGGGCATAAAACGTGCTCGCATGACATCTTTCATTTGAGCCCAAGTGGTGATTGGTGGTTCACCTCTTGCTTCTCGGCGCTCAAGGACTTGTTCCAACCATATGAGCACATAGTCTTGGAACTCAAGTGATGCCATAGCGATCTTCTTCTCTTCCTCATAGTTGTGCAAATGAAAGATTTTGTCGACCTTCAATGCCCATGATAGGTACTCTTCGGGATCATTGCTTCCATTGAACTTGGGCATGGTGAACTTTAGCTTGCCGTAGCGTTGCTCTTCATTGTGTTGTGGTCGAGGATGATGATGACCCCCTTGACATGGAGGATAATCAACCTCATGTTGCTCTTGGCGTGCAGGAAGTCCATGGTCATCTTGCTCTTGTCGAACTTGAGGTTGAGAAGGAGCTTGTCGAGCTTGAGGAGGAGGTGGGGGAACTTGACGTTGCACTCTTGGTTGGTAGTTCCGCTCTTGGATTTCTTCTCGAAGTACTTCCTCTTGATTGCGCCTATCGCGGTTGCGCTTGTCAATGGCTCGACTTGATTCTTGAAGGGCACGTTGCGCCTCAAGAGCTTGTGCTTCACGTTGTTGTTGTTGAAGATGTTGAGCCTCGGCGTCTTGTTCCTCTTGATGTTGACGTGCTCATTCTTCCTCTTGGCGATGTTGACGTTGTCGTTCTTGAGCTTGTGCAAAAGGATCTTGGTGTGGTTGATGACGAAGTACTTTCTCGTTGACTTGCTCTTGTGGATGATTGCCGTGTAGAGGATTGCGAGATGCATGACGGTCTTGACGCGCGGCTCGTCGAAGAGTGTTCGATGTCGGTGTACTTGAGCCGGAGAAGGTGTCGTCGGAGTGTCGACTTGAGCAGCTCCGTCTTGAGTATGAAGAAGTGGAAGGAGGGTGGTTCACCAACAAGGCACAGATCTCGTCCATTCTTGCATCATTCTCTTGCTTGTGAGCGTCGAGCTTGTTGTCAAAGTAGTCTCTTGTACGCTGCTCGGAGAGTCGCAACTCGGTGGCAAGATTTTCGATGCGGTCGGTCATTGCTTGTTGCTCTTGATGCAACGCTCGTTGTGCACCAAAGAGGTGGCTCTTGGTGACGAATGATGACATGTCGTCGTCTTGCTCGATGTAGAGTGGGTTGGTAGAAGAACTTGGCCTATCCATCATTCCAAGCAAAAATGTGAGTGGGAGAAAGAGAAGAACTTATACCAAATGTACCTTGACCGATGTTGAAGATGGATCAAGATCACTCAAATGTGGACAATGAAATAGCACAATTGGTACCAATTCTTGTCCGTTCTCACACCTACACAAGTAAAAGCTTATGGTGGAGCTTGGTTAGGATGGTGGCACAAAATTTGATGCAATTGTTAGTTTGACTCAAAGATGTTGAAAAAGATTCGCAACTTCACAAATGCAACAAGTAGACCAAGCTAGTAGTGGTACACGGAAACACACACGCAAATAGATAATTGGGATTGTGCAAACCAAAAATGAGCCAAAATGTGGAGTCCATGAAAATGCTCTTGTTGCACAATACTAGAGAGACGCTAGCACAATTGCACAATAGGCGGATACGAAACTTGTGCACAACCTACTAGGCAAAAATGCAACGACCTCTATCCCAAGTATGCTATATGTATGGTATTTCGGTGATATGATCCAAGATGATCGGATATGGAAATCTTAATGTAGTATGATGCTATGGTTCTTGCTTATAAGCTCCTTGCTTATCTTTCTCTTTTGCTTAAAAGCTTGTTTGGCTCTTTCACTTTTGAGCTCTTTTCTCATGCAAAACTTCACGAACCAAGGTAGCAATTGTGTATGCGATGACAACTTTGTGACACAAGAGATGATAACAAGATATGCACCACGATGATATGGTATGTATGCTTATGGAGAGTATGATCACTAATGTGCACAAGTCACATTGCCGGCAATACTCAATGGCTAGTCTCGATGGGTAAGCAACGCAAAAGTAAGGCTATGGTGGTTATCAATGCAATGGCAATGCGTAGACAAAGATGTCGTCAAGGTTACCATCCGTAGCGATGATGAGTAGTCGACGAAGATGAGCGGTGGTGATGTTGATGTCGTGCCGTACCTATATAGCCAAAACACAATAGGACACGGGAAACCACAACTCAAATTCTCGAATCCAAAGTCGAATGGTGGTACGGAGGGGTATGTCATGGGGTTGGCGGGTGAAGGTGGTGGTGGTCGAAGTGGGTGGTGTGCGGAGGCGTAGGTGGTGGTGGAGAAAAACTGCAGAAAATGCAGTTTCGGCAGACGAAGCCGGATGATCCGGGCCAGGAGCCGGATGATCCGGGCGAGTCCAGATGATCCGGGTCAGGGTCCGGATGATCCGGGCAGGTCAACTGCGCACGGGATGGCTCGGGATGAACTCGAAAAAGGGGAGAAATTCGAAGATTTCGTGGATTTTGGATGGATTTTGAGGGTGAGATGGTGGGGAAAGGCAAGATCAACGAGTTACACAACGAATCCACGGATCAAAATCAACAAAACATCATCAAAACCAACAAATCACAAAAAAATTGGGGGCTATTTTTGGTGGGGATTTTCGGATTTAGGACGAAAACAACAAAATCAAGCTAGAAAACAAAGGGTAGGGGCTCCAAAAACGTGATCAACGTGGCTCATGATACCAAGATGATGTAGGGTAGAAGCCTAGAGGCCGATCTTTCACGTTTGGAGAGGATCCCTACGAAGAACACGAGGAGGGGAACGAGGGAAAAACACTCAGCCAACAAGAATAAAAGTCACACGTGCGCTAGATCATCGAGGCATGAGGTAATACAAGATCCAAATCCAACAAGGGACGATACAAAGGGTAACCGGTTCTTCTCCGTGGGGAGGTCTTGAAGATGGTCTTCTCCAAAAGGAGGTCTTGAATCCAACAAGGATCTTCTCTGAAGAGGTGTCGGTCCCTCGCGAAGGAGTAGATCCGGATGGATGAGCGAGGCTCTATCTCACAAATGAGCTAAATCAACGCTAAGTCTCGAAGAGAGGAGGAGGAGTTCTATATAGGCTAGGGGGAGAAGGGGTACATGGGCCTCAGCCCAACACGCGCACGCAGGCGGGGTCCGGATGATCCGGGTGAGGAGCCGGATGATCCGGGCTCTGTCCGGATGATCCGGGTGGTGGCCCGGATGAGCTGGTGACGCAGGCGGTGGCGATGTAGGCCCGGATGTCCGGATGGGGGTCCGGATGTCCGGGCGATGTCCGGATGATTCGGGTCGGCGTCTGGATGGTCCGGCTTTGGGGTCCAGCTTCGGGTGTCGTTGGGGGAGTTAGCCGGATCGTCTGGACCGGGGTCCGGATCGTCCGGGCTCTGTCCGGATCGTCCGGGCCCTCGTCCGGATCGTCTGGCCAGCTAGGGATTTGGCGGTTTTCTTCTCCGTCTTCACGCATGTCTTCCGCTTCCGGTTCTCCTTGCTTCCTAGCTTCTCCATGGCTAACTCCTTGGTACCTGAGTATGCAAAGTGTCTCCGTTTGAGGTAGTAGCCATGTCTCGTGTGATTCGAAAGGGAGTTGTGAGAGGAGTGATGTCACCTCGGTTTCGAGAGCTCTTGCATGTGCTCTAGTCATAGGTCCAAGTGGTGTTGTAGGAGATGTAGATGCGTCCATGGGGATGATCGTGGGATGCTCCGCATCGCTAAATCTTCTATCTCTAGCATCTCCCCTTACCATGATTCATATTTTTCTTCCTCCATTTTGTTCCTGCAGGTGGTGATTTATCTCTTTGCCACATTGATGCCCCAGCCCTGGTTAGCTATTCCTTTTTAGTATATCTTCCTTCTTCAGTCTCTTTGTAGTATTTATATACTTATATTCATTGGACTATCATGTGGTAGCTGCTTTTCTATATGTAGTGTCATGTATTGCTCTACAGAAATGGTTGCTAACTGATTCTATAGAAATATCAACTTAAGCTTTGTGATCTTTTTAACACCAAAAAATCAAGGATTGTGTGAAGTTAGTATTTCTTTTCTTACTTTTAGGTCGCAGACACATGTGTTAATTATCACTCACCATTCTACCTTTCTTCCTTTTCAGGGATATGTGGAAGTGTTTTGGTAGGCAAGTCTTCCTGCCAAACGGTTTGACATGTTCAAGCCCAATATTAAACGAATGCGCTTAATTCACAGCATGGCATTGGAATGGTAAGCTCCTTGTGAGATGTACTATCATGACTACGTTATGAGCAGGGATTAGTATATATTTTTTGGATATTTGCATATGTTATGTGCTCTACTCTGGTTCAGGTTTATTTTGTTTTATTGATGAATTGTATATGTCTGATTTGAGTTCTTTGAAAATAAAACCAAAAGATCGTAAATTCGTGATATTGTAGCAGAGTTGTCGAAGAACCCTTCTGCAGATATCAAATTCGATTCATTTTCTTATTACAACTCTATTATAAATTTCTTTGCAAATTAAGTAGTGTTCTTTGTAAGGTCATAGTATAGAACCAATTAAAGCATGATTCCTGGGTTCTTATATGAAGCTATGTATTTTGATCACTTCCTATATATGTTTGTGGGGACGACCTTTGAACTTTTGGACTATGCTTAGCGAGGTGCCGTTGTTTGAGAGGATACAATGGGCTTGCTCCATATGCTAGGTAGTTCTTCTTTGCTTTCATTGGATATATGTACTCCCGTAGCCTGCTGATTCCTGCACAGCTCCTTCATAGTTTGCTTTATATGTGTGCATATGGACAAATTAATGGGTATGATAGTCATTGTTCTTTGTTTGTGTGTTGTACTTTCGTTCATGGGTGTTCTGTCTTTGGAGTTTGGAGACTCCTGTTTATATTGCTGGAGGAAGGCCTTCACATTTTCATCTTGCCTCTCCTCTGCGTCACCTCCATCTCTGGCCACAACTTCTTTGCCGGTCTGCATGTGAGAATTACAATTAAGTGAGTTTTATGGCAGATGATTTTTTAATGGTTCCATCCATATACCCTTTTTCACAATTTCATTTGATTTGCTTTTAAGATTATGATGGTTTATACCTTCTTTTATACATTAATCTGTGTGCTATTTGGACATTCATCTAGATAGAGACGAGCTATTTTATTAGGTGTCGGTACTAATAAACATGATTATGGTTTGTTAGGCAAATTAGTAGCAGAAATTTTAGCATGTAGTCGGTATAGATGCCAGGCGTGCTTATGTTATGCTCTTTTTCATTAACAATAAATTATATATGTTGTTGTTTTAGTTTCTATATCCTTTCATTTGTATATTTGTACAATCCATGCTTTAATTTCTTTATTTTTTCCCTTCCACTTGTAGTGGTGTAAGCTATGGCTTTTGAGGATGCCCTGAGATGGCACGCATCGCTGAGGAGGCGAGCTACCGGTGTGAGTTTTAGGAAGAGATGACAAAACAAGTGAGTTTGCTTGGTAAGTTCGCAAGCCAAAAAATGTTGGTTGCGGTGTTTGCGCCTTTGAATTTTCTCATTAATATGCCCAGAAAGGCATGTTAGTGGAAGGGCATACAAGAAAAACTCAACATGTTTGAAATATTACAGAGCGAGACAAATAAATTTACTAATCCTGTATCAAACCTGAGATTTGCAAGTTGCAACAATGATGTTATTAGCGGGACTAAATTATAGTTCAAGATCAAGTTGTAGGTTTTCTTACCGATTCTATTATTTCCTTTAAAAAGGTGCTCCCCTCCAATAGTTGGCACAACTTGTATGTACTGACACATGAGGTCAGTGGTACATCTCTACCATTTATTGTCACTGAATTTCATGCTACACCCCTATTATTAGTTTTCATGATGTACCAAGAACCAAAGATCAAGGATTGTTGTGATCCAAGGCTCAACATAGAGGGCATTCTAATAAAGTGACATTGTTATCCATCAACCACATCATTTAAGTCAAGCATGCGGGAAAAATGGCCGTAGGAATAATGGTATATCGAAAGGATACAAAACAATTTACATGTCTTCCCATCTTCTATTGTGTTAGTAATTTTCATTGACCTTTGTTGCACCGCTGAATGCAATTAGAGTATAATTTTATTGTTGATTCAAGGTGCTTTCCATCAAGATGTTTGGTATGTGCTAATTCTGCAATTTAATTGTTAGCTAATTACCTAATTGTGTCTTCTTCGGTGTTGTCTAGTGATGGACGAGCTTCTAGGATAAAAAAAACTCACACAAATATGAGCCAGGTAACCATGATATGCTCGTGCCAAATTCGATATTTTTGCTCCCGCTTGGGGATATTTCTTTTCACATGTTGCTTATCCCTTTGTACTGAAGAACATTCATTATTGATCCAATAGCTATAAAATTACATGTTTAAATACAATGAAGGTGGACATGATACAACAAACCGTGTGTTGTTTGTTATTCTTTATTGCAATTTATAAATTATAATTTCAGTGTTGTCTCATCCTTCTCATTTGCTGTAGGTTTTTCTTAGAGCAATGGTCTTATGATTCTTTTTGAATCTAATGCCATTTTCTATGTTTTTCGTACTTATTTTCAGGACAAATCCCACCAGACTTACCTCTAATTGAAGTTGTGATAAGAGTAAGTAATCAACACTTGTTGTTTTGTTTTCTATTTCTATTGACAAAGCTCAAAATTTGCAGTGTAAGATCAAACTTTTGCTCGCAAAATACAGAATGTGCACCAAAAATTATTGAGATTTACTCATGAGGGCAGAATCCTGTGAATTTCTTTTGAATCGGTCGCTCAATTAGGAATTATAACATACATGATATACGTTTTATTTTATAACACCCGTGATGAGGAAACATGTGGTGCCTGTAAGTTCTATTCATAAGTTTTTAGGTCATAAATTATATTCTCCTTATCCATTAAACACACAGGTGTATGAATCTCCATCAGTAGATCCTTGCAGCGCAACACGCAAGGTGAGCCAGATGGCAAGGCGTTCAAACA
The DNA here is from genome assembly GCF_002575655.3 of Aegilops tauschii subsp. strangulata. Classification (NCBI taxonomy): domain Eukaryota; kingdom Viridiplantae; phylum Streptophyta; class Magnoliopsida; order Poales; family Poaceae; genus Aegilops; species Aegilops tauschii. Next base: position 390,511,338 of record NC_053037.3, read on the forward strand.
AAGCCATCTTTTTGTTTAGTCAACTATATAATGTACTGCAATCACTATATGACATAGAAGAACCATATAAATCTGTTGTCCTGGACTGCCATTATGGCTTGCTTTTGGTGTATCAGTGTATCTTTGAACTGGATGAAGAAAACCTATCACCATATGTAACTGACTTGGTTCTACAGTACCATTTGCTATGAGATGCATGTATTATGTTTGCTCCTACCTCTTCCATTACGAAATATCAAATGTTGGATCAGACGTGCCCCAAAGTAGTATTACTTTCTTGTGGCTATGGCACAGATGCATAATTTTAGATATGCTGGAACCTAGGGTTGGACAAGGCAAACTTCCTACATTGGACACAATTATGTTATCTATAAAAGCAATTTCATGCTTTCATGCATTACAATATCCATTTTTTGCAACTATTCTCGCAACACAATGTACTCTGTTTACATGCTTGGGCAATGAGTTGAGCCACGCACCGCATGCCAAGGCGTGTTTTACATTGATAAATACAACTACATCATCTTATTTTTTATATTTGCAATGCTTCAATGATGTATTACAGGGTTGGATATTATTATACCCGGCAGCGGTCGGCAAGCCGCATTTCCTACCTAGTCATATACTACTTGGCTATGTGGAGCGATCCAGTACATGCCCGGCTACCTTGGGCACTCAGCGATCTTTTTTTTACAGGGAACTTTGAGAGCTTTATTCATACTAGTAAGCGTGCACATGCAACGCACGAATAATCGTACAAAGAAATTTCTTGAGTCATCCTAGTTAATCCATAATTATCTCATATCGAACCTGCACACAGTGGACTTCTCAACCAGACAACCATACAAAATTACCGAAAACACATTGATACAACAATACCATAGTCAAACTACAAGTCAGACCAGAGATGTACAACACAACCAACTCCAACTGTACCTAATGACCTGCAGAGGTATTCATACAATATAATGGTTTCAAATGTGCAAGATATATCACAAGCTGTATTAAATTGCATGATGAGTGTGGTGCAGGGGGGGATCTGAAAACAGCTCCCCTTTATTTATAGAACATTGGGTAGTATTTTCTCAAAGCAGGTTCTACCAAGGAAACATCAGATTGCACCTAGTTTGTGGTTCTGCATATGTTGCATGTGACCATGGACTGAAGGCAGAAGATGCAAATAAACTGAACTAACAGGAACTAAACTTATTACGACATGTAACACCGTATACAATGTTAAATTGTTTTGTTTTCGTTGTGGTAAACTCAACATGTTATGTGCATATACTAATGTTAGGATTGACACAATATATATAACTCAATACAAATTACAGCTTCAGCGGGATCAGTGGTCAGAGAACTAAATCAATAAGTATTATGCTTGCAAGCAACACAATGGCTGGCAAAAGTTATCTTCTGAAAAGAAACAGTCTGCTCTCTGTCTGTACAAGTACAATCTGTGAAACTACTCTCCCCGTACCATAAATTTGATCTTCTCACCATCATTATCTACAAGCACAATCTGCTTTCTTTCTGTAAATCTAAAAGTTTCCGAAGTCACAATCTCCTCAATCCTGCAAGAAAGAAAGGGTGGGTTCTGAACCTTTCTCTACCAAAGTCAGCTTCTACAGTTCACCCAATTATATTTATTGTGATTAGTAAATTTCTTCCTTTTTATTCTCACCACCAAAGGAGTCTTTTTTATAGCACAGAGCAACACATGTATGTACAGAGGTCTATACATGTTCACCAGTAAAGCAATTAGCTTTGATGGCCTTACTAATTGTACAAAGCTCCAAGAATCCTCCTATACATGTATTTATGAAGGTCTAATAATGCTAAACCACGAATCCTCCTACACATGTTCACCAGTAAAGCAATTGGCTTTGATGCTCCAAGAAAAATATTCAGTAAAGCAATTGACTTTGATGCTCCAAGAACAATATTAGTAGAATAACAGTAGAGAGACATAGTAAATCTCGACAGATAGGAGAGAAACTAAGCAGTGAGGGAGCAAAGCGAAGATGGGACTGAACCTGGAAGCCCCATCCGATCACGACAGAGGGCTTGACGCCTCCGGGAGCAGTGGGAAGAGGTTCCGCCTGCCTGCCACCATATACCGTAGAGGCACACACAAACAAAAAAACATCTTCAGCCAATTCCTGGAGAGGGAGAAGGAATGGGAACAGGAGTACAAGTGCGGACCTCGTCATGGCCGGTGAGGGAGATCTTCTCCTTGTCAAAGACAACAATGTCAAAGTCAAGCGTGCAGCCCTCCGCTGTGCAGCCGCCATGGCACCATCAGCATGCAAAATAATCTCCATCACTGGCCATAGTCTCGTCGGGATTCTAGCATCAATGTTGCATTTTTCCAAGCAATATATGACCTGCTAAGAATCATGTTGTTCATATTATATATGACAAAAAATAAGATTCTAGCATCGATGTTATGCATTTCGGTACAAATTAACAAAGTCACTTTTTTCATAACTATCTTAGCTAAAAAACTGTTTGTAATATGACAAAAAAATGTGTGTAGTATGTCTTAGGCTCTTGGCTAATTCTGGGCATAATAGTCTCACAGTGCATCTGTGGTTCTTTGAATCTCGAAGCAGAACACAATGCTAGTAAGTAAAAGACTAAAAACATAAGGGCTGTGGAACGCCATCATAGCTGATTAAATTCACTAATAAGATAGAAGAGATAGTAATAAAAATATACAGTCCAAAATGGATAGGTTGAATGAAAAACTTAGGAAGATTGGCAGTGTATCTTACCTACAACCGGGGCTTCTCTAAAAGCAACAATTAGAACTGTTGTACATACATGAACTTGCTTAGTAGCTTTCTTCAGCATTCCGAAAAGAATTCTCACGATGATGATTGTCAATGTTCTGGATATGGGGGTATCCAGCCCTGCCTGCCTGCGGCCCACCGCGTGGCTCCATCGACGGCCTGGTACGGCCCAGCTTTAGCATCAACAACTCCAGACCCTTGCGAGGGGCCAAGCCTCGCGAGGTGGACGACGCCAAGACCCCCGAGGGGATCGGCCTCTTCAGGCTGGCTCCCGAGGGGCGGAGAGTTCTATGCAAGGTATACCTCACGAGGCTCAGCTGACGTGAGCCATGACGACCAAGGCCAGGCGGGCGCAGAGCGCAGGTTTCCTCTTCGGTGCAAAGGAGGCAAGCTGCAGGCGCGGAGTCCCGAGGAATCAGCCAAAGGTTTCCATTCTGGTGCAACGAGACCAAGACCGCCAGGACGGTAGGACGGAGGTCATCGACGAGCCCACCGCAGCGTCACGACCAGAAGCTTTTCGCAGGCGAATACCAGTTTTGTCAGGATAAGCTGTACTACTTGTCCCCTTTCAAATCCGGCCATTGTGGGATCCCTTCCCGCGAACATTTGGGAAGAGGACCGAGGCCACTATAAATAGGACTTAGCCACCACCATAGAGGGGCATCTGATCTGGTTCACATCCCCTCAGCTCTATCGAGCTCAAGAACACCTCGCCTCCTGAGGCCAGTTGATCCACTGTACTAGTTCATCCTCAGCCCTCCAAGCCAATCCACCAAAATGTTGGAGTAGGGTATTACACCGCAAGGTGGCCCGAACCAGGATAAACTGTTGTGTCTCTTTGTCTCTTCGAGCTCGTCGCGCTAGGCTTAGGAGGATCGCGAGTAGGCAGGCTGGGTAGGTTGAGATCTCCGCACGCACCCCAGAGTTCGAACCTCTCAAGGGTTTGCGGAACCCGTAATCCGACATTTGGCGCGCCAGGTAGTGGTGCGTCGGATCTTCTCTTCCGTCGATCGATCCACCGCCACTCCGACACCTCCATGGCCGACGCAAGCCGAGCTCGCACCGAGCGCCGGGCCGTAGTCGCCGCTTGCATTGCTCAGATGGCCCCGGCGGGCGATGGTTGTGCTCGTCGTGCTCCGTCTCCGTTGGCCAACGCTGCCACAGGCCCTGCCGGCCACGAGCAGTAAGCTTCATCGCTGCACCCGTCGGTGTGTCGCGACGGGCGCACCGCTACTCCGCCACTGACCCCAGCAGCTTCGTCCTCCCACGCGCGTCACAGCCAGGCGGACGCGCATGCCGCTCTGCTCATGGCGCGGGAGCTCCTTCGCTACCGTCCGGTTGGTGAACTCTACGAGGAGTGGCTCGAGCGGATCGCTGAGCTTGTCAGCGTGGCCGAGGGCTCCTCCGCTCCGGCTCGCTCACTGCCTCAGCAGCCACCTGCAGCGGGTGACGTGGCTCACGGGGCTCTGATAACCCGCAAGTGTACGCGATCAATTGTAGCCTCCTTCTATAAGTAAGAGTGTCGAACCCAACGAGGAGCTAAAGGTAGAACAAATATTCCCTCAAGTTATATCGACCACCGATACACCTCTACGCACGCTTGACGTTCGCTTTACCTAGAACAAGTATGAAACTAGAAGTACTTTGTAGGTGTTGTTGGATAGGTTTGCAAGATAATAAAGAACACGTAAATAAAAAGTAGGGGCTGTTTAGATAAAGAAGCAATAAAGTTAGTATAGCGAGTGTGGAAAAGTGGTGGTAGGAGTTGTGAAATTGTCCCTAAGCAATTGACTACTTTACTAGACCGATAGCAAGTTTTATGTGGGAGAGGCCACTGCTAGCATGTCGTCCCTCACTTGGAATTCTATGCACTTATGATTGGAACTATTAGCAAGCATCCGCAACTACTAACGTTCACTAAGGTAAAACCCAACCATAGCATTAAGATATATTGGTCCCCCTTCAATCCCGTATGCATCAATTTCTATGCTAGGCAGAAGCTTCTGTCACTCTTGCCCTCCAATACATAGTCCTATCAACATACAACTAACCCTATGGTGTGATCCACGCGCGCGCTCATATGATGGGCACCAAAGGACGGCAACATAACCACAAGCAAATTAAATCAATCATAGCAATTCATCAACCACCAATAGGACAACAAAAATCTACTCAGACATCATAGGATGGCAACACATCATTGGATAATAATATGAAGCATAAAGCACCATGTTCAAGTAGAGGGTACAGCGGGTTGCGGGAGAGTGGACCGCTGTAGATAGAGGGGGAAGGTGATGGAGATGTTGGTGAAGATGGCGGAGGTGTTGCTGTAGATCGCGGTGGTGATGATGGCCCCCGGCGGCGTTCCGGCGCCACCGGAAGCAAGGGGGAGAGAGCCCCCCCTTCTTCTTCTTCTTCCTTGACCTTCTCCCTAGATGGGAGAAGGGTTTCCCCTCTGGTCCTTGGCTCCCATGGCGTGGGAGGGGTGAGAGCCCCTCCGAGATTGGATCTGTCTCTCTGTCTCTCTCTGTTTCTGCGTTCTCCGATTCTGCCCTGGCACCGTTTCTTTTATATCTGGAGATCCGTAACTCCGATTGGATTGAAACCTTCGCCCAGATATTTTTCCAAAAATTAGCTTTCTTGCGGGCAAAGAAGGGCATCAACCGCCTTACGAGGGGCCCATGAGGGTCAGGGGCGCGCCCACTTAAAGTGGTGGCGTGGGCCACCCTCGTGGCCACCTCGGGCACCGTCTCGTGTTGATTCTTCCTCCCAAAAATCACAAATATTCCAAAATAATTCTCCGTCCGTTTTTATCCAGTTTGGATTCCGTTTGATATGGGTTTTCTGCGAAACATAAAACATGCAACAAACAGGAACTGGCACTGGGCACTGGATCAATATGTTAGTCCCAAAAATAGTATAAAAAGTTGCCAAAAGTGTATGAAAGTTGTAGAATATTGGCATGGAACAATCAAAAATTATAGATACGACGGAGACGTATCAGCATCCCCAAGCTTAATTCCTGGTCGTCCTCGAGTAGGTAAATGATAAAAAAGATAATTTTTGATGTAGAATGCTACCTAGCATAATCTTGATCATATATCTAATCATGGCATGAATATTAAGACACGAGTGATTCAAGGCAATAGTCTATCATTTGACATAAAAACAATAATACTTCAAGCCTACTAATAAAGCAATCATGTCTTTTCAAAATAACATGGCCAAAGAAAGGTATCCCTACAAAATCATATAGTCTGGCTATGCTCCATCTTCACCACACAAAATATTCACATCGTGCACAACCCCGATGACAAGCCAAGCAATTGGTCAATACTTTTTAACGCGCTTCAGCTTTTTCAACCCTCACGCAATACATGAGCGCAAGCCATGGACATAGCACTATAGGTGGAATAGAATATGATGATGGGGGTTATGTGGAGAAGACAAAAAAGGAGAAAGTCTCACATCGACGCGGCTAATCAACGGGCTATGGAGATGCCCATCAATTGATGTCAATGCGAGGAGTAGGGATTGCCATGCAATGGATGCACTAGAGCTATAAGTGTATGAAAGCTCAACAAAAGAAACTAAGTGGGTGTGCATCCAACTTGCTTGCTCACGAAGACCTAGGGCATTTTGAGGAAGCCCATCGTTGGAATATAGAAGCCAAGTTCTATAATGAAAAAATCCCACTAGTATATGAAAGTGACAACATAAGAGACTCTCTATATGAAGGACATGGTGCTACTTTGAAGCACAAGTGTGGAAAAAGAGGATAGTAGCATTGTCCCTTTATATATATATATATATATATTTTTTTTTTTATTTCTTATTTCTTTTTTTGCGGGCTTCTTTGGCCCCCTTTTTTATTTAGGCTTCGTTGGCCTCTCTTTTTTTGGTTTTTGGGACAATGCTCTATTAATGATGATCATCACACTTCTATTTACTTACAACTCAATATTACAACTCGATACTAGAACAAAGATATGACTCTATATGAATGCCTCCGGCGGTGTACCGGGATGTGCAATGATCTAGCGTAGCAATGACATCAAAAAAGGACAAGCCATGAAAACATCATGCTAGCTATCTTACGATCATGCAAAGCAATATGACAATAAATGCTCAAGTCATGTATATGATGATGATGGAAGTTGCATGGCAATATATCTCGGAATGGCTATGGAAATGCCATGGTAGGTAGGTATGGTGGCTGTTTTGAGGAAGATATAATGAGGCTTATGTGTGATAGAGCGTATCATATCACGGGGTTTGGATGCACCGGCGAAGTTTGCACCAACTCTCAAGGTGAGAAAGAGCAATGCACGGTACCGAAGAGGCTAGCAATGATGGAAGGGTAAAAGTGCGTATAATCCATGGACTCACATTAGTCATAAAGAACTCATATACTTATTGCAAAAGTTTATTAGCCCTCGAAGCAAAGTACTACTACACATGCCCCTAGGGGGATAGATTGGTAGGAAAAGACCATCGCTCGTCCCCGACCGCCACTCATAAGGAAGACATCAATAAATACCTCATGCTCCGACTTCGTTACATAACGGTTCACCATACGTGATGCTAAGGGAATCACAAACTCCAACACAAGTATTTCTACAATCCACAACTACCCACTAGCATGACTCTAATATCACCATCATTATATCGCAAAAATATTGCAAGGAATCAAACATATCATATTCAGTGATCTTCAAGTTTTATGTAGGATTTTATGACTAACCATGTGATTGACCAATTCCTGTCGTCTCTCTAAATAGATATAAGTGAAGCAAGAGAGTTTAATTCTTTCTACAAAAGATATGCCCACGCTCTAACAATTATAAGTGAAGCAAAAGAGCATTCTGCAAATGGCGGTTTTCTATGTGAAGAGAAACAGGCAATCCAAACTTCAAAAGATATAAGTGAAGCACATGAAGCATTCTATAAAGCCATACTCAAAAGATTTAAGTGAAGTGCAATGAGCATTCTATAAATCAACCAAGGACTATCTCATACCAGCATGGTGCATAAAAGAAAAGTAAAAACTAAATGCAAAAGACGCTCCAAGACTTGCACATATCGCATGAACGAAACGAATACGAAAACATACCGATACTTGTTGAAGAAAGAGGGGATGCCTTCCGGGGCATCCCCAAGCTTGAGCTCTTGCCTCTCTTCCTTTTCCTCATATCGAGACCTCCTTGATCAAACACTTCATCCACACAAAACTTCAACAGAAAAATCAGTAAGATCTGTTAGTATAATAAAGCAAATCACTACTCTAAGTACTGTTGAAAACCAATTCATATTTTGTTTTTGCATTGTGTCTGCTGTAATATAGCTTTTCCATGGCTTAATCCACTGATAGAAATTGACAGTTTCATCAAAACAAGCAAACTATGCATCAAAAACAGAATCTGTCAAAAACAGAATAGTCTGTAGCAATCTGAACATTCACCATACTTATGGTACCCCAAAACTTCTACCTAAATTAGGAAAAATAAAAAATTTGTATAACAAGACAGTTCAAAAAGAATCAGAACCGTTTGACGTTCCAGTAAAAAATGTAAAATCGCGCACTACAGCCAAAGTTTCTGTCCTGCACCGTACAAACCAACAAGCATTATAAACATCCTAAAGGCAAACCTTAGCAAATTATTTTTATAATACAATGGAATTGTACAAGGGGATAATTATTTTTGTTGAAAAGTTTCTGTAATCAAGATTCACAAAGTTTCCGTGAGCATGAACAAAGTTCAAGGAGCTCTCCCACTTCAACAATGCTTGTCTTTCTCACTTTCACTTTCCTTTTTGAAAAGGTTTTGGGTTCCCCTCTTTATTTTATTTTGTTTTTAGGCTATATGAAAGCACTCAACAGAAATAAATGACTCTCTAAAACTTCTGGGTTGTCTCCCTGGCAGCGCTTTCTTTAAAGCCATTAAGCTAGGCATATAGTGCTCAAGTAATGGATCCACCCGGATCCCAAGGTATATCAAAGCCAATTTTAATTAACAATGATTTGTGATTTAGTAGTGAGCACAAAGTAACATATATCAAGCAACAACGAAGTCTAACTCTTTTCCTATGCGTCGGCGTGTCATAAAAGAACAATTCATGCACACTAAGTAAAGGCCGATGCATAGTATAAGCAGTTTCTTGCAATTCTATCGTGTTGGAAACATAAAGAGGCGGAGATGTAGTTCCTCTCTCATAATAATTGCAAGTAGGAGCAGCAAGAACATGCATATTATATCTATCAAAATCATCATGTGCAACGGTAAAAGGCAACCCATCAATATAATCCTTAATAAGCACAAACTTCTCCGATATAGTGTAGTAGGGAGAATTCAAAAAGATAATAGGACTATCATGCGTGGGTGCAATAGCAACAATTTCATGTTTAACATAAGGAACTATAGCAAGTTCATCTCCATAAGCATAATTCATATTGGCATCTTGGCCACAAGCATAGCAAGCATCATCAAAAAAAGATATTTCAAGAGAATCAACGGGATCATAGCAATCATCATAACAATCATCCTTCGGTAAGCACGAAGGGGAATTAAACAATGTATGAGTTGAAGAGTTACTCTCATTAGAAGGTGGGCACGGGTAGCTAATCCGCTCTTCCTCCTTTTATTCTTCGCTCTCCTCATCTTCTTTTTCATCCAATGAGCTCACAGTTTCATCAATTTCTTCTTCCATAGGCTCCTGCAAAATATTAGTCTCTTCTTGGTCAGCGGAGACTTCCTCAATAAATGCATCAATATCGGAATTGAATTCATAATTTTCATAGCAATATTTAAGTATAGCAAAAAATTTAGGTCTGTAAACAGCATCATCAAGATTTTCACACGTTTTAAACAAAGATTCAATCTCATAAGCACCCATAAAAGCAACAAATTCTTCTATTTGTTCCACATCATAGTAATCCTATATACCATTAGCATAAGAAGCCAAGGTTTTATTATCATTAAATTTGCATGAAAAGTCAAGGTGTGGAGTCTTCATCCTAGAGCAACAAGTATAATCATATCTCAAGCATAGTTGACGAGCATACCAACGCAACATATAAATTTGATCCCATAATAGTTTCCCTTTTTGTGTCAAGCGATAGTCCCTAAAGTATTCACGTTGGTCCAACGTGTCTCCCATAACATAATTGAATGGGGTTTTCTCAGGATTATCAAACTAGTACATGATTTCTTTCACATAACGAGCATCGAGGGTTTTAGCAGGTTCCCCATCTCCATGAGCAGCAAGTACTCCCCGGCAACGGCGCCAGAAAAAGGTCTTGATAACCCGCAGTTATACGGGATCAATTGTAGCCTCTTTCGATAAGTAAGAGTGTCGAACCCAACGAGGAGCTAAAGGTAGAACAAATATTCCCTCAAGTTCTATCGACCACCGATACAACTCTACGCACGCTTGACGTTCACTTTACCTAGAACAAGTCTGAAACTAGAAGTACTTTGTAGGTGTTGTTGGATAGGTTTGCAAGATAATAAAGAACACGTAAACAAAAAGTAGGGGCTGTTTAGATAAAGAAGCAATAAAGTTAGTATAGCGAGTGTGGAAAAGTGGTGGTAGGAGTTGTGAAATTGTCCCTAAGCAATTGACTACTTTACTAGACCGATAGCAAGTTTTATGTGGGAGAGGCCACTGCTAGCATGTCATCCTGACTTGGAATTCTATGCACTTATGATTGGAACTATTAGCAAGCATCCGCAACTACTAACGTTAATTAAGGTAAAACCCAACCATAGCATTAAGATATATTGGTCCCCCTTCAATCCCGTATGCATCAATTTCTATGCTAGGTAGAAGCTTATGTCACTCTTGCCCTCCAATACATAGTCCTATCAACATACAACTAAGCCTATGGTGTGATCCACGCGCGCGCTCATATGATGGGCACCAAAGGACAGCAACATAACCACAAGCAAATTAAATCAATCATAGCAATTCATCAACCACCAATAGGACAACGAAAATCTACTCAGACATCATAGGATGGCAACACATCATTGGATAATAATATGAAGCATAAAGCACCATGTTCAAGTAGAGGGTACAGCGGGTTGCAGGAGAGTGGACCGCTGTAGATAGAGGGGGAAGGTGATGGAGATGTTGGTGAAGATGGCGGAGGTGTTGCTGTAGATCGCGGTGATGATGATGGCCCCCATCGGCGTTCCGGCGCCACCGGAAGCAACGGGGAGAGAGCCCCCCTTCTTCTTCTTCTTCTTCCTTGACCTTCTCCCTAGATGGGAGAAGGGTTTCCCCTCTGGTCCTTGGCTCCCATGGCATGGGAGGGGCGACAGCCCCTCCGAGATTGGATCTGTCTCTCTGTCTCTCTCTGTTTCTGCGTCCTCCGATTCTGCCCTGGCACCGTTTCTTTTACATCTGGAGATCCGTAACTCCGATTGGATTGAAACCTTCGCCCAGATATTTTTCCAAAAATTAGCTTTCTTGCGGCCAAAGAAGGGCATCAACCGCCTTATGAGGGGCCCACGAGTGTCAGGGGCGTGCCCACTTAAAGTGGTGGCGTGGGCCACCCTCGTGGCCACCTCGGGCACCGTCTCGCGTTGATTCTTCCTCCCAAAAATCACAAATATTCGAAAATAATTCTCCGTCCCTTTTTATCCCGTTTGGATTCCGTTTGATATGGGTTTCCTGTGAAACATAAAACATGCAACAAACAGGAACTGGCACTGGGTACTGGATCAATATGTTAGTCCCAAAAATAGTATAAAAAGTTGCCAAAAATGTATGAAAGTTGTAGAATATTCGCATGGAACAATGAAAAATTATAGATACGACGGAGACGTATTAGGCTCCTCCACCACCTCCGGCCCAGGGCGTCATCGTAGGGCCAAGGCGCGTGGCGCCACGGCGCGACCCACCGCGCCTTGCGCCAGCTCGGGAGGACGTGAGCTGCCAGGTGGTGCAGCGACCTCAAGGAGAAGCGCGCGTGCTTCCAGCACCCCCGCACCAGGCCCGCGTACCACCGCAGGAGGTGGGGGTGCGCGTGCACCAGGACCAGGTTCCACCCCCTCGACGGGCTCCAGTGGCCACGGCAGGATGCCACGCATTCACCCCGGAGCTCCGCAACATCGTCTGGCCAAGCAAGTTCAAGCCTGACCTGTCTCCGCGCTACGACGACACCGCCGACCCAGCCGAGTTCCTGTAGCTCTACGAGTTGAGCATCGAGGCGGCCAGCGGCGACGAGAAGATCATGGCAAACTGGTTCCCGATGGCCCTCAAGGATGGCACGCATTCTTGGCTCCTGAACCTACCCGAGGGGTCGGTTTCTTCCTAGGAGGAGATGCGTGGCCGCTTCATCGTCAACTTCCAGGGCACCCGCGACGGTCCGCCAGCTGAGGGTGACCTACGTCGCATCAAGCAGCAACCTGGAGAGACCTGCAGAAGTATATCCAGTGCTTCAACAATGTTCGCCTCAAGATTCCCAAGGTGTCGGACGAGGCCATCATTTCAGCGTTCACTGATGGCGTCCGCGATGTCAAGATGAAGGAGGAGCTCGCTATCCATGAGGATCTCTGCATAGCTCTGGAGATGTTCAACATGGCGAACAAGTGCGCGAGGGCTGAGGAGGGGCGCTTCTCCCTCCTCGAGCTCCCTGATGCGGATCCAGAAGACAAGAAGGCCAAGGCCAAGGACGTGAAGCGCAAGGGGCCGGCCGTGCTTGCGGCTGAGCCAGAGACGAAGCGCGGCTGCGACCACCCCGAGTCATCCAAGAGCAACCGGCCATTCTGCATCTTCCACAATGTTCACAGCCACAACACCAACGACTCCCAGGAGCTCAAGGCCTCCGCAACGGGCGCCTCGATCGACGCCCCGAGCGCAACGATCGAGGCTACGGCCATGGAGGCGGCCGAGGCGGAGGACGCTGGGACGGACGCGACCACCGTCAGGAGTGGCGCGACCAGCCTCGGGAGGACCGCTGGCAGGGCCAACCTCGCGAGGGCGCTTGGAGGGAGCAACCTCGTGAGGAGCGCCCTCAGGGCAATGCAGCTTTGCCTCCACTGCCTCCACCGCCAAGAAGGAACAAAGATCACCACCAGGACGAGGAGGCTGGGGGCTTCCAGGATCCTCGAGCCATCGCCTGCATCTTGAGCGGCTTGCAGGCCCCAGCTTCCCACCACATCTTCAAGCAGTTCGCGCATGAGGTGAATGCAGTGCTCCCCAAGCCCGAAGAAACTCGCCCTCTCAGGTGGTCCAAGTACGCCATCACCTTCAGCTCTTCAGACCAGCTCAAGTGCGCGGCCACTGCTGGCGCGCTCCCCATGCTCTGCTCCCCCGTCATCAGCAATGTGGTCGTCATCAAGACTCTCATTGATGGCGGAGCAGGGCTCAATGTTTTGGGCTCAATGTTCTGTCTGTTCAGATGTTCGACAGACTCGAAGTGACGTACTACCAGCTTCACCCAACCAAACCATTTTCAGGAGTGACCGACGGTTCTACACATCCGATAGGGCAGGTCCGCCTCCCTGTCACCTTCGGTGAGCGCAACAACTACCGCACCGAGCTCATCGACTTCGACGTCGCGGACATCCGCCTGCCCTACAACGCCATCCTAGGGTACCCAGCACTGGCCAAGTTCATGGCAGCTACACACCATGGCTACAACTTCCTCAAGATGCCAGGAAGCAGCGACGTCATCATGGTCGCATGCCAAGAGAAGGATGCAGTGTGCTCCCTCGAGCGCGCCTTCCAGGCTGTAGCGGTCGAGAACCCTGAAGACGAGGATGGCGCCCTCCCTCCTGAGGTCACCCCCAAGGCGAAGAAGCTGCAGCTGGGATAGGTGTCTCATGAAGGAGCATCGCCCGAGGACGCCGCTTTGAGCCTCGCATCCCTGGACGCGGCACCTTCACCCATCGCATAGGAAGGCGCGCCCAGCGCCCCTCTCAGGCTGGGCTCGGGGGCTCTCCTCGGGAGGGCCTCAGACCTAGCCAGGGTCACGAGGGAGGCGCTCGGGCACCATGTGGAGGCGCTCTTCAGAGCACGCTTCCCGGGAAAAGGCAACATGCGGGAGGCACCAGGTGTCGGTTCTATATCCGACATATCTCGTAGTAGGGGTCCTAAGCTAGGCATCTTGGAGCGATGGTAACATGGACACATGATTTTACCCAGGTTCGGGCTCTCTCAAGGAGATAATACCCTACGTCGTGCTTTTGATTGTATTGATATGAGGATAATACATAGTACAAGTATCTACCACGAGATTGTAGTAATGAATATGAGATGCCTATTGAGTAGCCTGGCCTCGGTTTATATAAGACACCGGAGGCCTAGGGTTTTAGGAGAGTCCTTGTCTTGGGCGCCAAGTCTTGAGGAGTCTTCCTTGTATGCGGCATGGGCTGTCCGAACTGGCCCATGAATGAACCGCCATGGGGGTCCTCGGCCCGATCCAGCTGGTCGGGAGATGACGTGGTGAGTACCCCTAGTCCAGGATACCGTCACTAGGCGTTCAGGAGTTCATCCGCAAGGCAATCGAGGAGATTCAAGAAGCAAGGGTTCTGCAAGGCGATCGCCGCCTGCCACGGGGTGCGGCTCACTGCCCCGGGGAGGGTAAGGAGTTCCGCGTCTGCATCGACATCCCCGGGCTCAACAGGGCCGCTTCTCGGCAGCTCATCTGGCCATCTCGTGTCGGCCGATGTGAGGGTCCACCTCACAGCTACGTCCGCATGCCCTTTGGCCTGCCTGGCGCGGCTGTGGTGTTCCAGCGCTGCATGAGGACGCCCTGGCAGCTCGCAAGGCCAGACATCAGGCGGTCCTGGCGGAGATGGAGAAGCACCTCCAGGAGCCTCCCGAGGCTCGGCACTAGAGCGGCTTGTGAGGAACGACTCCAGCAGCGCGCATTTTTGGCTACCTCAACACCTCTTCAGCGACGGTACCATGTGACATCTCTCTAGTTCGTTCAGTTTGGGGGCGCCCCTCGGGCTGCATCATCCCCAGGCCGTGTGGGTCCATCCCAACGGCATGTATCCCATTTGCATCTACAGAGCTAGTTTACCATCCTTCGCAAGCTACCTTTAAATCATTAATTGTCTGACCGGCGCTTCGTCGCTAAGAACGTCTCGCGCCCTTGCGAGCCCTCCTGCGACTGCCTCATGATCAAGGACTGGCACGGCGTCTGTGCTCGGGTCCGTCCCTGCAGCGTCGCTAAATCCAAGAGGCTTAGCTCTGGCTCACGGGCCAGTCCCTGTGTACGTCACCTCCCATGGCCCTTGGTGCCTTGTTCTCGCATGAGCTAATCGCGGGTGGGTGAGTAAGGGCGCGCGACCTGGTGCCCCGTGGCCATGGGAACCGCGCGCTGGTTGTTTTTCTTCAGGATCTTTGCATGAGAAGACTGGGCACAATGTCTATGCTCGGGTCCGTCCCTGCAGCGTCGATAAACCCAATGGCTGAGCTCTGTCTGGCGGGCCGGCCCCGTTCACGTCACCTCCTGGAGTCGTTGGTGTCTGGCCTTCTATGCAATAACCTCAGGAGACTCATTCGACGCAGGCTGCCTAACCATCTTGTAGGACTAATACAAGCACCCCAATCAAGACCAGGCGCAACCCGCCTTGAGGTAGGGCCTCGTGAGTCCCGCGCTAGCTCACGGGTGCCCATATACACCTCATCCAGCCCTACCGTGCAAGTCATGTGTCAGGGCGGGGCTGTACACGCCCCAGGGGCTCTCCTTAGAGGGAGCCCCCTCCCATGCACCAGTGGAAGCACCATGCTCCGCGCTGGCCGTCGACACTGCCAAGGAGCGGCTATGCCCGTGCAAGAGCGGAAGCGCTATGCTCCGCGCTGGTGATAAACAACTGGGGGTGGCCTCGCGGCCGCATTAACCTCAGGGAGCCTCCGGGCTCAGTGACCAGCCTCACCGCACTGCTCTCCCTCGAGAGGGTAGCGCGAGGGGGATGGGCACGGGGACTACACTCAGGTCACGCCTGGCGTACCCCACCTCGCTAGGCCTCACGGGCCTGATCTTCGCGCACCCCTCCCAAGCGAGAGCTCGGCAAGGAAAAGGGATGATGGTCGGTTCGTACGTCAAGGGGGACTCCTGAGCATCGCGTCTCAGGAGCCTAACTAGCCACGTAGCCCCTCACCCCTTGGGCTCATGCTGGCGATCCGGACAACCCAACGGCGAATGAGGCATGCGTGGGGCCGGGCCCTGCCTTCGCAGAACGCCAGGGCCTGACTTTCGCTTTTCAAGCCGTTCATACGTCAAGGGGGACTCCTGAGCATCGCGCCTCAAGAGCCTAACTGGTCACGTAGCCCCTCACCCCTTGGTCTCGTCCTGGCGATTCGGATGACCCAGCGGCGGCTGAGGCATGCGCGGGGCCAGGCCCTGCCAACGCAGAACATCAAGGCTTGCCTCCGCGCCTTTTCCTAAGTTGTTCGCACGTCAAGGAGGACTCCTGAGCATCGCGTCTCTGGAGCCTAATTGGTCACGTAGCCCCTCACCCCTTAGGCTCGTCCTGGCGATCCGGACAACCCAACGGCGGCTGAGGTATGCGCGGGGCCGGGCTCTGCCGACGCAGAACAACAAAGCAAACGGAAAAGTCGAGGGACCATAATCTAATTATTACAAAACATATTGTTCCAAGCAAACAGTTTTAAACGCCTCCCCGAGGCATGCTACATGATACAGGACGAACAGGGAAGAGCAGAGTCACCAAGCCACCTCTTCAGACCTGGGTGCCGCCGTCACCCGCCAGCGGAGCCCCATCGTCACGCGCGTCGCCCGTCCCCTCGGCCCCGGTCGTAGGACCGACGACCAGAAACTTGCCCAGCATGGCGTCCACGGAGCCCTTCATGGCGGCAGCAGGAGCGTCCTGGGAGTCGGAGTCCACGGGAGCAAGGAAGGAGGAGAAATCGAAGCCGGCGTCCGGGAGGTAGAGATGGCTGAAGACGCACGTAAGGGCTAAGGAAGAAAGCGAGCGCGCCTCACTTTCCACCAAAGAGCCAAACCCGTCAACAGCATCCTCGAGCACTGCCAAGACTTCAGGGAGCAGAGCAGCAGGGCTCTCCCTCGGGGTCGTCGTCGTCGCCTTCTTCAAGGGATCGTCCCCAAAAAGCGACCGCTGAGCCTTGTGGAACCTCGCCTCGAGGGAGGCAAGGGTGCTGCTGTAATGCCCCGAATCCGATGCGCCAGGTGTCTCCCAGTTATTCGCCGTCGTTGCCATGTCATTTGCTTGCGTGTTGCATTTTTCCATGTCACCATATGCATTTCATCTACATGTTTTTCAAAACTTGCATCCGTCCGGGTCCTTCCGGTTCTCCCCGTTGTTCTTTCTGAGCCCAACCACACTCCCACATGCACCCATGGCACCCCTCTTATCTTATTTCGTGAGCAGGAGAAAAATGTTCTCGGAATGGGTCGAGATTTGCCAAGTGGCCTTGGTACATCACCGGTAGACCGTCTGTCAAATTTCGTTCCATTTGGAGGTCGTTTGATACCCCAACGGTTAACCGAGTTAACCAAAAACCCTCTCTCTTTGCAGCCCAGCACCCCTCCACACAGCCCGCTAGACCATCTAACTCCCCTCCATGCTCTCAGCCGTTGGATCACGACCGTGTGGGCGAAAACCGCACCTCATTTGGACTCCTAGCTCTCTATCTATATAAAGGCCCTCCCCTTTCATTTTCGCGGATGAAACCTTAGCTTCCTCTTCCTCGCGCCGCCGGACATGTCCACCCTCGCCGGACATGTCCAGCCGCCACGCCCCTTCGCCCAATCAGTGCGCGCCACCTCAGCTCCGCCACCTCCATGACCTATCCGCCGCCGCCACGTCGCCTCCCGCGCCCTAGCCACCGCGCGCCGCCGCCTGGCCCGCCCGGGTCCGAGGCCGGCCCGCCCCGGGCCGCATCTGGGCCGCGCGTCGCCCGCTCGCCCGCCGCCGCCTTCGCCGAGCCGCGCCGCCTGCGGCTCCCCCCGCGCGCGCCCGCCGGCCGCCGCATCTCCGCCGCCCGCGCGTCGCCTTTGCTGCCCCGCGCCGCCACCTCCGCCGCTCTCGCACCGCCCGGTCGCTGCTGCCCAGCCGCTCCTAGCGCGCCGCCGCGCCCGGATCCGCCGCATCCCGGTCGGAGGAGCTCGCCGGCCGGCCAGATCCGGCCCCCCCGTGCTTCCTCGACCTCACCGGCGACTTCCTCGGCCACAACTCCGGCGAGCCGCCGCCTACCTCAAAATCCGCGCCCGAGTCAAACCCTAGATCTCGCAGGGTAAAATATCTCATCCCGAAAATTCTCACATTATGTGTCCATGTTCATCATGTCATATCTCCTTGCATATAGCTCCGATTTGCGCGTATAATATGTGAAAATGTTCATCTCTGAATGCTCTACATGATGGAGTGGTTTGCATGCATGTTCCTGTTCATATTGATGCCTTAATCTTTGTTGCAAAACTGCTATGTGATATAAACTGCTGGAATCTGCTGTTTGTTAACATCATGTATGCATCTTGTGAGTGCTATAACTTTGTCTGTGTTGATCCTATGATGATGATCTTGATACGAGCATCTTCTGCTCTTCATGCTCTACATGTTGGTGTGCTTTTCATTCATGTTAGGGTGCATATAGATATCTTAATCCCTGTTGCAAAAGTGCATGTTGCTGTTAACTGCTGAAAACTGTTGTAACTTGCTGATTTGTCATTTTTGTTGAATTTATTTTGTGCATCCTATGAGCATGATGTTTATATGTTTTAAGAGAATTTTCATGCCATCTTTACAGTTGTGCCATCCATGTATTTTTATGTTCCCTGTAGTGAGTGAAACAAGCTCGTGAAGTGGGCTACTTGCTGTTACTGTTTTGCTATGCTGAATCTGTCATCTCATGATGCCATGTTTGCTTGATGCTACCAATTAATCCATGCATAATCTGGAGATTCTTAGTTGACATGTTTTGTTGTCTATATTATGCTATATCATGCCATTCCTTTTGATGCCCTATATATGTCCTGTAGCATATATTTTCATTGCCATGAACATGCCTATATGTTGTTCCAGTTTTCTGTTAACTTCATAATACCTTGTTGTGAGCTTGTTATTGAGTGATCCATGCCTCTTCTGGAGATGCTCCAATTACATGTTTTGAAGTATTCTAGGATTAATGTGTTCACATACCATGTTTGCTAATTTTGGATGTCATATGCCTCTGTTCCATGCTTGCAAACATGCTATGATAATGTTGCTGTTTTACACTTGTTGAAACTGTTTCAACATTCATTCTTGTTGGTTCCTACTAATCCATGAGCCATATGTATATGATGTCATGATATTATTTGCTCTTTGTTATGTGTACTTTGATGCGATTCCCTTGGTTGTTATGTTTACTTGCTGTAGCTTGTCTCTTTCTTGCTCTTAAGTTGCCATCATATTAACTCTGCTCAGGTATATGCTCCTGTGTTATAAAGTTGCATTTTGAATTGATCATCTTGGATTAATTTTGATGCCTATGAACCTGAACCTTAATGATATTTGAAGTATGTTATTTGTACATGAAGTGCATGTCAAGTTTGTGCTCTTATGATTCCTGCAGCATGTTGTTTTGATGTTTGCAAAGTGCTTACTTGCTGTTTTGGGCAGATTATTGTCATATCTTGTTTGGAGTGTGTGTTGCACCGTTGCTCCATTTTGAGCATGCTCTATATGAAACTTGCTTGATTTTGCATGTAGTTTCACATTATCATGTTGCATCCATGTTTTGATAGTGTTTGATTGATGTTTAAATGCATTTTGCATCAATGCCATGTTTAACTTGTTTTGCTCATATCTTCTAGGTCGTAGCTCCAAATTAAATGAACTTTATATGTAACTTGACTAGAATTTCGTGTAGATCATCATGGTGCATCTTAACTTGCTGTTTAAAAATTTCAACTTAATGTTTGTTCAGATCTGGACCAATTTCGAATTTTGCATATGAGGACTTACTGGATTTGTCATATGTTGTTCCGGCCTCTTTTAAACTTGCTTTGATGTGTTGTTCTTGTATGCATCATCTCTTGCCATGAGTAGCATCATATTGCCTTGTCATGCATCATACTTGGTTGAACATCATGCCATGTTTATGTGTTGTGTGTTTACCTTGTTGTTTGCTTCTTTCCGGTTGTGCTTCTTCTCGATAGTTCATGTTTCGTTGCGACCGTGAGGATTCGTTCGACTACGCTTGGTTCGTCTTCGCCCGTTCGTCTTCTTCATGGACTCGTTCTTCTTCCTAGCGGGATTTCAGGCAAGATGACCATTACCCTCAATATCACTTCTATCTTTGCTTGCTAGTTGCTTCGTTCTATCGCTATGCTGCGCTACCTATCACTTGTTTACCATGCCTCCCATATTGCCATGTCAAGTCTCTAACCCCCCTTCCAAGAAAACAGTTATTGGCTAAGTTACCGCTTTTTCTCAGCCCCTCTTATAGCGTTGTTAGTTGCAGGTGAAGTTGAAGATTGCTCCATGTTGGAACATGTTTATGTTGGGATATCACAATATCTCTTATTTTAATTAATGCATCTATATATTTGGTAAAGGGTGGAAGGCTTGGCCTTATGCCTGGTGTTTTGTTCCACTCTTGCCGCCTTAGTTTCCGTCATACCGGTGTTATGTTCCTTGATTTTGCGTTCCTTACGCGGCCGGGTTTATGGGAACCCCTTGACAGTTCGCTTTGAATAAAACTCCTCTAGCAAGGCCCAACCTTGGTTTTACCATTTGCCTAACATAACTAAAATTTTAAATAGGGGATTCTCTCCGGACCCCTAGTTTCTTAATCAAGCCCCCCGGGCCAGTGCTCCTCCGAGTGTTGGTCCGAAACGGGCAGACTGCGGGGCCACCGCGGGGCAACTCGAGGTCTGGTTTTACTCGTAGGCTGACCTATCCATTGTGTGATACATCTCCAACGTATCTATAATTTTTGATTGTTCCATGCTATTATATTATCTATTTTGGATGTTTAATGGGCTTTACTATGCACTTTTATATTATTTTTGGGACTAACCTATTAACCGGAGGCCCTGTCCAAATTGTTGTTTTTTGCCTATTTTAGTGTTTCGCAGAAAAGGAATATCAAACTGAGTCCAAACGGAATGAAACCTTCAGGAGAGTTATTTTTGGAACAAACGCAATCCAGGAGACTTGGAGTGGACGTCAAGAAAGAAACGAGGAGGCCACGAGGCAGGAGGGCGCGCCCAGGGGGGGTAGGCGCGCCCCCACCCTCGTGGGGCCCTCGTGGCTCCCCTGACCGACTTCCTTCGCCTATATATACTCATATACCCGGAAAACATCCAGGAGCACCGCGAAACCCTATTTCTACCGCCGTAACCTTCTGTACCCGTGAGATCTCATCTTGGGGCCTTTTCCGGCGCTCCGCCGGAGGGGGAATCGATCACAGAGGGCTTCTACATCAACACCATAGCCTCTCCGATGAAGTGTGAGTAGTTTACCACAGACCTGATATGTCTGAAATGACCCTGGGTCACTAAGGAACTGACACGTGTCCAACGGTCAGATTTCAAACACATGCGGCAGCTTGGCTTGGGCTACAAGCAAAGCTGACTCATCCAGCTCTGGATAAGATTTTCTCTCATTGTCTTTGCTCGAAGACATAGGATTTGGTTGAGCATCACATCAGTCACTCTGACTTTGTTCACTTGGACCCCACTTAACAGTACGGTGGTTCCTATGACTCAATAAAGAAGAAAAGGAAACTACGAAACAACTATGTCTTCGCACTCCATAGTCTTCAAGTGAATAGCTTCACATGTCATAATCTTTGTCGTGAATGTCTTCATGAACCACCATTGTCTTCAATGTCTTCGCACATTTTTAGGGGTCATCTCTGGTAGGTAAACCGAATCAATGAGGGACACTACCTGTGTTAGCCTGCAATTCTCACAAACACATTAGTCCCTCAACCACGTTTGTTGTCAATACTCCAAAACCAACTAGGGGTGGCACTAGATGCACTTACACTCCTGTGCTGACATTCTCCTACTCCTTGGTGACCTTTCCGCGATTAAGGACCTTCACGTCTCCGAGCTGCTGATACGTCTCCAACGTATCTATATTTTTTGATTGTTCCATGCTATTATATTATCTATTTTGGATGTTTAATGGGCTTTAATATGCTCTTTCATATTATTTTGGGGACTAACCTATTAACCGGAGGTCCAGTGCCAGTTTATGTTTTTTTGCCTATTTTAGAGTTTTACAGAAAAGGAATACCAAACGAAGTCCAAACGGAATGAAACCTTCGCGAGGATCTTTGGACCAAAAGCATCCATAAGACTTGGAGTTGAAGTCTGGGACTCTACGAGGAGGCCACGAGGCAGGAGGGTGCCCCCCACCCTCATGGGCCCCTCGTAGCTCCACCGACGTACTTCTTTCGCCTATATATACTCTTATACCCTAAAAACATCAGGGGGAGCCACGAAACCACTTTTCCATCGCCGCAACCTTCTGTATCCGTGAGATCCCATCTTGGGGCCTTTTCCGGCGATCTGCTGGAGGGGGAATCGATCACGGAGGGCTTCTACATCAACACCATTGCCTCTCCGATGAAGCGTGAGTAGTTCACCACAGACCTTCGGGTCCATAGTTATTAGCTAGATGGCTTCTTCTCTCTCTTTGATTCTCAATACAAAGTTCTCCTCGATGTTCTTGGAGATCTATTCGATGTAATATTCTTTTGCGGTGTGTTTGCCGAGATCCGATGAATTGTGGATTTATGAACAAGATTATCTATGAATATTATTTGGTTCTTCTATGAATTCTTATATGCATGATTTAATATCTTTGCAAGTCTCTTCGAATTATCAGTTTAGTTTGGCCTACTAGATTGATCTTTCTTGCAATGGGAGAAGTGCTTAGCTTTGGGTTCAATCTTGCGGTGACCTTTCCCAGTGACAGCAGGGGCAACAAGGCACATATTGTATTGTTGCCATCGAGGATAAAAAGAAGGGGTTTATATCATATTGCTTCAGTTTATCCCTCTACATCATGTCATCTTGCCTAATGTGTTACTCTATTCTTATGAACTTAATACCCTAGATGCATGCTGGATAGTGGTCGATGTGTGGAGTAATAGTAGTAGATGCAGAATCGTTTCGATCTACTTGTCGCGGACGTGATGCCTATATACATGATCATGCCTAGATATTCTCATAACTATGCACTTTTCTATCAATTGCTCGACAGTAATTTGTTCACCCATCATAATACTTATGCTATCTTGAGAGAAGCCACTAGTGAAACCTATGGTCCCCCGGGTCTATTTTCCATCATATAAGTTTCTGATCTATTTTATTTTGCAATCCTTACTTTCCAATCTATATCATAAAAATACCAAAACTATTTATCTTATTATCCCTATCAGATCTCACTTTTGCAAGTGGTCGTGAAGGGATTGACAACCCCTTTATCACGTTGGTTGCAAGGTTCTTATTTGTTTGTGCAGGTACGAGGGATTTGCGTGTAGCCTCCTACTGGATTGATACCTTGGTTCTCAAAAACTGAGGGAAATACTTACGGTACTTTGCTGCATCACCCTTTCCTCTTCAAGGAAAAACCAACGCATGCTCAAGAGGTAGCAAGAAGGATTTCTAGCACTGTTGCCGCGGAGGTCTACGCACAAGTCAAGACATACCAAGTACCCATCACAAACTCTTATCCCTCGCATTACATTATTTGCCATTTGCCTCTCGTTTTCCTCTCCCCCACTTCTAAAACGATTTTCGTAAACCTTTGCCTTTTCATCGCATTCTTCCCGTATGTCTTTTTGTTTGTGTTTCCATGTGCCTTCTATTTGCTTGCATCTTTGCTTGCTAAAAATCTATTGATATGGATCCACTTAAAGTGTTCTACTTGGATCATCTTCGATCCTTATGCGCTCGTGCTGAAACCCCAACTAGCCTAGTTGATGGGAAATCTTTAGATGAGCATGCTCATTTTGTGCGTCATCGTTTGTCTAAAAAGGGGAAGCTCTTTTGGTATCAAATAAATAGTTTGCTATGCTATGCTTGGAATCTTTGTGAAATTTATGATTTTACTTGTTGCTCTAAGAACCCTAAAAACATCTTCCCTACCTATGTGAGTTTAATGATAATGAAATCTTATCTTCATATGGAAAGGGTGTTTCTAGTTACTATCAAGGTTGTCAGAATCATGATTCTGTTATACGGTTCTATGACTTTACGATCCAAACAAACCCCTATGATTCTACGATTTTAGTTCTTAGAATCTACGACTTTACGATCCTGATAGTGAAGATTCTACGATTTGCGATCCTACCATCGATGCTCTGATCTGATTCAAAATCGCGATTCTGACAACCTTGGTTACTATGATATCGAACAAATTGAAGAATTTGTCGTTTTTAAGGGTGCTCATGAAGTTGCTTCTTTGATTGAAAAGAATGATATTACTCTCTACAAAACTGAAATTTTTGGCATACTTAAATATTGCTATGAAAACTATGCTCATAATGCCTATGTTAAGGAATTTATTGAGAGAATGACCTTTGCTTTGGAAGAAAATAATGATATGCTTGAATCTATAGAGAATTATGATTCCGATGATTTGATTGAAATATCCCTTCATGAACATGATGCTTGCTATTCTTGTGGCCATGATGCCAATATTTATGAAGATGAATTTGCTATAGTTCCTTATGTTAAACATGAGATCGTTGCTATTGCACCCATACTTGATAGTTCCTTCGATGAAAAGCATGATTAGGATGATGCTATTATAAATTCTCTTGATGTCAATTGTGCTAATAATATGCAAAACCCTAAGCTTGGGGATGCTAGTTTTGCTATGTCTACTACTTGTTGCAATGATCATGATTGGGGTGATTCTTCTTATGATCTTGAAAATTTATTTAAGCCCCATGATGAATATGAGATTGATAATAATGTTTGCAATAATATTGAAAGTGGGTTTAGAAGAGTGTCAACTTTAGATCCCACATATTTGGAGAATGTTCAATCTTATGAAGGTTTTGATAAAAGTGGGTTTGGAGAGGTCATGACTTTAGTTAATGCTAATCCCACTATTTTGGAAGAGTGTCAACTTTGCATACATGTGGATCGTGTTAAGAATATGTTTTGTGATAGCTATATTGTTGAACTTTCTTATGATCCTACATGTAATTATTATGAGAGAGGAAAATATGGTTGTAGAAATTTTCATGTTACTAAATTACCTCTCATTATGTTGAGATTGCTATTGTTTCTCTCTTCTTCCTTGCATATGGTAGTTTTTGCTTGCCTTGATAATTAGTTTTGTTTAAAATGCCTATGTATAGGAAGTATGTTAGACTTAAATGTGTTTGTCACATGTTTCTTGATGCTCTCTTTGTGTTTCAATTATTATCTTTCGTGTGAGCATCGTTGAAATCTTATGCCTAACTAGGGGTGTTAAACGATAGCGCTTGTTGGGATGCAACCCAATTTTATTTTTGTTTTTTACTTTTTGTTCCTGTTTAGTAATAAATAATTCATCTATCCTCTGGTTAGATGTGGTTTTATATTTTAATTAGTGTTTGTGCCAAGTAAAACATATAGGATCATCTTGGGTGATAGTTAATTTGATCTTGCTGTAAAAAACAGAAACTTTAGCGCTCACGAGATTAGCTGCCATTTTTTTACTGGAGAGTGATTTTAGATTGATTCTTTTTGCATATGATTAATAGACAAATTCCTCACGTCCACCAATTTATTTCAGAATTTCTGGAGTTACACAAGTATTCAAAAGTTACATATTACTACAGACTGTTCTGCTTTTGACAGATTCTGTTTTTCGTGTGTTGTTTGCTTATTTTGATGAATCTATGGCTAGTATCGGGGGGTATGAACCATAGATAAGTTGGAATACAGTAGGTTTAACACCAATATAAATAAATAATGAGTTCATTACAGTATCTTAAAGTGATGTCTTGTTTTATTTTGCTAACGGAGCTCATGGGATTTTCTGTTGAGTTTTGTGTTGTGAAGTTTTCAAGTTTTGGGTAAAGATTTGATGGATTATGGAATAAGGAGTGTCAAGAGCGTAAGCTTGGGTATGCCCAAGGCACCCCAAGTTAAATTCAAGGACAACCAAAAGCCTAAGCTTGGGGATGCCCCGGAAGGCATCCCCTCTTTCGTCTTCGTCCATCGGTAACTTTACTTGATGCTATATTTTTATCCACCACATGATATGTGTTTTGCTTGGAGCGTCTTGTATGATTTGACTCTTTGATTTTTAGTTTACCACAATCATCCTTGCTGTACGCACCTTTTGGAGAGACACACATGGGAGGAGTCCGTTAAGAGAGACCTGAAGGATTGGAGTATCACCAAAGAGCTAGCTGACAGGGGTGTGTGGAAGCTTGCTATCCATGTGCCAGAGCCATGAGTTGGTTGCGAGATCTTATGGGTTTCACCTCTAGCCTACCCCAACTTGTTTGGGACTTAAGGATTTGTTGTTGTTGTTGTTGTTGTTGACTCTATGTGCTTCACTTATATATTTTGAGCTAGACAATTTTGCTCTAGTGCTTCACTTATATCATTTTAGAGCACGGCGGTGGTTTATTTTGTAGAAATTATTGATCTCTCATGCTTCACTTATATTATTTTTAGAGTCTTTTAGAACAGCATGGTATTTGCTTTGGTTATAAAATTAGTCCTAATATGATGAGCATCCAAGATAGGTATAATAAAAACTTTCATATAGAGTGCATTAAACACTATGATAAATTTGATACTTGATAATTGTTTTGAGATATAAAGGTGGTAATGTTAGAGTCATGCTAGTTGGGTAATGATGAAATTGAGAAATACTTGTGTTAAAGTTGGCAAGTCCCGTAGCATGCACGTATGGTGAACGCTGTGTGACAAATTTGAAGCATGGGGTGTTCTTTGATTGCCTTCCTTATGAGTGCAAGTCGGGATCGCGCGATGGTTAACTCCTACCAACCCTTCCCCTAGGAGCATGCGTATTAGTACTTTGCTTAGAGGGCTAATAAACTTTTGCAACAAGTATATGAGTTCTTTATGACTAATGTGAGTCCATGGATTATACGCGCTCTTACCCTTCCGCAATTTGCTACCCTCTATGGTACCGTGCATTGCCCTTTCTCACCTTGAGAGTTGGTGCAAACTTCGCCGGTGCATCCAAACCCCGTGATACGATACGCTCTATCACACATAAACCTCCTTATATCTTCCTCAAAACATCCACCATACCTACCTATTATGGCATTTCCATAGCCATTCCGAGATATATTGCCATGCAACTTTCCACCGTTCCGTTTATTATGACACGCTCCATCATTGTCATATTGATTTGCATGATCATGTAGTTGACATCGTATTTGTGGCAAAGCCACCTTTATAATTCTTTCATACATGTAGCTCTTGATTCATTGCATATCCCGGTACACCGCCGGAGGCATTCACATAGAGTCATATTTTGTCCTAAGTATTGAGTTGTAATTCTTGAGTTGTAAATAAATAGAAGTGTGATGATTTCCATTAATAGAGCATTGTCCCATGTGAGGAAAGGATGATGGAGACTATGATTCCCTCACAAGTCGGGACGAGACTCCGAACTTTATGAAAAATAAAAGAGGCCAAAGAAGCCCAAATAAAAAAAAGAGGCCAAAGAAGCCCAAATAAAAAAAGAGAAAAAAATGAGAGAAAAAGAGAGAAGGGACAATGTTACTATCCTTTTTCCACACTTGTGCTTCAAATTAGCACCATGATCTTCATGATAAAGAGTCTCCTATGTTGTCACTTTTATATACTAGTGGGAATTTTTCATTATTGAACTTGGCTTGTATATTCCAATGATGGGCTTCCTCAAAATGCCCTAGGTCTTCGTGAGCAAGCAAGTTGGATGCACACCCACTTAGTTTCTTTTGATGAGCTTTCATACATTTATAGCTCTAGTGCATCCGTTGCATGGCAATCCCTACTCCTCGCATTGACATCAATTGATGGGCATATCCATAGCCCGTTGATTAGCCGCGTCAATGTGAGACTTTCTCCTTTTTTGTTTTCTCACATAATCCCTATCATCATACTCTACTCCACCCATAGTGCTATATCCATGGCTTACGCTCATGTATTGCGTGAGGGTTGAAAAGGCTGAAGCGCGTTAAAAAGTATGAACCAATTGCTTGGCTAAAACCAGGGTTGTGCATGATGGGAGCATTTTGTGTGACGAAAATGAAGCATGGCCAAACTATATGATTTTGTAGGGATAAGCTTTCTTTGGCTATGTTATTTTGTTAAGACATAAACTGCTTGGTTAGCATGCTTGAAGTATTACTATTTTTACGTCAATATTAAACTTTTATCTTGAATCTTTTGGATCTGAACATTCATGCCACAATAAAGAAAATTACATTGAGAAATATGTTAGGTAGCATTCCACATCAAAAATTCTATTTTTATCATTTACCTACAAGAGGACGAGCAGGAATTAAGCTTGGGGATGCTTGATATGTCTCCAACGTATCTATAATTTTTTATTGTTCCATGCTATTATATTATCTGTTTTGGATGTTTAATGGGCTTTACTATGCACTTTTATATTATTTTTTGGACTAACCTATTAACCGGAGGCCCAGTCCAAATTGTTGTTTTTTGCCTATTTTAGTGTTTCGCAGAAAAGGAATATCAAACGGAGTCCAAACGGAATGAAACCTTCGGGAGTGTTATTTTTGGAACAAACGCAATCCAGGAGACTTGGAGTGGATGTCAAGAAAGAAACGAGGAGGCCACGAGGCAGGAGGGCGCGCCCAGGGGGGTAGGCGCGCCCCCCACCCTCGTGGGCCCCTCGTGGCTCCCCTGACCGACTTCCTTCGCCTATATATACTCATATACCCTGAAAACATCCAGGAGCACCACGAAACCCTATTTCCACCGCCGCAACCTTCTGTACCCGTGAGATCCCATCTTGGGGCCTTTTCCGGCGCTTCGCCGAAGGGGGAATCGATCACGGAGGGCTTCTACATCAACACCATAGCCTCTCCGATGAAGTGTGAGTAGTTTACCACAGACCTTCGGGTCCATAGTTATTAGCTAGATGGCTTCTTCTCTCTCTTTGGATCTCAATACAAAGTTTTCCTCGATCTTCTTGGAGATCTATTTGATGTAATTCTTTTTGCGGTGTGTTTGTCGAGATCCGATGAATTGTGGGTTTATGATCAAGATTATCTATGAACAATATTTGAATTTCCTCTGAATTCTTTTATGTATGATTTGTTTTCTTTGCAAGTCTCTTCGAATTATCAGTTTGGTTTGGCCTACTAGATTGATCTTTCTTGCAATGGAAGAAGTGCTTAGCTTTGGGTTCAATCTTGCGGTGTCCTTTCCCAGTGACAGCAGGGGCAGCAAGGCACGTATTGTATTGTTGCCATCGAGGATAAAAAGATGGGGTTTATATCATATTGCTTGAGTTTATCCCTCTACATCATGTCATCTGGCCTAATGCATTACTCTGTTCTTATGAACTTAATACTCTAGATGCATGTTGGATAGCGATCGATGTGTGGAGTAATAGTAGTAGATGCAGAATCGTTTCGATCTACTTGTCGCGGACGTGATGCCTATATACATGATCATGCCTAGATATTCTCATAACTATGCACGTTTCTATCAATTGCTCGACAGTAATTTGTTCACCCACCATAATACTTATGCTATCTTGAGAGAAGCCACTAGTGAAACCTATGGCCCCCGGGTCTATTTTCCATCATATAAGTTTCTGGTCTATTTTATTTTGCAATCTTTACTTTCCAATCTATATCATAAAAATACCAAAAATATTTATCTTATTATCTCTACCAGATCTCACTTTTGCAAGTGGACGTGAAGGTATTGACAACCCCTTTATCGCGTTGGTTGCAAGGTTCTTATTTGTTTGTGCAGGTACGAGGGATTTGCGTGTAGCCTCCTACTGGATTGATACCTTGGTTCTCAAAAACCGAGGGAAATACTTACGCTACTTTGCTGCATCACCCTTTCCTCTTCAAGGGAAAACCAACGCATGCTCAAGAGGTAGCATTGTGCCCTGAGAACGAGATACGTGCGGCTCCTATCGGGATTTGTCGGCACACCGGGAGGTCTTGCTGGTCTTGTTTTACCATTGTCGAAATGTCTTGTAACCAGGATTCCGAGGCTGATCGGGTCTTTCTGGGAGAAGGAATATCCTTCGCTGAGAGTGAGAGCTTGTGATGGGCTAAGTTGGGACACCCCTGTAGGGTTTAAGCTTTCGAGAGCCATGCCCGCGGTTATGTGGCAGATGGGAATTTGTTAATATCTGGTTGTAGAGAACTTGACACTTGACTTAACTAAAATGCATCAACCACGTGTGTAGCCGTGATGGTCTCTTCTCGGCGGAGTCCGGCAAGTGAACACGGTTTGGGTTATGTTTGGAGGTAAGTAGTTCAGGATCACTTCTTGATCATTACTAGTTTGCGACCGTTTGCGTAGCTTCTCATCTTATTCTTGTATACGTAAGTTAGCCACCATATCATGCTTAGTCGCTGCTGCAACCTCACCACTTATCCATTCCATACCCATTAAGCTTTGCTAGTCTTGATACCATGGTAATGGGATTGCTGAGTCCTCGTGGCTCACCGATTACTACAACATCAGATTGCAGGTACAGGTAATGCGATGATCATGACGCGAGAGCGATGTTTACTTGTTTTGGAGTTCTTCTCCTGCTTCTTCTTCGATCAGGGGATAGGTTCCAGGTCGGCAGCCTGGGCTAGCAGGGTGGATATCGTTTGTGTTTCTGTTTGTGTTTCATCCATAGTCAGATGTTGCTTTTATGTATGAGGTTGTTGTATTCATGCGACATTGTATGCCTCTTGTATGTATCCCCAACTATTATGTAATGGTACGATGTAATGATATCCACATTGCAAAAGCATCTCCAATATGCGCTTCTATCCTTGGTGGGACCTTCGAGTTCCTTTAGGATAGCGTCGCATATTGGGCGTGACAACTGTGCTCCATGGCGGCCACCTTCTTGGCCTCGGCAAGGGCCGCCTGGGCTGCCTCCGCCTCCTCCTTCAGCCTCGTCAGGCGGTCGCGCTCCACAGCTTGCCCCAAGGCCGCCTTCTTCACCTCGGTGTTTCGATCGGCGAGGGCAGCCTCCTGGGCCTTCAGCTTCTCCTCACGCTCCTGGAGCTGGCTGGCCTGGGCAGCCCGCTGATCCTGAAGAGCCTTCAGTTCAGCCTCCACCACGCGGCACCAATCCTCGGCTTCTGTGGCCTCCTTCCGCGCCAGGTCGCGCTCGGTGGCAACCACCCCGAGCACCTTCTGGTCTTCCTCCGCAGAGCCCCAGGCCGCGCGGACAAACGCGTCGGCCTGGAGCCAACCAGAAATCAGCCCCAGGCGTCCCAACGCCGAGCGCCGGTCCGGGCCTCGAAGTTCACCCTGGAGGAGGTTCAGCGCCGCCCTTGCCTCCTCCAGGGCCCCGAAGGTGGCAGGAGCGCCATGGCCCGACTACATGCCGGGCAGGGGAGAAGACGTCCTCAGCGCCAAGACAGAAGAAACCTCAGCATCAGGAAGGACCAGGGGCTCCGGAGGCTGGGCAACCTCAGCAGCTGCAGCGAGGATGGGCGCCGGCGGGGTCAGCCCCGCCGAAG
The DNA here is from genome assembly GCF_002575655.3 of Aegilops tauschii subsp. strangulata. Taxonomy (NCBI): domain Eukaryota; kingdom Viridiplantae; phylum Streptophyta; class Magnoliopsida; order Poales; family Poaceae; genus Aegilops; species Aegilops tauschii. The sequence continues at coordinate 390,542,786 of NC_053037.3, forward strand.
GCGTCGGCACCTCCTGAGGATGGGCTTCCACACCCTGGGGAGATGATATCAATGCCGGAGCTGCAGGGGCCGCGGCACTCTCCTTCGCCAGGGCCGCGGCGGCCACTTCGGCGCCTTCGACCACGGCGACTTCCGCGCCCTCCTTCTGCTTCTTCGACGACTGCTGCCTAATGATAGATGAAGACGCTAAGCATCGCTTCAAGAATCAACAAACAAGGCCAAGGAGAAGACTTACTGGTCGGCGAAGACATAGCTCCTCTTCAGGCCCAGCAGCGGGCGCCGAGACGGGGCAGCCGGAGCTGAACTCTTGGGAGCAGGAGAACTCGCGGTTGGTGCCACTCGGGACGCCGTCGGCGAAGGCGGAACGCTGCCCGGGGGAATCAGCATGGTCCTGCCCTTCTTCGTGGCCGTCCGCTTGGGCTGCTTAGAAGAGGACACCCCGGCTCTCGTGGTGACTCCAGAAGGGCGAGGCACCTCCACCACCGGAGGCGCATCATCATCATCATCATCGGGAAAGTCACGGAGGAGCTCCCTCTGCCGCGGGGCAGAGGATTCCTCCACAACCTCGTCCTCGGTGGCCTCGGAGGATTGATCACCGGAGGACAGGTCCACCAAGGAGGTAGGCGGCAAGGGAGGCCCCGCCCGCACGAGCCCAAACTTGTCGAAGGCCGGCATGGCAGCGGCAACCTCCTCCCCATCGACCCGACAGTACAATGGGAGCCAATTCTCTGAAGGATTGCTCGGGTCCTTCCCCGTCAAGTAAAGCAACACCTTGCTCAGCTCCTCCTCGGGAAGGGTGTCCTGGCGCAGGCGAATCTTGTCGTAGGTGCCCCCAAGCTTCCACAGGGGGCGGGAGCGATCTTGGAGCGGCGCTATTGATGTCTACTACACAACCTTCTTCTTGTAGACGTTGTTGGGCCTCCAAGTGCAGAGGTTTGTAGGACAGTAGCAAATTTCCCTCAAGTGGATGACCTAACGTTTATCCATCCATGGGAGGCGTAGGATGAAGATGGTCTCTCTCAAGCAACCCTGCAACCAAATAACAAAGAGTCTCTTGTGTCCCCAACACACCCAATACAATGGTAAATTGTATAGGTGCACTAGTTCGGCGAAGGGATGGTGATACAAGTGCAATAAAGATGGTAGATATAGGTTTTTGTAATCTGAAAATATAAAAACAGCAAGGTAACTAATGATAAAAGTGAGCACACACGGTATTGCAATGCTAGGAAACAAGGCCTATGGTTCATACTTTCACTAGTGCAAGTTCTCTCAACAATAATAACATAATTGGATCATATAACTATCCCTCAACATGCAACAAAGAGTCACTCCAAAGCCACTAATAGCGGACAACAAACGAAGAGATTATGGTAGGGTACGAAACCACCTCAAAGTTATCCTTTCTGTTCTATCTATTCAAGAGTCCGTAGTAAAATAACATGAAGCTATTCTTTCCGTTCAATCTATCATAGAGTTCATACTAGAATAACACCTTAAGACACAAATCAACCAAAACCCTAATGTCACCTAGATACTCCATTGTCACCTCAAGTATCGGTGGGTATGATTATACGATATGCATCACACAATCTCAGATTCATCTATTCAACCAACACAAAGTACTTCAAAGAGTGCCCCAAAGTTTATACCGGAGATTCAAGACGAAAACGTGTGCCAACCCCTATGCATAAGTTCATGGAACCCGCAAGTTGATCACCAAAACATACATCAAGTAGATCACGTGAATATCCCATTGTCACCACAGATAAGCACGGCAAGACATACATCAAGTGTTCTCAAATCCTTAAAGACTCAATCCGACAAGTTAACTTCAAAGGGAAAACTCAATCCATTACAAGAGAGTAGAGGGGGAGAAACATCATAAGATCCAACTATAATAGCAAGGCTCGCGATACATCAAGATCGTATCACCTCAAGAACATGAGAGAGAGAGAGAGATCAAACACATAGCTACTGGTACATACCCTCAGCCCCGAGGGTGAACTACTCCCTCCTTGTCATGGAGAGCGCCGGGATGATGAAGATGGCCACCGGTGATGGATTCTCCCTCCGGCAGGGCATCGGAGCGGGCTCCCGAGAGGTTTTTGGTGGCTACAGAGGCTTGCGGCGGCGGAACTCCCGATCTATTGTTGTCCTCGAAGTTTTTAGGGTATATGGACTTATATAGGCGAAAGAAGTCGGTCAGGGGACACTACAGGAAACAGCTATTTTGCCGTCCGCCACGGCGGACGGCAAAGGCCTTTGCCGTCAGCCGCGGACGGCAAAAGGCTCCGGCAAAGCAGGCTACGGTAAACGGCTACTTTGCCGTCTGCTTCCTGGCGGCTGACGGCAAAGCCCCTTTGCCGTCTGCAGCGGACGGCAAAGAGAGCGGACGGCAAAAATTGTGCTCTCAGTCCGTTAAGTGGCTAACGGCAGGCCTTTGCCGTCCGCCAGCGGACGGCAAATTTTCTAGTGCCTTTGCCGTCCGCTAGCGGACGGCAAACTTTGTAGTGTCTTTGCTGTCCGCCGTATGATGTCATCTACACGTCACCACATGGCAGGCCTTTGCCGTCCGCCGCTGACGGCAAACTCTTTTACTCTTTGCCGTCTGCCACTGTAGGCAAATTGACCAAATTGGTCAGCTCCCAGGAAGCACAGCTGGATGCCACGTGGCCTCTTTGCCGTCCGCGGCAGACGGCGAAGAGCCCGTTGCCGTCGGTGGCAGACGGCAAAGAGCCTGCATATTGGCTCTTTTTTCTGTTTTTTATTAAATCCAACAATTTTCATCACAAATATATATGACATATACAAATATATTTCACAGCAAACATATAAGATATATATGATATATATGACATAGTTCCATCACATAGATATCCAACATGCAAAGTTCCATCATACATAGTTCCATCACATATGTTCCATCCAACTACCAAGTTCCATCATACATAGCATAGTTCATCCAACTACCAAGATACATGCATAGTTCAACGATACAAAAGAAACAGAGAAAGGGATAAGGAGCACTCCATCTATGCAAGCTTTCGTCAAGTGAATGAAATCTGCAAAATGAAAAATAAGAAAGTTAGAAATAGGTGACTAGAACAAGAAGAAGACTAGAACAAGAAGAGTATGTCATTTATGGGCTAACTTACGTGAAATGGATCATATATGAGCTAACTAAGTTGAAATGGGTCGTTTATGAGCTAACTAAGGTCAAATGGATCGTTTTTGAGGTAACTAAGGTGAAATGGATCGTTTTTTAGCTCCCTTAGGTCAAATGGATCATTTATGAGCTAACTTAGTTGAAATGGATCGTTTTTGAGCTAACTTTGTTGAAATGGATCATTTATGAGCTAATTTAGTTGAAATGGATCTTTTTGAGCTAACTTTGTTGAAATGGATCATTTATGAGCTAATTTAGTTGAAATGGATCTTTTTGAGCTAACTTAGGTGAAATGGATCATTTAAGAGCTAATTTAGGTGAAATGGATCGTTTTTAGCTCACTTAGGTCAAATGGATCATTTACGAGCTAAATTAGTTGAAATGGATCGTTTATGAGATAACCTAGGTAAGATGGGTCATTTTGGAGTTAACCTACGTGAAATGGGCCATTTTAAAGCTAACGTAGGTAAAATGGATCATTTAGGAGCTAATCTAGGTAAAATGGGTCATTTTTTAGCTAACTTGGATGAACTGCATCATTTATAAGCTAACCTAGGTAAAATGGGTCATTTTGGAGGAAAAGAAGCTAACTCTAGGTCATTATGGTAAGCATATTGGAGGAAATAAAGCTAAGTCTAGGTCTTTATGCATTTGTTAAGCAAAACAGTAGAGAAACTTACCGTGATCAGGGAGGTGTAGGAGCGGGGTGGCTAGTGCCGCTACCTAGAGAAGGATTGTGCGATGCGTTTCTGGAGTTAAGTTGCACCAAAGATCATTGCCAATGTCTCGTTAGCATTATGACACTCAAATGTTAAGACTAGCAAGTAATGTCCATTCAAATTAAACTCACCGTGCTCCCAGGAGCAATCACTGGCATCGGCGGAGCGGGCTGACCGGACTTCTCGCACACAGACTGCACATTTGGTTTTCACAACAGAGTCATACTAGTTAGTAATGAGACTCAAATGTTAAGACTAGCAAGTAATCTGCAGAAGAAACTTACCACAAGGAGCTCATACATGGCCCTTGCCTGCATGTCATTCCGTGCCCTCTCCTCCTCCATCATCTTTCTCGTCCTCTCCTCCATCTCCCGCTGCCTCTCCGCCGCCTCCGCCAGAAGTTTCTCCGTTCTATCTCTCTCAGTCTGTATAGCAGCCTGCAACACCACTCACATGACCATTTGTAATCATTGATGGAAGCGCACACAATGTAATGGAGAAAGATAACTGAGTACGTATCACTAACCTTGATGGCGAGTTGCACTGGCCGTTCACGAGGCCTTATCTCAGGAGCAGAGCTCGACTGGCGCGCCTTGATCTCCGGGAGAGTGCTAGGACAACGGATAAGTCCATCTCCAATGGCTATGGAGCCATGGGACCTCCCACCACCAGATATCATCACCAGCTCTGGATCAATGGGACCTGGCTCGGGTTAAAGTCCTCCCCTTTCCTCGCCTTCCCCTCATCTCTATATCTCACGAGCTTGTTGTGGGAGGAGATGTTGGTGAAGTTGTTTGCGTCATCGAGGTCAGACTGAGAGAAAGCCTTGACTTTCTTGAAAGAGGCAGTGTGGGCCATGGCATACAGGTCGTACACCTCTGGCACCTTATCCGCCTTATTGTAGCGTGCCTGAAAGAGAGAAACAATGAAAATTATTAATTAAAGGGCTCAAGCTAGCATGATGAATGAATTGCATGAATCATGAAGCAAACCACATACCCAGTTGCGCCCGAACTGATATAAGTTGGAGCTGCCTTGATGGTGTGGCACACCTTCATTTGGGCACGTTTGTCCTTGGCCTCGTTGTGGAGGGCTAGCCATTCTTTTGAGCACCACTCATCGACCAACACCTCCCAACAATCCATCCGATCCGCACACCATCTCGGAGGCGCCTAAGTTAGCAAATAGAAACTTGAGCGCTACGGCTAAGAATTACTAAATGAAGGAACTTAAGTAGAAGGCCTTAAGAATTACCTTCATGTACTGCTCCTTACTCAGGAACTTATCGCGGCACGCCGGCTTGGTCTTCTTGATACCATGCAAGGCGTAGTAGTCTCGAACAGCCTGCACCCGAGCCTCGTGCCGTAAGTTCTGGAGTAGGCGCTTGCAGACGTTCTCGATAACATGTGCCGCGTCCTCCTCGTATCCCTCCTCACACCTGTAGAATGTCTGCAATCAAATGAGACAATATTGATTAGTACAATTAATAACTAGCTAGTTGAAGATTTTTAAATGTGTAAAGGAGAAATTACCCAGAACTTTCTGATCACCATGTCTGCCCTCGTGTCACACACGACACCGTCGATAATCTCATCCGGCGGGGTCGGGGCAGCCACGTAGTGCTCCCAGCTCAATCCAAGCTCTGGAAGCCTACCCTCACCAGGCAACTTGACAAACCCCGGGAAGTTTTGCCGGCAAAGAACTCCAAGGACGGAGTTGGGCCGGCGGACACTATGATGGTGGTCCCAACCCCTGCAGCATGACAATGCCAACGCATTAGTTATTTGAAGAAACGTGAATGCAGAAGGTACAAAAATATTAAATGCACTTACGTACCTCTCCCCATCAGGGAAAATCAACCACCTCTGCTCGCGGGTCGCCGGCACGGACGGGAGCCGTGTAGCACCACGCTGGTAGACGGTGCCACCCTCCTCCTCAAGATCAGTCGGCTCCCCGCCATCATCAGCATGGCCACTCGGCTCCTCGGGCTGATCCGGCCAGGTACCCCATCCGGACGTGTGCTCCTCCGGGGTCTCGTGGGCCGAACTCTCGTGGACCGAAGGCCAGTCGACCCGAGGCTCGTGGGCCCAAGACCCGTGGACCGGAGGCTCGTGGACCGGAGTCCGTGTAGCCTCCTCCTCGGACGAGTCCACCCTAGCAGTCACGTGCTCGGGTGAAACAGCTGGGGGTGGCGGCGAGGAAGGCGCCGTAGCAGTCACCCTACCTCCTCTCCCGCGACCACGTGCCCCACCTCCTCTCTTCCTACCTCGTCCCCTGCTGGGCACCGCGGTCGACGAAGAAGGGCCCGGCGGTGTGGACATACTGTCCAGCAACGCTCGGCGGAGAGGTGCGTCTGGAATCGAAGACCTCAGACCACGCGCCGACGAAGAAGGGGCCTTGGCGCGCTCCCGACCAGCGCCCACCATCTTTCAACACCTGCCATGACAAACAGTAAACGAAATTAGTACAACATAAAAAAAAGACCGACATGAATAATAATATGTGTATCACTTAAGTGTATCATCATCAAGTACAACATTAAAAAATTTAATACCTGACACTACTAATAATCTCGATTAGTATCATCAATAAATGCATAATCATCATCATCACTATAATCAATGACGGGCTCATAGGGTTCAGTGGCATCAACATGTGGAAGGCCACCTTGACGTAATCGGTCAAGCAATGACAGGTCATCCGCAGCAGTAACCTCTTCTTGTTCCGGCTCTTCTTGTTCCTCCTCTGGGGTGATGTCGGATTCACTGTCGCTGTCTACTTCAATGTTTTGGGGTGAAGTATAGCGGTTCTTGAAACACTTTTTGGAAAGACGTGTCTCTTGGAAGAATTCTCCTTCATATGTGTCTGGGTTAATGTGAGGTTCATAATCCTCTTCCTTTGGGGGAGATAGTCTAGCACGTGGCGGCACTTCATAAATGACATCCCAACCTTTCAGATTTGGATTAGTTTGGCAGGCCCACGGTAGATAGAATACTTGGGTCGCCTGTTGAGCCGTAATATAGACATCAGGAACATCTAAATGGGTGCTTTGGTTGATTTCAACTAGCCCTATATGTTCATGAGTCCTTCTAGTCTCCTTCGGCTGAAACCAATAACATTTGAAGACTACGACATTCGGTGGGTTTTCACCATAGAATAGAAGTTCATAAATTGCTTCAACTCTCCCATAATACTCGGTACCTCCTTCGCCGATAGCAGATACACAACAATTTGTAGACTTTCGGTCGGCCATAGATAGCTCTTTGCCATAGGTACGAAAGCGATACCCGTTGATGTCGTATTTGTCAAATGAACGGACCTTATAGTCAAAACCATTAGCGACTTGTCTCAATTCGCCGTCCATAGACTCTGAATTAGCCTACAAGTTTAATATGAAAGGATTGTTGCATTACGCACAAATTAGCGAATGAAACCGGGATAGCCGCCTACAAATTAGCCTACAAGTCTAATAGAAATTACCGTTTGTTTGAACCAAGAGATGAAACCGGGATAGCCGCCTCCTTGCTTTGCGAGAAGCTCATACTCTTCGACAGAATCCTTTTGGATCACCGCTCCATACGAGAATAAGGCGACGTATCGACTGTATGAAATATCCAGGAATAAGAGCAGTTCAAAGGAAATAGAAGTTGCGAAATTATGTACCGAGAACTTACTCGATGTACGGCCGCACTTCTATCAGGTTGTTGAAGATATACAACGAAATGGTCCGCCATTGTTCGTTATCCAAAGATACTGGATTTGAAACACTGGCTGGTGCGAGATTCCCTTTGAATAGGCTGAGGTTGGATCCACCCTTTTTAGGGTCGTCAGCATTGTACCGAGGCTTCGGATTATGCAAATGATGATTTTTGGCTTCGTAGTGTGCTGTCACGAAGTTTGCCGCCTCCTCAGTGATGAATGCCTCAGCCATCGATGCTTCAATTCTATGTTTATTTTTACATTTTTGTCGAAGCGTCTTCTGCATCCTCTCAGTGGGGTAGCACCAACGATTTTGCACGGTCCCCCCCCCCAATCTTGCCTCGGTCGGGAGATGCAAAATCAAATGTTGCATTGGATTAAAGAAGCCCGGTGGAAAGATCTTCTCTAACTTGCAGATCAACTCCGGCGCCAACTCTTCCATTTCTTCTAGCACGGCAGGCGATAGTTCTTTCGCACAAAGAACACGGAAGAAATAGCTGAGTTCTGCCAGTACTAGCCATTCATCCTCAGGGATGAAGCCATGCAACATCACCGGCATTACCCGCTCAATCCATATGTGCCAATCATGACTCTTGAGACCAAATATCTTCAATTTATCAAGACTGGCTCCCCTCTGTAGATTCGCTGCATACCCATCGGGGAACATCAACTGCATTTTCACCCACAAGATAATTTCCCTCATAGCTGGCCTTCCAAGATTGAACCATGCCTTTGGCTTCGTCCAGTTCTGCTTTCCTTTCGGTTCTTTCATGTTTTGTAACGGCCTATCACATAGCGCCTCCAGATCGACTCTAGCCTTAGTATTATCCTTTGACTTCCCATCTATGCCGAACAATGTACCAAAAAGTGCCTCGGCGATATTCTTCTCAGTGTGCATCACGTCGATGTTGTGTGGGCAAAGGAGGTCTTTGAAGTAAGGCAGATCCCATAAGCATGTTTTGTGAGTCCAGGCGTGCTTAGAATTATACCCCTTGAAGTACCCTGGACGCTCTGGATCTGGCTCGAGAGCGTTTAACTGATCCAGGGTCTGTTGGCCTGTCAATGCAGGTGGTGCAGAGTTTTTGACAACTCTACCTCTGATGAAGTTCTTCTTGTCTTTCCTGAACTTATGGCGAGGATTCAGGAACTGTCTATGCATGTCGAAGCAAGAAAACTTGCGACCGGCCTGAAGCCAACGAAACTCAAGAGCTCCCTTGCATGTGGGGCACGGGAACCTTCCATGCACACACCAGCCAACGAATAGCGCATACGCCGGCAAGTCATGCGTCGAGTACATGTACCAGACACGCATTATGAAGTTCCGTTTGCTATAGGCATCGTATGTCTTGAACCCATTATCCCAGGCTTCTTGCAATTCGTCCTTAAGCGGTTGCATGTACACATTCATATTTTTCCCCGGATAGTTGGGCCCTGGAATTATCAACGTCAGGAAAATGTTCTTTCTTTGCATAATCTGTCCGGGGGGGAGATTGAGCGGAAAGACAAATACGGGCCAACAACTGTATTGGGCTGCCGTCATACCAAACACACTGAACCCATCCGTGCTGATGCCGACTCGAGGATGCCTCGGATCTGCCGCTTTGTCACCATGTAATTCATCAAACTTTTTCCACGCAACACCATCCGATGTGTGTACAATCATCAGATTCCCATCTGCATCTAGTTCGGTTCTTTTGCCCGTTTTGTGCCATGTCATCTGTCTGGCCGTCTCTTCGACCATGAAAAGACGTTGAAGTCTTGGTACGATTGGCATATACCGAAGAACACTAACGGGGATTTTGGTCTGTGTCTTCTCACCCATACCGTTGTCTACCACAACATACCTGGAAGACTTGCAAATGGGACAATAGTTCAAGTCCGCATAGTCAAGCCTAAACAAGACACATCCTTTCTCACAGGCATGTATCTTATCATAGGGCATCTTCAGTGCACGGAGGATTTTGTCCGACTGGTACAGGTTTGCAGGCATTACATGGCCTTTGGGTAGAAAGCGTCCAAATACTGTCATCATTGCATCGTAGCATTCTCTGCCCAAGTTGAACTGAGCCTTCAGAGCCATTACTTGTGAGATGGCATCCAACTGACAAAGCTCAGTGTGCTCATGGAGCGGACGTTTTGAACATTTCATTGAAGGCCTTTGCAGATTCCTCCATCTCCTCGTCCGAATCCCGAGCATCATCAAAGTCTTGCACCATGTTTTCCATCCCGGTACCATGCTCGTCGGTGCGACGACGATCCACCTCAGCTCGGTCACGTTGGGCAGACTCACCATGAAATGTCCACACCGTATAATCGGGCGTAAAACCACTCTTCTGCAGGTGTTTGCCCATTTCAGCCTTTGTCCTCTTTTCCCAATTGCCGCACCGTAAACAGGGGCACCAGGTTTTCCTCTGGCCATTTGCAAATGCGGCTCGCACAAACCCCTTGGTTTTTGTGAACCATTCAGTGCTCCATTTGTTCTGACCAGTGTGACCGGTGTACATCCACGCACGATCACTCATCTTGACTTTCAGAGCTACTAGACACACAACAAATATATATATATATATATATATATATATATATATAATTCAGCATGTATATATTCATCAGTTGATCTACTTTGTCAATTTTATTACGTCCATGCAACCTAGACTCTAATAGGTAATGATAGGTCCTAATCCCACCCGAGTATGTTTAGATTGGGTTCATTTTTCCATGCTATGCTCTGGATCCTACGCAAAATTTCGGCAGCACCTCCCCGCTGTTCTCCTGATACACGTCTCTGCAATAAACAAAGAGGATGTGTACCCGGAGAACAACAGGGGAGGCACTGACGAAATTTATGCGTCGGATCCGGAGCAAAGCATATGGGAAAACGAACTCAATCTAAACATACTCGGGCTGTCCATGGATAGCGTTGGACAATTCGAAAGAATCAAGGTTATAAATATGCAAATGCATGCATATTTATAACTATGACGCTTTCGAACGGGAGACACATATTGGTTACGCATCTGATGATTCAAGACACATATATAGCTAGCTATCAAGTTTCATCGGAATAGATCAAATAATTAATGGGGGAGGAGGACATGTCATTTGTGCTCACCCACGAACGAAGGGGCAGAGCTCGTCAAACGCACGGCGAGGTCGTCGAACACCAAACCTCGCAGCGATGAAACAACTGCACATTTAAAACTACCCGATCAACACAATTATATATGATGTTTTTCATAACAAAATCGAAAAATATATGACCTAACTAATAATTCCCAAATATATGACCCCGTCGGCCTCTGGAAGGCCAAAGAACACCTTTTCGGGAGGTGTCGGGGGTCGGGGTGTCGTGTCGGTGTCGGGGTGCCGTGTCGGGGTCGGGGTCTCGGGGTCGGGGTGTCGGGTCGGGGTGCCGGGTCGGGGTCGGGGTGTCGTGTCGGTGTCGGGGTCGGGGTGTCGGGTCAGGCTCGGGGTCGGGGTGTCGGGGTCGGGGTCGGGGTCGGGGTCTCGGGGTCGGGGTGTCGGGGGTGTCATGTCGGGGGTCGGGGTGTCGTGTCGGTGTCGGGGTGCCGTGTCGGGGTCGGGGTGCTGTTTCGGGGTCGGGGGGCGGGGTGTCGTGTCGGGGTCAGGGGTTAGGGGGTCAGGTGTCGGGGTGGAGTCGGGGTTGGGTGTCGGGGTGTGGTGTCGGGGTTGGGGGGTCAGGGGGTCTTCTCATTCTTCTACTACTTCTACTTCTTCTCATTCTTCTACTTCTTCTCATCCCCCGTCTTCTACTTCTTTTCTTCTTCTTCTTCTTCTTCTTCTTCTTCTTCTTCTTCTTCTTCTTCTTTCTCCTCCTCCTCCTCCTCCTCCTCTTCTTCTTCTTCTTCTTCCCCCTTCTACTTATTCTACTTTTCGTCTTCTTTTTTCATCTTTTTTCACTTCCTTTAATTATGACTATTTAACTAAAACCTAACACTAGTCTAATATAATCCAATCTAATTAATCTAATCTAGCTAACTATATAACCTAAAACTAAACTATTTAAACTAATTAAACCTAAACTAATTAAACTAAATAACCTAATTAATTCTAAACTGAAAAAACTTAAACTAAAAAACCTTATCTAAACAGAAAAGAAAAACAAAAAAACAGAAAAAAAAAAATAGGACACAGGGGGCGGCAGGGGCTCACCGTGGGGGGCGGCGACGGGTCGGGGAGGGGGCGGTGACGGGGCGGCAGCAAGGCGGCGCAGCGATGGGGAGGGGAGGGGCAGTGATGGGCGGCGCTCCTCGGGGGGCGGTCGACCCGCGGCTGCAGCAGCAGCGGCGGTTGGTCGGGCGTCGGGAGCGGGGACGGGCGCGGCGGTACGGGGCTTGGACGGCCGCGGTGCGGTTGGCCGACGTGGAAGGAGCGGCGGGGCCGCGATGGAGGTTGGGGAGGGGTGCGAGGCGGCGGGGAGGCCGGCTACGCCGGACGGGGTCGGCGGCGGCGGCACGGGCTGGTGTGGGCGGGGCGATGTGGAAGAGGCGGCGAGGGTGCGGTGGAGGTCGAGGCGGCGAGGGTGCGGTGGAGGTCGGGCCGGGGCGGCGGGGGGCCGGGGCGGGGCGGGCGGCGGCGGCGGCGGGGTGGGAGGAGAGAACGGCGAGGAGAGAAGAAGTGAGTAACGGGCGGGGGGTACGGGCCGTTAGGTAGTGCCCTCTTTGCCGTCCGCCTATCTTTGCCGTCCGCCCTTTTTGCCTCTTTGCCGTCTGCTGGCGGACGGCAAAGAGGTGGGCCGTTAAGTTTTTTCCAAACGGGCGGGGGGTGGGGGCCACCTCACTCTTTGCCGTCTGCCAGCGGACGGCAAAGATTCTTTGCCGTCCGCTGGCTGACGGCAAAGAGCTCGCAGATGGCAAAGAGCTTCTTTGCCGTCTGCCGTTTCTTTGTCGTCTGCTTTTGGGTAGCTGATGGCAAAGAGCTTCTTTGCCGTCAGCTAGCAGACGGCAAAGAGCCGGCAGATGGCAAATTAGCTGATTCCAGTAGTGGGAGCCACGAGGGGCCCACGAGGGTGGGGGCGCGCCCAGGGGAGGTGGGCGCGCCTCCCTGCCTCGTGGCCACCTCGAAGCTTCCCTTACGTGCATTCCAAGTCCCCTGGATTGCTTCTGTTCCATAAATAACTTTCCCGAAGGTTTCATTCCGTTTGGACTCCATTTGATATTCCTTTTCTTCCAAACACTGAAATAGGCAAGAAAACAACAATATGGGCTGGGCCTCCGGTTAGTAGGTTAGTCCCAAAAATAATATATAAGTGTATAATAAAGCCCGTAAACATCCAAAACAGGTAATATAATAGCATGGAACAATCAAAAATTATAGATACATTGGAGACGTATCAAGCATCCCCAAGCTTAATTCCTACTCGTCCTCGAGTAGGTAAATGATAAAAACAGAATTTTTTATGTGGAATGCTACCTAGCATAATTCTCAATGTAATTTTCTTTATTGTGGCATGAATGTTCAGATCCAAATGATTCAAAATAAAAGTTCATATTGACATAAGAAATAGTAATACTTCAAGCATACTAACCAAGCAATCATGTCTTCTCAAAATAACATTGCTAAAGAAAGTTATCCCTACAAAATCATATAGTCTGGCTGTTGCTCTATCTTCATCACACAAAGTATTTAATCATGCACAACCCCGATGACAAGCCAAGCAATTGTTTCATACTTTAGTAATCTCAAACTTTTTCAACTTTCACGCAATACATGAGCGTGAGCCATGGACATAGCACTATATGTGGAATAGAATGGTGGTTGTGGAGAAGACAAAAAAGAGAAGATAGTCTCACATCAACTAGGCATATCAACGGGCTATGGAGATGCCCATTGATAGATATCAATGTGAGTGAGTAGGGATTGCCATGCAATGGATGCACTAGTGCTATAAGTGTATGAAAGCTCAACAAAAGAAACTAAGTGGGTGTGCATCCAACTTGCTTGCTCACGAAGACCTAGGGAATTTTGAGGAAGCCCATCATTGGAATATACAAGCCAAGTTCTATAATGAAAAATTCCCACTAGTATATGAAAGTGACAACATAGGAGACTCTCTATCATGAAGATCATGGTGCTACTTTGAAGCACAAGTGTGGTAAAAGGATAGTAGCATTGTCCCTTCTCTCTTTTTCTCTCATTTTTTATTTGGCCTTTCTCTTTTTTTTGGTGGGCTCTTTGGCCTCTTTTTTTATAAAGTCCGAAGTCTCATCCCGACTTGTGGGGGAATCATAGTCTCCATCATCCTTTCCTCACTGGGACAATGCTCTAATAATGAAGATCATCACACTTTTATTTACTTACAACTCAAGATTACAACTCGATACCTAGAACAAGATATGACTCTATATGAATGCCTCCGGCGGTGTACCCGGATATGCAATGAATCAAGAGCGACATGTATGAAAATTATTAAGGTGGCCTTGCCACAAATACGATGTCAACTACATGATCATGCAAGAGCAATATGACAATGATGATGCGTGTCATAATAAACGGAACGGTGGAAAGTTGCATGGCAATATATCTCGGAATGGCTATGGAAATGCCATAATAGGTAGGTATGGTGGCTGTTTTGAGGAAGGTATATGGTGGGTGTATGGTACCGGCGAAAGTTGCGCGGCACAAGAGAGGCTAGCAATGGTGGAAGGGTGAGAGTGCGTATAATCCATGGACTCAACATTAGTCATAAAGAACTCATATACTTATTGCAAAAATCTACAAGCCATTGAAAACAAAGTACTACGCGCATGCTCCTAGGGGGTTAGATTGGTAGGAAAAGACCATCGCTCGTCCCCGACCGCCACTCATAAGGAAGACAATCAATAAATAAAATTGTGCTCCAACTTCATCACAAAGCGGTTCGCCATACGCGCATGCTACGGGAATCACAAACTTCAACACAAGTATTCTTTAAATTCATAATCACCCAACTAGCATGACTCTAATATCACCACCTGTATATCTCAAAACAATTATCAAGCATCAAATTGATCATAGCATCCAATTCACTTTCTATGATAGTTTTTATTATACCCAACTTGGATGCCCATCATTCTAGGACCAATTTTATAACCATAGCAAATACCATGCTGTTCTAAAAGACTCTCAAAATAATATAAGTGAAGCATGAGAGATCAATACTTTCTACAAAATAGAACCACCGCCATGCTCAAAAAAATATAAGTGAAGCACTAGATCAAATGACAAACTACTCCAAAAGATATAAGTGAAGATCAATGAGTAGTTGAATAATTATGTAACTATGTGAAGACTCTCTATAATTTAAGAATTTCAGATCTTGGTATTTTATTCAAACAGAAAGCAAAACAAAAGAAAACAAAATGACGCTCCAAGCAAAACACATATCATGTGGTGAATAAAAATATAGCTCCAAGTAAAGTTACCGATGGATGAAGACGAAAGAGGGGATGCGATCCTGGGCATCCCCAAGCTTAGGCTCTTGTTTGTCCTTGAATATTACCTTGGGGTGCCTTGGGCATCCCCAAGCTTAGGCTCCTGCCACTCCTTATTCCATAGTCCATCGAATCTTTACCCAAAACTTGAAAACTTCACAACACAAAACTCAACAGAAAACTCGTAAGCTCCGTTAGTATAAGAAAATAAATCACCACTTAGGTACTGTTGTGAACTCATTCGAAATTCATGTTGGTGTAATATCTACTGTATTCCAAATTCTCTATGGTTCATACCCTCCGATACTACTCACAGATTCATCAAAATAAGCAAACAACACATAGAAAACAGAATCTGTCAAAAACAGAACAGTCTGTAGTAATCTGTATCAAACGTATACTTCTGGAACTGCAAAAATCCTACCAAATTAGGAAGTCCTAATGAATTTGTGTACCAATCCAGAGCAAAAAGAATCAGATCAAAAGCACGTTTCTGTGAATTATCAAAACTAATTTACTGGGTGCAAAAGTTTCTGATTTTCAACAGGATCAACACAACTATCACCGTAAGCTATCCTAAAGGTCTTACTTGGCACTTTATTGAAACAAAAGCTATAAAACATGATTACTACAGTAGCATAATCATGTGAACACACAAAAACAGTAAGGATAAATATTGGGTTGTCTCCCAACAAGCGCTTTTCTTTAATGCCTTTCTAGCTAGGCATGATGATGGCAATGATGCTCACATAAAAGATAAGAATTGAAACATAACGGGAGCATCATGAAGCATATTACTAGCACATTTAAGTCTAACCCACTTCCTATGCATAGGGATTTTGTGAGCAAACAACTTATGGGAACAATAATCAACTAGCATAGGAAGGTAAAACAAGCATAGCTTCAAGATTTTAAGCACATAGAGAGGAGACTTGATATTATTGCAACTCCTACAAGCATATATTCCTCCCTCATAATAATTTTCAGTAGCATCATGAATGAATTCAACAATATAACCAGCACCTAAAGCATTCTTTTCATGATCTACTTGCATAGAAAATTTACTACTCTCCACATAAGCAAGTTTATTCTTTATGGCATACGTATCATCACAATAATCATCGTAAATAGGAGGCATGCTTTCATCATAATAAATTTGCTCATCCAAACTTGGGGGACAAAAAATATCATCTTCATCGAAGATAGCTTCCCCAAGATTGTGGCTTTGCATATCATTACCATCATGGATATTCAAGGAATTCATACTAACAACATTGCAATCATGCTCATCATACAAAGATCTAGTACCAAACATTTTAATGCATTCTTCTTCTAGCAATTGAGCACAATTTTCCTTTCCATCATTTTCACGAAAGATATTAAAAAGATGAAGCGTATGAGGCAAAATCAATTCCATTTTTTTGTAGTTTTCTTTTATAAACCAAACTAGTGATAAAACAAGAAACAAAAAGATTTGATTGCAAGATCTAAAGATATACCTTCAAGCACTCACCTCCCCGGCAACGGCGCCAGAAAAGAGCTTGATGTCTACTACACAACCTTCTTCTTGTAGACGTTGTTGGGCCTCCAAGTGCAGAGGTTTGTAGGACAGTAGCAAATTTCCCTCAAGTGGATGACCTAAGGTTTATCAATCCGTGGGAGGCGTAGGATGAAGATGGTCTCTCTCAAGCAACCCTGCAACCAAATAACAAAGAGTCTCTTGTGTCCCCAACACACACAATACAATGGTAAATTGTATAGGTGCAGTAGTTCGGCGAAGAGATGGTGATACAAGTGCAATAAAGATGGTAGATATAGGTTTTTGTATTCTGAAAATATAAAAACAGCAAGGTAACTAATGATAAAAGTGAGCACAGACGGTATTGCAATGCTAGGAAACAAGGCCTAAGGTTCATACTTTCACTAGTGCAAGTTCTCTCAACAATAATAACATAATTGGATCATATAACTATCCCTCAACATGCAACAAAGAGTCATTCCAAAGCCACTAATAGCGGAGAACAAACGAAGAGATTATGGTAGGGTACGAAACCACCTCAAAGTTATCCTTTCCGTTCTATCTATTCAAGAGTCCGTAGTAAAATAACATGAAGCTATTCTTTCCGTTCAATCTATCATAGAGTTCATACTAGAATAACACCTTAAGACACAAATCAACCAAAACCCTAATGTCACCTAGATACTCCATTGTCACCTCAAGTATCCGTGGGTATGATTATACGATATGCATCACACAATCTCAGATTCATCTATTCAACCAACACAAAGTACTTCAAAGAGTGCCCCAAAGTTTATACCGGAGATTCAAGACGAAAACGTGTGCCAACCCCTATGCATAAGTTCATGGAACCCGCAAGTTGATCACCAAAACATACATCTAGTAGATCACGTGAATATCCCATTGTCACCACAGATAAGCACGGCAAGACATACATCAAGTGTTCTCAAATCCTTAAAGACTCAATCCGACAAGATAACTTCAAAGGGAAAACTCAATCCATTACAAGAGAGTAGAGGGGGAGAAACATCATAAGATCCAACTATAATAGCAAGGCTCGCGATACGTCAAGATCGTATCACCTCAAGAACACGAGAGAGAGATCAAACACATAGCTACTGGTACATACCCTCAGCCTCGAGGGTGAACTACTCCCTCCTCATCATGGAGAGCGTCGGGATGATGAAGATGGCCACCGGTGATGGATTCCCCCTCCGGCAGGGTGCCGGAGCGGGCTCCCGAGAGGTTTTTGGTGGCTACAGAGGCTTGCGGCGGTGGAACTCTCGATCTATTGTTGTCCTTGAAGTTTTTAGGGTATATGGACTTATATAGGCGAAAGAAGTCGGTCAGGGGAGCCACGAGGGGCCCACAAGGGTGGGGGCGCGCCCAGGGGAGGTGGGCGCGCCTCCCTGCCTCGTGGCCACTGTCGGTGTCAAAACCGCCGGATCTCGGGTAGGGGGTCCCGAACTGTGCGCCTAAGGCTAATGGTAACAGGAGGCGGGGGGCACAATGTTTACCAAGGTTCGGGCCCTCTCTATGGAGGTAATACCCTACTTCCTGCTTGATTGATCTTGATGATATGAGTATTACAAGAGTTGATCTACCACGAGATCGTAGAGGCTAAACCCTAGAAGCTAGCCTATGATTATGATTGTTGTTCTACGGATTAAACCCTCCGGTTTATATAGACACCGGAGGGGGCTAGGGTTACACAAAGTCGGTTACAGAGAAGGGAATCCACATATACGAATTGCCAAGCGTGCCTTCCACGCAAAGGAGAGTCCCACCCGGACACGGGGCGAAGTCTTCAATCTGGTATCTTCATAGTCCAACAGTCCGGCACGAGCATATAGTCCGGCTGTCCGAGGACCCCCTAATCCAGGACTCCCTCAGTAGCCCCTGAACCAGGCTTCAATGACGATGAGTCCGGCGTGCTGATTGTCTTCGGCATTGCAAGGCGGGTTCCTTCTCCAAATACTCCAAAATAGATCTTGAACACAAGAATCGTGTCCGACTCTGCAAAAAAAATTCCACATACCACCGTAGAGAGCATAGTATTTCATGAGTCTAATCTGCTGACAACTTTTTCACAGCGTGACATCACACCGTGGGCCGGTCATTATTCGAACCGTTTTTTCTCAACCTGCTACTGCACATCTTGCGAGGCGGTTTTATTGGCACGTCTTGTCGAAGCAGAGATCGCGTCCCCTTATCACGGGATCCTCATCAATACGGGCGTGGGTAACCCAACCGCGCCATTAGCATGGCGCTTGGGGAATAAGCGAGTTTCTAGGGCAAGTGGGGAGGCGCATGATCCCTGCTGCCTTTATAAGGAGATAAGAATTCCCCTTTTTCACCCACGCTTTCTTCCTTCGCTCATCCATTCTCTCTCGCTCGAGCTCCAGCGCCCAAGCATTCGCCTTCTCCGCCCACAAAGGCCCTCCGAAAATGTCCGAATCTGGATAAGGAGGGAAGTGGATGGCCTCTACCGTCCAGGAGAAGGATATCAAGAAACTCCAGGAGGCCGGGTATCTGGCCAAGAAGATCAGCCGCCGCCTTCCGACGGCGGGACAGATTATCCCTACTCCAGAACCCCACGAGAGGGTTGTATTCCTCCCTCACTTTGTCCGCGGGCTAGGGTTTCCCTCCACCCATTCGTTCGCGGCATTATGTATTACTACAGGATTGATTTTCATGATCTATCCCCCAATTCCTTCCTCAACATCTCGACATTCATTGTCGTGTGCGAGGCCTTTCTCCGCATCTCTCCACACTTTGGATTATGGCTGAAGATTTTCAATGTGAAGCCCAAGGTGGTGAGCGGCGAGCACGCTAAGTGCGGAGGAGCCATGGTAAGCAAGATGCCCAACGTCACGTGGCCATCAGGTACCTTCAATGATTCCATCAAAGGGTGGCAACAACAGTGGTTCTATGTCACTGAGCCACGTGGCACAAAATGGGTCGCAGCTCCTGAATTCCGATCCGGAGCTCCATTGCGGCTTATGTCCTGGCCCAAGAAGGGCCTGAACTGGTCTTCGCTAGATGAGTTATCGGTGCTCCAGACACGCGTCAAGGGTATGGAAGACAAGAATATCAAACTTGTCAACGTAGTCCAGTTGATGTTAGTTCGCCGGATTCTCCCTTGTCAACACAGGGCTTGCAACTTATGGGAATTTGACCTGGCCAAGCACCAGACCCTACTAGGGTTCTTCGACTCATCGCACAAAGACATCTGGAAGGTGCTCTTTAAGTCCGGCAAATCATGGCCGGATCCAGCCGAGGACCGTGGGTGCCAACTATCCCGACCCGCGAGTTCGGTAAGTCTTCGTGTGTTGGCAACTCATATGCTTTATCTGCATAACCCAAGGGAAATGTTTAATGTGTTTCCCACAACTCTCCTAGGGCTGGACGAAGAAGGCAGGAAGGATCTACTGCCCGGCCCCGCTGCCAGAAGAACCAACCGGCCCACTTCTGACGAAGATGCTGGTCCCAGCGCCTTATAAGGCGCCGAAGAAGAAAGCCGAGAAGGAGGCCAAAGAGACCAGGGGCAGCTGTCGTCGCCAAGGAACTTCGGACACAGTATCCGATGACTCTGAGGCCTGCTCTTCCTCCAAAGAGGACGAGGAAGAGGAGGAGAGTCGATCCCCCAAAGCGGGGGGAAGAAAGAAAAGGACGGCACACTTGGAGGCTGAGTTGCCTAAGAAGGGAAAAACTCCCTTTCTGAAGGAATCCACCACCGCCACTGGCAGCAACCCGGAGTGGGATCCCAGGGTCCAGCCCCTGGTGAAATCGTGAGTATATGAAATCCGGAGACGTTTGTATATCCAGACTAACTATCATATAGCGTTTAACGCCTTGAGTCACGCCTTTTTTGCAGTCCGGCCAGGTCCCGTGCCGAGCAATCCTCATCGGAGGATTTACTGGGTTCGGATGCTATGGACAGCGGGACACCCCCGACGGCCCCCTCCCCAAAACACGTGAATGACACCGAGGTATCGTCCCAAAGGGACCCAGGCTGAGGAGGGGGTGGAAAGACCATCAAAGCGGCGCCAGAGGATCAAACCTCGGTGGCCGGACATACGGGAGAAAAGGCTCCCATGGACACCGACGGCGGGGGCTATCTTAAATTCGGCCCCCAACCGGACACAATTCCGGAGACCAACACGGCCCGGGAATCAGGCGGGCAACCTCCCTCGTCAGGAGGGGGTGCGTCTGTTCCACCGGCAACCTCTGCCCAACCAGAGGTGTCGGATACCTTATCAGCAGCGCTGAAGAGCGCCTCCATCGTTGAGGAACACCGTGCCCTTATGGGTGCGGTGATTGAGAAGATTCAGTCCACAGAAAGCGGGTTGAACGAAGCCTGCATCAGCCTTATAATGGGCTTTCAGGTATGTTGTGAGGTCTCAAAGAGTGTTATAGTATAGGTAGTAGCCCCTGATGCACTGTTCGGTGTTCGAAAGAAAGAACCGGATAGGGGATCAAATATATGTTCGCAAGAGACTTACCTTGTGGTACCTCTCCCTCTTTTGTGTTTTTTATAAGCAGGCGTCTGTAGCGACTGCCGCCTCTCATACTGCGGAAGTCTCCGGACTGAAGCAGAGTCTGGAGCAGGCCGAAGAGGAACTTGGCCAGGTGAAAAAACAGTTGAAGGATAACCAAGGTATGCAAAAACCTTGTTCGCATTCAGCGCGAATGAATAATTGAGTATGATTAAAAAATTTCATGATGTGCTCTAGGGGCGACGGCCGAAGTCGAGGCTCTTAAGAAAGCGGTGGCCGAGGCCGAGAAGAAGGCCGCCACCAAGCAGGCTCTTCGTGAAAAGCACGAGGCCAGGGTTATTCAAGTTCAGCAAGAGCTCCAAGAAGCCGTGAAGAAATGTGAGACCTTGGAGCAGAGTTTAACGGAGAAAGAATCCAAACCCACCAAGGCTCGTCAAGCCGCACACGATGCCCGGAGCGAAGCCCAGGGCGCCCTGTAGGAAATCCAGGAGGCCAGAAAGATCGCAGCGGGTAAGGCTTTGTCTATGCAAAGCAAATATGGAAAGGGAGGAAATCACGTTTACTAATGCGAATTCGGATTTCTCCAGGGGTGTTTGCGGAACTGCCGCGCAGCGTATCTGATGCCGCACAATTCTACCGAGCCGAAGAAAGGAGCACTACGGAGAAGCTCTTCTGGTCGCAGTATCTGGCGCCAGAGTATCCAGTGCCCTTTGCCGATCAACTGAAGCAGCTAATCGAACTGCATAGGGCGGCCGAACTAGCCATGAAGGATTTAATTATCCGGCTATGGCCTGCCGAGGCGATTCCCAGCAGCTACTTCGGGCTCGTGAAGCGGTTTGTAAGTGCCTGCCCTCGACTTGAAGTCATCAAGAGGTCGGTCTGTATGGAAGGTGCACGAATGGCCTTCGCCCGCGCAAATGTGCACTGGGCGAAGATGGATGCCGAAAAGCTGATGACCGAAGGACCACCTGCGGGGAAGGAGCACCGCAAACCCGAGTTATATTATGATAGTGTACTGAAAGAATCCCGCCTTGTAGCGGAACAATGTGCCAAGGATATTATATTCCCATGAATACATTCATGCTATCCCATGTAGTGTTGAACAAGGTCATTTAAATGATATAATGCTTGTTATTTGAGAATTTTACCTCCTGTGCGGCCGTTTTATATATTAATCCTGAGAGTTGGTCAGTCGTCGGCTTCTGCCCCCATGTAGGAAGTACGGGGGTGTTCGGGATAAACCTGAGCACTCTTTACCCCAGTTTTGGGTCCTTGAAGGAGGTGCTCAGCGCAACGAACTAGACAATCGGACTATAAGGCTTTATCACTCTCACTTAGCCATAGGAGTTTGGCGAAAGGAAGGTAGGCGCAGCCCCTGGTGTTCGGAAGACCGCACTAGGGGCTCTATAAGCACCTGATCGAAATAAAAAGCCGATCCATCGCACGTTGCATTAGTTATCGCATAATGCGGAACAAATCCTTAAAGACTTTCTAACCTCTCGAACACCTGACCAGCTCTCGCCGTATCATGACAGTCAGTTTTCGGCTTTCTCTACTGAGGCGCTCTTCCGGAAGAACCGGGACGCAGTCGCAGGAGTTCTCCCTTTACTACCCTAGCCGATATAGCGGAACGTAAGGTAGCAAGCACAGGATCCGGGCAACCCAACTATTGACCCAAGACATGATTCGGATATGATGTGTATAATGTTATAAGTTTGGGGTGCCGAACGACCGTGAAGGTGTTCGGACTTTATTGCCGTATTATGGGTACAACGAGGCCCCTAGCATATTAAGGCGTATCGTAGTGTACGGATGCCATTTGTCAAAGAATATCAATAAGAAAGATCATCAAGTAAGTGTCATATAAAGCCACATGTTGTAATTGAATAATACGTTGATGCATACGAGTACAAGGAGTGTGATAAAAAGAAATATGACTTCAGAACCTGCTGAGACCAGGGGAGGGAAGCTGTGTGCGGATCCGGATAATAATCGGATGATCATCAAGGGGAATATCTAAGGATTCCCTTACGCGTTTCGAACTGTTTCCCTCCTTGGTATGTTCTTCCCCTCATGGGTCTGGTCGCCATGTCGCCAGCGATGGCCTACACCAAAGTGGACCTGCAAAGAAAGTGTAAAAAATGTTTTGTGTGCCACGGAACGGTTAAGCCGCATTGTGTGGCCTAACCTGGCTTTGCCTCCGTCTGCCGCCGGGGTGGTTAATTGGGCTCTTGACGAGCTGGGCTATCCTGCCGTGGATTAGTTCGGACTCTTTTGACAGTGTCCGGGAACCTGGCTGTCGAATGAAGGTTCGACTGAAAAATGCCAGTCTGCACTTCTTCTGTTAAGGCGGCGGTGTGTCCTTTAGTACGAGGGGGGGCGCGTTCAGCTTTGCCATTAACTATTATGACGCCGCGTGGACCGGGCATCTTGAGCTTAAGATAAGCGTAATGGGGCACCGCGTTGAATTGGACGAACGTGGTTCGTCCGAGCAGTGCATGATAACTGCTGCGAAAAGGGACGATGTCAAAGATTAACTCTTCCTTACAGTAATTATCCGGGGGTCCGAAGACTACCTCCAGAGTGACGGAGCCTTTATAGCGGGCCTTCACCCCTGGTATAACACCTATAAAGGTGGTTTTAGTGGGTTTGATCTTTGAAGGATCGATACCCATCTTGCGCACTGTATCCTGATAAAGCAGGTTCAGGCTGCTGCCTCCGTCCATAAGGACTCGTGTGAGGTGGAATCCATCAATTATTGGGTCAAGGACTAGCGCGGCTGGGTCACCCTGACGGATATTGGCCGGACGATCCTTGCGGTCAAAGGTGATCGGCCCGGACGGCCATAGGTTATATTTTGGGGCGACTAGCTTAGTTGTGTCGACATCCCTGAGTGTGCGCCTCCGCTCCCGCTTGGGAATATGGTGGCGTTTATCATGTTCACCGTTTTAATTTGCGGGGGAAATTTCTTTTGCCCTTCTGTGTTCGGTGACCGGGGCTCCTCGTCGTCGTCATCGCTTTGTGACCCCTTCTCCTTGTTTTCGGCCCCTGACCTGCCGGCTTGTTTGAAGACCCCGCATTCTCTGTTGGTATGATTGGCTGGTGTTCCTGGGGTGCCGTGAATTTGGCATGGACGGTCAAGTATACGGTCCAAACTGGACGTGCCCGGACTGTTTCTTTTGAATTGTTTCTTCCTTTGACTCGTTTTAGAGCCGCTGAATCCGGCGTTGACGGTCGTGTCTTTGGCGTTGTCTTCATTACTTCGACGCTTATGTTTGCTGCGTCGGGGCTTGCCGTTGTTATCTCTTGGTTCAGAGTTGCCAGGATTTCTTGATTTGCTGTTGCTACGAGCCAACCAGCTGTCCTCGCCCGCACAAAAGCGGGTCATGAGTGTCGTAAGGGCTGCCATGGATTTCGGCTTCTCTTGGCCGAGGTGTGAGGCAAGCCACTCGTCACGGATGTTATGCTTAAAGGCCGCTAGGGCTTCGGCATCCGGACAGTCGACGATTTGATTCTTTTTAGTTAAGAACCGAGTCCAGAATTTCCTGGCTGACTCTCCGGGCTGTTGGGTTATGTGATTTAAGTCGTCAGCATCCGGTGGTCGGACATAAGTGCCCTGGAAGTTGTCAAGGAATGCGTCCTCCAGGTTATCCCAACTGCCAATGGAGTTTGCCGGCAAGCTATTCAGCCAATGCCGAGCTAGTCCCTTGAGTTTTAGTGGGAGGTACTTGATGGCGTGTAGATCATCGCCGCGAGCCATGTGAATGTGGAGAAGGAAATCATCGATCCATACCGCGGTTTGTTGTCCCATCATATGATTCTATGTTTACGGGTTTAAACCCTTCTGGGAATTCATACTCCATTACTTCGTCAGTGAAGCATAGGGGGTGTGCGGCGCCTCTATGCCGGGCTACATCACGACGCAGTTCGGATGAATCTGGTCTGCTGTATTCGGCCCGAACAGATTTGTATTTGGTATATCCGGCGTGGCGGTCACCGTCACGCGTTGGGGCGCGCCCCCATGATCCGTAGATCGATCTTGATTGTCCTGCTTTGTTTTTCAATTCGTCTCGCAGGTCATGCGTGTAGCCCCGGGCCTTGGTGTTTTTAGTTGTTCGGCGACGTGGTGCGGGCTGGTGTTCGGGCTAATACGCCACTTTGTCTCGGCCACGGGGTGGTCGGTCAGCCGCATCCTGCGCTGGTAGTATAGGCTCCAGTGCTTCGTCCTCGAATTGGGGTAGCAACCTGCGCCTCGGGTAGCTTTTGTTTGGGCGCTCGAGTCCGTATTCCTCGGCCACCAGGACCTCAGTCCATCTGTCAGCGAGCAGATTTTGATCAGCTTGAAGCTGCTGCTGTTTTTTCTTTAGGCTCTTTGCGGTGGCTATAAGCCGGCGCTTGAAGGGCTCCTGCTCGACGGGATCCTCAGGCATGATAAGTTCTTCGTCGCCGAGGCTCACCTCGTCTTCGGAGAGGGGCATGTAATTGTCATCCTCTGAGTCTTCATCCATTGCCTGTTCATCGGGGCTAGCTTGCCCGTCCTCCCGTCCGGCCTGCTCAAAGCTTGGCTGGGTGGGATTGTTTTTGTCTTCGGCATCATCCGGAGTGCTATTGTCTCTGGTGCCGGTATCGCTGGTTTTGCTATGGCGGGATTTAGAGTGGCGCCGCTGACGTCGGCGCTTGGATTGCTTCTCAAGAGGATCATCCTCTGTTGCATCCTTTTGATCTTCGTCATTGTTTTCTTTGGATGTGTCCACCATATATATGTCATATGATGAGGTGGCTGTCCAGCGCCCTGTGGGCGGTGGTTCCTGTTCTTCTCCGGCGGCGTCGTCCATACTGTCGATGTCTTCGGAGTCGAAGTCAAGTATGTCGGTTAAGTCGTCGACAGTGGCTATTAAGTGGGTGGTGGGTGGGTAATGAATTCCTTCATCGTCCACTTCCCACTCAAGCCAGACATAGTTCGGTCAAGAGTCTCCTGACAGGGAGAGAGATTTTAATGAGTTCAGCACGTCGCCCAGGGGCGAGTGCCGAAATATATCCGCGGATCTAAACTCCATGATCGGCGCCCAGTCGGATCTGATGGGCATGGATGCACGCGGTTCGGAGCCTATTGCCGGAGACAAGTCCGAGGGTCCGATGGCACAGATCTTATCGGAAGTGAAATCTGTGTTTGGCTCTATCTCCGTTGAGTGTGCGGCCTCCGTGGCGGGGTCCATCCTCCCGACCTTGGATGGCACGATCTGCACTGGATTTAAGGTCAGGGCAGCTGCTGGTGTGTTCTCCAGAACACCGTCCGATGGCAGATCTAGGTCATGCTCATCGCGACTATGGGGGGCACCTGACATGGGCTCGAATCCGTCGAAGATCAAGTCTCCGTAGTTGTCGGCAATGTAATTCAGGCTTTCAAATCTGACCTGACGGCCAGGGGCGTAGCTATTGATCTACTCCAGATGGTCAAGCGAGTTGGCCCGCAGTGCGAAGCCGCCGAATACGAAGATCTGTCCGTGGAGGAAGACCTTACCCTGGACCGCGTCGTTGTGGATGATTAAAGGAGCCATCAAGCCTTATGGTGGCGACACAGTGGAACTCTCAATGAAAGCACCAATGTCGGTGTCAAAACTGGCGGATCTCGGGTAGGGGGTCCCGAACTGTGCGTCTAAGGCTAATGGTAACAGGAGGCGGGGGACACAATGTTTACCCAGGTTCGGGCCCTCTCTATGGAGGTAATACCCTACTTCCTGCTTGATTGATCTTGATGATATGAGTATTACAAGAGTTGATCTACCACGAGATCATAGAGGCTAAACCCTAGAAGCTAGCCTATGATTATGATTGTTGTTCTACGGACTAAACCCTCTGGTTTATATAGACACCGGAGGGGGCTAGGGTTACACAGAGTCGGTTACAGAGAAGGGAATCTACATATCCGAATTGCCAAGCTTGCCTTCCACGCAAAGGAGAGTCCCACCCGGACACGGGGCGAAGTCTTCAATCTTGTATCTTCATAGTCAGACAGTCCGGCACGAGCATATAGTCCGGCTGTCCGAGGACCCCCTAATCCAGGACTCCCTCAGCCACCTCGAAGCCTCCCTTACGTGCACTCCAAGTCCCCTGGATTGCTTCCGTTCCAAAAATAACTTTCCTGAAGGTTTTATTCCGTTTGGACTCCGTTTGATATTCCTTTTCTTCGAAACACTGAAATAGGCAAGAAAACATCAATATGGGCTGGGCCTCCGGTTAGTAGGTTAGTCCCAAAAATAATATAAAAGTGTATAATAAAGCCCATAAACATCCAAAACAGGTAATATAATAGCATGGAACAATCAAAAATTATAGATACGTTGGAGACGTATCAGCTATGCGCTGCGTCAAGAACTCCTTGATGAAAATGGCCCCCGTCAGCTTCTCGCTCTTCAGGTCCTCCTCCATCTTCTTCACCAACGGCTTCAGGGAAGGGTCAATGATCTTCTCAGAGTACCACCCCTTCCCAGAGGAGGGGAGCTCGGTTGGCAGCTCCAGCAGGTCCTGGGAGCACTTGGCATCCATCAGAACCCACCTCTTCAGGGCATCCTCCACCTTCTTCCCGGCGCGGGAGATCGCGTTGCCGCCCCGTGCCGCGACAAAGCCGATACACCCAACGGAATGTCGCCAGTCATGCGGAGGAAGGAGAAGTGGCGGAGCATCGCGACGGAGGGCATCACCCCCACGAACGCCTCACAGTAGAAGGCAAAAATGGACAGGAGGAGGATGGAGTTGGGATGAATGTGGAGCGCGTGGAGGCCATAATGGTGAAGAATGGCGTAGAAGAAGCGGGCGAATGGGGGCACCAGCCCCGAGTAGACGCTGTGCAGGAAGAAAGGGAAGAAAGTGCTGTTCGCGGGCTCCGGCGCAGTGGTGCGACCCGGAGCGCCGTCCCCTTCCATTCGTTGTCCTCGCTCGTTGTCAGGAGGAGCGCGGTCTGGAGCTTCTCCCCGGCCACGGAGGGCACAAGCAGCGCCGGCTCGTACCAGGCGGAGCCGGCAGTCGAGGCTGAGGCCATGGTCTTCTCAGCGGCCATTGAGCGAAGGATTGGAGGGGAAATCGACAGATCTGGTGAGTTCTTCCGCTGCTGGGAGAAGGGGATCTGGAGCAAGGCGAAGAAGAGGCAATGAAAGCCTGGCGGCAGATGGCACCCCTTTTGTCAGATGGAAACAGTCGTCGAGGCAGCGTGGGGAAGTGGAGTCGCCCACGTCCCATCAATCGCCATGCGTCATCAAGGCCGCAAGCGGTTAGGGCCCACGGCGCTCCGCACTTGCCCTTTGGCTTCGCCTGGAAGCCAAGTCCGAGCACGCCTGGGCCCGGGGGCTACTGTCGGCGTTCTGGATATGGGGGTATCCAGCCCTGCCTGCGGCCCATCGCGTGGCTCCATCAACGGCCTGGTACG
Organism: Aegilops tauschii subsp. strangulata; assembly: GCF_002575655.3. Classification (NCBI taxonomy): domain Eukaryota; kingdom Viridiplantae; phylum Streptophyta; class Magnoliopsida; order Poales; family Poaceae; genus Aegilops; species Aegilops tauschii. The sequence continues at coordinate 390,571,247 of NC_053037.3, forward strand.
GCCCAGCTTCAGCATCAACAACTCAAGACCCTCACGAGGGGCCAAGCCTCGCGAGGCAGACGACGCCAAGACCCCCGAGGGGGTCGGCCTCTTCAGCTGGCTCCCGAGGGGCGGAGAGACCTCACGAGGCTCAACTGACGTGAGCCATGACGACCAAGGCCAGGCGGGCGCAGAGCGCAAGTTTCCTTTTCGGTGCAAAGGAGGCAAGCTGCAGGCGCGGAGTCCCGAGGAATCAGCCAAAGGTTTCCATTCTGGTGCAACGAGACCAAGACCGCCAGGACGGTAGGACGGAGGTCATCGACGAGCCCACCGCAGCGTCACGACCAGAGGCTTTTCGCAGGCGAAGACCACTTTTGTCAGGATAAGCTGTACTACTTGTCCCCTTTCAAATCCGGCCATTGTGGGATCCCTTCCCGCCAACATTTGGGAAGAGGACCGAGGCCACTATAAATAGGACTTAGCCACCACCATAGAGGGGCATCTGATCTGGTTCACATCCCCTCAGCTCTATCGAGCTCAAGAACACCTCGCCTCCTGAGGCCAGTTGATCCACTGTACTAGTTCATCCTCAGCCCTCCAAGGCAATCCACCAAAATGTTGGAGTAGGGTATTACACCGCAAGGTGGCCCGAACCAGGATAAACTGTTGTGTCTCTTTGTCTCTTCGAGCTCGTCGCGCTAGGCTTAGGAGGATCGCGAGTAGGCAGGCTGGGTAGGTTGAGATCTCCGCACGCACCCAGAGTTCGAACCTCTCAAGGGTTTGCGGAACCCGTAATCCGACAATGATTGGTTGCTCACCTTGCTGCATGCCGCAATCCGACTAAGAGAACATTATCTGAAGACAAATCTATGAGATTCGGGTAGAACTTGTCCTGCAATGTAACAAACCTTGGTTGCAGTTTTATTGGTGCAAACATTACCTGTAGATTCACTCATCAGTCTAAAGTAACAAACCAACTGTCGAGGTATCCACTGATGTTTTTTTCTCACATCATGCCAGTTGCCAAACTTCAAATCACACATAATACAGCAATGGCGGTGTGAAGACATGCGCAAAAGGCATTGTCTGTCTCCCACCACCAGAGGCAGATCCATCTCTTCTTACAAATGGGTTAAAAATTATACTGAATCCGATATGGTTAATTGTACAGGCAAGTAACCAGGGGAGAGGCACATACCTCGTCCTCAAGCTGCAAGAGGTCTGAAAATCAAAGCACAATCCTCTCAAATCAGTTCAACTGATCCACCACCCAGTTGCTACAAAAAACTCCAATTCACTGTGTAACATTGTTGTGTCTTAGCGGATCATCAAGGAGAAGCCACTAATTCCACAATCATTGTCCCCCTCCACGGCCAATAATTAGGCCAATGATACGCTGAGATCAAACTTGAACCTGCTAGTTTGTACAGTAGTTAATAGAGCAAAACATTTGGAATTGCGTCTTGTATGGAATAAAGGGGAAAACAAGAATTGATTCATCGGTGGCGTCAGGCAGCTGAGGCGGCGCAACATCTAGAATGTGGCGGGCGTTCAGGCGAGGAGTACGCCAGCAAGTGGAAGGAGATGGCATTAAGGCTGGCGCGTCCGCGCATGGATGGATCGGCGGTGGTCGCGTTCAGGCAGTGGACGCCATGCCAGGAGTGGGATGTGGTAGCGGCGTGTCCAGAACGAGTGGATCCGGCTGGTGAGGCGGCTCGCGGCGCCGGAGTGAGGGAAGGCGCGAATGCGATGAATGGCGCCGGCGAGCGCACTGCTTCTTCCTCTACAGCGACAGGTGCGCACTCTCCCGGTTGACCACCAACTACGCCCACCGCTTGTCCTCCTCCGAGACTCGTGGCTCTTCAGGCCTCCGTCCTCTTCGGCGCCGGAGGATAGGACCCTGCAACGCTTGTGGGAAGATGGAAAGGACCGAGTCTAGAGCAGAGAGAAATTATCGGGATAACCAACTCATCAACGTCGGGTGGAATCGGCGCGCAAATCGGGGTTGTTGCGGGCGGGATCGCCAGATCAGCGGAAGCGAGCGCTAGTATCGGCACACCCGTTGGCAGAACATTTAATCTAATCCGTTGATTTGATGACAGACCTTTGACGTAATACGGGCGGTAGGATTTGGTTAAGTTGATTTAATCGTTAGGTCTTAATTATTCCATGTACAGTTTGTTGTATGGCTTTAGAAAAACTTATGTTTGCTTTTTAATAGTAGTGTAGATGTAGATGTAGAGATGTAGAGATAGAGATCAGCGAAAATTGATCGGCGCGGACAAGCTCGCGCGCTATCGGTATCTGGAGGCTGGAGGCGTTCGTTTCCCCTGAGATGCGTGGTTTTCGTGGTGGGACCGTCTGTTGGTAAGGCGAGTTAATGTGTGTACGTGACGCTTGGCAGTCAGCGATCGGAGAGGAATGAAACCACTACGAGTCTAAGACGTACGTACGTGTGTGCTCGGCTGCGGTGCGGGGAAAACCTATTTGACGCATATTGCGTCAAACTGTCAACGAATCGGACAGGAGATGCAGCTAGCGAGCGATTGGGGCTGGCCCATCTTTGGCGTACGTACATGATCCGGTTTTCGAAACTTTCTAGAGCGTTCCCAGCCGATTCTTACTAGTTTTGGGAACCATCTAGAAGGTTCCTTAACTGGTTTTTTCCCTTTTCTTTTTATTTTATTACTCTTTCTTTTTCTTCTTCTGGTTTTTTTCTTCTTTTTGTTACATTTTTGTTTCTTTCAGTTTTCCTTTTCAAGTTAAGTTCTCTTTTCAAGAAATTTTCTTTCTTTGGTTTTTATATCTTTTTCTTTTCTTCTCCTTTTTTGAAACTTTTTTCATAATATTCAGTTTTCAAAAAAATGTTCTCAAAATTCAAATATTGTTCTCATTACACAAAATAGTTCAAAACTTTTGAAATTTAGAAAATGTACTGGATTTCAAATTTTGTTCATGTATTAAAAAAATTCACACTTCCAAATTTGTTAGGGATTTCTCAAAATTGTTCTCCATTTCAAAATTTGTTCTCAAGTTTCAAAAAATGTCCGTGCTTTAAAATTTTGTTCGTGCTTCGAAATTTGTTCTCCATTTCGAAATTTGTTCTCAAGATTCAAAAAATGTTTGTGTTTTAATTTTTTTTTCAGAAATTCCAAAACGTTCATGTTTCCATAAAATGTTCAGTTTTCGAAAAATATGTTCTCAACATTAAAATATTGTCCTCATTACACAGAAAAGCTCAAAACTTACGAAGTTCAGAAAATGTATCGGATTTCAAATTTTTGTTCATGTATTTGAAAAATACACTTCCAAATTTGTTCGAGATTTTTTAAAATTGTTCTCCGTTTCAAAATTTGTTCTTAAAATTCAAAAAATGTTCGTGCTTTAAAATATTGTTCGCACTTCGAAATTTGTTCTCCGTTTCAAAATTTGTTCTCAAGATTCAAAAAATATCCGTGCTTTAAAAAACTGTTCACAATTCCAAAACCTTCATGTTTTAAATTTTTTTTGGAAAATTTAAAATTTGTTCGCGTGCAAAAGTTGTTCGTGTTTCGAAATTTTGTTTTGGAATTTGGAAATTGTTCCTGTTTTTGAAAAAAGAATCATGTTCAGTTTTTTGGGTAGTTTAAAAAATGTTCGCTCCCCAAACTTCCTTTGCGTGTTTAAAAATGTTTGCGTTTTCTCAAAGTTGTTAATGTTCCCGTTTGATTAAACATTAATGTTTTGTTTTCAAAAAAAAAGTTTTGTGTTCGAATTTTTTAAAACATTCGGATCAACATTTGAGTTTCTTAAGGTGTTGCGCTGTACTATAATCAAGAAAGGTCACTAGCTCAACTGGTTAGAGTCATATGCTCTCAAGTGGCTAGTCTTGGGTTCAAACCACTACAACGCAACCTTTTTTTATTCCAGCGTTTTCTACTTGTCGCTAGCGAGATGGGCCCACTAAGCCTGCGAACGAGCAGCCCTATGCGAACGCGCATTAATTGACATAGAATGCGGCACATAGGAACTCCTTGCGATGCGTGCGTATGCTACAACTACACGTACGTACCTGGGAGGGGCACCCTCGATCATGGGGGGCCGGAGCGACCGCCCCTCCCGCCCCCTCAGGACCGGCCCTAACTGAACAGACCAACCCCAACCCACATCCACACGTATCGCATAATCGCACACAATAAGGTGCGGGGGAAGGGCGATCGCTGGGGTGCTCATCGTGTTTGGAGTGAATGGAACTTCTGTTGATTGATCATTGGAAAGTACAATTTATATAATCGAGAAACTCGCGACGAATGGAATAGGTGCAGATGTTAAGGCTTTCTTAAGTGTTTCAAAGGCTTCTACACAAGCATCGTCAAAAACAAATGGAATATCCTTTTGTAAAAGATTTGTAAGAGGCCTAGAAATTTTAGAGAAGTCTTCAATAAACCTCCTATAGAAACCAGCATGACCGAGGAAACTACGATACCTTTAATATCTTTAGGGCATGGCATTTTCTCAATTGCATCTAATTTAGCTTTATCCACCTCAATACCTCGTTCAGAAATTTTATGACCCATGACAATACCTTCATTTACCATAAAGTTGCACTTCTCCTAATTCAAGACAAGATTAGTTTGCTCACATCTCTACAAAACTCGATCAAGGTTGCTTAAGCAATCATCAAAAGAAGTTTCGTAAATGGAAAAATCATCCATGAAAACCTCAGCAATCTTTTCACAAAAATCAGAGAATATAGCAGTCATACATCTTTAAAAGGTAGCAAGTGCATTGCATAAACCAAAAGACATACCTCTATAAGCATAAGTTCCAAAAGGACAAGTAAAGGCGATTTTCTCTTGATCAGGTTGTGAAACAGGTATTTGAGAAAAACCAGAATATTCATCGAGAAAACAGAAGTGTGTGTGCTTAGATAGTCTTTCTAGCATTTGATCAATACTCCCTCCATTCCTTTATATAACGTGTATTATTTTCGGCACGGTGACCAAGGTGCATAATTATAGAGGTGTTATGACAAAATTACCCTTGGCAAATTTGTTGGTTAGTGGCAAGTAAATATATGAGTCCACGGAAGTAAGAGATACATGCAATCGAGAGACAGATAGTTTCCTTCTTTTGATACAAGGAGAGATACAAGAAATCAGGGAGAGAGATACTTTCCTATTTTTGGAGGGATACAAAGGGAATTATGAGGATGTACAAGAAATGCACCTTACATTGTGAAATTTTATTAAAAAAACAAATACACCTTATATAAAGGAACGAAGGGAGTAAAAGATAGAGGGTAATGATCTTTTCTAGTGGCTTTATTTAATTTTCTGAAATCAATTACCATTCTATAGCTAGTAACAATTCTTTGTGGAATAAGTTCTTTTTTATCATTAGGAAAAACAGTAATACCTCCTTTCTCGGAGACACAATGAACGGGACTTGCCCATCTACTATCAACTATGGGATAGATTATACCTGGTTCCAGAAGTTTTAGTATTTTAGTTCTTACGACCTTTTTCATCTTAGGATTCAAATGTCGTTGGTGATCAACAACGTGTTTAGCATCAGGTTCCATATTA